>NC_136409.1:68215000-69415000 GCF_051521515.1 Lactuca serriola | reverse complement strand
CCAGGTTTCTGGGATCTCAGTTGAGATGCTTAATTCGTGGGTTTTAGCATGAATGGATGGTCGTAGTCAATGTCCTTGACTCTTACGACTTGAGTTGCTTTTTCCAACTGAGGGTGCTAGCTACTATATTGGCTTAACCGGGATGACAATAAATTTCGGATTTGTGGTCATTTTAGTAGCTCAACCCACAGTGGTTCTCTTGACTCTAGTTCCTATTCTACGGGATAGGATGAAGGGTCGTATTATACGGTTCGTGGTGGAGCTCATACTCGGCTTAATCACTAATACTCGGTGTATGCAAGTTGTATATAATCGAGATCGGCGGGATGTTCAGTTGTGCGGCCCCACCCCAGACCCACAACCCAACGAGGAACGGGGAGTAGGGAGGAAGCACACATCTTAAATCTTTTTGATCTAAATTATATACCACTCTTATGCAAATATTCAGTTAGTAGTAGTTAATCCTATGAGTTCTTTCTCTTGATTCACGAACCTGGTTGTGCGGTCTGGGGGGATCTGCTGAGTAGGTTTCGGGTGGTTATCGTCTTCTGGAATACCTACAATGTCTTTCACTTCGGGTTCTATTTGTCTAAGGAGGGGTTGGTTTACAGCACGCGGTACCCTTCTCTTGGGTACTTCGGAAGGTTCTAGATAAGAGAGACGACTGACGGATCGCATTAGGTTTTATTATTAGGTTCGGAAGAACCTTTATTTGACGAATTGGCTATGGTGAAGTTCTCTTTACGCAGCACTAAGAATTTTTCTCATGGTTGCAATAAGTCGAATCATGATTAACAGCAGTGTCGAATTTAACAAACATTGACAAGATATGGAATGAAGAACAACAGGACCATGTGCTGAACAGGGCACACAGGTTCTCAGTGTCTTGGGTTTCGTCCATAGTATCACTGTCGTGGATACTCGGACCGATGGAAACGATGCGGAACTCTAGGGGGTCCTTATGTTTCGGAACAATGTACTTTTCATGAATGGATTTCTCACGAGGCCTCTCTATAATCGCCTAGCATATACTAGTTAGGTATAATTAAGGTTGAAAGGACTGTTGACTGAGCGACTCCGCCGTAAATCCACAACCAAAGAGGAACAGGAGATGAGGCAGCATCACTCACTGGCAGCATCACTCACTCGAGGTCTATCAATTCTTAATTATAACTGTCCTTAACGTATATACCTTGCCATCATAGCTTTACCTAATGGATTTTTGAGTGTTACAATAGTTCTGCGACTTTCTCTTTAACTAGGGAGTAATTACAATTAGAATTAATCATTTAATGTTTTCGGTTAACTACTCGGGATAGAGAGAGACGTACCAAAATTCTACCGGGTTCCTTGATGCTTCTCCCTAGACATTAGGGTTAGACTCCCCCTGCACCCTTGTTGTTTCTTTCAGTTGGGCAGCCCCTCTTGAAATTTCCAATTTCGCCACATAGGTGGCATAATGGACGGGTCCCCACATTGGTGGTTGATGTAATGAACTCAACAGGGGTTCTACAGAAGCGAGCGTTATGCCCCTTCATGTTGCACCTGCCACAAAGGAGTTCTTGGCAGATACCATGATGATGGTATCTACACTTGCTGTAGTAGGGGAGGTTTCCTAGGTATGGTCTTCTTGAAGTCGGGACGGAAGGGTTGACAGGGGTTTTGACGGCCTCAGCTCGTTGCCCATCGGAAGGTCCTTGAGCCGAGGTACTTCCCTCCTCATTCTTGAACTTTCTCTTCAGTGGATTTGGTTGAGGTTCTTGGGTGGCGGGTACGCAGGTGTTGGTTTCTGCTGTCTATTACTAGGATCGGGAATCTCGATAGGGCTGCCGCTAACATTAGCATTGTTAGCATTCAGATGAGCCATGACAGCTGCTACGACTGCCGAGACTGCAGCTTGGAACGTAGCTTCATCGAATAGGAGAGTCGGTTTCTTGCCAGTGGATTGGTTACGCTTGTTTGGTTGCATGGTTTTACTACATGGAAAGGAACACAAACTGATGAGAGACGATGTTTAACTCTAGAGGTATCTATCCTTACTATAATAGGCAACAATTTTTCCCGCGCCTAGATATTGGTTATCTGAGTGTCGACCGACATCCCTATGATGCAGTCTGGGTATCAAGGTAGGAGTAAGAGTATCGGAAAGCCATAAGTTGGGGGTCGTTCCTACTAATTTATCTTTATATTGGAGAGATTCTCTCTTCGGTTTTGGAAAGATTTGAGGATAGTTCGGAACAAAGATCACGGAAGAAAAGCTAATGAAGACTTATGGCTAAACACTCTCAATCGAGGTCTTGGGATCCGATTTAATCATATTACTTGCGACGGGAAAAGGCGATTTACCTAACACATAGTGAGTAGTGTAATCACTAACTCACTAAATTGTATTATTTTATGGGTGTATTAGCGCGACAATAACAAGGAAATGACACTTCTCGGGTTACATGTATTGGCTCCCTCTGTCTACCTCTTATCCTTAACTGGGACTGGCGTTGGTTTTCTTCGGATAGATACCTAGGGTTCTCTTCTCGTGTAGACATTTTGAATTTCTACTCCGTCTTACTTCCGATTCTGACTCTGAGTGTCATCACTTCATGATGGATGACTGGAAATCTCGGAAGTTCAGGCGAATTTCCCATCGATGTCCCTAAAAGGTATAGGCACTTTGTGGTTTCAATAGTCTCGTCCTAGTTCATTTATTTCCAAACTGGAAATCTTCTCAATGAACTTCTTCTGGGTTTGAATCAACTTTTATGTCGAACACTGAAGTGGATAAGGTTTTCTACAAGGTTCGTGCGAGAATGGAAATGTCTAAAGAATCCTAAGAGATTATTAAAACATTTCACTAGGTGATCCATATTGTGTCCGGCTACAATTACATAGCGTACACAAATCATATATAACTTAGATCCAATAGGCCTTCGTATATGTGATACTACTCTATATCCACATCCCAACGAGGAAAAGGAAGTAGAGCGAAACCACACATTCTTAGGCTATGGGATCCTTATTATATATAACCTTGGAAGTATACCCTCTGTAATCATAGGTATATCAATAAGGATCTTTTTAGTTTTTCACACAAGGTTATCTATGGATCCTAAAATACCCCTATGGTATTTTAATTTCTTGTTTGATTCTTAACTTCTTAATATGATTCTGGGATTAATGTGAGTCTTTTAGTATTCCAAAATACTCCCATAGTTATGTTTGGCTCTAGAATTCCTATTTGGTAAGTTTTAGATTCGTTGCACACCACCCTCACTCCCAAGCACACGTTGGTCGCATCTCGAATAAATGTAGTTGATCAGGTTACATTTATTCCAGCGTACGATTACATAACTGCCCATGTTTGACAGTAATGGTCAACATCCAAAGACTTTTATTTTGTTCTTCATGTGATACTTCGTTCGGGTATTTAGATTCAGAATGTTCTTATACTTTTGTAAAATATGGTTATATTTTAAAGTATAACTCATGGTCAGAGTGTTTTATCCCTATGTATTTATAGGTTGTATATCTTTTATGAATTGATATATTGAGCTCACTATAAACAATGCTCTGATACCAATCTGTCACACCCCAAAACCGGAACGGCGGAAACGTTCAGTTGTGGATAACGTCATGTCAAGTATCACAACATATGTAGTATAGTAATCAAAGTACAACAACTATTGGATTAATAGTAATAATTTTACATAGGTTACATTTCATAGCAACATAAAAGTAATACAGAGAATAATATAGATGCAGCTTGGTACTAGGCTGACTTCACAAAAGCTCCCGAAATGTTCATGTCTATCGATGACCTAAGAATACAAGTTATTTTGAAAGCGACTATCAGCATTTTTATAATGCTGATGAGTTCATAAGTATTTAATGACGTTAGTATATATACACATTGATATTCAAAATAACTCTATGAAAGATAGTAGTCTAGAATCTACGGTGTATTAGCCTTCTTTCCAGAAAATCATATATTTTCTAAATAAAAGCAGGCTTCTACCAAGACCCGAAAGGTTTATCTTTTAAAAGAGCAATTTTCCCCATAATACTATCATTACCAAAATACAGTATTGAATTTAAAGGAATTATGAGACAATCACAAGTAAAAATACTAGGGGAAAATAACATATACCTCAGAGTTAATACTGGTGACTAAAGCAAAAGAAAACATAGACTCCAGGAGAGTATCGAATGAATGATACGCCTGGCTCAGTCTAACACAAGGAAGCACAGACTCCAGACAGTATCGAATGAACGATACAGCTAGCAAAGTCTAAAATACGGAAATACAAACTCCAGACTGTATCAAATGAATGATACCGCTAGTAAAGTCTAAATTACCCGGTAATCCTAAGTGGGTTGGTTTAAAGATTTATAACGTGACCTAGTATGTAACTAGGAAAATAGGTTATGATGGTTTCAAAAATACCATGATAATTCTTGTTACCTTAAATCCATGAATTATAACGTAAACATAAAGATACTCATAACCATATTGATTGACAATCAAATACTTGACGACCTATTGGCGTCAGAATGGATGTAACATTTGTCACCCCTTGGCTTGGTCGGTCGGGACTGTAGCTAGCAGTCAGGGTGTGGGGGTGTCTGTCACGTATAGATCTATACACACAATGCCCGCTCTCCCTCTAGTAGACTCTGGTTACCAACTCGAAAACGGTGGAATCCGTGTCCTGAGGATGTATCTTGTATTTTAAATTCTATTATAAGTAATGGAATAATGATATAGACTCACGAATGAACTGACTCCTTTGGAATTCTCCATACTGGAAAGAGTAAATAGAATCTCCTAACTATTCCTATAATAGTTACTAATGTTTCAGGTATATGATTGATGAATGGAAGCATGCCCTTGCAACCCAATGGAAATGAACTGGTCGATGGAAACCTTTATGTCTATACTTGTAAACATGAAATATAACTAATATTTAAACGACCTTCGGACGGATAACCGATACCCGCCAGAACACATCCCAATGAGGAAAAGGAAATAGGGAGAACTCGCCATTCTAGGTCCTTTAAAACATTATTTTTATAACTATACAATATAGGCATGCATTTAACGAAATAAAAGCATAGAAGAAAACTTTGGTAAAATCTTTGGAAAAACTTTAGAAATAAGAATTTACAACTTGATGTCATTTTATTAAAAAGCTTTGAAAACCTTTGGAAAACCTTTGAAAAACTTTCGGAAAACCTTTCGAATACTTTTGATAATCTGAAAGAAAAATTCATACTTTAACTAGATTTGAAAACGGGATTAGAAGACCTTTTGTTAGATGAAGCAGTTTAACATGTCAAAATCCATTTGCTATTCAGTTATTAATCACATGTGATTTATCTAACAACTGTATAGTTCAACTTGTATTCCCCCCCCCCCCCATAAAACAGTTAAAATCTTTTAAAAGGTTGATTACGGGGTATGAACTCACCTGCAACGAGTGGATCGGATGGAAGTGTCGATTGAGTGCTCGATGTCAATTAAAGACTTGAACACACTTAATGACCCTAGTAACATATGAAGACATATGTTTACATATAATTAGTGATTATAACACATATTAAATACGTATAAGCATCCTAATGCGAAGAAAAACACTTTGGTCAAGTGCTAGGAGGCTATTGTGTTGCAATAAAGGAGTGTAAGGCCTTATACGGGAGTGTATGGTCAAATGACCATGTTTGTTGGAGTTTGAGGCCCATGGGAGTTTACTCCTAGCTGTAAACTCTCAATTGGGTCTCCAAACAAGTCTTAAAACTACTATAACTTAAGTGGTTAAGTGCTCCAAGGCCTAAACAAGAGATTGGGTGAGTTTAAGGTCCAAAAATGGTCTTGTGTGGAGTTTACGGCCTTGGGATCACTTCCCCATGAGTTTACAGCCGTAAACTCATGGCATGAAGTGCCAAATCGTTGATTAAAGTCGCTAACTCATTCAGGTATAATTCTAGGTTAATGTCCAAGGCTAGGTGAGGTGATTAGGGCACATTTTGCACCATTTGAGGGAGTTTATGGCCTAAGAAGATCCTGGGCTGTAAACTCTCATTCAACCCTCAAAAAACTAATGTTTAACGTCCATAACACTTCAAGGGTATGATCTAAGCTAGTCTCTAAGCACAAGGAAGGAGTTAGGGGCATTTTGGCACCCTTTTTAAGGGTTTACGGCCTAAGAAGTTCTTGGGCCGTAAACACCTTGTTCATGTCATTTTTGGGTGATTTCAATGGTATATGGACATGTAATATGCTTTAACACAACCTAGGGTAAGAAAACTTACAATTTGGGGACGAAAACTTGACGATTTTTGGAAGAATTCGGGTCTTGAAGAGAGAGAGGGTGGAGAGAGAGTGGAAAGAGTGTAAATGAGGTGCACTCAACCCTTATATAGGGTGAGTTTACTGCCCCAGAATTTACCGCCCAGAGTTTACCGCCCCGAGTTTACTGCCCGAGTTTACCGCCCGAGTTTACCGCCCGAAAACTCCACCTTATGAGGTTTATGGCATGATTTTTGGTGTTAGGGCTTTAGTGGTTACTTTCTGAGACTTGATCGTTAAGTGTAAAATGCTAGGAATATTAAAACGGATTTTAAATTTGCTAAAAGATGGCGGAAATGAATTTGACTTCCAAATGAAGTGTTTGACTGTAGAAGTTATATATATATATGAAATATTCAAGTTGTCACAGAGTTGGGACATGTATCTACCTTTGGCTGAGTTTTCTTATAACAACAGCCCCCATTCGAGCATTGGTATGCCTCCCTTTGAGTTGTTGTATGGGAGGAGGTGTCGGACTCCCAACTATTGGGGAGAGTTAGGGTAGCGAGTGATGGGCAGCACCGAGATAGTGCTTCAGATGACCGAGTAGATATAGCAGGTTAGACAGAGGTTGTTGACGACCCAGAGTCACCAGAAGAGTTACGTAGATAGGCGATGATCCGAGCTCGAGTTTCAAGTTGGAGATTTTGTACTCCTTAAAGTGTCTCCTTGGAAAGGAGTGATCCGATTCAGGAAAAGGGGAAAGTTGGGGCCCTAGTACATTGGACCGTTTAAGGTGATCTCAAGGGTGGGAAGGGTAGCATATTTTGGAGCTACCTACAGAGCCGAGCCAGATCCATGATACCTTCCACGTGTCTCAGCTGAGGAAGTGTATTGTCGACGAGTCGGCAGTAGTGCCATTGGAGGATATCCAGGTGGATGCGAGTCTGAATTTTGTTGAGAGACCAATCACGATCTTGGACCGGAAGGTCAAGGTTCTGAGAAACAAGGAGGTGCCTCTGGTTCAGGTCCAGTGGCAGCATCGGAGGGGGTCCGAGCTGACTTGGGAGCAAGAGTCAGAGATACGAGAGCAGCATCCGGAGTTGTTTTCGGCATGAGACTTCGAGGGCAAAGTCTGGTTCTAGTGGGGGAGAATTGTAACATCCCGAAATCCAGCTAAAGCTATTTAACCCTTCCTTTTTGTCAATTTGTCAAAATTAGTCCCTTGAGTGAGTTCTTGTAGCAAATGAGTACGTTGGGCGTACTGGGGAATACGTTGCGTGTACTCATGCACTTAAGTTGAACACGGACTCGCTTGGATACGCTGGGCGTACCCAGGGTTATGCTGGGCGTAGTAGGCCCAGATGCAAAACCTAATATTTGGCTTGTGCACTATATAAGGGATGCTAATGCTCATTTCTCAACCTCCATATCAGAGAGTGAAACCTATGAGAGCCTTCCATCGTCCGTAGCTTGAGTGTGAGTGTTTTGGAGCTAAAAGTACCTTGGTGTGTTAGTGAAGAAGAAGGAGAGGAGCTTGTGGAGGCTAGGGCTTAAAGTGCAAGTTTGGATCTAAGATCTTCAGAGGAAGGAGCTTCATATAGAGGTATAAAGTTCAAAACTTTCCTCTTTATTTGGTTTGATGCTGCATGGATCATTTCTAGGGTTAAAAGTTCCAAAGGTGGAGACTTTATGAGTGTAATGGACTCCATGGACCTAGATCTGTCCCATTTTAGTGATATTTGTGTTATAGTTCCATAAAAATCCCAACTTGTTCGTTGTTATAGGGTCATGCTTGAGTTATGAGCTTTCTAGGGTTGGAAATGGAATGTTATGGGTGTTAGTGACTTGTCTAGCCATGCAAAGGCTTAAAGTCAACAACTTTATGGATTAATAAGCTTAGAAATGGTCAAATCTAGAAGTCGGACGTGTGTTTTAACTTTTTAAGACCTCAAGGGCTTAAGAGTCTGAAACTGGGAATTAGGCGAGCCATAATCCCAGTACGCACAGCGTAAGGGGTCGTGTACCCCGTTTCTGTGAGGACGCCGGGTACGCCTAACGTACATGTTTGGTACGCACAGCGTAACCCGGAGAATTGACTTTTGTTGACTTTTACGGTTTGGTCAGCTTTAGGGTCTTTGAGCCAATAGAGGGGTAAAATGGTCTTTTACCCTTCTGAGAGTAGTAAGAGAGGGAATAGTCTATCCTTGAGAGATGTATTGATTAAGAGCGTTTATTTCATATGATTAGGCAGAGGCTAGACCAGATTTTTACAGAGTTTGAGATTACCGAGTTACCCGAGGTGAGTCTTCTGACTATACTTTACCTAGAGTTGTAATTGGAGTTAGGTGACAGAGTAATTGTATGTTTTTGCATGATGAGATTTCTATGTAATTTATGCTATGTATGTTATTGAGTTTACAGAGTTAGGACCGGAAGGTCCATGGAGTTAGGGCCAGAGGGTCCACAGAGTTATGGGACTAGAGGGTCCCACTGAGTCACATTGACCAGTGGGTCAAACAGAGTTATAGCCTCGAGTGGCTAATATGTGTAGTGAATGGTATTTTGGGGAACTCACAAAGTATTTATGCTTACAGTGTTGTGTTATGTGTTTCAGGTACTAGTGAGGATCGCGGGAAGGCGTCGGCTTTATCAGTACACACACGAGGAGTTTTTTTACATATTATGATCTCGGGATGTGATGTTATGGATTATTATGTGATACAATGATATTTTTACAACAATTATAAATGAAAGTGTGCTTTTAAAATGTGAAAAATTATTTGAAAATTTTGGGTGTTACATCATCGCGCCAAGGGTTTAGGCTGCTACCAGGTAGCAGGGTTGGTCATGTTAGAAAAAGGTGATAAAGATTCTTGGGTATATTTGAATCTTTGGAATGTCATATCAGTATGGTGCTGAGCACCCAAGAGTGAGATTCAGATTCTGGTTCCTGCTCAGGATCAGGGCATGGGCCAGGCAATGCGCGATCATAGGAGTTATCTCATCTGAGATTACATATAGAGCTTTGGGAATGGACCTTGGTGGTCTTTTGTTCGGCCAAGGAAGGACTTTAGAGGTTCTCGGTAGTTGTCTTGGGACCTTTTGGGCCAGATTTATCGTGAGGAAGTTAGGGGTTCATTTGGAACCCAAGGCTTCTGGATCCTTAGGATCCTTTGGGAAGGAAGATTATGTAATTAGTTTCTGTCATCAGAATCATGATTTTGTCAGATGTTCGCGGGTGAGTTTGGATAAGTCGGATCTTGGGTCGGTTAATTTTATGCTAGTGTTTGGGTTATCAAGGATCATATATGCCATCCTGCATGCCGAATAGTCCTTGATGAACCTACAGAGGGATGTATCTTGCAAAGTGGGATCCGCATGTACCGTTATCATTCCAGATCTTCGTCAGGATCTATGCAGGAGTAGTGTTTAGAGGATATTATGACAATATGAGAGCAATGGTTCCGCAGTAAAGTCAGAGTTCAGTGGTGCTACGAGATTGAAAGTGGAGACGAGAATTCGTCAGTTGGGATGAAGATTAAGGCCTCTAGTTGTTAGCATTGGAGGTGGATTGAGGTGTCAGACTGGACCAAGTTTCATGAGTACTCTTCAAGATTTTAGAGGATGGGCGATCTTAGGATGTAACCGGTGATTGATTGCTAGCGTTCATTTAGCATGAAAAGTGGTGCAAGACTACGGGGGTATCCGTAGCATTCACTACTGGTCAGATAATTTAGGGTGTTGTGAGTCTATAGGTGTAGCCGTAGCATTCACTAGGGCGGTAGATAACATATGCGTGTTGTTAGGTCACGGAAGGAATAGTAGGATGCACCAGTTCAGGTGTAGTAATGAAGATATGGAAATCCACGGATAGGATTTTAGAATTACCCAAAGGGATTAGATCTGGTTGAGCCAGTGATAAGACTGTAGGAACGTCCTTATAGCTATGAGATCAGGGAAGCAATGGACTGCCTAGGTTCATGTATGACATAAGGCTACCGTTGGTCATGGAGCTCTCACTTTTAGCCTTGGATTCGGTAACGTCAAGATTCGACGCATGGACCTGATCGGTTGGATCAAGAGGTTGTTAGAGACACAGTGGCATGATAACTAGTGGCAACTAGTTCCAGAGAAGGATTTTGTTCAAAAGTCAACCAAATAGGGAGCTCTTTGGCTCTGCAGCCGTGCCAGAACCTGGTGTTTCAGATGATTGAGAACGGATTGAGACCAGGGAGATCTCGTTAGATTTTGGAAAGCAGCCATGTGGCAACATGTTGCTTCAGGTAGTTTAGTGTTAGGGCAGTTTCTGCGTTCGGGTAGTGTTAGTATATGTGTTTTAGGTTGCAAGTACGGACGAAATAGCTGGTTGATTGGGAAGTGACAAGTCACTCACAGCGGGAATGGTTGAGCCTTGGCCAAGTATACGTGATACACAGGGATAATTGGGTCTATGATTTTAGTTTTCTAGTGGGATCTGCAGGCTATCAAAGGTTGAGTAGTCAGTTGAGGGATAAATGGACTGGATTCATCGTTGATGATTCAGTATTGGTGGTCTGTCGGGGATTTGGACCATCTCGAGACAACAGATTTCAGACGGAGTAAATGAGATCTTATTGTGAGGAATTCATTCACCTGAGAATTTTAGGGCTTTACAAGGATTGGTCATGGATATTCTGGGAAGGCTAGGGTGTGCCCAGCTTGGTGACCATGCTACTAGAGTGGTTGGGCGAGTAAGGAATGATTTCGAGGATGAAATCTAATTTAAGTCGGGCAGAGTTGTAACACCCTATTTATTTAATAAATAAATAAACGAATAGAATAAATAATAATGGTCATAAAACCTCGAGATGTATTTTATATTATTTTAGTTTAGCTCTAAGTTAATAGTAACTTGATGGGAGTGGTGGTTATCGGGACTCGAATGTATTAGGATCTGGAGTTGGGGGTTAAAAGTGTAACTTTGGGACTAAATTGAAAAGGATTTCGGAGGTCATGGTGCGTCGGCAATTTATGGACTTAAATTGAAAAGATTTGAAGACTTAAGGGTTTATTGGTAATTTAGGGATCTATTATGAAAGAAATTTATGGGATCAGGGCTTAAAAGGTAAGTTTTGGATTCAGTTGTAAAGTTTTCTGAAGGCAGGGTTAAAAGTGTAAAATGTGGATTTAATTTTTAAAGAAAAAGGAAAGGAGGGGCTGATCTTGACATTATGGAAACAGGTTTGGTGGATCGGGGTATATAAACCCGTCACCCCGTTGAAGTCCTAACCCTAACGCCACTATGTCCAGCCGCCACTCGCACCTCGCACTTCCAGCCGCCGAAGTCTCCTAGCCACCACTGAATCCAACCACCGGAGTCCATCCCTTCTACATCGGAAAGTGAGTAGGGTGGTTGGATGGTTTGTTGCTGTTGCGAACCACCGGACCTCAACCGCCGCTTTTGTTGTTGTTGGAGGCGGAGAATGATGATGGAGCATCGTTAAAGGGGTGTTTGGTTTAGTTTTTATGGGGCAAAAGTCCTTTTTGTAAAAGGACTTTTTGTAAAAGAACTTTTTACAAAAGTTATTTTTTAAAATGTGTTTGGATTGACTTTTGAACGGAAAAAATCAAAAATTAAAGTGTTGGTTTTAGTTTTACATGTAAAATGACAAAAAAAGACATGTTTAGGGTAGATGAGGGGTATATTGGTAATTTAATATTTTTAGCTGGTGAAAAATTGTAAAAAGTTTGTAAAAGTCAGGTAATCCTGACTTTTCAAAAAGACTCAAATTACTCTATGGGAAAAGTCATTTACAAAAGTCCTTTTCCCTTTGCCAAACATCTTTTGAGACTTTTTCTAAAAGATAAAATCAAAAGTCATTTAAAAAGCTATGCCAAACACCCTCTAAGTCGGAAGTAACAAGAGGCAAGTCGTAGCTACCTGTGCCGCCTCCGCCTCATCTGTGAAGCCGGAGAAATGAGACCGTCGGTGGAGCCGCAAGATCGGTCGATGATGAGGCCGGGAACCGCTAACCGCCATTGTTACATTCTTTCTGTTACTTCGCCACCCAAAAATCACAGCCGCTGCCTGAGACGTCGTGGACAGCCGAGGAGAGAAACTGTCGAAGACTAGGGATGGGTTTTAGGTTGTTACCATCATCAAGTCATTGCTGTTACCGCTGCTGTTCACCACATGTGGGTATTGAGTTTATTTCCGAGTTGGGGTCGCTGGTATGTGTGGCTGATTGACTAGGATCCGAAGGAATCACTGCCACCATCGTGAGGTGGTGGCTGCCATCCCAAATCCGCTGTTGTTGCCGCAATGAGTGTGTGATCGGGTGTATGGTCATTTTCGGTTGGCCAGAATTGTCAAGAAACAACCATGGCTGCCAGCCATGGCGGCTGCCTTCATTCGCCACCGCCAACCACCATTAGGTTATTGTGTATATGTGTTTGTATTAGTGTGTGTGTGTGTGTGTGTGTGATTATTTGGGGTTTTAGCATTGTAAAATGTAACCAGAAAGAAAAATAATGAAAAGAAATTGAAAACCACCACCTTAGGGTGGTGGCTGCCGCCACCGGCCGCTGTGTCGGGTGGCGGTGTGCTTTTCCTCGTCGAGATCAATTCTTTTCGGGTGCTTGAAACCCTAATGGGCCCAATGCAAACCTTAATGGACTTAATGATATTCTAGTGGGCTTAGTAGGCCCAATAAAGCCCTAATTGACCTAAAAGCGCAACAGATTGATAAATGGGCTAGTATTTGGATTGGAAAACCCTAATTCCAATAAAAGCCTAATTTGGGGAATTAATCAGGACACACGACAATTAATTATTAAATCTTAAGTAATACTTAATAATCATTGGCAAACTAGCTTAAGGCATAATGGATTTAATGGATTAAGTCCTTAATGGGTAAAGAAAGAAACAATGAACCTTAATCATCATTTCATGTGAAAACTCTAATTTTGAGATTACGGGCTTGGACTTATCGGGACCCACATTTGGGCCATTGGAATGGAATTGTGTGATTAAGCCCAATCAAACCATATGACTTATTTAGAAGAATAATGGACTTAATGTATAAAGTCCTTAATAGGTTAAGTAAGAAACACTTAGCCCTAATTGTTATGTTATATGAAAACCCTAATTTCACTTGGGTTTATTGTTGGGCCTTTTGTTGGGCCTTGATGATTGGGTTATTAATGGGCCACCTAAGATCAAGCAAATTGACTAGAATAATTAATGGGCTTTGAGGTAAGGCCCATATGAGGAGTTGGGCCCAATTTGGAAAATTGGGCCATAGACGGGCCATAGACGGGCCTTAATGATTATATAATATTGGGTCATTAAACTGTCAAGGTGGGACTAGAATAAATGGTTGGGCCTTATGGTAAGACCTTGTAAAGGTTTTGGCCCAATTTGGAAAATTGGGCCATATGTTGGGCTTTGATTCCTAGTTGACGTTGGGCCTAAGGATTTGGGCCTTCGGCTTGAATAAGCCAAGCTTAGGGTAATTTAGTCATTATCCAAAGTATATACTCATGGTTATGTAGTGAGACCCAATTATTAATTAAGTATTATTTTTCTGTTGACAGTTCGGGAGTCTGTCATTCAGTAGTTGAGAGTTGAGTCTGCGGGGCTTCAGCAGTGTGGGATCGAGCCTTCGGGACTTCAACAATGCCAAGTGAGTCTTCTCACTATACCTTACCTAGAGTGGTATTTTTGTGTGACCGGAAGGTCTTATGTGCTTATACGTGATATGTGATATATGTATTATGTGATATGCCATGTTAGGAGTTTGCCTGGTTTGGACCGGAAGGTCGATGGGGTTTGGACTGGAAGGTCAACAGAGTTGGGTCGGAAGGTCAACAGATTAGGACCGGAAGGTCTACAGAGTCAAGACCGAATGGTCTTATGTTCTTACATAAGTTATGTGATATTATGCAATTTGTTTATGTGATTATGGATTTTTCTATGTGATATTATGCACTTGTCTATGTGGTATTATGCATTTTGTTTATGTGATATATGTTCTTACCTATGTGATATGTATATGCTATGAGCTTGCAGGGTGTGGACCAAAAGGTCAATAGGGTTTGGACCGGAAGCTCATTAGAGTATGGACCGGAAGGTCAAGAGAGTAGGACCGAAAGGTCTACCGGAGTTCTGGGACCGGAAGGTCCCACTGAGACACAATGACCGGAAGGTCTCGTAAAGCTTTAGCCTCGAGTGGCTAATTATATGTGCGTGGTATTTTAGGGAGCTCACTAAGCATGCGTGCTTACCGTGTTATATGTAATTTGTTTCAGGTACTTTGTTTCAAAGGAGAGGAGTCGGCTTGGTCGCAACACATCACACTATGTTTTCCACACACGGGATCCTTGGGATTACACTCTGATATGGTTTTATGATACTATGTTTTGAATATTGATACTTTGGTTTTGACATGAGATATTATTATGAATCGGAAGGTCCCACTGAGACACATTGACCAGAAGGTCTTGTAAATCTTTAGCCTCAAGTGGCTAAATATATGTGCGTGGTATTTTGGGGAGTTCACTAAGTATGCGTGCTTACCGTGTTATGTGTAATGTGTTTCAGGTACTTTGTTTCAAAGGAGAGGAGCCGGCTTGGTCGCAACACATCACACTATGTTTTCCACACACGGGATCCTTGGGATTACACTCTGAAGGTCCCACTGAGACACATTGACCGGAAGGTCTCGTAAAGCTTTAGCCTCGAGTGGCTAATTATATGTGCGTGATATTTTGGGGAGCTCACTAAGCATGCGTGCTTACCGTGTTATGTGTAATGTGTTTCAGGTACTTTGTTTCAAAGGAGAGGAGTCGGCTTGGTTGCAAGACATCACACTATGTTTTCCGCACACAAGATCCTTGGGATTACACTCTGATATGGTTTTATGAAACTATGTTTTGATTATTGACACTTTGCTTTTGACATGAGATATTATTATGAAAGTTTTTATATTGATCGGTTTTATGTAATAACTTACCTAAAAATGAAAATTTTGGCCTTGAACTCTGGGATGTTACACTCAAGAAAGAGGTAGCCAACCTCAAGCAACAACTATTTGTGGCCAAAGCTAGGGTCGTTCTAGCAAGACAGAGGGAAGATGTGATCACTCAAGAGGCGAACAAATTAGACGGACTTTTGGTGCATCAATTCAACATTTAAGTATCACTGTTACTATCGATAGGACTGTCTTTTCAATTACCATTGTAGGTAGGGTTAAACCCTCAATTAAGAGATTACAATACTTGAGAAGGGGGTGTTATGTCGTTTGACAATTGTATCATGTACTAAACCTTTACCAAGTAATGAATCAAATGTGTGTCTTATTCGCAATGTTGTTACCTTCTATGAGTTCTATCCTTATTATTTCGTAATATTATATGAGTTCACTACTGTGCACAACCAAACCACCGAAACCACTAGATACTAAAGGATCTCGAAACCAAAATAATCTATATGGATAGACTTAACATTTGTGCAGAATCTACTACTACTTATCACCATAAATACATCTTAGGGATGTAGGTTGAGACAATGAGAATCATACAACAAAACACGAAATGACCGTCGTTACTTACAAACTTGCTTATCATCGTGCAGCAGAAAAATGCCATCCCACAGAAATAACCAGCACACCAGTAAGACATCAATCCGACAGATAGATTTTGCTACATTCCAATCCGTCGCAATAGCAGCCATAACCGATGTCATGGCACAACTCAATGCAAACAACACCAACAGAGATGGAAACAATATCAACGATTCCTAACGTAGCAACAACCATGGAAACCAACGAGTGATAACTTACCAAGGCACTCCAAACCCCAAACTTAAAATAAGGAAGAGAAAGTTTGAGAGTAAGAAAAAGGGACGGCCAACTCAAAGGCCCTCAAAAAAACAACATACGGTTGTTGACCATGCTATCGTGACACCTACCACATCAACACCAGCAAGACCATATGTTGGAAACCTTCCAAAACGCAACAAGTGCAACTTCCACCATAATGGAGCCTGCTGGAAGTTGCATTGCAATAAGTGCAACAAGAAAGGCACACCGCCCATTCCTGTAGGACTCCGGCTCAGCGCATCACTCCAACCTCTATAGTTAGAATAAAGCATGTATGCTACAAATGCGGTAGGATAGGACATTTCAAGAAGAGTTGTCCAATAGAGAGTAATAACAGGAAAGCTGGAGGAATTTAACAACTGGATCTGAAGAAAATAAAAAGAACCCTACCCGAATTTTTGGTACGTTCTCAAACAACAATATTTGAGCCTCAAATTGTTACCAAATCATTGTCAAGAAAAATTAAGAATCACAAAAGATATATACCTAGGGTGCACTCTCACGTTAAATAATCATTTATTCCGAATCAACTTGATTCCAGTAGATATTAGGAACTTTGATGTGATTATAGGCATGGATGGGTTAAGCCCCCACCATGCCGACATTATGTGCCACGAGAAGGTCGTTCGCCTTCACCTCCCCGACCACGAAACCCGAATAATCTATAGTGATAAACCCAACGCCAATCTCCGTCTTATCTTGTGCATTAAGGCAAAAAAAATGCCTGCATAAGAAAAATTATACCTTCCCCACGCACGTTGTGGATAAGTCAGAAGAAGAGATAAAAATCAAAGATATTCCAGTGGCATGCGACTTTCCGGATGTGTTTCCTGAAGATCTTTCGGGAATACCCCCAGAAAGATAGGTTGAATTTCGAATTGACCTAATGCCGGGAACTACGTCAATTGCCAAATGACCCTACAGATTAGCTCCTGACGAAATGCTAGAGTTATTCAACCAATTGAGCAAACTTCTGAACAAAGGATTCATCAGGCCAAGCTTCTCATCCTGGATTGCCCCGGTCTTGTTTGTTAACAAAAAAGATGGATCCTTCAGAATGTGCATCGATTATCAGGAGTTGAACAAACTCACCATCAAAAATCCGATACCCACTTCGATGAATTGATGATCTATTTGACCAACTTCAAGGAGCTACTTACTTCTCTAAAATAGATCTAAGATCCGGTTATCATCAGCTCCGAGTCCGTGAAGAAGATATTCCTAAAACTGCTTTTCAAACTCGATATGGTTACTTCGAATTCGTTGTTAGGCTCTATGGTCTGACAAGTGCCCCTGCAACATTCATGAACCTCATGAAACAAGTTTGCCGCCCATTCCTAGTCAACATTGTAATTGTTTTCATTGATAACGTACTCGTCTACTCTCAGAACAAGAACGAACATGGTCAACACCTACGACAGGCTTTGGAGGCATCGAAGCCGGAGAATGCCGCAAAGGAAGCACTGCGTGGAATGGATAAAAATCTTGAAGTCAAAACTATGAAGCTTATTATTCCATAAGTTGGATCTGGATCCCAAGATTTGGAGAATTCAGAGACATAGTTGTGTCAAGTTTAAAGTGAAAGTAATGCTCAGGGCATGTGTGATGGATTTCGACAAGGCATGGGATACTCATTTGCCACTCGTTGAATTCTCATACATTAATAGCTATCACACGAGCATTAAAGGATCTCCCTTTGAAGACCTTTATAGAAGAAAATACAGATCACCCTTATGTTGGGCAAAAGTGGGAGACACTCAACTGCCAGGGGACTGGTACCCAACAACACTTTCACCAGACCGGAAATTATCAGAGAAACCACTGAGGAGATCGTTCAGATTAGAGAACGCCTTAAGGTATCCAGGGATCGATAGAAAAGCTATGCTGACAAAAGGAGAAAGCTCTGGAATTTCAGGTCGGAGATGGCATATTACTCAAGGTCTCTCCCTAGAAAGGTATGATCTGATTTGGTAAGCGGGAAAAGTTGAATCCACGATACATCGGACCATTCGATATCGTCGCCTGAATAGGTCTGGTGCCCTACACGCTACAGTTACCACCCAAACTCTACAATGTACACCCTGTCTTCCATGTCTCAAATCTAAAGAAGTGCCTATCAGGCTAAACTCTCATTATCCCCATTGATGAGATCAAGATCAACGAGAAACTTCATTTTGTTGAAGAGCCGGTAGAGATAATGGATAGGGAAGTGAAGCGAACAAAACAAATTCGTATTCCTATTGTGAAGGTTTGATGGAACGCCAAATGCAAACCTGAGTTCACAAGGGAACATGAAGATCAGATGATGCAGAAGTAACCCCATCTTCTCTCTAGTTCTCAGTGACTGCTGTTGAATGAATATTGGGACGAAAGTCCCTCTAACGGGGGAATGATGTCACAACTAGCAATTTTGACATAGGGTTGTATGTATGCACCAACACTCTCTCTCCATCTATTTTTATTGAAATAGACTATGTTAAGATATAAATGGATCTATTTTGAATACAATTTCAAGCAAAACATTTGAAGGAAATTTGCTACACTAGTATAGGGACCAAAAGCGACCAAAACACAAACTTTAATACCTTTTCATTAAGAATTCGGTCATGATAAAGCCATGACAAAACACACCTTGTTACACCTTCAAAAAAAACTGAATTCCCTCTTTGTTTTGGCTCCCCAAGACCGAATTTACATATAAGGCCCAAATAGAAACTGATTTCTCCATTTTTATGCACTTACGGACCGATTTCCTACTCATAGAGTAAATTCGGTCATATTTTGAATTAAGTAATGGGTGTTCGGCCATATCTAAGGACTTTGCAGATGATATCCATTTTTTTAATATATTCAGTACACAAAAAGTTCCTTGGAAATCAAATTCAGCCATACCGCTCTTATTAAACACCAAATTTCCATGTAAAATCCAATTTAACCAACATGTAAACATACCACTTTTACACCTTATAACTCACGATCGAATCTTATTCCAATTCATTTTCACTCTATTATCTTCTCCTATTTCTCCACTGATACTCCATTCATTTCCAAACTCTCTCATGAACAAGAGTTTAGTTCCTCAAATAACTTCATCTTCTAAGTGATCTCTACTTCTTGGTAAGTACTTCTACAAACTCTTTTTCACACCCCAAACCGGAACGTCAGAAACATTCGGGGGCAGAGGACGTCATATGTAGTATCACAACACATTCATCATAGTAATAAAAGTAACAAACAACCATCGCATTAATATTAAAGTGTTTACAAAGTATGTGATTCACAAAAGATTGACTCCAAAAGTAAATTAAAAACAGGACATGAAGCTACTATACTCCATCTTCTGAATCCCAGTGCGCATACCTGTCTACTAGTTTCCTGAGAATACAAATTAATTTGAAAGGGTAGATCAGCATTTAAGTTGGTGAGTTCATAAGTATTTAAGTGATGAAAAGTAAGTTCTTTAGTAAACCTCGCCTGTTCCTCCAGAAAATCCATTATTTTCTGATGTGGTGAATGATAAGTAAAAATGACTCTACAATTCCTTCTATGAGTACTAAATGAATACAAGTTATATACAATCCAGAGTAAAAAGGCAATCGATTTGTGAATCTGCCCTAAGCCCACAACCAAACAAGGAACAGGAAGTAAGGCAGAAAGTACACATCCCATTATTTGTTAGATCTTCACTCTATACAACCATGGCGTATTAATTTGGTACTTACGGAGTTAACTGTAATAGTTCTTTATTTTTGATGAAAACATTCTTTAAGAAAATCATATATTTCCTTTAGTAAAAATGGTAACCACAATACTTCCTTCTATAATCACTTAGTTTATACTAGTTATATATAATCTAATATCAAACGGACAGTTAAATGGATGAATCTGCTCTAAGCCCACAACCAAACAAGGAACAGGAAGTAAGGTGGAAAACACACATCCAACTGCATATCAGATATTAATTATATAACCCTGATGTATAAACTAAGGTATTATGGAGTTTACCACTAAAGGTCCTTTAAGTTATATTGGTTTCATAATGCGTATCAAACCTTTTACATATAAGTTTCTAGTTTCTCCTACTTAAAGCTCTATCCAAAAAGTATGCTTGTGTACTAGAAAGCGGTATACTAAATTTTTATGCTATGACCTAACCCATACCTGTTATTCCCTATGATTTCTAGGTGTATACAAGATATATATATATATATATATATATATATATATATATATATATATATATATATAGCTAAGATCGAATAGAGAGTAGATTATGTGAATCTACTCTAAGCCCACAACCAAACAAGGAACATGAAATGAATCGGAAAGCACACATCCTATTGTCTATCAGATCCGATTAATATACATCCCTAATGTATCCACCGAGGAATCATAAAGTTAGCATTATAGGCCCCCTTTTAATTAAATGTACCAAGACTCGACTATTCTGTTTGTTTGTCTTTTGAAATAATATATGTTTTCCCAATTTTATGACTCTCTTTACTAGAAAATAGTTTGCATTACCTTTTATGTGAGAATATCACTATATGAATGTAATGGGAAAATGAAAGCATACAACAGTATTGTATAAAATATCTACTGAAGTACTAACTACCTTTAAACCAATAAGTTTAATTAAGGTTAAAATGTGATGTGGTTGTAACCATGTTAATTGACTACTATCTCACACGACGACCTACTAGCATCGAAACTATGTGACATTTGTCACCCATAGACCTATCAGTCTGGCTGTAGCTAACAACGAGGTGCGGGATTTTTAGTCCCATATAGATCTATACACACAATGTCTACTCTCCCTCCAGAAGACTCTGGTTACAAAACACGACATAACAAGTATATTGCTATGCCATGAAGTAGTGGTTTCACGTTATTGTTATCTTGTTCTTATTATTGTATGTTCCTTTCTGTTCTTGTTATAGTATGTATGAACTGACTCATGTTAGAACTTATTCATGTAAGTTTCATTGTTCTAGAAATAGTAAGTACTAATCCCGTAAACTATACCTATTATAGTTTACTTGTATTATTGTTTGAACTGTTACTGGCTTCTAGAAAAGACTCAATCATCTATTGAGTTAAGCATGTGCTTTTAAAGACGGCATTTTAAAAACAACAATCTAACATCTTATAAAAGTGTTTTTCAAATGATTTTTTAACTTCTAAAAACATAAGAATTTCTTTAATGTGATGGCTATCACAGGTAGAATATTAACACAATACTATTTTGTTCAACTTGTATCCCCCCCCTCTTAAAAGCATTTACAAACATTTAAAAGATTGATTATAGGGGTATGAACTCACCTTATGTGGGTGATTCAACTTCATGATTCGAGTAAGGATGAGAAGTTCCACGAATGAAGTCCCGAGGCACAAACGAGTCCTAAACGACATATAATGATACATATATGTATGCCATTAGTGTATATAAAAACTAACATGCTAAGGTATACAACCTTATGAACTAGGTAACACTCTCAATGGAGTGTTAGGATCACATATGATTGATTGAAGAGAGTTCACGGCCACACAAGAAGTGTTCACGGCTTTGGGAGGGTTCACGGCCATAGAACACATGACGTGTTCACGGCCCAAACATAATCTTATGAAGGGTTTACGGCCATGGAAGGAGGGTTCACGGTTTCTAGCTCATTGATGTTTGCCTTAATATTTTTGAGCATGTTGTGAAGCTCATTGATGCTGCTCTCCCAGTCATTCATTGTGAAGTTCATCACAAATTGATTAAATGAATTAGGCAATGAGACTAGCATCACATCGGTTGCTAGCTCATCCTCAAAGAGGAATCCTAGGAGGTAAAGTTGGTCAACATAAGCTTTCATTTTGAATACATGTGCACTCACAGAGGATCCCTCTGCCATCTTGCAACCAATGAAAGCATTCAAGGTCTCATACCTCTCTTGCTTAGCCTAAATTTGAAATGTGACTCTCAGTTGTTCAATCATTTTGAATGCTTCATGAAACTCAAAAGTTTTTTGAAGTTCAAGAGTCATACTTGCAAGCATGATGTCGGTCACTTCGGTCGAATCATTAACATGTTTCGCCCAAGCATCTTTTGATGTTTTGGGAGCATTAGCTAGGAGGTCTTCTAGGATAGGTTCATCAAGGACATAGTCCCTTTTCTCAAGCTTGAGGAAAATTCTCAGTTGTCTGAACCAATCAAAAAAGTTGGGTCCACTTAGTTTTTCTTTTTCGAGGATGTATTGGATGGTGAGTGATGAGGTGGTTACAGTAGGGGTAGTCATCTACAAAATAATAAGATTCATTTTAATATATTCGATATAAATTCTTTTAAAAACTAATTACCCTTCAAATTAAATTTTGAAAAGCTAAGATCCACATCACCCAAAACAACTTGAGGACCCGACCTACTACTTAAGTAATTTTATTGATTGGTAGGTTACGATAACCAATTACAGCTCTTATGTAACTCTTAGATTTATGGGATCAAAACACATTACTTTTTTTATATGGCATGTTCATCCCATCCATGCCTCAATACTCTTATGCTTAGGTGACCTTTATCACATAAGAAATTGATCAAATCATCCATTTAAAAGACATGTGAGTTATATTTCACAAATGGTTAGGTGACCTTTTTCCCATAAGAAAAAAGTAAAACACCTTGACTATTTTTGACAACTTACATGAATAAGGTAACCCTAAAATCCACATGAACTGCACAAAAATCTCAAGTGAATTTTAAATGGTTTGCATAGATTTAAAGTTTTATAAATAAGGACTTTTATCAATGTTTATTACACTAGCATTTTAAAACATTTTATGTCATGAATATTTCATGTATAAAATATTCCATGGTACATTTAAAGTGTTCTAAAAATTATAAAGTTGAATTGATTTCATATAAAATTTTACTGGTTTCTAACAACCTTTGAAGTTTAGATTAAGTTTAAAAAATATTTTAAACCTTTTATATCTTTAAAAGTTTGGCTACTTTAGCAAGTTTTTTTTATAATGTTTTATCATGTAAAACATAGTTTCGTACACACAACATTTTATAACAAAAAAAATAAATATCACAAGCATGCATTTAAAATGTATACACAAAGCCATTTTCTAGTAATATTTACTGTGATCCATCACAACAAATATTAAATTATTTCCTAAAGAACTTATTAGGACACTTCAAGGTCTTCAAAAGGATCCATGTCTTCATAAGAACCTCATGCTCAATCTTGTTACATTTTATAAAAGTAAAATACAACTAGTCTAAAACTAATTTATTACATATGAAATGAACAAATGAAATAAAACATATTTATCTATTACATCATCATATGAATACATAAATACTAACCACAAATATCTTAATGGCTTGTTTATACATAACAAACATATCAAATATTAACAAACAACTATTTGTTTTTTTAAGGCAACTTTTATATAACCAAAATGAATGAAAAAATGGTTATACTAAAATAAACACTTTTAACAACAAGTTGCCAAAGAAAAAAATTTGGACATTTCTTTAGTCAAAAAGAAATCCATTCTTGTTTTCCAAAAAACCAAAGATTATCATAACATGAAAATCATTCTAACATTTAAAAGATGGCCATGATACCACTAAAGGGTTTTGTTGCATAAAAAATAAATAGTTTTTCACAAAAACCATCAACATAAGCTTTAAAATTTTCTTATAAATTTCGAGGGTGACAACAAAGAAAACCATCAAGGATCCTTTTAAAGAGGTTAGAATGATATTATAATAGCCATAGGGTGTTTAGAAAATATAGCCTTTGTAGCCTCTGGACCCTCTTGCTGTAACATCTACAAAAATCATGCCAAATTTGAACTTTTTAAAACATTTAAAATCATTAAGTTATTACAATTCGTTTTCAAAATAGTATCATATCAGAGTTCCCATAAATCAAAATCATAAATCGAGGAAGTCTACAGTTACGCATTCGCCTTCCCGCAATCATCCATAGTACCTTAAACAATAATCGATAAATGTAAGCTCAAAGGCTTAGTGAGTGTCACACCCTAAAACCAAGAACGGCGGAAATGTTCTGGGGCGGAGGATGTCATGTAAAGTATCACAACACAGTAAAAGTAAACAAGCAAACAACATCATCCATTGCATTCAATATATAATTTTAATACAAGCGTGTTCTGTATAGTTATAGATACCAAAAAGTAAATCAAAGGTTAATTAATGGGCTATGAACTCACATGTGGTGAGTGGATTGGATTGAAGTGTCGGTTACGGTGCTAGGTGACAAATGAAGACTTGTACACACGCACGAGCCTAGTTATCATATAATGAACATATATATAACTAATTAGCCAATTTATAACTAATAAAATAAGTTAGGACACTCTAGAACATGAACATGCTTTGTTTCAAGTGTTAAGGATCATAAGGATGGCATCCAAGTGTTAGTGAAGCAAAGCTAGGGTGTTTAGGGTTCAAGGGTAAACTCCCTTGGAGTTTACGGTTTTGGCGTCATAACTCAAAGAGTTTACGGCAGTAAACTCTAGAGTTTATGGTCATAAACTCTATTCCTAATGACTAGGTGTTGTTTTGTGGTTTAGTAGGCCTTTTGAAGCAATTCTACTAAGTGCTTTGGCCTTTGGAATGGACTAGGGCAAGAAAACACCTCCTTTGAGGAGTTTACGGCCTCATGACATTTTCCTTTGGGTTTACTACCATAAACCCTTATGGAGAAGGGTATTGCCAAGTTTTCAAGTCCTTAACACAATTTGGTAAGTGTATGTGCTAGTTTCTAAGCCTAAGGAAGGAAAATGACCAACATATACACACTTTAGGGTGTTTACGGTTTTGGGAGATCCCCAAACCGTAAACACCTATAATTGTTTGTTTTTCATATTTTTCAAGGCTTAGATACATCAAAATAATGTTTAATCAATTCAAGGAAGGCTTAAACATCAAACTAGGGCTTAGATAAAGACTTAGGCACACTTTGGTGCACTTTATGGTGTTTACGGCCCAAGCATCTTCTTGGACCATGAACACCTCTAGTCTTGTGTTCTTGACATATTTTCTTGATGTTTAAATGTAATACTAGCTTAAAATCACTCAAGGATAGAAGCACTTACTATTAGGAGGCTTGATTTGAGCTAAAAGGCCAAGAACACTTAGTGTGTGTTCTTGGTGTTTTGGAAAATCTAAAAAAATACATAAATGAATGGATGAATAGATGCACAAACACTAGATTAAGTGTTTTACTAACTTGAAATGGTTAGAACACTTACAAGATTGAAGATTTGGAATTAAATCTTGGATGATACTTGAGAGAGTTTTTGGAGTTTACTCTTTTGACTTTTGGGGAGTAAACACAAATGACTAACTTTTGGGGAGTAAACTCATACATAGGCATGAGTTCACGGTTTTGGGTGATTTCTAAACCCAAAACATAAAA
Organism: Lactuca serriola; assembly: GCF_051521515.1. Classification (NCBI taxonomy): domain Eukaryota; kingdom Viridiplantae; phylum Streptophyta; class Magnoliopsida; order Asterales; family Asteraceae; genus Lactuca; species Lactuca serriola. The sequence continues at coordinate 69,389,417 of NC_136409.1, read as the reverse complement.
TTTTGGTCGGGTGTTTCTAATACGCGAAGTGTTTGCGGTTTTCAAAAATCAAAACCCGAGACGACACTTTCTTTCACCCGTTCTTTTAAAAATAATATTAAAATAATCAAAAGAACTTTATATTTCTTAAAAATAAGAAATAATGATATTAATTTATGATACGAAGTGGTTGACTTTTAGGGTTTGAACGAATGGAAATTTCGGGTTGTCACATCATCCCCCTGTTAAAGGGAATTTCGTCCCGAAATTAAAGTCTAAACAAATAAAGTAGTTACACATAACTAAGCAAAAAGATGAGAGTATTTTAGTTTCATTTGATCTACATGCTCCCAAGTGTATTCCGGTCCTCGCTTGGCGTTCCAGCGGACCTTCACAATCGGGATACGGCTTTGCTTCGTCTGCTTGACTTCTTGGTCCATGACCTCTACTAGTTCTTCCACGAAGTTGAGGCTCTCATTGATCTCGATCTCATCGAGTGGAATTACGAGAGTCTCATCAGACAAACACTTTTTCAAGTTAGATACGTGGAATGTAGGTACGTTACAAAGTTCGTCGGGTAGGTTGAGTTTGTAAGCTAGGGGGCCGATTCTTGCGAGAATCCCGAAGGGTCCTATATACCTCGGATTAAGCTTCCCACGCTTACCGAAGTGTATCAAGCCCTTCCAGGGTGAGACTTTAAGAAGGACTTGGTCTCCCACCTGGAATTCCAAAGGTTTCCTTCGCTTATCAGCGTAGTTCTTCTGTCGGTCTCTAGAGGCTTTCAATCGTTCACGGATCTGAACGATTTTCTATGTTATTTCCCGAATGATCTCCAGACCTGTGAGAGTACTGTCAGAAACTTGCCCCCTAGCTAATTGGGTATCACCCACTTCAGCCCAGCACAGGGGGATCTGCACTTTCGGCCGTAGAGGGCTTCAAATGGAGCAGCCTTGATGCTCGTGTGATAACTGTAATTATAGGAAAACTTGACAAGGGGTAAGTGAGTATCCCATGCCTTTCCAAAGTCAATCACACAGGCTCTCAACATATCTTCCAGTGTTTGGATGGTCCTCTCACATTGTCCGTCGGTCTGTGGATGGTAGGCTGTGCTCATGTCCAGCCTTGTTCCCAGGGAGTGTTGTAACAATTGCCAGAATCTTGAGGTGAACCTACTATCTCTATAGGAGATAATGGATATATGTACACCATGTAGTTGTACGATCTCCCTAATGTATGTTCTCGTAAGCTTCTCCATCTTGTCACTTTCTTTGATAGGTAGGAAGTGCGCAGACTTGGTCAATCTATCGACGATGACCCATATGGTATCAAGTCCACCCGTTGTCTTGGGAAACTTGGTTATGAAATCCATAGTGATCCGCTCCCACTTCCATTCTGGAATCTCTGGTTGTTGTAATAAACCGGAGGGCTTCTGGTACTCGACCTTAACCTTTGCGCAAGTAAGGAATTTACTGACGAAGGTAGCAATCTCTACTTTCATATTAGGCCACCAGTATAGCTTTTTGAGATCCAGATACATCTTATCTGAACCTGGGTGGACGGAATACCGAGTGTTGTGCGCCTCGGTCATGACCAAATCTTGGAAACCACCGTGTTTCGGGGTCCAGATCCGGTCCATGAAATATAGGGCTCCGCCACCCTTGGCTTCTAAATGCTTATCCATTCCTCTGAGGGATTCACTCGCCACATGTTCAGGTTTCGTAGCTTCAAGCTGGGCCGCCTGAATTTGCTTAGACAAGTGTGAATGGATAGTCATTGTCAACGACTTGACTCTTTGACCAGAATATTCCTTCCGACTTAGGGCGTCCGCTACTACGTTGGCTTTACCCGGATGATAATGAATTCTGCATTCGTAGTCACTGAGTAGCTCGACCCACCGTCGTTGTCTCATGTTGAGCTCTTTCTGATCGAATATGTGTTGTAAACTCTTGTGGTTGGTAAAGATAGTACTTTTCGTCTCGTACAAGTAATGTCTCCAGATCTTCAGAGCAAACACGACTGCTCCTAGCTTAAGATCATGGGTCGTGTAGTTAACTTTGTGTGTCTTCAATTGTCTCAAGGCGTAGGTGATGACCTTACCTCGCTGCATCAGAACACACCCGAGCCCTTGATTCGATGCATCACAATAGACTACAAAGTCTTCTATTCCTTCCGGGAGGGATAGTATTGGTGCGTTACACAACGCTCGCTTAAGCGTTTGGAACGCTCTCTCCTATTTCTCTTCCCAGTCAAAGGCCACACCTTTCTTGGTCAGTGTTGTAAATGTTTCGCAATTCGTGAGAAGTTCAGTATGAATCTGTGGTAGTAGCCAGCGAGACCTAGAAATTGACGAATTTCTGTTGGCATCTTCGGTGCTGACCAGTTCTCAATGGCCTTAATTTTGTATGGGTCCACGTGGATTCCCTCTTCGCTTACCAAATTTCCTAAGAATTTGACCCTTCGGATCCAAAATTCACATTTTGTGAACTTCGCATAGAGCTTCTCCGTTCATAAAGTTCCTAGAACTTGTCGCAGGTGATCGCCATGCTCTTCCTTACTTCTGGAGTACATCAGGATGTCATCGATGAAGACAATGACGAACTGATCCAAGTAAGGTCGGCATACTCTATTCATCAGATCCATGAAAACTGTTGGCGCATTGGTCAATCCGAATGGCATCACCACGAACTCGTAGTGTCCGTAACGAGTTCGGAAGGCTGTCTTCGGAACATCTTCCTCTAGCACTCATAACTGGTGATATCCGGATCTTAGATCAATTTTGGAAAAATAGTTTGCCCCTTGCAGTTGGTCAAATAGGTCGTCTATGTGAGGTAGAGGGTAACGATTCTTGACCGTCAGTTTGTTGAGTTCTCTGTAGTCGATACACATACGGAATGATCCATCTTTCTTCTTAACAAACAATATCGGTGCTCCCCAAGGTGAGAAATGTAACAGCCCGGAATCTTAAGTATTGTTAAAAATATATTTTTGGGGTGTTTTAAGGGGGACTCGGCGAGTTGGAGCCAGACTCGCCGAGTAGGATCGCAGACCTGGTCGCGGGTTCACGACTGGACTCGACGAGTCCAGATAGGGACTCGGCGAGTCTGCGCTGTTTAGCGAAAACCCTAGCCGTTCAGGTTTGGGACGTATAAAGGGGACTTATTGGCCGTCATTGTTCGGTTTAGCCTTCTGAGAGGAACCCTAAACCGATTGTGTGCATCTGGAGCAAGACTAAAGACCATTGGTGATTTTGAAGGAGTTGTTGTGCAAGGAAGAGAAGGGCTTGGCTAAAGGAACAGCAAGGGAGTCACATTCTGAGGATTGGGGACACAGAGAGTACATTATCCAGGTAAGAATTCGAGTATACTCTGCTATGGTGATGTATTTAGGGGATTAGGGTTTATGGAACCCTTTTGTGGATAGATTGAATGTTACCCTAGTCCCCCAAATGATTGTAACCCCGTGGTGGGACCCTTGGAGGTCCAGAATATCCCATGTCTGTGCATTTCGGGAATTGGTGAAGGTTTTGGATTGAAATCCTTATGCCTTAGGTCAACATGTGAATTATAAGTCTTGGGGTGTAGCATGAGCACCGAAATGAGGACCTTACGTAATGGACCAGTCTAGGAAGGCCAGACCTATGAATGGTCGGAGCAGTTCTGAACTTAGGAAGCAGTTTGAGCGGCTGCATGGCATGGACTCGCCGAGTCAGATGAGCAGACTCGGCGAGTAGCTTGAAGAATAACTGGGACTCGTCGAGTTGTTCCTCAGACTCGGCGAATGGAGTCGGGGTGGCCCCGCGATTCTTCCAGGAGTAACTCGTCGGTTCAAGGAGGATACTCGACGAGTAGAAGGGAAACCTTAGAGGATTGAAGGACGACTAGACTCGCCGAGTCGCCAGAGTACTCGCCGAGTCCGGTCGAGTTCACCGTGGACCGTTGACCAGAGTTGACCTATGTGTGATTCTTTAGGGTCAGTTAACTTGGAAGATAAAAGTGTTAATAAGAGATATATGATGTTATAGGGAGTTTGTAGCTCGGCGGATCAAGTACGAGGGATTTCAGGAGTTGCTAACTTTCAGTATCCGCGAGGTGAGTCTTCTCACTATACTGTACCCGGAAGGGTTTGACTGTGTGACCGGAAGGTCGGATATGATATGTGATATACGTGCTATATGTGGTAAGATAATTACTATGCATGCTATGTATGTTTATATGGGCCGAAAGGCAATATGTATGGGCCGGAAGGCAATATCCTATGTGACCGGAAGGTCGGATATGATATGTGATATATGTGCTATATGTGGTAAGTTAATTGTTATATGTGCTGTGTATGTTTTATGGGCCGGAAGGCAATATGTTATGGGCCGGAAGGCAATATGTTATGGGCCGGAAGGTGAATATGTTATGGGCCGGAAGGCGATTATGTTATGGGCCGGAAGGCGTTGTGTTGTGGACCGGAAGGTCAGGGCCTGGAAAGGCATATATGCGTAAGTTGTATATTGGGGAACTCACTAAGCTTCGTGCTTACAGTGTTGTGTGTTATGTTGTTTTCAGGTTCTTTCAGTAACATGGGATGGCACCGGCTCGATTGTACACACCAGAGAAAGAGTCATATTTTGGAGGATCCTGGTTTTCTATTCAAGTGAAAATGAAACTATGTTTTGTAATTCAATTATGAAGGAGATTTTAAACAAGTGTTCTAACATTAAAATGATTATTTTAAATGGAAATTTTGCCTTGAAATTTACGGTGTTACAAATTGGTATCAGAGCCTTGGTTTGAGGGATTCGGATGCGCCTTCGGGTAAATCTGGACTCAACCTGAGGAAGTAAGAAAAAGTTTTCAAATAAATAGTTTTCTAAAAGTGAATAAGAGTTCAAAGAGAAAGCGAGAAAGAGCAGTGTGTACAATCAGCCAGAGCCAAACGGTGATTTCCCAAAATACCCTTACTTTTGTGTTATGAAATATCTATGATGCACTTTATAAGATATTATTGCATGCTAGAGACAGGCTAGCTATTTCATATCTTAGGACTAGAGTGGCCTGATTTGTGATGCTTTAGCCTAGGGTTGTTGTTATATGTGCGTTATGCTTTTGTGTATGTGATGAGTGAGAGTATCCAGTTAGAACGCACGAGGGGTAGAGTTGCTGAGTTCAGTGGTACTTCCGAGGATGAGCCGAGAAGGTGGAGTTATCACAGATAGGGAGTCCTATGTATTCTTCGATGCTCGAATGCTGCTTGCTTTGTGCTTTGTGGAACTCTCGATGATGGGAGTCAGCTACTAAGTGAGTATGACGATATTCAGGAGGTAGATGGCTGGCATCATTAGGAGCTCTTCAGCAGCTGATAGCAAAGAAGTGGGAGGACGGCGGAAGGGACTAGGGAGTAAACCTAGCCAGATGAGTGCGCTGGTAGAGTAGAGGATTTCGCTGGGAAGCGAGCACGCACGATGGGATTGGTGAAAGAGCAGGTCGAGCAGCTACTTAGGAGCTCTGGGATGGTCTGTGTGGAAAGTATGGGTAGATGTGGCAGGTAGTATGGGCCCGTACTACTGAAAGCAGAGGACCCATACTTGATACAAGGAGCATTCTGAAGGTCCTAAGGAACGGATTGAGGAGTGATGTTATGGTTCGAGTACCATACATTGGAACGGATTGAGGAGTGATGTTATGGATCGAGTACCATACATCGGAACAGATTGAGGAGTGATGTTATTGTAACAGCCCGAAATCTCAAGTATTGTTAAAATTACACTTTGGGGTGTTTTAAAGGGGGGACTTGGCGAGTTGGAGCCAGACTCGCCGAGTAGGATCGCAGACTTGGTCGCGGGTTCGCGACTGGACTCGACGAGTCCAGATAGGGACTCGGCGAGTCTACGCTGTTTAGCGTAAACCCTAGCCGTTCAGGTTTGGGATGTATAAAAGGGGATCATTGGCCGTCATTGTTCCCTTTTAGCTACTGAGAAGAACCCTAAATCGGTTGTGGGCATCTAGAGCAAGAATTGAAGGCCATTGGTGATTTGAAGAAGTTATTGTGCAAGAAGGAGAAGGTTTTGGCTAAAGGAACAGCAAGGGAATCATGTTTTGAGGCTTAGGGACACAGAGAGTGCGTTATTCAGGTAACATTTCGGATTATTTTTTGTTATGTGAATGTGTGCATGGATTTAGGGTTTATGGAACCCATTTGTGATTAGATTGATGGTTACCCTTGTTTCCCAAACGACTATAACCCTGTATTAGGACCTTTAGAGGTCCAGAATGTCCCATGTCTGTGTATTTCAGGAATTAAGAGGGGTTTTGGATTGGAATCCTTATGCCTTAAGTCAAAAGGTAAATTACAAGTCTTGGGGTGTAGCATGAGCACCTAAATGAAGGTTTTACGTGTTGTACCAACTTAGGAGGACTAAACCTATGAGTGGTCGGGACAATACCGATCTCAGGAAGCAGTTTGATCGACTGCATGGCATGGACTCACCGAGTCCAATGAACAGACTCGACGAGTAGCTTGAAGAATAACTGGGACTCGTCGAGCTGTTCTTCAGACTCGACGAGTGGAGTCGGGGTGGCCCCGCGATTCTTCCACGAGGATCTCGTCGAGTCAAAAGGGATACTCGACGAGTAGAAAGGGAACATCAGGAATTGATGAGGACGTCTAGACTCGTCGAGTCGCCTTAGCACTCGCCGAGTCCGGTCAAGTTGACCGTTGACCGTTGACCGTTGACCAGAGTTGACTTATGTGTGTTTTCTTAGGGTCAGTTAACGTGGAAGATAAAAGTATTAATAAGAGATATATGATGTTATAGGGAGCTTGTAGCTCGGCGGATCAAGTGCAAGTGAATTGAAGGCCATTGGTGATTTGAAGAAGTTATTGTGCAAGAAGGAGAAGGTTTTGGCTAAAGGAACAGCAAGGGAATCATGTTTTGAGGCTTGGGGACACAGAGAGTGCGTTATTCAGGTAACATTTCGGATTATTTTTTGTTATGTGAATGTGTGCATGGATTTAGGGTTTATGGAACCCATTTGTGATTAGATTGATGGTTACCCTTGTTTCCCAAACGACTATAACCCTGTATTAGGACCTTTAGAGGTCCAGAATGTCCCATGTCTGTGTATTTCGGGAATTAAGAGGGGTTTTGGATTGGAATCCTTATGCCTTGAGTCAAAAGGTAAATTACAAGTCTTGGGGTGTAGCATGAGCACCTAAATGAAGGTTTTACGTGTTGTACCAGCTTAGGAGGACTAAACCTATGAGTGGTCGGGACAATACCGATCTCAGGAAGCAGTTTGAACGACTGCATGGCATGGACTCGCCGAGTCCAATGAACAGACTCGACGGGTAGCTTGAAGAATAACTGGGACTCGTCGAGCTGTTCTTCAGACTCGACGAGTGGAGTCGGGGTGGCCCCGCGATTCTTCCACGAGGAACTCGTCGAGTCAAAATGGATACTCGACGAGTAGAAAGGGAACATCAGGAATTGATGAGGACGTCTAGACTCGCCGATTCGCCTTAGCACTCGCCGAGTCCGGTCAAGTTGACCGTTGACCGTTGACCGTTGACCAGAGTTGACTTATGTGTGTTTTCTTAGGGTCAGTTAACGTGGAAGATAAAAGTATTAATAAGAGATATATGATGTTATAGGGAGCTTGTAGCTCGGCGGATCAAGTGCAAGTGAATTGAAGGCCATTGGTGATTTGAAGAAGTTATTGTGCAAAAAGGAGAAGGTTTTGGCTAAAGGAACAGCAAGGGAATCATGTTTTGAGGCTTGGGGACACAGAGAGTGCGTTATTCAGGTAACATTTCGGATTATTTTCTGTTATGTGAATGTGTGCATGGATTTAGGGTTTATGGAACCCATTTGTGATTAGATTGATGGTTACCCTTGTTTCCCAAACGACTATAACCCTGTATTAGGAACTTTAGAGGTCCAGAATGTCCCATGTTTGTGTATTTCGGGAATTAAGAGGGGTTTTGGATTGGAATCCTTATGCCTTAAGTCAAAAGGTAAATTACAAGTCTTGGGGTGTAGCATGAGCACCTAAATGAAGGTTTTACGTGTTGTACCAGCTTAGGAGGACTAAACCTATGAGTGGTCAGGACAATATCGATCTCAGGAAGCAGTTTGATCGACTGCATGGCATGGACTCGCCGAGTCTAATGAACAGACTCGGCGAGTAGCTTGAAGAATAACTGGGACTCGTCGAGCTGTTCTTCAGACTCGACGAGTGGAGTCGGGGTGGCCCCACGATTCTTCCACGAGGAACTCGTCGAGTCAAAAGGGATACTCAACGAGTAGAAAGGGAACATCAGGAATTGATGAGGACGTCTAGACTCGTCGAGTCGCCTTAGCACTCGCCGAGTCCGGTCAAGTTGACCGTTGACCAGAGTTGACTTATGTGTGTTTTCTTAGGGTCAGTTAACGTGGAAGATAAAAGTATTAATAAGAGATATATGATGTTATAGGGAGCTTGTAGCTCGGCGGATCAAGTGCAAGTGATTTCAGGAGTTGCTAACTTCCAGTATCCACGAAGTGAGTCTTCTCACTATATTGTACCCGGAAGGGTTTGACTGTGTGACCGGAAGGTCAGATAGGATATGTGTTATACGTGCCATAAATGGTAAGGTAATTGCTATGCGTACGATGTATGTTTATATGGGCCGGAAGGCAATATGTTATGTGATTGGAAGGTCGGATATGGTATACGATATATGTGCTATATGTGGTAAGTTAAAGGTATCATGTGCTGTGTATGTTTATGGGCCGGAAGGCAATATGTTATGGGCCGGAAGGCAATACGTTATGTGACCGAAAGGTCGAATATGTTATATGTTATATGTGTTATATGTATAAAGTTAATTGTTATGCGTGTTGTGTATGTTATATGGGCCGGAAGGCAACATGTTATGGGCCGGAAGGCAAAGTGCTATGGGCCGGAAGGCAACACGTTATGGGCCGGAAGGCGATTATCTCATGGGCCGGAAGGCATTGTGCTGTGGACCGGAAGGTCAGGGCCTGGAAAGGCGTATGTGCGTAAGGTGTATATTGGGGAACTCACTAAGCTTCGTGCTTACAGTATTTTATGTTATGTTGTTTCAGGTTCTTTCAGTAACACGGGATGGCATCGGTTCGATTGTACACACCAAAGAAAGAGTTGTATTTTGGAGGATCCTGGTTTTCTAATTAACTGAAAATGGAACTATGTTTTGTAATTCTATTATGAATGAGATTTTAAACAAGTGTTTTAATATTAAATTGATTATTTAAATGAAAATTTTGCCTTGAAAATCATGGTGTTACAGTTATGGATCGAGTACCATACATCGGAACAGATTGAGGAGTGATGTTATGGTTGAGTACAATACATCGGAACAGATTGAAGAGTGATGTTATGGTTCGGGTACCATACACCAAAGCAGATTGAGAAGGGATGTCATGGGATGAGCACCATGGTTCGTAGTGAATGATGCTTGTGATTATCTTGTTATCCGGTCATGATCGATGAGGTAGAGATCGGACGCTATCGGTTTTAGGCCTGTAGACCCTGATTGAGTATGGAGAGGAGTTCCTCGAGAGGAAAGGCGAGTGCCTATCAGAGTATTTTGGTAAGGAGTTAAAGGGAGAGGAAAATTTCGGTCTGAGTCGAGCAATCAGTCGATAGAGGAGAGGTCACCTTCTAGGTGGGTAGTGCCATTTATGTTCGTGTGCAAGACACGAGAGGCCTGATGTTTCAGTTTTGGATTTGGGAGTACACCCTGCAGGTCGTTATCAATAATGATTTGCCTCAGAGTATCAGGTAGCAGGTGTGCCGCGAGGCAGTGACTTATCGGGAGCAAACAGTCAGTTGGGACTGAGGTAGTCGAGGACCACACCACACCTAATTGAGAATAGTAGGTTGTGTTATAGTGGTAGCAATGGGGAGTTCAGTCGAGTTTTGCAGTGCAGAGAGTTTTCGTCTATGTTGGGAGTGGGTCCCTGTCCTTGGGACAATTCCAGCGTTGGAACATTGGTTGATGAGTTGAGGTGAGAGGAACGATGATTTTGCGATGCAGTCTATGAGCCAGGGATGTTATTGACCAGTTGAGATGCTTAGTGTTAGATTGGTATGGGATTTGGAACGATTAGAGGCAGTCGTGATGAGAAATTCTTGGAGAGTTAATCAGAGGTTCAGGGTATAGGGGGTTGATTGATTTCCTTAAGGGGGGAATTATCGGGCGTTGCGTAGCACTTTCCTAGAGCAGGTGCGATTTCGCTGGTGAAAAATAGTCGTGGGTTGGTTGTGTGCTAATTGGTGATGGTTTGAACCCTAAGTGGGGGAGAACCGGGTGCAGTATGTAAGAAAACAAGGATTTGTCAAGAGTAGTTATAAGTGGAGTATAGAGATATGCTGTAAGAAATCATGAGACCAGAGATGTCGGTGATCGAGGAAAGGGGTCAGAGTGAGTTAATGCGGGATAGTGGTCACGGGGAGGGAGTTAGTGGGACATTTGGAGCATGATATGGGTGACCGTTGGGGGCTCAGCTGTGGAGCCAAAAACTGACCTGGTACTCAGTCTCGAAGAGGAATATGAGAAATGAGCTTATCATGATGACATCTGAGGACACTTTAGAGAGAATGAACGATTCAGACCGCTCGAAGACATGCTTCGGGCATGTGTATTAGATTTCGGAGGAAGCCGCGGCACGTATTTATCCTTGGTTGAGTTGTCTCATATCAACAGCCATCATTAGTGCATTGGTATGCCGCCCTTTGAGCTGTTGCATAGGAGGTGGTGACGGACCCTCATTTGCTGAGGAGAGGTAATGCATGGACCCGAGAGTCCTTGTGAGCAGATCCAGAGCATGTGCGATATATGGAGTAGTGGCAAGGTCGTCAAGCGGATTTCCCTAGGTAAGGGAAGAGAAAGGTATGTTGGGGCTAGTGTAGCATGTGTATGCCATTGCAAGAGGAGAACTCGTGAGAGTTGCTCTGAGAGTGAGAATGGGTCTCTCAGTCGTTCCGAAATGGATAAAGTGGGCTTTGGATCGGGGATCCGGTGATTCATGGTTTCCTAACCCTTATGGGCCGAGTGATCGTTGAGCTTTAGAGCAGAGTTGCATCTTGGGTAATTCTCGGTTACAGGGAGTGGTGGGCAGTACAGAGATTGTGCTTCAATCGACAGAGCAGATTCAGCAGGTTAAACAGAGGTCATTGATCGCCTAGAGCCGACAGAAAAGTTATGCAGACAGACTCCGGTCCGAGCTTGAGTTTCAGGTCGGCGACTTCGTATTCCTGAAGGTCTCTCCTTAGAAAGGAGTGATTCGATTTAGGAAGAGGGGCAAGTTGGGGCCCCGGTATATTGGGCCTTTTCGTGAGATTGCGAGGGTAGGACGGGTGGCCTACCATTTGGAGTTGCCAACGGTATTGAGATAGATCCACGACACTTTTCATGTGTTGCAATTTAAGAAGTGTATAGCCGATGAGTCAGCAATGGTTCCACTAGAGAACATTTAGGTGGATGCGAGCCTGAATTATGCTGAGAGACCAGTGGCCATCAGGGATCGGAAGATCAAGGTTCTGAGGAACAAGGAGGTGCCTTTGGTGTTGGTTCAGTGGCAACCCCGGAAGGGATCGGAAATGACTTAGGAGCCGGAATGTCAGATGCGGGAGCAGCATCCGGAACTATTTTCAGAGTAAGACTTCGAGGGCGAAGTCTGATTCTAGTGGGGGAGAATTGTAACAGCCCAGAATCTTAAGTATTGTTAAAAATATATTTTTGGGGTGTTTTAAGGGGGACTCGGCGAGTTGGAGCCAGACTCGCCGGGTAGGATCGCAGACCTGGTCGCGGGTTCACGACTGGACTCGACGAGTCCAGATAGGGACTCGGCGAGTCTGCGCTGTTTAGCGAAAACCCTAGCCGTTCAGGTTTGGGACGTATAAAGGGGACTTATTGGCCGTCATTGTTCGTTTTAGCCTTCTGAGAGGAACCCTAAACCGATTGTGTGCATCTGGAGCAAGACTAAAGGCCATTGGTGATTTTGAAGGAGTTGTTGTGCAAGGAAGAGAAGGGCTTGGCTAAAGGAACAGCAAGGGAGTCACATTCTGAGGATTGGGGACACAGAGAGTACATTATCCAGGTAAGAATTCGAGTATACTCTGCTATGGTGATGTATTTAGGGGATTAGGGTTTATGGAACCCTTTTGTGGATAGATTGAATGTTACCCTAGTCCCCCAAACGATTGTAACCCCGTGTTGGGACCCTTGGAGGTCCAGAATATCCCATGTCTGTGCATTTCGGGAATTGGTGAAGGTTTTGGACTGAAATCCTTATGCCTTAGGTCAACATGTGAATTATAAGTCTTGGGGTGTAGCATGAGCACCGAAATGAGGACCTTACGTAATGGACCAGTCTAGGAAGGCCAGACCTATGAATGGTCGGAGCAGTTCTGACCTTAGGAAGCAGTTTGAGCGGCTGCATGGCATGGACTCGCCGAGTCAGATGAGCAGACTCGGCGAGTAGCTTGAAGAATAACTGGGACTCGTCGAGTTGTTCCTCAGACTCGGCGAGTGGAGTCGGGGTGGCCCCGCGATTCTTCCAGGAGTAACTCGTCGGGTCAAGGAGGATACTCGACGAGTAGAAGAGAAACCTTAGAGGATTGAAGGACGACTAGACTCGCCGAGTCGCCAGAGTACTCGCCGAGTCCGGTCGAGTTGACCGTGGACCGTTGACCAGAGTTGACCTATGTGTGATTCTTTAGGGTCAGTTAACTTGGAAGATAAAAGTGTTAATAAGAGATATATGATGTTATAGGGAGTTTGTAGCTCGGCGGATCAAGTACGAGGGATTTCAGGAGTTACTAACTTTCAGTATCCGCGAGGTGAGTCTTCTCACTATACTGTACCCGGAAGGGTTTGACTGTGTGACCGGAAGGTCGGATATGATATGTGATATACGTGCTATATGTGGTAAGATAATTACTATGCGTGCTATGTATGTTTATATGGGCCGAAAGGCAATATGTATGGGCCGGAAGGCAATATGCTATGTGACCAGAAGGTCGGATATGATATGTGATATATGTGCTATATGTGGTAAGTTAATTGTTATATGTGCTGTGTATGTTTTATGGGCCGGAAGGCAATATGTTATGGGCTGGAAGGCAATATGTTATGGGCCGGAAGGTGAATATGTTATGGGCCGGAAGGCGATTATGTTATGGGCCGGAAGGCGTTGTGTTGTGGACCGGAAGGTCGGGGCCTGGAAAGGCGTACATGCGTAAGTTGTATATTGGGGAACTCACTAAGCTTCGTGCTTACAGTGTTGTGTGTTATGTTGTTTTCAGGTTCTTTCAGTAACACGGGATGGCACCGGCTCGATTGTACACACCAGAGAAAGAGTCATATTTTGGAGGATCCTGGTTTTCTATTCAAGTGAAAATGAAACTATGTTTTGTAATTCAATTATGAAGGAGATTTTAAACAAGTGTTCTAACATTAAAATGATTATTTTAAATGAAAATTTTGCCTTGAAATTTACGGTGTTACAAGAAACTTGGTCTTATAAAGCCCTTGCTGAGCAGTTCGTTAAGTTGACCAGATAGTTCCTGCATCTCTACTGGTGCTAATCGGTAGGGAGACTTGGCTACTGGGGTAGCTCCTGGGACTAATTCGATTCTAAACTCAACTTGTCGTTGCGGAGGTAGTCCTGGTAGCTCTTCTGGGAAGATGTCGGGAAGTTGCTCACTACTGGGATGTTCTTTAGTTCTTTCGTTTCGAGGCTCGTATCGACGACGTGAGCAAGGAATGCATGGTATTCTTTACGTAGATACTTATGTGCTTGAATACTTGATATAATACGAAGACTCGCACCGGTTTTGTCGCCGTAGACTATAAGAGTTTCGTTAGATGGGCGGTTTAGACGGACTGCTTTCTCATAGCACATGATGTCGGCGCGATGAAGACTTAACCAATCCATGTCGATGATAACGTCAAAGCTTTTAATCGAGACCGGCATAAGGTCGATTGGGAATGAATGGTTATCTAGAGTTAGGGTACAACCTAAGTATATGTTATTTGTGCTCTCAGTTTTTCCATTAGCCATTTCTACTGTGAATTGTTCTTTAAGTGCATGAGGTTGTTGTTTAAGCATGCAAGCAAATTTATGGTTCACGAAGCTTCGCTCCGCTCCACTATCGAACAGAATATATGCATAGGAGTTATCGAGGAAGAACGTACCAGTCACCACCGTCGGGTCAGCAACTGCTTCCCCATGGCATATTGCTAGTACCCTCCCTGCTCCGCCAACATTCTTCGCTTTGGGGCAGTCCCTCTTATAGTGGCCTGCTTCACCACATCCATAGCAGGTCAGGCTCGCGCCAGAGCCGGGGACTTGAGTGATCGGCCTCGCCGGATATTTACAGAAACAGACTGTGTGTCCTTTTCTGTTGCATTTAGAGCACTGCATTTCACGGCAGGGGCCGTTGTGGTGGTAGTTGCATTTGTTGCACTTAGGCAAACTTCCAGCATACTGCCCCACCGGAGCAGTAGCAGCAGCAGTAGGGGTTATTGCGGCATGCACTGCCACAATTTGCTGCTTTTTTGTAGCTTGTTGTTTCTTCTTCTTTTCCTCCCGGAACTTCCGCTTAGTGTCAGCGGGTTTGGAGGGTTCCGAGATGGCTAGGGTTGTTGTTGCTGCTAGGGCTTTGAGTCCATGGTCGATGAGTCGTTGTGCCAATCGCTTGGCACTATCAAAGGTAGCAGGGTTTGATGATAGAACATTCCCCTGATACGGAGGCACTAGCCCCCATATGTACCTCTCGATCTTTTTCCCTTTAGTGGGAACCATATTGGGGTAGAGGGCCACCAATTCGCTGAATATGGTGGTATATGAGACTACGTCGGAGCCCTTCATGGTTAGGCTCCACAGCTCCTGCTCCAATTTCTGGATTTCGCCCCTCGGGTAGTATTCCTCAATCATGAGGTCCTTCATGGTTTCCCAACCCATGTCATTCGCCACCACGAGAGTTAGTGCTTTAACGTGGCAATTCCACCACGTTAGAGCTTTTCCTTCAAAGGTGCATGCAGCATATTTAACCTTGCTCGCCGCAGGGCATGAACAAATTTCAAAGACCGATTCAATATTCTCAAACCATTGCGAGAGGGAAATGACTCCGCCGATTCCATGAAAGGACTTCGGCTTGCAGTTAGTGAAATCCTTGTAGGAGCACTCTCTTGAGCGCACAGGTATTTCCACAGGAATTGATTCGACAGGGGTTCCACCTCTGCTGGCATCAGTAGAGTGATACTGAGCCATGGCAGTTGCCACTGTTGCAGCTACGGCAGCATTCAGGGCTGCAGTATCGATGACCGGAGGAGGAGGTGGTGGTGGAGGTGGAGGATTTTTCCTTGTTGACTTGCGCGGAGTCATCTTTCAACTATTAGTTTATACAGACAAACACCATGGTAAGAATCAATTGTAAACGGGGTGAGAGTGACGCATGGACTAAATAGCCATAGTCCAACAGTTGAATGAGCGTACAAATTGAGATCACAATAGGAAAGAATAGTAGGAAAACACAAGTGTACAGATTTTCCCCCAGATTAGATAGCTTTCAATATTACTAGTATTGCTGATGTAATAAGCTCAGGGAAAACCGACCTAACAGTAGGCCTTACATCATACCATACGGAAAAGTTTGACAGTTCCTAGATTCCTAGTTAGAGTACTGAATGTTAGGAATATTTTACAGACAAGTGCTACTTAGAGCACAGATACTAAAGGCTATTCCTTAACCAAAATACAAAGATGTACTAGGAATCTTCTAACGGCGATGGGAATTCCTCGGGCGAACCCTGAGGTCTGACACTTGACGAACCACCACTTGAAGGTGTCGCTCATGAGCCCTCTGACGGGCTCGAAGTTCCATGACTTCAGCTCGGGAGGCAGCTTGCTATTGTTGTAGGCTTTCGTTGGTTCTCCTGGTCCGTTCCATGTCTTCTTCAAGACGGTGGATGCGGACTGTGTTGACACCAGACTTGGCATCAATCTCCATGACTCGGTCAATGGTTGCTCGACCTTGGTCAACATTACGAGCTATTCTGCGGATAATAACGGGCAGAGCTCGATCCACAGAGCCACCTTCGCTAACATGGTAAAAGCTTCATTCCCAAAAGTAAGGTAAGGGTTGACGCTGCTCATCACTCTAGCGATTCAAGTTGGTTGCCTACAAGGGAGTGGGACCTGGAAAAGCTGGTCGAGGGTTGTTGTTTGGGGCTTGACCTACTGGAGGTAGGTTGTTGACCTCGAGCTCAAAGTCGGATCCATCCGAGAAGCCTTCTACTTGATGATCATCCAACGGGATTTGGTGCTCATCATCGGACTCTGCTTCGAGCCATCCTGCGTTGCCTTCATTTAGGAAGTACGGGTCGCCATGATGGTTCCGGCCATTTAAATCTACGCGAGAAGAAAGGTATAAGAATCTAGTATATAAGTAGCTTGTAGTAGCACAAAATACTCCTATGGTATTTTAAGTTTAGGTTCTACTGATTTTCTTGTGGTATTGTTGGTAAGTTTTTAGACTTGTCAACATATCACAACCATTCTAGGGAATATGCTAATCACTCCTCGGACCAGCATAGTTGATCAGGCTATGTCATTCCCAGGACTGACCATACATCCCCAAGCTTACCTTTGATATTTAACAATCGCAATACTTTTGTTCTTGTCATTGTGACACTCATTTTAGTATGAATGTAGACTAGTATACTTATTTAATTATTTTAATATTCAAAGTATAGACTCTTGGTCAGAGTGTTTTAATCCCAAATGGGTTTATAGTTAGTATATATTTTATGGGTTGATATACTCAATTCACTATAAACAATGCTCTGATACCAATATGTCACCCCAAAACCAAGAACGGCGGAAACGTTCTGGGGCGGAGGACGTCATGTAAAGTATCACAACACAGTAAAAGTAAACAAGCAAACAACATCATCCATTGCATTAAATATATTATTTTAATACAAGTGTGTTCTGTACAGTTATAGACACCAAAAAGTAAATCAAAATAATAAGATGAGTCTTGGATGCGCTCCATCTTCTCAAAAGCTGGCGTCAGTACCTGTTTGCTGATGACCTGAGAATACAAGTTATTTTGAAAGAGTTTATTAGCATTAAGCTGGTGAGTTCATAAGTATTTTAGTGTCAGTATTTGTATCAAAATGTTTGACCACAGTTTTAAACATGAGTTTGTAAGTATTGGTGATAAAAGTATGTGAATGTTTGTACGTGTTTGTAAAAGTTTGAATCTCTCAGAAAAACCTATATTTTCTATTAAAAGTAGCCTTCTACCAAGGCATAACTGTCTTGTACGTTCGTTTATCGTAAAAGTGTGTAATTTTCCCAAGTGTAACTATCATTATCAAAATATAGTTTGCACATAAATGTTTAAGTGAAATGATCACTAAATGTATATAAAGGATAAATTATTGTAGTACTGTAGTGTTGTATTATAGGAACTACTGCTGTACTAACTACCTTAAACCAGATATATATTAAGGTATCATGTGATTAATTGCACCATACTATTAACTGGTAACAACGACAAATGTAGGTCGTAAAAAGGTATGACGTGTGGCACCCGCAGACCTGCAGGTCCGGCTGTAGCTAGCAGCAAGGTGTAGGATAGTCAATCCAGTATATATCTATACGCAAACTCGCGATCTCCCTCCAAAAGACTCTGGCTACAACTCAGGCCATGACATTTAAGGCATGCTCTGATACCAATCTGTCACACCCCAAAACCAAGAACGGTGGAAACGTTCTGGGTCGGAGGACGTCATGTTAGGTATCACAACACAGTAAAAGTAAACAAGCAAACAACATCATCCATTGCATTAAATATATAATTTTAATGCAAGCGTGTTCTTTACAGTCATAGACACCAAAAAGTAAATTAAAGGTTAATTAAAGGGGTATGAACTCACTTGTGGTGAGTGGATTGGATTGAAGTGTCGGTTACGGTGCTAGGTGACAAATGAAGACTTGTACACACGCACGAGCCTAGTTATCATATAATGAACATATATATAACTAATTAGCCAATTTATAACTAATAAAATAAGTTGGTACACTCTAGAACATGAACATGCTTTGTTTCAAGTGTTAAGGATCACAAGGATGGCATCCAAGTGTTAGTGAAGCAAAGCTAGGGTGTTTAGGGTTCAAGGGTAAACTCCCTTGGAGTTTACGATTTTGGTGTCATAAATCAAAGAGTTTACGGCAGTAAACTCTAGTCCTAATGACTATGTGTTGTTTTGTGGTTTAGTAAGCCTTTTCAAGCAATTCTACTAAGTGGTTTGGCATTTGGAATGGACTAGGGCAACAAACACCTCCTTTGAGGAGTTTACGGCCTCATGGCATTTTCCTTTGGGTTTACTACCGTAAACCCTTATGGAGAAGGGTATTGCCAAGTTTTCAAGTCCTTAACACAATTTGGTAAGTGTATGTGCTAGTTTCTAAGCCTAAGGAAGGAAAATGACCAACATATACACACTTTAGGGTGTTTACGGTTTTGGGAGATCCCCAAACTGTAAACACCTATAATTGTTGGTTTTTGATGTTTTTCAAGGCTTAGGCACATCAAAGGAAGGTTTAATGATTCAAGGAAGGCTTAAACAACAAACTAGGGCTTAGATAAAGACTTAGGCACACTTTGGTGCACTTTATGGTGTCTACGGCCCAAGCATCTCCTTGGACCGTGAACACCTCTATTCTTGGGTTCTTGACATATTTTCTTGATTTTTAAATGTAATACTAGCTTAAAATCACTCAAGGATAGAAGCACTTACTATTAGGAGGCTTGATTTGAGCTAAAAGGCCAAGAACACTTACTGTGTATTCTTGGTGTTCTTGGTGATTTGGAAAATCTAAACAAAATACATAAATTAATGGATGAATAGATGCACAAACACTAGATTAAGTGTTTTACTAACTTGAAATGGTTAGAACACTTACAAGATTGAAGATTTGGAATTAAATCTTGGATGATACTTGAGAGAGTTTTTGGAGTTTACTCTTTTGACTTTTGGGGAGTAAGCTCATACATAGGCATGAGTTCATGATTTTGTGTGATTTCTAAACCCAAAACTTAAAACTTTGGTTGGGTGTTTCTAATACACGAAGTGTTTGCGATTTTAAAAAATCAAAACCCGAGACGACACTTTCTCTCACCCGTTCATTTAAAAATAACATTAAAATAGTCAAACAAAATTTATATTTCTTAAAAATAAGACATAATGATATTAATTTATGATACGAAGTGGTTGACATTTAGGGTTGACCGAATGGAAATTTCGGGTTGTCACAGTGAGTTACCCCCAAAATACCAATGACATACCGATATAACCATATCATATAAACATATAAACAAACAGCATGCATAATGAGTCATCAATCTGACTAGACCGACTCCCGGTCCTCAGCCTAACTAGACTACTCTCTGAACCCTCGGCACGTCTGGACCGCCCTCCTTAGGGCCTTCATCCTATCGGAACTGCTCGCTGGGCCTTCGACCTGACTAGATTTGCCTGGCTCGGGCCTACAGTCTACCCGGTCCGCCCAGGGTGTCTTGGCCTACTGCACACAGCAGGACCTGCCTCAACCCTTTCCCCAAACTAAAAAACATGTGCACATACATATAAACAAGTAAACATGCAGATCTAATAGATCACTAATCATGGCAACAATCCTATAACCAGGATATTGATCTAACCGATCACTAACATAGCAACCATCCTATAATTAGGATACTGATCTAACCGATCTCTAACATAGCAACCATCCTAACTACCAGGATGTAAATCAATAAACATATCATGTAATAAACCCGGATTCAAATCCGATAAGGGCCGACATTGTTGCCTTAGACCCTATTGATATGGTGAGAAGAACTCGCCTCGTAATGTTGATCTAAATTGAAGAATTGAGCTTGCAAATAGCTGTCTCACCAAAAACCAGAACTATCCAAATAATGAATATTAACTAAATAAATAGGAATATCAATCTTTACTAAGGCCCCACATAATCCATTTTGTCCTTTCTCTTTATTGGGCCAAGGCCCAATTACCAAATCCATAATCTTAAAAGTCCATAATTCCAAAGCCCATTAATAGCCAAATTTTCCCAATTGGGCCCAACTTCATAATTGGGCCATTTTATAGGATCATTTATCAAAACTGGCCCAAATGCAATTATTCAGAGGGCCCAACAAGGCTCATGTCTAATTAGTCCAAAAGCAGCCCAATTGACAAAAGCCCAACATAGGACGTAAGCAGGGTGTACTCCTCGGGTACGCTTGACGTACTCTTCCTGATGTAAACCACCATCGGGGTGGAAGACCCAGTACGTTGAGCGTATAGGAATTTACACGAGGCGTACACAGGGTTTTGCCAAAACCCTAATAAGTGCCTAATGGCTTAAGCACTTAAGCCATAATTCCAGATCCATTGACCAAATGTGTGTTTGAGTCGCGAACTTTAAGACTTTGGACATCCAGAAATCTCCTAAAGCATGGTCTTAATCAATTAAGACATTCCGACTCCATGCATGAGACATATTTAGCTATTGGGACATCAATTTTATCACTTAGGACCTCCTTGTTGGGCTTTGAGCATTCTAACACTCCTAAGTGTACATGCAACCCTAAATACCTTGGATCTATGTTTTCTCTATTATACATGCAAATATGAACCTCCAAGGTATTATCCTAATCTAGCATACAAAATAATGGATATAACAAGATAGAATACATACCTCTTTGATAGTGCTTGTCTTCATGAAGCTTGAGTGCTTAGTGCCCCAAGTGTGACACCTCAAATGGTTTACACAACACCATAAGCACTTGGAATAACTTAGAGAGAAATTAGAACACTTCATGAAATCGTGTAGCCCTCATACATACACATAGTGTTAGTCACGATTTCTTGAGCCATGGGTTTCTTTTATATGGTGGCTATTAGGGTTACACCATGTAACTCATGACTTTACCCATTCCTTATGCTCCATGGATTTTAACCTCCATGGAGTATCCATGGGTCACCCCATGGACTTAGTCCAACATAAGGAATCTTGGATCACAAGCCCACATATATAAGAATGAATGATTTACACAATCAACCCATATATTTAATTAGTCTTCTTTTGATCACTTAATTAATTCTAGATTAATTCTTGATCAATACTAATTAAATAATCTCATTATTCTTATTATTAATATACTAGAACTTATAATATATTAATAACCGTAAGTGTCTTATTTCTGTCATTATAGTCTATCCAAGTGCATGATGCCATGCAACCCAAATGGACCATGCCGGGTCGGGTCAAGTCTTACCAATTATAGTTATGGACTTAGACATTAATCCAACAGTCTCCCACTTGGATAAGTCTAAAACTATTATTGCGTATGATTTCAGGAACCAACTAGCAATCGTAGCTCTCAAAAGCTTCTGTCGAACTCTGACCTTGTAGATGAACTCTGATCTTTATCAACAACTTGTCCATTAGATAAGGGATCATATATTCCTCCATTCTAGATATCATATGGACTGAGACATGGATTATAATCATTCTCTCTGTCCATTAGTTGTTTCCCGATTTCCGATTTATGACGACTAACTAATTGAACAAATCAAATCAGTCCTGGCCCGGCCGAGCACTTCCATTTGTCATCATCAAATCATCGAGGGGCCCACAGATATCGCTTTCATCCCGAAGGTAAAAGGAATGGATAAACTTCGACTCATATGGCTTGTTCTACTACTTGTTGAATCATACACAAAGACACGTTTTATAACATCGAGTTACCAATGCGTTTCGTGTAATCAATGTACTATCAACTCATAGTAACAACTCATATCTCTAGGTTTGAAGAATATAAGATATTATCGTCTCATGATCACTCGTGATAAAATCCATGAAGTGATTCCAATGAGCGCGGGTTGAATCCAATACTCAGAACTTATGAGCACTCATGAGTGTTGTAGCCCTTTGTCCAACATCTTAGACCTCTACAAGCCAACCCATGACAGTCTTAACTCATATCTACTTCCAACATATGACCGACTGTGGATGGTTTGAATAACGTAGTCATTCCGGAAGAATAACCTAGTTTATTCGGGAAGTCAAAACATGCAAAGTGAAACACAATAATAATTGAATCCAATATGGTCTCAGAACTTATGAATATAAATAAAACACCTTTTTATTTATCACCATATGATTACACATTATTCATTGTATATTGTTTTAGCTATCAACATTATTCTTGAATTTAAAACCATAGTTGTCCCATGCTCCAAGCATGTACACTATGTTTTTTCTAAATACTAGTCATGCCATACACCAAGTACGCATACTATGTTTCTCTATGATCTTTACTTTGTGAACTAGATCAATTGAACATAATCTTCAATGATTCTCTTTTCACACTCCCAAATCCTTACTGCAAATGCAAGAATTCCAAATTCATGCCATTTACTGAAATCTGTTAGATTCTAAACTTATATGCATTGATCCTCTTGTAATGATTATGCACAAAGTCAGAAAGACTTAACAACAATCATTACAGAGCATTCCAAAGGAGATCAAGTCCTTGGAACCATCCTTCTTGCATTAAGTTTCCTTAATCTTACACAGATTGAAAATTCTAACTTTGAAACATTTCCTGATTCCATTTTGACTATCACTTCTGAACAAGAATTGCCTCCTTACAGATTATGTCAATATGGTCCTTCCAGAATTATCATTATACTTCTAACTGTCCTTGAGCAACCAATCTTTGGTAACCCTTAGATTGTCCTCGACAATTGTTTAATCCTTTTAGTCATATCCAGTTCTAAACCTTTTCCCTTCTTAATGCCCTAGACATTTGGAAAATTTTAGAAAGGATGAATATAGCACATGTAATCGATCCTATATCCGAAGCATATGGGACACGATTCATGATGTCTCACATAAAGACTAAACCAGTCTTTTGCTATAACATTTCCATTTCAATTTGCCAAGTTCTCAT
Organism: Lactuca serriola; assembly: GCF_051521515.1. NCBI lineage: Eukaryota > Viridiplantae > Streptophyta > Magnoliopsida > Asterales > Asteraceae > Lactuca > Lactuca serriola. The sequence continues at coordinate 69,366,387 of NC_136409.1, read as the reverse complement.
AATTCAGATTATGAAAAGGGATGCCGTAATCATAATCGAATTTAAGAACGCAAATAATGGACCCATATACAGAATTTCCTTATGTTGAGCCATTCCAACATGAAATTCATATATATCCTTGACTAAATGATTAAAACCTCATGATCTAAGCTTATAGATTTGAGATGAAGTATAATTTCCTCTCCCTTAATTATAGCAAAACAACTTTTTCCCAATTGAAACCTTTTGTTTTCTATAATTAACATTGCTAGCTTGCAATACTTATCATAATTATCATGCTCCCACTAACATGATGATTATTAGCATAACACTTATGCTCCCACTAGCTTTGACATGTACTCAGAAAACTCGACTTCTAGAAATCAATACTTTATTGACTTTCTGACCAAAGTTCAGATTTCTGATACTAGATTGTTTTGATAAGACTTTATCAAAAAACATACACCTTCCCTTAGATAGCACATTTGTGTGTCTAAACAATTATGAAGAGGGATGCCGTAATCATAATGGTTAGACCTTTTTGCCACTTCTCACAAGTCCAAGTTAGTGTGCCGGTAAACCACACACGCTCCACTAACGACTTTGAGAATGCAAATATCACACTTGCTATCTAGCTAAAATCTACTTAGTGGAAGTGTTTCCTCACCATCATTTTCATGAATCGGAGAGAAACCTTATGACACTTAGATTTATTGGTGTATGAGTTCCTACCCATATGAATTTGTCAAAACCATAATCACAAGACAAGGATAATGACAAATCCAAAACCATATGGATTGAACTCAATCTTAATTTCTTGCCACCTGGCAGCTCAAGGGCCTACCATTGCTTCCAAGTTGTTGTGCAACACATTGAGAACTCTAAGAATTCATATGCAAAGCCAACTTTAACTAGAATGGGCACAGAATATGTTAACACGATAGGTTATAAACCTTAAGTCGTGTGCTAGTGAAGAACTTCAGTTTTCATTCTTGATTAGTTCTTGAGACTTTCAAGATCTTTAAGACTCCCACTGTCCTCTTGACATATAAGACTTCTTTGTCAAACATTCAAGAGATAGTGTGGATTCTAATCAAGACAAACACTTCACACAATTGGCCTAAGTTGGTCTTTGTTTTATCCAAAACATCACAACTTACCAATTTCAAATGTACAAGAGTAGAAAACTTTTACTCTTACATTTGTCAAGTGTTTTTAAACCTTCTTAAAGACATGTCACTCAAATTACAATCTTGGAGTATGACTCTAAGACTTGTATTGGAACGAAGTATGACTCATCTTCTTGATTTAACCATTTCAACAATTCAAGATCCCTTCTTCTTAGTCATAAGAATGCACTAAGACTTCCTTAGACAACTAATTTTGATATGGTTTCTTAATCATTAAGATGATCACAAAACTGATACTAAAGTACTCTCCCATCTTTTAAGATTTGAGAAACTTTTATCCTTCTGCCTAATTTGATTCTTCTTATTCGCTCTGCCTTACATTGGAACCTTTTCAATGTCTCAGAGTTACACTTAAGCTTGTAAGTATAATCATATTTACTGAACTCTAGTAAAATATGACGAATAGCCTTATATCTTTTGTGGTGGACTTAATCAGTGCACATGACTATGTACTCGACCCCTTAGTCCATTACTTGACTCACACATCCATGTGAATAAGTAATTAGTCTTAATTTTTCCAATACTTGAAAGTTCTCATTCATCATGCTATACAACTTGCATGATTCCAAGTTTCGGTCCAATTGAGACTTGGGTGATGAGAATCTTTCCTTTATTTGGTAAATTTAGACATTACCACAAATGAAAGAATCAATTTCATATTTCCACTCTTGCTATTAATGGAATCATATAAGCAACAATTTTTCCTCAAATGCCATTGTAAGGATATTTTAAAATAAATAAAATCAAAAATTTTTCTTTTATTTTAAAACTATGCAGAAAAACTTATCCTTACAATCCATATGAAAACTTGTTGTTATCTATTCCTAAGCAATATCTCATAACTCCTAAGAAGTAGCTCAAGAATCCGATCTTCAAACTTCGCGTTAGAAATCCATCTACGCGATCAGATTCAGCATATTCTTTCTTTAAGTTTCTTTACTTTTCTTTGATTCTTAAAACATTACCATGTGACCCAGTCACATCATGCATCAAGAATCTCAGAATAGAAACTTAACAGAGTTAGAGTAGTGGACTTTACCTGAAGTAGAGTCAACCTTATTGACTTTAACACCCTTAGGTAAATTTGGCAGCTTCGCAAATAATGACCCTTTCTTTGGCAATATAAACATATGGACCCTTTGATAATGGTACACGGGACTATCACAGACTTAGCTTTTCTCTTTACCATTTGTTCAACCGAGTTGACTATGGCCGATCCCTTTCCATTGGGAAGAGAATGCTTTTTCTGTATTTCCAGTGTCACCATTGTCAATGTCCATAAAGTTTCAGGAAGTTGATCTTAACAATAGATAAGATCATTAAGGGTCTTGTCATAGTCTATTTCATAGGTGTCCCAAAGGAACTCACTATGTGACTTAGAAAGTGATTGAACCACCAACTTTCTCAAGACTTTGACACCCAACTCTCCCGGCTTGTTAATATGGGACTACATCTCCAAGATGTGACCACACCAAGACCTTGCCTTGCCAATAGGGCTCGAGTGACTTTAAACTTTTTAAGAGCTTGTGGGGTAGGGAGAATAATTGGAGGAGGAGAAAGAAGTATGATATCCATGGGACATCATCTTCATTAGGAATGCTTGTTTCAAGAGATTTGGGAAGATCATAAATGTCTAAACCAGACATGTTATGGGAGATATTCAAGATAGTTGATCTTTGAGTCCTTAATATGACACCCAATATGAAAATATTAAGGCTAGGACCCAACAAACTATTTTATAACTTAGAAGAGGTATGCCGTAATCCAAGCTATAAAACAATTTGAAGGTAGGTGAATGACGATTCACCAATTTCCACCAAGATAAACGAAATGTATTATTAGGTTTTAATTGGTTTTGAAACTCCTAGATCTTTTGAGATTCATTGAACTTGTTCAATGGCATGTTTCAATCTCGAGTGTGCCCTTCAGGTTTTGTGACTGGGATGCCGAGGATCACAAAACAAGGTGTGAAGTAACCATGCAAATTACTTGGTACCCTTAAGTGTTTATCCCTCAATCGATGTGCCGGTTAACCACACACGCTCCATCGATACTATGATAAACATTAAGTTACCCTTTGCCTACCTTGTTAAATACGAGTTAGTGTGCCGGTTAACCACACACGCTCCACTAACCGACTTAAACAAAGTGCAAAGTGTAATTTCATGGATTAGCACCTTATTCACATTTTCCTAAGTAACTAAGATTGGGTATTATTAAGAGTTTAGTTACTTAGTATTTATCATTAATACTTTTAATGAAAGGAGAATTATAGTCCTGTCAAACCCGTTCGGCTAACGACCCTCCACCAGTCAAGCGAGCGGTGGGTGAGAGTGAACACCCATTAAGTTGCCATTTTATAGGCAACAACCTTATACCCACCTTATAGACTGGCTTCGTGAATGAGGCGTACTAGCGGTAAGACCGACTTTACTCTTATACATATAAATATTATTAACTTATAATATTATAAAGTATAAGGGTTGAATTTTAACTTTTAAAATTCTAAGGGCTAACTTGGAATTAAAGTATTCATAAGAGAAAACTTTACAAATTCCAAAACTTGAGGGCAAGTTTTGAAACTATTCAAAACTAATTAATTCCATAACTTATGTATTTAAAGTAGTTTTAATCCAAAAACTCTTCAAGTTCCATAACTTGTGGACAAATTATGGAAGACTTTAAACTAATAAAGAATTAATCTTTTCTTTATTTTATAACTTATGGAATTAATTAAGGTTACATATTTTATTTATTTATTTATTTATTAATGAAGTGACTCTTGAACCTCCATAACTTAAGGACAAGACTCTTCATCTTTTTTGTAATCTTTGCCAACTTTATGAGTTTTATGAGTCTTTAATGTGACTCTTCATGTAACTTAAGGATAAGTTACACAAACACATTTTATACTCAACTCTTAGATTAATTTGGATTGAAAACAACTTTTTCACTCAACTTTTCTATTAATCTAAGCAACTCATAAGAACAAGATAATTCAAATCAAACTTTTTCATGTAATTAGTCTAACCTTTAAACTAATACAAAACATGAATCTATTGACAATTATCTTGAAAATGGATTAGCATGAACATTACCACATTTAAAAACAAGTTTATAAGTTCAAAACAACTTAGGGTAATGTTCCTAGTCCATTTCTAGCCAAAAACCCCGAAGATATGCTGTCTGGGGTCCAACTCATCGAGTGCATGAACACAACTCGGCGAGTTGGATGCATTTTGCCTTGGACTCGTCGAGTCCCTTCATGGACTCAGCGAGTCAGCTGGGCTGATAGCATCAAAACTCGATTTTTCAGCTTCCATTGCAGGTATAACAAGAAAACAAACCTGGCTCTGATACCACTGTTGGGTTTTGAGCATTCTAACACTCCTAAGTGTACATGCAACCCTAAATACCTTGGATCTATGTTTTCTCTATTATACATGCAAATATGAACCTCCAAGGTATTATCCTAATCTAGCATACAAAATAATGGATATAACAAGATAGAATACATACCTCTTTGATAGTGCTTGTCTTCATGAAGCTTGAGTGCTTAGTGCCCCAAGTGTGACACCTCAAATGGTTTACACAACACCATAAGCACTTGGAATAACTTAGAGAGAAATTAGAACACTTCATGAAATCGTGTAGCCCTCATACATACACATAGTGTTAGTCACGATTTCTTGAGCCATGGGTTTCTTTTATATGGTGGCTATTAGGGTTACACCATGTAACTCATGACTTTACCCATTCCTTATGCTCCATGGATTTTAACCTCCATGGAGTATCCATGGGTCACCCCATGGACTTAGTCCAACATAAGGAATCTTGGATCACAAGCCCACATATATAAGAATGAATGATTTACACAATCAACCCATATATTTAATTAGTCTTCTTTTGATCACTTAATTAATTCTAGATTAATTCTTGATCAATACTAATTAAATAATCTCATTATTCTTATTATGAATATACTAGAACTTATAATATATTAATAACCGTAAGTGTCTTATTTCTCTCATTATAGTCTATCCAAGTGCATGATTCCATGCAACCCAAATGGACCATGCCGGGTCGGGTCAAGTCTTACCAATTATAGTTATGGACTTAGACATTAATCCAACACTCCTCAAGGGCCTGAAAGGACAGCTCATCTCGTACATATCATATCATGCATCAACTTAGGACTTTTGGTGTGACAACTGTCAAAACTCAGGTTAGGACTCATCTAGAACCTTACAATTTCCTTTTGTGCACTTACCTTTTCTATAGAGTTACAAGTTGAACTAGGTTTGCGACTTAATAGATCCTTCGGAACAATTAGTGTACCGTAGCTTGTATGGAACAATCACATTGACATGTGAATGAACCAACTATGTGGTAAAGTGCCAAAGTTCAACCAAAAGTCTAAACAAAAAACTATGTTCGGTAGATCACAACTCAAGGATATGCTATCAAACCAAAATTTTCATATTGGAACAATAAAATGCTTAACAAGGTTAAGTATTCTAGGCACATATGAACAAAATTAAATCATAATAATAACTAATTACAAATTTGAGACAATGTTCATGCAATTATAAATTAAAATGAAAGTCTATGAATCTATTTCAAAAAAAAGTACTTGAATGAAAACCAAGAAATAAACTCTTGGAAGTTTATATAATATATTTAGAACTTTTATAAAAATAAAAGATAATTTTTGTTAAATTTGAAATGGGGCCATATTTATAAAGTTCACCAATTTTTTTAACAAGCCTTTAATCCCTTCTCTCCTCCCAAAATCCGTTCATAGGCTATTCCATTCCTTCTCTTTCTCTCTCTCTCACTCATTATTACTCATTTATGCGAAATCCCGAGGTTAGATTTCGCATGTCAATGTGAGAAAGAAAACCCAACCATACAGGCATTTTCTGTGGGAGAGATTTTTCCAATTTATTTTTCAGATGTTGAACAACATTTCTGGAGTTTTGTGGCCGATTTTAATGAAGTATAAACCCAAAGAGACGACGAGAGAGATGCTCTATCCAGAGAGACAGAATCTCAATTTCTCTCTTCCTTCTCTCTAGAAACCTCACTTTATCTCTCTAAAAATCAGCTCATTAACAATGAATTTTCAGCCTTATTTTGGGTGTTCTTGAAGCTTCATATCATAGGGTAGGTTCTTATCATACACCTCTTGAAGATCCATAACAAATTGTACAAGTTCTACTCACTTTGTCCTTCAAATTTTCGATTTCTAAGGCATATTCTTGCAAAGAACCTTTGTTTGATCTTGATGTTTGTACATAAACACCAAAAACATGTTTCATGTTCTGTAAATGGTGTTGATCCATGATCAAACCAAATTCAATAGCAAAGGTGAGCACATGCAAGCCTTATCTAGCACCAAAAACTGATTTTTCAAAAGTTTAGTCTCGTCTAGCTTGGTTGCATGTAAGATCAAATGGTTAGAAACAAGTATTTCTACAAATATCTTTAATATAGTGTTTTTATATCTCAATCTAAGCAAAAGAAAACGATATCATTAGGTAAAATAGAAGTTTGAACGATGTTTTCATGAGTTTTACTCTTCAACATTCTCTATGATTTGTTTACTCAAAATTTAAAGGGAATAACTCACTCATTTCTTGACCAAATCACGATATTCTTTTTCTGAGGACTAGTTCCATGAGTTAAATTTCGAACCCAGTTGGCCTTACTATAAAACATTAGAAATATGATTTTTGACGATTTTTACAAAACAGTTGCGGAAACAGCACTTTTTCTGTCATCACTAGTTTTGCACTACATGATTAAGACCCTTAAACTCCACAATAAATCTGGAGAAAATTATTTTAGAAACTTAATACATCTTTCTCAGAAGACCTAAAGTTTCATGAACAAAAACGTTATATAAATTTGTACAAAAATTGTTGAACTTCCAGCTACATTTGGAACTCATGCACTAGTTAGTGCTACATTTCTAAACTTGTTGGGGTTGAATACCCCATTTAGCTCCAAAATAAATTTTAACCAAATTATTTTATGTTAGCTCATAGTTTCAAGAGATGTTCTGTAAAACCCCAAGTGCTAGAACATAATCTTAATTTTTCTACAAAAATAAGGATTTAATGGCCAAAAATTCAAAATAAATACTTACAGATGAGATAAAAATCTGACCAATTACATAACTTATTTAAGTACAAAATGTTTATGCCACCTAAAGTTTCATACAATTTGGTCACAATTTGGTATTTTATTCATATTTTTCATTTAATTAGGGCATGAATTTACAAAACCGGGTCTTAAGGCTGAAGAGCACAAACCAATATTTTTGTCTACTTGGGGAACATTGTAAGAACCTCTGGAAATTAAATTGGGAATTTTTGGAACTGTTTCCTATTTATTTAGAATTTTTCATATTATTTAGACATAAATTGCAAATAAATAACTAATGGCCTTCAAAAATTCCTACAAAATTTCAAAAACACTCACTACCTTTGTTAGAACTAGAATATAATTTTTTTTAAATTTTGGAGTTCATTTTCACGCCTTTATTGATTTTTGAATACAAGGCACCTTGAATTCAATAATACTGATAATGAATCGTACACACTTTGGGCACTTTTACGACACCACTAGCTAGATAGATAGTTATTATATAATGGATTAGTGAATTGTATCTCACTAGAAACTATTTTTTCCATAGGACACTAGTAGAAATTGATCTCTACAACACCAAACCGTGAAGCTCGAACCGCAAACTCTCCCTAGTAAGTATTCACAACCCCTATTTTATGTTTTTAATGTTTTGGGGTGGACACCATGCTACAATTTCTATGAACGTTATTTTATGAACTTGTGCTATGAACTATATTATATGAACTTTGTTGTATGAACCTTGTATTATGAACTTGTACTATGAATTTGGTGTTATGAACTTGTATGATTAAGTCCCCGGAGAACCATACTACAACCTATTAACTCGTATTTCGAGCCGACGGTCTTATTGATAACGCTATTTGGGGTAGACAGCCCTCACTCACCCAGAACCGTGAGTGTATATTTCCGTGAACTGACATCATGGCAACCATGGACATGATGGAATGGGGCAAGAACGGTCGTTAGGCTTGGTTGTGAACGGAGTGCTTTGACATTCAACACTCATTTTGAGTTTGAACTTTTGTGAACAAATCTATATTTTCTTACTTAAATGATGTACCTATATAAACCTGTGAACTCACCAACTATTTTATAGTTGACGCTCATTTTTGCATGCTTTTCAGGGAACGGTCAGTGATCTAAATTAGACATCAACAAAAATTTGCATCTGATGTTTCTTTTGTTATGTATTAGACTTTGTACTAGGGAACTAAAATGTAGTTTTGTTTCTAACATGATGTAAACTTAAAATTCTCAATGATTATGGTTGGTAATCCTATGTACCTTGTCTTATGAGACCTTAGTCTGTCACCCTTCGTGTTTCCGCGTTAACGGGGTCTGACATTTAGGGGCAAGAAATGGTTCCATATAGCTAGCATTGAAAGATCTATAACATAAAAGCATAAAGTTTGAAGCTTTTTACCTTCTGGAGCTTCTATAATACAAGGAAACTTCATATCCGCAAGGTTGCCTTCCTTCTCCAACTATTTGATGCAATGGCTTCACCTTCAAGAGCTTAGAACACACACTAACTCACACTCATAAAAAAAATAGGGTTTGGAACGTTTCTGGAATATGGAGGCTAGGAGTGATGAGAGAAAATGAGCCATAAGGATATTTATATAGCCCCAACCCTAAATACTAGGGTTTGCATCTGAAACGAGTACGTTTAGCATACACAAGTGTATGCCCAGCGTATTAAGGCGCACCCTAGTATGCTTATCATACCTTATGTACGCTTAGTGTACTATCCTTGTCTCCAAAGTTGCAACTTTAACCCTTAGGCATCTCATGGGTCGACTCCTCTAACCCCTGGGACTACAAATGACAAATAATGATAGAAGAGGGTTCGGAAATACCTGTAAAATATTAGGATGTTACAATTCTCCCCCACTTGACCTAGACTTCTTCCTCGAAGTCTGCGGTGGTAAACAAATCCGGGTAATGCACCCGCATCTTAGATTCTGGCTCCCATGTTCACTCAGATCCCCTTCGATGTCGCCATTGCACCTTTACCAGAGGTATTTCCTTGTTGCGCAGAACCTTTACCTTCCTTTCCAAAATAGCCACTGGCTGCTCTACATAATTCAGGTGCTTGTCAACCTGAACGTCATCCAGGGACACTACTGCACCCTCGTCCACTATGCACTTCTGCAACTGGGAAACATGGAAAGTGTTGTGTATCTAACAGAGATCCTCTGGAAAATCCAGTCTGTATCTAACCTTGCCAACCCTGACAATAACCCGAAATGGTCTGATGTATCGAGGGACCTAACTTTCCCCTCTTTCTGAAGCGAATCACACCCTTCCAGGTTGAAACCTTCAGTAATACCATGTCGCCCACCCGGAACTCCAACTCAGATCGGCGTATGTCGGCATAACTCTTCTATCGACTCTGGGCGGTCTGCAGTCACTGTCTAATCTGCTGAATCTTCTCGGTAGTTTGCAAGACTACCTCCATCCATCCCATCACTTTGTTATCAACCTCACCCTAACAGACCGGGGTGTGACATCTCCGCCCATACAACAGCTCAAAAGGTGGGGCACCAATACTGGAATGATAGTTGTTGTTGTGGGCGAACCCTACAAGGGGTAGGTTGGTATCCCAACTCCCATCGAAGTCGATGATGCAAGCCCTCAACATGCCCTCGAGGGTCTGTATAGTCGGTTCACTCTAATCGTCGGTCTACGGATGATAAGTTGTGCTGAAATGCAGCCGCGTGCCCAGCTCCTTGTGGAACTTCTGCTAGAAGCGGAAGATGAATCTAACATCTCAGTTGGAAACAATAGAGACTTGAACTCCGTGGTGAGCAATGATCTCACGGACGTACACGTCGGTCAGCTTCACGGCCATTGAACTCTCCCATATGGCCAGGAAATGGGCATTCTTGGTCAATCGATTCAGGATGACCCATATAGCATCGAATCCCTTCGCCGTCGTCGGCAACTTTGTAAGGAAGTCTATTGTGATCTGTTCCCATTTCCACATGGGAATATCTAGAGGCCGTAGCTTTCCATGCGGCATCTGATGCTCGGTCTTGACCATCCTGTAGGTCAAGCACCTCTCGACGTACCAAGCGATTTCTTGCTTCATGCACGACCACTAGTAACTCAAACTCAAGTCTCGGTACATCTTAGTGGCTCCCGGGTGAATAGAGAAATGAGACTTATGAGCTTCCTCCATAACTGTCTATCTGACCCCTCCAAACATTGAAACCCATATCCGACCACATCGGGTCAACAATCCATGGCTATCCTATACAAATCAGGCATTCTACCCCTGATCCTTTCCAGTTTCCAGTTCTCCGGTCACATGCCCTCAGCCTGAGCCTCTCTAATCAAACTCATGAGTGGCAAATCCACCGATATTCTCATACATGTAGCTCGTGTAGAAGATCCAACTGACTTGCAGCTCAGAGCGTCCGCCACCACGTTCCCTTTACCCGGATGGTAAAGGATCTCACAGTCATAGTCCTTGACTACATCTAGTCACCTGCGCTGCCTCATGTTCAAGTTCGGCTGATCCATGATGTGTCTCAGACTCTTGTGGTCCGTGTAGATGGTACAGCAGACCCCATAGAGATAATGCCTCTAAATCTTGAGGGCGAATACCAATGCCCCCAGCTGTAGATCGTGAGTAGGGTACCTCGTCTCATGCAGATTCAAGTACTGTGATGCATAGGTTATCACCCGTCCTCTATGCATGCGGACTTCCCCCCAGTCCTGTAGCGGATGCAACACAGAACACCACAAAATCCTCGACTCCCTTTAGAAGAGTTAATACTGGAGCCTCGCACAAACACTGTCAGAGGGTCTCAAACACCCTCTGCTGCTCAAGGCCCCACCATAAATCCACTCCCTTCCTCGTCAGACGAGTGAGGGGTATTGCAATCTTGGAGAAATCTTGTATGAATCACCAGTAATACCCTGCCAATCCTAGAAAGCTCCTGATGTCTGAGGGAGATTTCAGAGCCTCCCATTGCATAACCACCTCGTTTTTGGTCGGATCGATGCACATCCAGTGTGAACCATCCTTCTTCCTGAGAAAGAGTATCGGTGCTCCTCACGGGGAACTGCTTAGACAAATGAATTGCTTTCCTAGTAGTTCTTATTGCTGTGATGTCAGCTCCTATATCTCTGGTGGTGCCAACCGATACGATGCCTTGGCGGTAGGGGCCGCACCGGGCACTAGGTCGATCCTAAACTCAACCTGCCTCTCCGGAGGCACTCTGGGTAACTCTTCAAGGAATACATCAGCAAACTCCCTGACCACCGGAACCTCTGATACTGAAATCTAGTCTCTGACCCGCGTATCCACCACATACGCTAGATAACCCACACACCCGTTCTGAATGTACTATCGAGCCCTGGCAGCTGAACAAAACCCTGATCCCAGTCTGCTACCCTCGCCATAGACAATCAGTCCTCCCCCACTTGGGGTTTGAACCACCAATCGCTGACCCTCGCAGTCGATCATGGCACCAAAACGACTAAGCCAGTCCATACCTATAATCAAACACGCATCCCCCATGGGGATCGGAATCAAGTCGATCGGGAAAGATACCCATAAGATCTCCAACTCACATCCCCGATAAACTGAAGAAGCAGAAAACCCATGTTTGTTGGTGATAGATACTCAAAACAGACACTCTAGCTCTCCTACTGGCACATCGAACTCCCTACCAAATGTCTGAGATACGAAGACTGACTCGCCCCCGAGTCAAATAAAACCAATGCAGGCAAGGAGTTCACTAAAAACGTACCGGTACAACAGATAAGCATAAAATATATATAATTAATAAGATAAGGGATAGAAACATACCAACAACCACATCTGGTGCTGCCTTGGCCTCCTCGACTGTAAGCTGGAAGGCGTGTCCCTGAGCCCTTGGGGGCTCTGCTCTACCCAGCCTCCCATCGGTAATCCTCAGTGTAGCCAGTGCTAGAGCCTGCGCCGGCCTAACAGCGAGTTGCAGACAGTTGGTCTTCACTTGACCAGCCTGATGACAGTGGTAGTAGATCCTCATATCCTGAACCGGGGCCATCTGGCGATAATCCCTCGTGAAATGCCCCTCCTGGCCGCATTTGCGGGATCCACTACCCGATCTACAAACCCCTGAATGGCCCTTCCCGCACTTGCCACATGTGCAGCCCTGCTGTCCCCCTGCTCTAGAATCAGCGGTCTTAGACCGCTTCAGCGCTAGCTGTGACTATGTCGAGGCCCACCGATGCTCCTTTAAATGCAGCTCAATCTCCAACTCATGCCACCTAGCGGCCTCCTATAGCTCTAACAGCATATCACACCACTGAGTAGCAACAAACTGACGGATGTCAGTCTTGAGCATGCTCAGATAACGTGTTATTTGAGCCTGCTCAGAGGAAAACTCTGGGCAGAACATCTCCCTATCCGTAAACATGCGGGTAATCTCAGTCACCATCTCACTATCCTATCTCAACTCCAGAAACTCCTAAGCTAGCCTCTCCCGCTCGACCCGTGGAATGTAGCAAGCACGGAATATATCCCAGAATTTCTCCCAAGTAACTACGGCTCTCTGATCATCTGAATAAGCTCCAGTAATCAACCTCTACCATTTCTTTGCCCCAGACCTCAGCAGGTTCAGGGCACACCTGAACTTCCGGTCAGTAGGACATGAACACGTGAAAAATACCCCTCTACGTCAAATAGCCACCTTATGGATTTGATGGGGTCCTGCGTCCCAACAAAAGTAGGGGCCTCCGTGTTATCGAAGTCCCAATACTGGAAAGGCCGATTTGCTCCTACACCTGCCGTCGTGGCTGCAGTGGCAGCCGCCTCAGTGAGGGCTGCATAATGGTCATTGAAATACTCCACCATAGCGGTCTTGATAGACCTGAACATCTTCGGTAACTGAGCCTGAAACTGTGTGTCACAACTAGCATTTTTAGCTAGGAAATTCTATTCTCATAAACATCATCCATTGTAAAAGCATGTACTCTAAGTGAATACAATACTCTATCCTCGTTCAAAATACATCTCATATGTTCAACTAAGGGTTGGAAGCCCTAGAAATTCATGTTCAAATTAGTTATGGACTATGAATTCTTTATTGGATCTTATTGGGCCGATAATTCCTCCTTTTGATCTACATTGGGCCGTGAACACACTTAAAGGCCCAATGGGCCGGAAATTTTATGATTTAGCCCCAAAAATCCTAACTAAATTTTAATGGGCTCAAACTATTCCATTCCCACTCCTTGGCCCAAAGATCTCGGCCAACATCAATTAAAAAAAAAAAAAGATGATTAGTGATGTGCCACCTCACTAATAACCATTAGTTAATTGTACCATTATCTCACATACATTTATGCAAATAGAGATGGACCTCCAAGTAAAAACCAACTCACCCCCCTTTATTCTTCTTAAATCTCGGCCATGAGGCCAAAAACCATCACCACACTTATTTTGCATACACAAATCTCTAAAGAAAGCTTCCAAGAAGTCCTACATTTCCTCTAAATTTTCGAAGCTTTATGTGTATCTTCAAGAGGTTCCCATCTAGATCATCATCTTTGGTAAGTTTTTATCATGCTTAAGTCTTTGATTTTCATCTTTAAGCTAAAAACACTCCCTTATAAAGCCTCATTTCGTGATCTATGTTTCATAGAGCCCAAAATCACTCAAGAAGCTTACTAGGGCCGAAAACCACACCACTTTATTCTTACCTTCATCAAAACCGAAATCTAAATCCCAAGGTGAGCTTCATACCCCCTTGTTTTCGGTTTTTATAAGTTTTTGTGGGGGAGAATACAAGCAAAGGTGTAGATCCATCATTATGTGTATGTTTTGGTTGATTTCTATGCTTATATGTATGTTTTGTATGATTTTGATGCTAGATCTAGTTGTGAATTGCTAAAAACCAAGATATATCTTATACTAGCATGAAATATACTACTACATACAAAGTATGCCAAGAAAAATAGCTAAGTGGCTTAACAACACATACTTTGGGCTAAAAACTCTTTTTTTTTTGACATAAATGTTAAAAATACAAAGTTAAAGGGCCCAAAATGAAAATATTCGAAATCTGATGGGTGAGATGAGTCAAAACATATTCCATAATGTATTTTCTGAAAATATACCCTTTTGGAAGATCAAAAACATAAATTTCAAGCTTAATGGGCTAAAAATGACAATTTCGGCCCAATAGGGCCCATTATGCGAAATTTTCTGTTTTGGAGGGCCAAAACTATGTTTTTTTGTAAAATAGTGGACTATTAGTGTTACATGTACTTTTCAAAGGTTTAAAATGCTTTTCAAATTTAAAAAGGACCAAAGTTGCAAAAATTTTCCAAATTGGGCCAAAAATGTAAAAATTGCGAAAAAGAGGGGTTATAACCGAGAAAACTGCAATTTCAAGGACTTAAACTGTTTTAAATGAAAAATATGCTGCAGAACATTAATTTCAATAATTTTTGGTGTTAAAATGTCAAGAAAAATGGTTTAAGGGCTAAACCAGAAATTATTTTACCCAAAGGGGTGAAAAAGTAAATTTACAAAATCAAGAGGGGTTGTAAACAGAAAATTTTCAATGATAATTCAATACACTCGTTGTGAACAAAGATTGACACTACGACTCTCGATAAATTACAATACACAATATCACCAACAATCGTTACCAAACGAATTGATTCGGTCTCGAATCGATAACAAATCCAAAACTACTAACACGACGACACTATGACATTACGACATTACGATTCATAACTAATAACGATTGGGAAGTCACTATACATGCACGTGTGCACAGACGTCTACGCACCATCTTTGGGCCCCAAAAGTGTAAAATCTTGTTTGTTGAGCCTAGCTAGCCCAATGACCTGATCTTAAGGCCCGAAGACCTCTCTCTCTCTCTTACGAAGTGTTGGGTTTTACCGATCTGACATAACGTAAAAGGACTTTCAATGGAAAACATGCTGCTGGTCCCCAAGGGTCCTTCAGTGCTGCTAGTAAAGTCGGTAACTCACGATTGCGGGTTGGGCTTCGGGCCCTTCGCAATTGCAATGGTCTTGAACGACGCGGGGAAATACCGAGGGTTTCGCACCTTCTTTCCTTCCCTCCGGTCGTGGGACTACACAAGTCCGGGAGGATTGAGTTGTGTGAATAACTGCGAGTGACGCCTAAGGGATCGCTTGTAAGGTTGTCGACTGGACGTTTTCATCAGCGGATGTCACAACAATTCACCACCCACTGTATACTCAATGCCTCCGGAGCTCAACAAATACCTCTAACGCAACGAAATAACAGTACATAAACTAAGTAAAGCAAAGTGATAGGAAAACATCGGGTTTTCCTAGGGTTTTCAACTAATACACTTACGAATTACATGCCGAATTTTACAACTCGTACGCTTACATCTATAGAAAACAAACAAGCATACTTACGGATCTTCATATTTTTTTTTCACCATACTATTTTCAGAAAATATCGGATTTTCTGGTGGTTTTCGAAACGATACAAACATTGGATTTCAAACATTACTTATGAACTCACCAACATTTCATATGTTGACGTTTTTCAAAATACTTGTATTCTCAGGTAACAGATAAGTCGAAGGGATAAGTGTACTCAGTGACGTTTTGCTGCTTGTTTAATTAGTACCGAACAATCTACTTTTTGGGCATGTAATGTTAGGGAACAATGTACTAAATGTAAACGCTACCAGTTGTATTATTCCAATGCTTGGTGATGTATAATGTTACGTTTCATGTATATTCATTGTGATGGTATTCAATTGAGTCACAACAGCCCCCGGACGTTTTCGCCGTCTGGTTCGGGGGTGTGACACTGTGTAGCCACCTCATTATGTAGGATCTCCCGGATCATGGCGTCCATCTCGTCTGGCCTCTTTTGGTCGATAGTCTCGGGCGCTGTCGGCGCCTCGTATCCGCCCTCTCCTGATCTTGACCTAGATCCAATCACGAATCATCGTGTAACCACCTTGCTGCAAACATACCAAACAAATATCAGATATTCCACATAAAAATCCGAGAACTAACTCTTAACCAAAACCCTAAGGGTTGTGACTTCCTTGCTACGTGTATGGGTCCTGTGCTTTCAATAGTACGGGCCCATACTACCTTCCACACCTACCTATATTTGTCCTAAATATCATCACTGTTGGATTAATGTCTAAGTCCATAACTATAATTGGTAAGACTTGACCCGACCCGGCATGGTCCATTTGGGTTGCATGGCATCATGCACTTGGATAGACTAAATGAGAGAAATAAGACACTTATGGTTATTAATATATTATAAGTTCTAGTATATTAATAATAAGAATAATAAGATTATTTAATTAGTATTGATCAAGAATTAATCTAGGATTAATTAAGTGATCAAAAGAAGACTAATTAAATATATGGGTTGATTGTGTAAATCATCCATACTTGTATAGTGGGCTAATGCTCCATGGATAATCAAGTTGGGCTAAAACCCATAGGATGGTCCATGGATGCTCCATGGTGTATTTGTACCCATGGATCAAAGGAAATGGAAAGTCATGACAATTAGGGTTTGCCCTAATTGTAACACTATATAAAGATATTATTCTTGGCAAAATTGGCACTAGTATGATACTAGAAGGGCTAGCCGATTTCATGAAGTGTGGGTTTTCTCTCAAGTCATTCCATGTGTATTTGGTGTTGTGTGAACCATTTGAGGTGTCACACTTGGGGCACTAGGCACTCAAGCTTCATGAAGACTTTCTACATCAAAGAGGTATGTATTCTATCTTGCTATAGTTATTGTTTTGTATGCTAGATTAGGATAATACCTTGGAAGTTCTTATTTGCATGTATAATAGAGAAAACATAGATCCAAGGTATTTAGGGTTGCATGTACACTTAGGAAGTGTTAGAATGCTCAAAACCCAACAGTGGTATCAGAGCCTAGGCTTGTTTTCTTGTTATACTTGCAAAAGAAGCTGGAAAATCGAGTTTTGATGCTGTCTGCCCAGCAGACTCGCCGAGTCCATAAATGGACTCGCCGAGTCCAAGGCAAAATGCATCCAACTCGCCGAGTTGGTTGATGCCACTCGCCGAGTAGGAGCCCCAGACAGCATATATTCGAGGTTTTTGGCTAGAAATGGACTAGGAACATTACCCTAAGTTGTTTTTGAACTTATAAACTTGTTTTTGATATGGTAATGTTCATGCTAATCCATTTTCAAAGATAATTGTCAATAGATTCATGTTTTGTATTAGTTTAAAGTTTAGACTAATTACATGAAAAAGTTTGATTTGAATTATCTTGTTCTTATGAGTTGCTTAGATTAATAGAAATGTTGAGTGAAATAGTTGTTTTTCAATCCATTTTAATCTAAGAGTTGAGTATAAAATGTGTTTGTGTAACTTGTCCTCAAGTTACATGAAGAGTCACATTAAAGACTCATAAAATTCATAAGAGTTGGCAATGGTTACAAAATGAAGAGTCTTGTGTCATTGAATAATTTTTATGACTCCATAACTTGTCCTCAAGTTATGAAAGTTCAAGAGTCACTTCATTAAAGAAAAATATGTAACCATAATTAAATCCATAAGTTATAAAATAAAGGAAAAGTTAGTTCTTTTATTAGTTTAAAGTCTTCCATAACTTGTCCTCAAGTTATGGAACTTGAAGAGTTTTTGGATTAAAACTACTTTAAACACATAAGTTATGGAATTAATTAGTTTTGAATAGTTTCAAAACTTGCCCTCAAGTTTTGGAATTTGAAAAGTTTTCAAGTATGAATACTTTAATTCCATGTTAGCCCTTAGAATTTTAAAAGTTAAAATTCAACCCTTATACTTTATAATATTATAAGTTAATAATATATATATGTATAAGAGTAAAGTCAGTCTTACCGCTAGTACGCCTCATTCACGAAGCCGGTCTATAAGGTGGGTATAAGGTTGTTGCCTATAAAATGGCAACTTAATGGGTGTCCACTCTCACCCACCGCTTGCTTGACTGGTGGAGGGTCGTTAGCCGAACGGGTTTGACAGGACTAGAATTCTCCCTTCATTAAAAGTATTAATGAAAAATACTAAGTAACTAAACTCTTAATAATACCCAATCTTAGTTACTTAGGAAAAAATGTGAATAAGGTGCTAATCCATGAAATTACACTTTACACTTTGTCTAAGTCGTTAGTGGAGCGTGTGTGGTTAACCGGCACACTAACTTGGACTTAACAAGGTAGGTAAAGGGTGACTTAATATTTATCATAGTATCGATGGAGCGTGTGTGGTTAACCGGCACATCGATTGAGGGGTAATTTATTAAGGGCACCAAGTGATTTGCATGGTTACTTCACACCTTGTTTTGTGATCCTCGGCATCCCAGTCACAAAACCTGAAGGGCACACTCGAGATTGAAACATGCCATTGAACAGTTCAATGAATCTCAAAGATCTAGGAGTTTCAAAACCAATTAAAACCTAATAATTCATTTCGTTTACCTTGGTGGAAATTGGTGAATCGTCATTCACCTACCTTCAAATATTTTATAGCTTGGATTACGGCATACCTCTTCTAAGTTATAAAATAGTTTGTTGGGTCCTAGCCTTAATATTTCATATTGGGTGTCATATTAAGGACTTAAGATCAACTATCTTGAATATCTCCCAAAAGATGTCTGGTTTAGACACTTATGATCTTCCCAAATCTCTTGAAACAAGGTTTCCTAATGAAGATGATGTCCCATGGATATCATACTTCTTTCTCCTCCTCCAATTATTCTCCCCAACCCACAAGTTCTTGAAAAGTTTAAGGTCACTCAGGCCCTATTGGCAAGGCAAGGTCTAGGTGTGGTCACATCTTGGAGATGTAGTCACATATTGACAAGCCGGGAGAGTTGGGTGTCAAAGTCTTGAGAAAGTTGGTGGTTCAACTACTTTCTAAGTCACATAGTAAGTTCTTTTGGAACACCTATGAAACAGACTATGACAAGACCCTTAATGATCTTTGCTAAGATCAACTTCCTAAAACCTTATGGACATTGACAATGATGACATTGGATATCTAGTAAAGCATTCTCTTCCCAATGGAAAGGGATCGGCCATAGTCAACTCGGTTGACCAAATGGTAAAGAGAAAAGCTAAGTCTGTGATAGTCTCGTGTACCATTATCAAAGGGTCCATATGTTTGTGTTGCCAAAGAAAGGGGCATTGGTTGCGAAGTTGCCAAATTTACCTAAGGATGTTAAAGTCAATAAGTTTGACTCTACTTCAGGTAAAGACCACTATCTAACTCTGTTAAGTTTCTATTCTGAGATTCCTGATACATGATGTGACTGGGTCACATGGTGATGTTTTAAGAATCAAAGAAAAAAGTGAAGAAACTTAAAGAAAGAATATGCTGAATCTGATCGCATAGATGGATTTCTATCGCGTAGTTTGATAGATTCTTGAGCTACTTCTTAGGAGTTATGAGATATTGCTTAAGGAATAGATAACAACAAGTTTTCATATGGATTGTAAGGATAAGTTTTTCCGCAAAGTTTTAAAATAAAAGGAAATTTTTGATTTTATTTATTTTAAAATATCCTTACAATTGCATTTGAGGGAAAATTGTTGCTTATATGATTCCATTAATAGCAAGAGTGGAAATATGAAATTGATTCTTTCATTTGTGGTAATGTCTATATTTACCAAATAAGGAAAGATTCTCATCACCCAAGTTCCATTTGGACCGGGACTTGGAATCATGCAAGTTATATAGCATGATGAATGAGAACTTTCAAGCATTGGAAAATTAAGACTGATTACTTATTCACATGGATGTGTGAGTCAAGTAATGGACTAAGGGATCGAGTACATAGTCTTGTGCACTGATTTAGTCCACCACAAAAGTTTGATAAGACTATTCGTCATGATTTACTTAAGTTCAGTAAATATGATTATACTTACAAGCTTAAGTGTAACTCTAAGACATTGGAAAAAGGTTCCAATGTATGGCAGAGCGAATAAGAAGAATCAAAATGGCAGAAGGATAAAAGGTTCTCAAATCTGAAAAGATGGGAGAGTACTTTAGTATCAGTTTTGTGATCATCTTAATGATTAAGAAACCATATCAAAATTAGTTCTCTAAGGAAATCTTAGTGCATTCTTATGACTAAGAAGAGGAACTTGAATTGTTGAAATGGTTAAATCAAGAAGATGAGTCATACTTCGTTCCAATACAAGTCTTAGAGTCATACTCCAAGATTGTAATTTGAGTGACATGTCTCAAAAGAAGGTTAAAACACTTGTCAAATGTAAGAGTAAAAGTTTTTTCTACTCTTGTACATTTGAAATTGGTAAGTTGTGATGTTTTGGATAAAACAAAGACCAACTTAGGCCAATTGTGTGAAGTGTTTGTCTTGATTAGAATCCACACTATCTCTTGGATGTTTGACAAGGGAGTCTTATATGTCAAGAGGACAG
Organism: Lactuca serriola; assembly: GCF_051521515.1. Classification (NCBI taxonomy): domain Eukaryota; kingdom Viridiplantae; phylum Streptophyta; class Magnoliopsida; order Asterales; family Asteraceae; genus Lactuca; species Lactuca serriola. Next base: position 69,345,620 of record NC_136409.1, on the reverse strand, counting down.
TGGGAGTCTTAAAGGTCTTGAAAGTCTCAAGAAATAATCAAGAATAAAACCTGAAGTTCTTCACTAGCACACGACTTGAGGTTTATAACCTATCGTGTCGACATATCTGTGCCCATTCCAGTTAAAGTTGGCTTTGCATATGAGTTCTTAGAGTTCTCAGTTTGTTGCATAACAACTTGGAAGCAATGGCAGGCCCTTGAGCTGCCAGGTGGCAAGAAGTTAAGATTGAGTTCAATCCATATGGTTTTGGATTTGTCATTATCTTTGTCTTTTGATTATGGTTTTGACAATTCACATGGATAAGAACACATACACCAGTAAATCTAAGTGTCATAAGGTTTCTCTCCGATTCATGGAAATGATGGTGAGGAAACACTTTCACTAAGTAGATTTTATCTAGATAGCAATTGTGATATTTGCATTCTCAAAGTCGTTAGTGGAGCGCGTGTGGTTAACCGGCACACTAATATGGACTTGTGAGAAGTGGCAAAAAGGTCTAACCATTATGATTATGGCATACCTCTTCATAATTGTTTAGACTCACAAGTGTGCTATCTAAGGGAAGGTGTATGATTTTGATACAGCTTTATCAAAACAATCTAGCATCAGAAATCTGAACTTTGGTAAGAAAGTCAATGAAGTATTGATTTCTAGAAGTCCAGCTGATTTCTGAGTACATGTCAAAGCTAGTGGGAGCATAAGTGTTATGCTAATAATCATCATGTTAGTGGGAGCATGATAATTATGATAAGTATTGCAAGTTAGCAATGTTAATTATAGAAAACAAAAGTTTCAATTGGGAAAAAATTGTTTTGCTATAATTAAGGGAGAGGAAATTATACTTCATCTCAAATCTATAAGCTTAGATTGTGAGGTTTTAATCATTTAGTCAAGGATATATATATGAATTTCATGTTGGAATGGCTCAACATAAGGAAATTCTGTATATGGGTCCATTATTTGCGTTCTAAAATTCGATTATGATTACGGCATCCCTTTTCATAATCTGAATTATGAGAACTTGGCAAATTGAAATGGAAATATTATAGCAAAAGACTGGTTTAGTCTTTATGTAAGACATCATGAATCGTGTCCCATATGCTTCGGATATAGGATCGATTACATGTGCTATAATCATCCGTTCTAAAATTTTCCAAATGCCTGGGGCATTAAGAAGGGAAAAGGTTTAGAACTGGATATGACTAAAAGGATTAAACAATTGTCGAGGACAATCTAGGGTTTACCAAAGATTGGTTGCTCAAGGACAGTTGGAAGTATAGTGATAATTCTGGAAGGACCATATTGACATAATCTGTAAGGAGGCAACTCTTGTTCAGAAGTGATAGTCAAAATGGAATCTGGAAATGTTTCAAAGTTAGAATTTTCAATCTGTGTAAGATTAAGGAAACTTAATGCAAGAAGGATATTTCCAAGGAGTTGATCTCCTTTGGAATACTCTGTAATGATTGTTGCCAAGTCTTTATGACTTTGTGCATAATCATTACGAGAGGATCAATGCATATAAGTTTAGAATCTAACAGATTTCAGTAAATGGCATGAATTTGGAATTCTTGCATTTGCGGTAAGGATTTGGGAGTGTGAAAAGAGAATCATTGAAGTAATGTTCAATTGATCTAGTTCACAAAGTAAAGATCATAGACAAACATAGTATGCATACTTGGTGTATGGCATGACTAGTGTTTGAGAAAAACATAGTGTACATGCTTGGAGCATGGGACAACTATTGTTTTAAATTCAAGAATAAAGTTGATAGCTGAAACAGTATACAATGAATAATGTGTAATCATATGGTGATAAATAAAAGGTGTTTTATTTATATTCATAAGTTCTGAGACCATATTGGATTCAATTATTATTGTGTTTCACTTTTCATGTTTTGACTTCCCGAATAAACTGGGTTATTCTTCCGGAATGACTAAGTTATTCAAACTATCCACAGTCGGTCATATGTTGGAAGTAGATATGAATTAAGACTGTCATGATGGGTTGTGGAGGTCTAAGGTGTTGGACAAGGCTACAACAATCATGAGTGCTCATAAGTTCTGAGTATTGGATTCAACCCGCGCTCATTGGAATCACTTCATGGATTTTATCACGAGTGATCATGAGACGATAATATCTTATATTCTTCAAACCTAGAGATATGAGTTGTTACTATGAGTTGATAGTACATTGATTGCACGAAACCGCATTTGGTAACTCTGTGCTATAAAACGTGCCTTTGTGTATGATTCAACAAGTAGTAGAACAAGCCATATGAGTCGAAGTTTATCCGTTCCTTTTACCTTCGGGATAAAAGCGATATCTGTGGGCCCCTCGATGATTTGATGATGACAAATGGAAGTGCTCGGCCGGGCCAGGACTGATTTGATTTGTTCAATTAGTCAGTCGTCATAAATCGGAAATCAGGAAACAACAAATGGACAGAGAGAATGATTATAATCCATGTCTCAGTCCATATGATATCTAGAATGGAGGAATATATGATCCCTTATCTAATGGACAAGTCACTGACAAAGGTCAGAGTTCATCTACAAGGTCAGAGTTCGACAGAAGCTTTTGAGAGCTACGATTGCCAGTTGGTTCCTGAACTCATACGCAATAATAGTTTTAGACTTATCCAAGTGGGAGACTGTTGGATTAATGTCTAAGTCCATAACTATAATTGGTAAGACTTGACCCGACCCGGCATGGTCCATTTGGGTTGCATGGCATCATGCACTTGGATAGACTAAATGAGAGAAATAAGACACTTATGGTTATTAATATATTATAAGTTCTAGTATATTAATAATAAGAATAATAAGATTATTTAATTAGTATTGATCAAGAATTAATCTAGGATTAATTAAGTGATCAAAAGAAGACTAATTAAATATATGGGTTGATTGTGTAAATCATCCATACTTGTATAGTGGGCTAATGCTCCATGGATAATCAAGTTGGGCTAAAACCCATAGGATGGTCCATGGATGCTCCATGGTGTATTTGTACCCATGGATCAAAGGAAATGGAAAGTCATGACAATTAGGGTTTGCCCTAATTGTAACACTATATAAAGATATTATTCTTGGCAAAATTGGCACTAGTATGATACTAGAAGGGCTAGCCGATTTCATGAAGTGTGGGTTTTCTCTCAAGTCATTCCATGTGTATTTGGTGTTGTGTGAACCATTTGAGGTGTCACACTTGGGGCACTAGGCACTCAAGCTTCATGAAGACTTTCTACATCAAAGAGGTATGTATTCTATCTTGCTATAGTTATTGTTTTGTATGCTAGATTAGGATAATACCTTGGAAGTTCTTACTTGCATGTATAATAGAGAAAACATAGATCCAAGGTATTTAGGGTTGCATGTACACTTAGGAAGTGTTAGAATGCTCAAAACCCAACAATCACAATGCCCTAGAACTATACATAAGCATGACATGCGCTCAATCCTCACTCATAGAGGAAGGAAAAATATCTCATAACCGGCGGATTCATTACAAACAACCCATACATCCATGAAACTTCCACCAACTCTACAACACTCGTGTATGCTTTCTATACATAATGTTGGACCCTATAGACTTTCAAATACCTGATCCTACCCTAAGCCCTTCATCAGACAAGAACAGGAAATAAGGCCAAACGAAACATTCTTAGGCTATAAGATCTTAATTATGTATAGTCCTGATGCATACACTAAGCAACTACAGTAATCATGTCAATTTCATATAAGGAAAAACCCTAGGCTATCAGGCATCATACAATCAGGCAATTCTATCATGCAATTCCTGAAGATCCCTAGCCTAGTACTAGCATCTTGTTCTAATATATCACATAAATCAAATAATCCGTAATGTATTTTGGGGTCTATCCGCGAGCTCTGACTGATCGTACACTTGCATCCTCCTTTATTATTTTGAAAACATTTTTAAAAAAATCATTTTAAAATCTTGTCCTCATTTTGAGACTGGAGACACGATAGTGTTTCCTCCAAGTCACTCAAACCAAGGCTCTGATACCAACTTGTAACATCCATAAAAACCATGCCAAATTTGAACTTTTTAAAACATTTAAAAATCATTAAGTTATTATAATTCGTTTTCAAAATAGTATCATATCAGAGTTCCCAGAAACCAAAACATTAAATCGAGGAAGTGTACGGTCACACCTTCTCCCTACCGCGATCATCCGAAGTATTTGAAACAATAATCGATAAATGTAAGCTTGAAGGCTTAATGAGTTAGCCCAAAAATAGCAACGTCATACAGATATAACCATATCATATAAACATATTGTCACAATTAGAAATTTGTGTGCCTTGTAACCAACACTTAAACCAAATTATGAATCAAAAACATAAAAGCATGTATGATGCATACTCTATGACAGCAAAATTTCAATCAAACATCTCATGCAAGCAATTCAAATAGTCATTAAGCAATTGGAATCTCTAGAAGTTCTTGTTTAACTCCATTTTGGACTAGGACTTACTTATTGGGCCCAATGGACCAATAAGCTTCCAATTTGGCTATCTTGGGCTTAGAACTCTTAAAAGGGGCTCTAATTGGACCCACTTCCATTTATTTCAATATTTTGGGCCATATTGGGCCTAGAATGAAATAGATTAATTATATGAACCATTTTGGACCATAATTAATCTAAACTAGCCTAATAGGTCATAAAAATCACATTTATATTTTTTTAGGGCCAAAAATTATCTAACCTAGCTATAATATGGGCCTAAGGGCAAAAAGCCCAAAAACATCCTCTCACCCTCCCCATTCTCGGCCCAAGCCCAAAAGAGTGAGGGGTTGACTTTGTGTGTCCCACCTCACAATTGTTCAAGGGACTTCCATGCAAGAAAACCCAAAACATCCATGCACTCACATACTTCCATGCTAGCTAACTCTTTTTCTCCCTCTCTCTCTTGCTCTCGACCGAGTCCAAACACACACACACACATTTCACTCTCCTTTCTCTCAAGAAAACACTCTAATATCTCATCCATATTTCAAGATCTAAGAAGGATTCAAGGGGATTCATACACAAATTCTTCATCTAAGGTAAGATCAAGTGTGGATCTATGTTATAGGTTCTTTGTTTTATCAAAAATCTCCTTCTAACCCATGTAAAAATCATGATCACTCTCTTAGAAACACTCTAAGTTCGAGATCTTCCAAGTGAGGACACTAAGGCCGAATTTCTTCACATTTTCTTCCAAAAACCGAAACCACAACCAAAGGTGAGCTTCATACCCCCTCTTTTTCGGTTTTTATAAGTTTTGTGGGGGAGAATACAAGCAAATGTGTAGATCTATGAGTAAATGTATGCCTTGTGTGATTTTTATGCTTATATGTATGATCTTATGTGATTGTGATGTTTATACTAGCCAAAAGAACCTAAAAACCGAGATCTACAATATGAAGTATGAAATAAGTATAACTTATACCATTTCACACTAATCAAGTCTACAAAAATAATTTAGTTGGTTAATATGAACATATTTGGACTTAAAACCCATTTTTGGGCTCAAAATGCCAAAAATACAAAACTAAGGAGCCCAAAACGACAAAATATAAATTCTGAAGGTTGAGATGAGTCTAAACAATTTCTAATATGTATTTTCTGAATATCAACACTGTTGAAGGGTTAAAAATGTGAATTTTAAACATAATGGGCTAAAATGGACTTTTCAGCCCAATAAAGCCCCAAATTGAGAGATTTTTGAATTGGAGCGGCTGAAACTGCACATTTTTGTAAAACAGGGGATTGCTAGTATACTAAATCTATTTGAAGGGTCAAAAATGCTTTTCAAATTAAAAAGGGACCAAAGATGCAAAAAATTTCCATTTTGGGACAAAATTGTAAAAGTTGCGAAAATGGAGGTTTCAACCGAGAAAATTTCATTTTTGAAGGACTTAAGCTGTTTATCAAGTAAATTTGTGCTAAAAATGTCTTTCCAATAAGTTTTGATACTAAAGTGTCAAGAAAAATGGTTTAAGGAGAAAAATGGAAATTCTTTTATACATAAAGGGTTAAAAGCGTAAATTTTATTCAAGAAGGGGCTTAAAAAGATAAACTCTAATTCTTAAAACAACAAATCCTTTAAGATAAAAAAAAATATGAGTACTACATCTACCGACGAAATGTAATAATAAATACACTTTCAACACCAATATCGTTACCAAACGAATTGATTCAGTCTCGAATCAATAACGAATCAAAAATCAATAAACAATGATACTTCAATACACACGCGGAAATTTACGAGAAGTCAATACACCATCTTTGGGCTCGAAAGTTTCAAATCGTTCTTGTTTGGCCTAGCTAGCCCAATGACATGATCTTTAGGCCCGAAGAGAAGACGCTTACATGTTATTAGGCCTTCTATGACCTTATTCCGTGTAAAAGGACTTTCAATAGCTTTATTGTGTTGTTGGGCTCCAAGGGTCCTTTGGTACTGCTAGCAAAGTCGAGAAGTCAAATGCGAGTCGGGCCAAGTGCCTTTCGCATTCACAATAGCCTTGAACGACTTATGGAAATAACGGGGGCTTTGTACCCTATTTTCTCCTCGGTTGTGGGGCTATGAGAAGTCAGGGTGGTTGGATTAAGTGAGTAGTACGGACGACGCCTAAGGGATCGTTTGTATTTGTTAGTTGTAAACTAGTCATTTTCATTAATGCGTGATTATAACGACTCACACCCCATAATTAATCCAATGTCACTTGGAATGATCGAAAACAAACGTCATATCGGAATAACACTAAATAAGCCACGTAATTTGATGTATTAGGAAAACATCGGGTTTTCCTGGGAAATTCAACACTCTTAACTATGTTACGTATATGAAGTCTAACAATTATTCACGTTTACTATAATCAACAAGCATACTTACAGATCTTCACACTTTTTCTTATATACAACATTTTTCTTTTTAGAAAATATCGGATTTTCTGTGGTTTTCAAAATTATACAAATCATTTCTTGTCAAACCTTACTTATGAACTCACCAACATTTCATATGTTGACGTTTTTCCAAAATACTTGTATTCTCAGGTAATAGGTAATCGAAGAAAAATGTATCCAATGATGTCATGATGTTTGATTAATTAGTATCGAACGGTTTATGTTTTGGAAATGTAATGTTTTGAAACAATGTACTGAATGTAAACAATATCGGTTGTAATACTTCAATGCATGGTGATGAATGATGTTATGATTGATGTATAATCATTGTGATGGTATTCAATTGAGTCACAATAGCCCTCGGACGTTTCCGTTGTCTAGTTCTGGGGTGTGACAGGTTGGTATCAGAGCTCTGTTTATAGTGAACTAGCATATCTAGCCACACATTGACATGCAACTATAAACCAAAAGAGGGACTAACACAAATCTGAACAAAACAAGTAAAACATAACAATAAAACACCCTTGCTTGTATTAGGAACGAGAACCTAACACCGAATCAAACAAGATAATGCTAGTATCTCGGTTAATCCAGGACTGTTCTTAGTTATATCAAGGAGCGGATTTAGCCTGATCAACTACATTCCCTCCAAGGTATCACTGCCACTCGTCCTGAGGAGATCGTGATAGCTAGGGAACCTAAAAACATACCCCTATATCACCAAAAACAGAATGTCTGTTTAGTCTGTACAATAGTTGTAGCATCCTAGGAATAATGTTAGCATATTTACACACTCTCACAGACAGCATGGTTGGTTTCCATCACCCCGAAGATCCTTACTTCCCTAACCAGGGAAATAACGGATGGATCGACGAAGAGCCTGAAGAAGATCCTGAGGAAGACCCCGAGGAGGAATCTGACGGGGAACCGGAGGCAGGAGCCGAGGGCGAGCCTGCCGAACCAGAAGAAGAACAGGAGGAGAAGGAAGATGAAGGAAAATTTGAGGAGGAACCTGATGACAGTGAAGGGGGTGATTCGGACGCGGAGTCTGAAGTCATCAACCCCCCTTACCTGATTAGGGTGCCTGCTTACCGGGTGGGCCCTACTCGTCCTACACACCCCTGGGGTATTGATCTTTGGAGATGGAGCAAGCAGCAGGGATAGCGACCCCCGTTCGGCATGTCACGCGAGTTCTTTGACCTGAGGAATGGAGGACCGGCCGATCGAGCCCTTCCGGTCATGGTGAGACAGTTACGGAACACTGGCGACCTTGCTCAGAGCACCACCGACCAGGTATGCCAACTGTGGACTAGGATCAAGCGTGCAGAGCAGGAGATACGAGACGTCCATCGAGAGTTCCATATGAGGTAGGTGAGGTGGGAGTCTTGACTCCAGGACGCAGAACGACAGGTGGCTCGTCTTCAGGGAGCATCCACTTCCTCAGCACCACCCTCGGGCACAGATCATCATGACTAGGGATGGACGTATCTTACTAGGCAATTAGGATCTATGCTATGTAACCCGACTCTATGTTTAAGTGACTACACTACTCATAGAGCCGTTATGCTGTCAAACTAATATCACTTATGTATGCTCTTTCGAGCAAAATTTTCATGTATCAAATGCGGATAATATTAGTGAACTTTTACGTGTTTTATTATGACATTACAAATTGCTATGTGTTGCGAATCCATGATTGTATGCTAATTTGTAGAAGTACTTAAGTTCGTACCATGCACCTAGTCAGTAGGATCACAACCTCACAGAAACCACATACACTCAACATCTTTCCGTTTCATGACAAAAAGATGCCTCATCGACCTACTCGTGGAAACCCTATACCAACCCCACCCGAAGTTGACTCCACTGTATTCCAGGCAGCCGTATCAGTTGCGGTTACCGCAGCAATGGCACAAATTCACCAAGGGAACAACGGAGGAGGTAACGGGCAAGGGGTCGGGGGTTCGATCAATGGAATGAATCAAGGACCCACCAAAACATGTACCTACAAGGACTTCACAAACGCCAAACCACGAACCTTTAACGGCACTGGAGGAGTGATCACACTGAAATGATGGATCGAAAAGGTGGAATCGGTGTTCGAGATATGCGATTGCCCTGAAGAGATGAGAGTAAAGTTTGCTGCATGCACTTTTGTCGACCAAGCGCTCACTTGGTGGAACGGGCACGTGGAAGCCATGACACTCCCCGTAGCCAATTCCATGCCATGGACAGAAATAAAGGAAATGCTGATGACTGAATACTGCCCTCGTGGTGAGATTCAGAAAATGGAGCAAGAGCTGTGGAACCTCACTATACGGAATGCTGATATCGATGCCTACATATCAAGATTTAGTGAACTATCCCTGTTATGTTCGGGCATGATCACCTCAGAAGGAAAGAAGATCGAACGATTCATCTGGGGACTAACCTCTCTGATCCAAGGAAACGTGATAGCTGCAAATCCTGAAACTTTCAACAATGCTAACATATTGGCGAAGAAGCTGTATGACCACAACAACAAGAAAGGTGAGAAACTAGCGGAGGCTGAAGGCAAGAAGGAAGGTGATGGCAAGAAGGGGAAGAACAATAAGAGGAAGGGGCGTAAGGCCCCGACACTTCTAAGAAACAGCAGACAGTGGCAGTTAATGCTGCCACCGCACAAGTTCCGGCCACACCACATGCTCCAGCCTTAGCTACTTCGAATGCTCCTAGACCTTATTCTGGTAATCTTCCCAAGTGCAACAAGTGTGGTTTCCATCACAATGGAGAATGCAAGGAGCTTGAGTGCACCAGTTGCAATCGGAAGGGGCACACGACAAGGTATTGCAGGACTTACCCTCCTCTTAATCAACAACAGGGAAACAACAACAACAACAAAAACCTTACTTATGAACTCACCAACATTTCATATGTTGACGTTTTTCCAAAATACTTGTATTCTCAGGTAATAGGTAATCGAAGAAAAATGTATCCAATGATGTCAGGATGTTTGATTAATTAGTATCGAACGGTTTATGTTTTGGAAATGTAATGTTTTGAAACAATGTACTGAATTTAAACAATATTGGTTGTGATACTTCAATGCATGGTGATGAATGATGTTATGATTGATGTATAATCATTGTGATGGTATTCAATTGAGTCACAATAGCCCTCAGACGTTTCCGCCATCTGGTTCGGGGGTGTGACACATATAAGAAAACAACATGCATAATGAGCCATCAGTTTGACTGGACTGACTCCCTGTCCTCAATCTAATTGGACCGCTCTCCGAGCCCTCAACACATCTGGACCTCCCTCCTCGGGGTCTTTAGCCTATCCGAACAGCTCGCTGGGCCTTCGGCCTAACTAGATTTGCCTGGCCCGGGCCTACAGTCAACCCGGTCTGCCGACGGTGTCTTGGACTACTGCACACAGTTGGACCTGCCTCAACCTTATCCCCAAACTAACAAACATGTGCACATACATATAAACAAGTAAACATGCAGATCTAACAAATAACTAATCATGGCAACCATCCTATAACCAGGATAACGATCTAATCGATCACTAACATATCAACCATCCTATAACCAGGATAATGATCTAATTGATCTCTAACATAGTAACCATCCTAACTACTAGGATGTAAATCAATAAACATATCATGTAATAAAACCAGATACAAATCCGATAATGGCCGGTATTGGTGCCTTAGACCCTGTTGATATAGTGAGGAGAACTCACATCACAATGTCGATCTGAACTGAAGAATCAAACTCCCGAATAGTTGTCTCACCAAAAACCCAAACTAACCAAATAACGAATATTAAGTCAATAAATGGGAATATCAATCTTGACTAAGGCCCCACGTAATCCATTTTCTCCTTTCTCTTTATTGGGCCAAGGCCCAATTATGAAATCCTTAATCTTAAAAGTCCATAATTCCAAAGCCCATTATTGGCCCAATTTTCCCAATTGGGCCTAACTTCCTAATTAGACTTATTATTGGATACCTTATCAAAATTGGCCCAAATGTAATTATTCAGAGGGCCCAACAAGGCCCAAATGTGTTTTTGAACCATAAACTCATGAACTTTAAGACTTTAGACAACCAGAAAGCTCTTAACACATGGTCTTAATCCATTAAGACCTTCCTACTCCATGCATGAGACACATTTAACTATTGGGACATCATTTTTATCACTTAGGACCTCCTCAAGGACCTGAAAGGACAGCTCTTCTCATCCAAATCCTATCATGCATCAAATTGGGACTTTTGGGGCAAGAAATGGTTCCATAAAGCTAGCATTGCAAGATTTATAACATACAAGCATAAAGTTTGAAGCTTTTTACCTTTTAAAGCTTTTATAGCACAAGGAAACTTCAGATCTACAAGCTTACCTTCCTTCTCCAACTATTTGATGCAATGACTTCACCTTCAAGAGCTTAAAACACACACTAACTCACACTTACACACAAAACAAAGGATTGGAACATTTCTGGAATATGAAGGCTAATAGTGATGAGAGAAAATGAGCCATAAGGATGTTTATTTAGCCCCCACCCCTAAATATTAGGGTTTGCATATGATGCAGGTACGCTTAGCGTACACAAGTGTATACCCAGCATACAAAGGCGTGCCCTAGTACGCTTAGCGTACCTTATGTACGCTTAGCATGCTAGCCTTGTCTCGAAAGTTTCAACTTTATCCCTTAGGCTTCTCATGGGTCGACTCATCTAACCCCATGGACTACAAATGACGAATAATGATAAAAGAGAGGGTTTGGAAATATCTACAAAATCTCGGGATGTTACCCTTGGATTTGGGGTGTTGAAGTAGATGGCAAGAACAAGAAGTTTGATCTTCTCTACAAGTAATCCTCTAACAAGAATAAGGTAACAAAATTGCTAGATTTTTTCTTGTACAACTTTGTTCTTTAAGCCTTAAGTGCTTAAACAATTAAGCACTAAAAGGAAGACACAAAGTAAACACCAAAATCTAGTAATGTCTTCAAAAGAGGAAAGAGCTCCAAGCTCTTTGTAGCTCACGGTTTTGAGAGAAAAATGGGAGAAGATTTTAGACCAAAAACTTGTATCTTCTTCATGCATAAGACCGTCTATTTATAAACGTCCAAGCATGGCCTTTTGAATATTATATTCAAAAGTATAGGCTATAAAGAGAGGCATGGGGGACATTATCATGGAGGTTGACAAGCAACCTCCATACTTCTTACAACTTTCGGCCCTTATGGCTAAAACAATAAATAATGTTGACTAGTCATTTAACCATGGTAGAGTAAGCCTTTGATTTCATCATGGTTAACCAAAGTGTCCAAAATTTTGTACATGATTTATTATATGATACCTTATCATATAAATACTATTTTTCTACTTCTTACAATATTATTTTTACAGAACATTAATTTTTCTCTAATTAAATACAAGAGTTGAATTTATTTATTAGTATCAAATATATAATAAATATTCAATAAGCACAAACTTGATTAATATGTGACCTATAGGATCATATGTTATTAGCAATGTCACTCAATAATGATTATTGGGCATATAAATCCTACATGTGTACTTGTCAAGGACAGTCAGACTGACAACGATGATGATGACGAAGTTAAATCTGGTGACACAACTATTCCAAGGGTTGTTGTTGACCAAGTTTATGGGGAATCAGAAAAGTTCAAAAAAGTAATGAAAGAAAAAGGTCCTCATTATCTTTAGTCGAATTCAGTGGTATATCCAAACTTCAAATGCACTAATAACTTCGTATTTCCGAATCAAGTGTTTGTTACGACAGGAATTGGAGAAAAGGTCAACCCCGAGATCAACAAAATTGTTGTTGAGGATAACAAAGAAGCATCAAAAGAAGGATTTTTCTCAAACCAAAGCACCGCAGAAAACAATATTAACAAAAATTCATTCACATGTCAAAGATCAAAGTCAAAGAGAGTTTGGGAGGTTAAGAAAGAAAAAATAGTTGTTAAAAACTTTCAAATGATGGTATCAAAAATGACTAAGGTTCTCCAACACAAACCACAAAAGCAAAAACGTCTTATAAACAAATTCAAAAGATTTCAAAATATGAACGAATTTCAAAGAATAAAGCAAGGAAAAAGGTTTATTGGCAAAGTTTTGAATCATGAAAGAAACAAAGTGTTTTGTTGCCAAAATCGTCTGAAAAGAAAAAGGCTGAACAAGTAAAGACTTCTTCGAATAATAAGCCTTTGTTCAAAATAAACCTACAAAAAAAAAACAGAAAGATCTTTCAAAAAGTAAATCAATTGTTCAAAAGCCAATTCAAAAATCAAATGTTCAAAAATCTAGAAATCAAAATTTTGTTAAAAACCAACAACAAAGGAATTTTGTTCCTAATCAACAAAATGTAAGGTTTTTAAAACATAATTTTCATGGAAATAGTTTCACTCAAAATCAACAAAGAACTTTTCCTCGAGTACAAACTCAAAGAAGGTTTTCACACACCCAACAAGTTTTTAATCAAACTAGTGTCAGTTATAAGAAAAGTTTTCACAGTCGTTACCAATCAATTGCAAAACCAACGTTTCCAAAAAAAAAATTGAAAAGTTGCAAGTCAATGGAAAGAAAAATGAAACTTTCAAACCCACTCAACCTCAATTTCCCAATCCTGATTCGAAGCAAAAAAGCTAAATCTTCATTTATCAAACGAAGAACATAAATCATTGGCTTCAAGGAAAAAAGGAAAGTGTTTCGGTAAGGGAAGTTCTCACAAGAGGAAATTAAGCATGCTTATGAAAGATACTTAAACGAATCGCAAACTAGGATTTTGTCATCCAAGGAATCGAATCCATCTATTCGAAAGTGGAGAGATGTTTCAAATCCAAGATGTAACATCCCCCTCTGGCACGTATCACAATATTGTCCGCTTTGGGCCACTCAGCACAAGGACTTCCTAGGGGGTCACCCATCCTGGTACTACTCCCGCCCGAGCACGCTTAACTGCAAAGTTCTTATGGGATCTGCTGCCCTCACGGCTTTAAAACACGTTGTGACAAGGAAGGTATCCAAACCCATTATAAGGCGATGCTTCGTTCTCCTTCCAAGCCGATGTGGGATCAGGTGCAACCCACCTTCACCCCCCATTATAGGGTTCGACGTCCCCGCCGAACACATCGACCCGTGCCCTAGCTCTGATATCATTTGTAACATCCCCCCTAGCACGTATCACAATATTGTCCGCTTTGGGCCACTCGGCACGAGGACTTCCCAGGGGATCACCCATCCTGGTACTACTCCCGCCCGAGCATGCTTAACTGCAGATTTCTTATGGGATCTGCTGCCCTCACGACCTTAAAACGCGTTGTGACAAGGAAGGTATCCACACCCCTTATAAGGTAATGATTCGTTCTCCTTCCAAGCCGATGTGGGATCAGGTGCAACCCACCAATGGGGGAGATTTGTAGCACCTGGTTCCTGGTAGGTAAAATTTATCTTAGTATTTATCATTTCAGCCTTGGACTCGACGAGTTAGAGAGCCAACTCGGCGAGTCGGGTCAACTGAAAGTTGACTCTGACTTTAACTTTGGACTTGATCAAGGGTAAAATGGTCATTTTACCCAAAGGACAATTAGCGGTGTTTGACTGAGTATTTTGTGGGAATTATAGCCGGAGGATTTCCGGAGCGGCAGCAGCAGCAGGTAGTCAATTCCCACACCGATCAGTAGCTATTTCGAGGTGACTTTCCTTCCGGTAGGAACGGGTCTAAGGCACCAAGGCCGGCCCGTATAGAGGAGATGTTAGTATTAGAGTGTGGGCCAAGCCCGTATCTCTTGGTTAAGTTGATTATGATATATGCCAGTATGATAGAGTTGTCTATACTTGTTGTCTGTGTGATATTTGTATATTATGGGTTAGCGGCTGAGTGTGGGCAAGGCCTGTATCTCTCCGAGAGTAGGGTGTGGGCGAGGCCCGTACCTCCTAGTTGTATGTTGTATGCTTGCATGGTATGAGGTATTATGTTGATTATGATATATGCCAGTATGATAGATTTGTCTATACTTGTTGTCTGTGTGATACTTGTATATTATGGGTTAGCGGCCGAGTGTGGGCAAGGCCCGTATCTCTGCGAGAGTGGGGTGTGGGCGAGGCCCGTATCTCCTAGATAGTGGAGTGTGGGCAAGGCCCGTATCTCCCGGCTAGCAATGTGTGGGCAAGGCTCGTATCTTCATGAGTGTGGGCGAGGCCCGTACCTCCTAGTTGTATGTTGTATGCTTGCATGGTATGAGGTATTATAGGGAAACTCACTAAGCTTCGTGCTTATAGTTTTCAGTTTTGGTTTCAGGTACCTCTTCAGCTATGGGAAAGGAGTCGGCGCTGTAGCGGCATATCACACACACTCTTGTTTTCCGCACTACGGATTTTCTGGGATGTACTCTGAAATATTACTATGATATTACCAGTTTTCAGACATGGAGTATTATTATGAATGTTTTGTAATGATGTTTTTATGTATTAACCTAAATTAAAAATGAAATTTTTAACCGATATTTTTGGGGCGTTACAAGTTGGTATCAGAGCCCTGGTTTGAGGGATTCAGACACACCTTCGGGGGTGTCTGAACTCAAATCAAGGGGTCAAAAGATTTTGCAAAAGAAAACGTTTTCTAAAAGGTTAAGAAAAGTATTTTAAGAAGGAACGAAGTGTGTGATGTGCGCAACCAGCCGAGCTCAAGTAAGTATTCCCCAAAGTACCCATACAAGTTTATGTTGTGTTTATCAGTTTCAGTAGAACAGCATGCTAGAATAGGACTAAGGGTCTAGGAGTGATGCTTTATGTGCCTACTTTATGTGCTTCAGTGTATGAAATTTGCATGCTTGAATTGAGTAGACAGCAGTAGGATAGCCTGTTAGGGGTTTTGCCTAATAGTATGAGTTTAGCATTATATGCTAGTTCAGTTCTCTCTATGGGAGCGGAGTTGCTTGAGATTGTTCCTTAGTTCGAATGCTGCTTGCTTTGTGCTTTGTGGGACTCTGAGTGATGAGAGTTAGCCATTAGGTGAATTTTTCACGTCACATGTGATCAGGGTTGAATAATCTTAGAGTGTTAGATTTGACCCTATTGCGTAGCTCTCGTTTGAGTCTAACCGTTGTAGGGACGAGTCTGTTACTCGAAGGATTATTTGAGCCTCATCACATGTGATGGTATTCAGGTAATGGCTAATTGGCATTATGAGGAGGCCTTCAGCAGCTGAGGACTGGGTAGGGTAGAGTCAGAGATTTCCCTAGGGCAAGCCTAGGATGAGTATAGCAGTGATCAGTAGTAGTGAAAGGGATCTGGTGGAGTCGAGGCAGTCCTTGAAGAAGGTACGGATAGATGTGGAAGGTAGTATAGGCCCGTACTACTGAAAGCAGAGGATCCGTACCCGAACCAAGGGAGGCCAAGATAAGACCAGGGAACTTGTAGTAAATGTGATCCCTCAAGAAGTATCAGTATCACTAACGATTGTTATTCATGTATTGCAGAATGGTGGTACTTCGATCGAGGCTGATAGATGGCGGTTCAGGAGACGGGTCAGGTTCGGGATCAGGTTCCTAGCCGGTAGATGAGGGACTACGTGAGTTCATCGTGTCAGAGATCACCAGGGGTATCCTTGAGTCGACCCCCATTATCTTTGGGTCGATCAAGGAAGGGATAATTGAGTTGATGGAAGATCGCCTTCGGGCATTCAGGAGCGACATGGCATCTGGCCAGTCAGGATCTCGCACACTGTCCTTCAAGGACTTCAGGGGCAGTCGTGCACTAGATTTTCACGGGGTGAAAGACCCCATAGTTGCCAGACGATGGATCGCCGACATTGAGTCTGCACAGATGATTAGCTTCTGCCCTGAGGGGTCGAAGGTGAGGTTCGCAATGGGGTGTTTTAGAGATCGAGCTAGGGATTGGTGGGAGTCCGTAGGGGACTCATTGGGAGCCTCGGTTGTCGAGGCTATGACTTGGTCGGACTTTACGACTAGGTTCAGGGCGGAGTTCGCGCCAGCTGTTGAGCTTCAGCAGCTGGCTAGGGAGTTCTTGGATATGATGCAGACGACGGAGACTATGGCGGAGATCGCCGCCAAGTTCAGGGAGAGGGCTTTGTTGGTGCCCCAGTATGCGGGTGATGAGGATATGAGGAGGACCCGTTATCATGACATGCTACGGGCTGACATCCGGGAGCATGTTAGCTTTTCAACTTGCCCTACCCTAGAGTCCATGATTGCTAGGGCAAAGGAAAGGGAGAATCATTTAGAGCACATTCGGAAAAGGAAAGCAAAGGCGGGGCAGGTGGTTGGGGCTTCGAGGAAGAAGCCCAGGGGATCAGATGGGAGGCCGAAAGGCCAAGGGGGGCCGGGCCGCTGCGGGAAGTGCGGCAGGATGCATGAGGGAGCTTGTAGGATGGGATCAGCGGGCTGCTACAAGTGCGACAAGACAGGGCACTTTAGCATGGATTGTACTACACCTGTTTCGGCTATTCAGACATCCGAGCTGTTGTGTTTCCATTGCAACCATAGGGGCCACAAGAAGGACAATTGCCCCCAGTTGACATCATCGGCGCCAGTGAAGGTGCCAGCTCCAGCGACCTTGCGGATCACTGATGGCCGGCAAGGCAAGGCAGAGGCTCCGGTGGTGACGAGCCAGGCATTTCAGCTGACTACCGAGGAGGCACGTGCCGCACCCGACGTGGTGACGGGTATGATTCTTTCCTTCTACTTTATTTTATGATGTTATGATATTGATATGTGCTTTGTGTATATATGTATGCATTAGGATCGTTCCATGTGAACGGCATCCCAGTTCAGGTGTTGTTCGACTCGGGTGCCTCTCGATCAATTGTTTCCCTCGTGCTTAGCAAGAAGTTTCCTGAGTCTTCGGGCGTATTGGATTGCCCTTCAGAGGTAGAGATTGCTAATGATCGATCGGTACGAGCATCGATGGTGTTTTGGGATTGCGTATTGCGGTTGTTTGAGGAGCGCTACTTGGTAGACTTGGTTCCCATTCCGTTGCGTGGGAACAAGGTGATTATAGGCATGGATTGGTTCAGCCCTAATGGGGCGGTCATAGATTGCTTGCAGCAGCTAGTGCGAGTCAGGACCCCAGGTGGGGGAGAGTTAGTGATTCATGGCGAGAGGCCACATTGTGGACCCACAGTATGTTCAGCAGCGAGGGCTAGACGCTACCTTCAGTAGGGATGCGCATGGTATGTCGCGTACGTGATGGATACCCGGGAGGCGGGTAAGGTGACAGTGAGCGAGGTTCCACTGGTGCGAGACTACACTGATGTGTTCCCCGAGGAGCTTCCTGGAATACCTCCGGAGCATCAGGTAGAGTTCAGGATCGACCTAGTTCCTGGTGCGGCTCCGATAGCTAAGACACCCTATCGGTTGGCTCCTCCCGATATGCAAGAGTTGTCTACGCAGCTGCAGGAGCTGCTAGACAAGGGGTTTATTCTCCGAGTAGTTCACCCTGGGGAGCCCCGATCCTATTTGTGAAGAAGATGGATGGGTCGCACCGGATGTGTATAGATTACCGAGAGCTGAATAAGGTAACGGTGAAGAACCGTTACCCACTCCCGAGGATCGATGACCTCTTTGATCAGTTTCAGGGAGCATCTTGGTTCTCCAAGATCGATTTGCATTCAGGCTATCATCAGATGAGGGTTAGAGAGGAGGATATACAGAAGACCGCGTTTCGGACGCGTTACGGCCATTATGAGTTCGTGGTGATGTCGTTTGGGCTCACTAATGCCCCTGCCGCATTCATGGACCTCATGAACCGCGTATGCAGGCCGAAGCTGGATTGGTCTGTGATAGTTTTCATTGATGACATCTTGGTTTATTCCAAGACACAGGAGGAGCATGAGGAGCATCTGAGAGAGGTTTTAGAGACCCTGAGGAGGGAGAGCTTGTATGCCAAGTTCTCCAAGTGTGAGTTTTGGTTGCGCGAGGTGCAATTTCTCGGACACCTTGTCAACCAGGACGGGATTCTGGTCGACCCGGCCAAGGTCAAGGCTGTGATGAGATGGGAGGTTCCAAAGTCTCCAACCGAGATTCGTAGCTTCCTGGGTTTAGCGGGCTACTATCGAAGATTCATTCAGGATTTCTCCAAGATAGTCGTTCCCCTGACTCGGCTGATGAAGAAAGCCGTAGTCTTTCAGTGGGGACCCGAGCAGCAGGCTGCGTTTGAGACGCTGAGACAGAGATTGTGCGAGGCACCAATCTTAGCCCTGCCAAAGGGCGTAGAGGATTTTATGGTTTACTGTGACGCGTCCATTTCAGGGTTGGGCGCGGTACTGATGCAGAGGGGGCACGTCATTAGCTACGCCTCGAGGCAGCTCAAGCCTCACGAGAAGAACTACCCGACACATGATTTAGAGTTGGGGGCGGTTGTTTTCGCACTCAAGATTTGGCGACATTACCTCTATCGAGTCCGGTGTACCATCTACACGGACCACAAGAGTTTGAGGTACCTCATGGATCAGCTGAATCTGAACATGAGGCAGCGTCGGTGATTGGACGTGGTGAAGGATTATGATTGCGAGATCCTTTACCACCCGGGGAAGGCCAATGTGGTGGCCAATGCGCTTAGCTGCAAGGCGGCACCAATCAGGGATATTTGCATGAGGATGACCGTAGTAACTCCCCTATTGGAGTAAATTCGGGAGGCGCAACAGGAGGCTATCAAGGAGGAACACCGGAAGAGCGAGCGTGTAGTGGGTCAGGTTTCCTCCATAGATTATGATAGCCAAGGACAATTGACACTACACAATAGGGTGTGGGTGCCGTATCACGGAGGCGTGCGTCAGATCTTGATGGAGGAGGCGCACAAATCCCGATTCTCTATTCATCCAGGGGCGACGAAGATGTATAGGGATCTTCGTCTAGATTATTGGTGGCCCTACATGAAGCGGGATGTGGCTTGGTACGTCGAGCGGTGCTTGACCTGCAGGAAGGTCAAGGCCGAACATCAGAGACCGCATGGCAAGATGCGGCCGTTGGACATCCCGTTGTGGAAATGGGAAGATATCACGATGGATTTTATCACAAAGCTTCCCAGGACTGCGCGTGGAGTAGATTCAATTTGGGTCATCGTGGATCGATTAACCAAGAGCGCCCATTTTATTCCGATTCAGGAGAGCATATCGGCTGAGAAATTGGCTGACATCTATATCAGGGAGATCGTGGCGTGGTATGGGGTGCCGGTATCGGTTATTTTGGACAGGGATGTGCGTTTTACTTCCATGTATTGGAAGAGATTTCATGACGAGTTGGGCACTCGCTTGCATTTTAGCACTGCCTTTCACCCGCAGACAGATGGTCAGAGTGAGCGGACTATCCAGACCCTGGAGGATATGTTGCGGGCGTGTGTGCTAGACTTCGGTGGTAGTTGGGACACCTATCTTCCCTTGACTGAGTTCTCGTACAACAACAGCTACCATACGAGTATTGATTGTCCCCCATTCGAGATGTTGTACGGTCGGAGGTGCAGGACCCCGATATGCTAGGGTGAAGTTGGCCAGAGGGTCATGGGGAGCACCGAGGTGGTGCTCAAGACGACCGAGAGAATCCAGCAGGTTCGGAGCAGGCTTCAGACTACGCAGAGTCAGCAGAAATGTTACGCCGGTAAGCGTCGATCAGACCTAGAGTTCCAAGTCGGGGACATGGTTCTCCTGAAGGTGTCGCCTTGGAAAGGCATCATTCGATTCGAGAAGCGGGGCAAGTTGGGCCCGAGATTCATTGGTCCTTTCAGGGTCGTAGCCCGGGTGGGCAAGGTGGCATATAGGCTGGATCTGCCAGCCGAGCTCAGCCAAATCCACAACACCTTCCATGTCTCCCAACTGCGGAAGTGTCTCGTGGATGATTCAGCGGTGGTGCCATTAGAGGACTTTCAGATTGATGAGAACCTAAATTACATTGAGCGCCCAGTCGCGATTCTCGACCGGAAGTCGAAAGATCTAAGGAACAAGAGGGTGGAGCTAGTGAAAGTGCAATGGCAGCACTGCAAGGGCTCGGAATGGACTTGGGAGCCATTGGAAGAAATGTTGGAGCATTACCCTGAGCTGTTTCAGGATCGAGCGGCAGACTTCGAGGACGAAGTCTAAAATAAGTGGGGGAGATTTTTAGCACTTGGTTCCTGGTACGTAAAATTTATCTTAGTATTTATCATTTCAGCCTTGGACTCGGCGAGTTGGAGAGCCAACTCGGCGAGTCGGGTCAACTGAAAGTTGACTCTGACTTTGACTTTGGACTTGATCAATGGTAAAATGGTCATTTTACCCAAAGGACAATTAGCGGTGTTTGATTGAGTATTTTGTGGGAATTATAGCCGGAGGATTTCCGGAGCGGCAGCAGCAGCAGGTAGTCAATTCCCACACCGATCAGTAGCTATTTCGAGGTGACTTTCCTTCCGGTAGGAACGGGTCTAAGGCACCAAGGCCGGCCCGTATAGAGGAGATGTTAGTATTAGAGTGTGGGCCAAGCCCGTATCTCTTGGTTAAGTTGATTATGATATATGCCAGTATGATAGAGTTGTCTATACTTGTTGTCTGTGTGATATTTGTATATTATGGGTTAGCGGCTGAGTGTGGGCAAGGCCCGTATCTCTCCGAGAGTAGGGTGTGGGCGAGGCCCGTACCTCCTAGTTGTATGTTGTATGCTTGCATGGTATGAGGTATTATGGAGGAGCTCACTAAGCTTCATGCTTACAGTTTTCAGTTTTGGTTTCAGGTACCTCTTCAGCTAAAGGAAAGGAGCCGGCGCGGTAGCGGCATATCACACACACTCTTGTTTTCCGCACTATGGATTTTCTGGGATGTACTCTGAAATATTACTATGATATTACCGGTTTTCAGACATGGAGTATTATTATGAATGTTTTGTAATGATGTTTTTATGTATTAACCTAAATTAAAAATGAAATTTTTAACCGGTATTTTTGGGACGTTACACAAGAGTTGAGGTCAAACGAACTGCTGTAGGGAAAAGGAAAGTCATTGTGGATTCTAAACCTATACATGATTTCATTTCAATTCCTACATCTATTGAAGTTGACCTAATCGACAGTTTGAAATCAAAAGTTCGAAATTGGCTTTTAGGATCTTCGTTTCACAATGAATTTACCTCTAATCACCAAGGACCCAAAAAGCCTTGGGGACCTAAATTCTTTCACTGATTGTAGGTTTTGTGTGACGAGCAATATGATGAAAATTGGTACATCGATAGTGGTTACTCTCATCACATGACTGGAAGGAAGGAAAAATTGAGAGATTATCGAAGCTTAAAAAATGTTGGTATGGTGATATTTGGAAACAATCATAAATGTCAAGTCAAAGGTTACGGGGACGTCACTAATAGGAAGTTCATAGTGAATAGAGTAGCATATGTCGAAGGTCTTCAACACAACTTGATAAGTGTTTCGTAACTTGTTGTGGGCGTTGGTAATCAGGTTGTCTTTGATGAAGAAGGAAGTGTGATTTTGAACAAAGAAACCAAAGAGATTCTACTCAAATCAAAGAGGAAAGGAGATATGTTTACTCTTGAGATAAAACCAATCATTGGAGTTCCCTCAGTTTGTTTACTTTCGAAACCATCATCTGATACGAGTTTGCTATGACATCGAAGACTTTCTTAATTGAATTTCAAGAATTTGAACAAATTGGTGACAAATGACATTGTTCGTAGTTTACCTATATTAAAGTTTGATAATGATTCTTTATGTGCAACTTGCGAATAAAGGAAGCAACATCGACGAGGTCATCCGATCGTTATAGATTTAAAGATCATTGAACCTTTGGAATTTCTTCACGTTGATCTATGTGGACCTTTGACGGTTGAAACTCTCAAAAAGAAGAGGTACATATTGGTCATTGTTGATGATTTTCAAGGTTTACTTAGGCGTACTTTCTTCGATTGAATTATGAAACAATTCAAGTAATGATCGATTTCATCAAGCATATCGAACTGAGTTTCAAGAAGAAGGTTCATAAGATCAAGAGTGATAATGCCTCAGAGTTCAAGAATAATGTTATTGATCTGTTTTTGGCTGATTGAGATATTTTGCAAAAATTTTCCTCTCCTTACACACCTCAACAAAATGGTATTGTCGAAAGAAGGAATCGGTCTCTATACGAAGCAGCAAGGACCATGCTTACATGTGCGAATCTTCCACAATATCTATAGGATGAAGTAGTTTCGACGAATTGTTTTTCTCAAAATAGATCTTTAATTCATCATCATTTTAACATCACCCCATATGAAATCATTAACAATAGGAAACCAAATGTAAAATTTTTCCATGTTTTTGGTTGCATGTGCTTTATCATGAATCTTAAAGATAACCTTTTGAAATTTTAGTCAAAGGCTGATGAAGGGATATTCTTGGGATATTCACACAATTCTATTGAATATAGGGTGTTGGACAATCGAACCAGGAAGATTGAAGAAACTTTTAATCTTGCTTTTGATGATTATTATGTCAAAAGAGCCAAAAAGAGTTTTGAACAAAAGCCAATCATGGATGAAACAAATGATGAATCTCATATTTTGAATTCTTTGGATTTTGATTATGATTTAATTTTTCATGTTCCTGATAGGGCAATCGATGTAGAAAGACATGCTGATGATAATCAGATTCTTGAAGTATCGAAGCATTCTGATGATTCGACACTTACTCACGATGCAACCTATTTAAATTCATCCACAAATTCTCCATTACATAATGAAAGTCAACCAATATTACCCAATGGTCAAGTGGAGGGAGATCACTTGAGTTCAACTAAGAATGATGAGGGGGGACATACTTTCGAGGGCAAGCATAGTCAAACGAATGCAGATGTCGAGGGACAGCATCATAACATTGGTTTAATTGTTGAGCGGGAGCAAAATGGATCTTTACCAAATTCTTTCAATATACAAGCTGATGTATTTCAAGATGTGACTGATAATATGTCAAATGTAGGGGAAGGTTCAGAAACGGATGAAATGTTTGAAGATGCGCTTTTAGATTTTGATCTTGCATATCTTCCAATGGATCGATAGACTCGAAGTCATCCAAAAGAACAAGTTCTTGGTGATCCTCAAGCTGGAGTGTTGACTAGGGCTCAACTTCATGCAAAGAATGAGGTACTTAATATTCATCACTAATTTTGTATGTTCAATGTTTTTCTTTCAAAAATCGAACCAAAGTCAGTCAAGGTTGTAATGAAAGATCCTAATTGGATTGTTTCTATGCAATCAGAATTGGCTGAGTTTGAAAGAAACAAAGTTTGGAGGCTTGTTCTGAAACCTTAGGACGTATCATTTATTGGCTTAAAATGGATTTTCAAAAATAAAACGGATAAAGAAGGAAACATAGTGCGAAATAAAGCTAGGTTAATTGTTATAGGGTATTCGCAACAAGAAGGTATAAATTATGAACAGACGTTTGCCCATGTCGCAAGACTCAATGTTGTTCGAATTTTTTTAGCCTATGCAGCACATAAGGACTTTCATGTTTATCAAATGGATGTTAAGTGTGCATTTCTCAATGGTATCTTGGAAGAAACGGTGTATGTTAAACAACCGTCTAGATTCGTAGGTACACAATACCATGATCATTGTTGTATTTTAGATAAAGTAGTTTATGGTCTCAAACAAGCACCAAGAGCCTGGTATACCACTCTTACTAATTTATTAAAATCATCAAAATTTAAATAAGGGTCTGTTGACCCCACTCTCTTTTGAAAGAAAGTTGGGGATCATCTTATTCTTGTTCAAATTTATGTTGATGATATTATTTTTTGTTCTACTAACCATAAATTGTCGACTGAGTTTGAGAATATGATAAGCCAGTTTGAGATGGCATGATGGGGAAGATCAATAATTTTATGGGATTAAATATTTTTCAAAGCATAGAAGGAATTTTTATCAATCAATAGAAGTATTCTCGCAATCTTATTGAGAAGTTTGGCATGATGCACAGTTTGAAACTGAGAGTACATATGGCTAGTGGCATGCGTCTTGGTCCTTCATTAGACAAGCCTATTGTCGATCTCACATTGTACAGGAGCATGATTGGTTTGTTACTTTACTTAACTGCCAGTAGACCTGATATCATGTTTGTTGTGTGCAATTGTGCTAGGTATCAGTCAAATCCTATAGAATCTCATCTTACTGTTGTCAAGAACATCTTTCGCTATCTCAAAGGCACAGTTTCGTTGGGCTTGTGGTATCCTTCGAAAATAGGGTTTTTCATACATTCATTTTCTAATGCGGATCTCGGAGGTTGTCAACTAGATCGTAAAATCACAACTGGTGGATGTCAACTTTTGGATGTGAAGCTTGTTAGATGGCAACGAAAGAAACAAACTTGTGTTTTGATTTCCACAGCAGAAGCAGACTATGTTTCTAGTGCAACTTGGACTTCTCAAATCATATGGATTCAAATTCAACTATGCGATTATGAAATCATCATCAAGAAAATTTCGTTGTATTGTGATTCATAAAGTGCTATTTGCATCTGCCATAATGCAGTGCAACATTCAAAAACCAAACACATCGCACTTTGCTATCACTTTATTAAAGATCATGTTGAAGATGGCAACATTGAAGTTCATTTTGTAAAGACAATAGATCAACTTGCTGATATCTTTACAAAACCCTTGGATGGAATCACTTTTCTAAGGATTTTGTCAGGCGTAGGCATGATTGATGTGAATGTTGTTCCAAATGGGACTTCGTCAGAAAGTCACTAAGTGTCGACGTATCGTTGAATGGTTTAGAGGTTACTGTTCACGGTTCAGCGTTCGACACGCTTCGTTTTCGACTTTCCTCTAACCGAGTCAGACTTCGCTTCATTACTCCAAACACAACCTCAAATTAATGTGTTGTACATTACGTTTCGATTGTCAAATGCATTTTTCTTAATTTCTTTAGATTTTGTATTTTAAAAAATTAAAAATATCAAAAAGATTTTCTTATTTTTGTTATTTTCATTTCAAAAAGAAAAATACCAAAAAGATTTTCTTATTTTTGTCATTTTCATTTCAAAAACAAAAATACAAAAAAGATTTTCTTAATTATGTTATTTTCATTTCAAAAACAAAAATACCAAAAATATTTTCTTATTTTTGTTATTTTCATTTCAAAAACAAAAAACCAATTTTTTGTGTGTTGGGTTAACTTGTTTTTGTAGCTTGTTTTCAATGTCTCTTGGTGGCACTTGCATTTGCAGCTTTAGAGAAAGGTAATACTTTGATACTTTGCACTAGTTAGGCGTCCCTGGAAGCATGTTGCAACATGTTGTCCCAAGCCTCCTAGACTCAATGTGTTTCCAAGCCTTAATGGATCTCTCGTCACTTGGATTCCTTCCCAATCAGGCTATATTCACATTAGTCACCGAGCTACCTTACTCTTTTCATGTCGAGTTGAGAGTTTCCTGCTTTGTCCAAATATAGCAGAGGTACATTTCATTTCTTAAACAAATCTTTTTCATTATAAAATTCTTTCAAGATCACACATAATGACATATGTCCAAGACATCTCTGGTTCGAACCAACCAGGATTTAGGTATATACAAAGTATGTGTTTATGATGCTGTGATGAAGGTGAAAACCAACATTTCGAACTTATTAAGGAATTGATGGTGAACTTCAAGTTCAAGATTTTAACAAAACACTTGTTTCAGTACCATATTTCGATATTCAAAATCATATTTCTTCGTTTGAGTGGTCTTGATTAAATGATCTAAACCCAAGACATTTTTTCCATAACAAGATCCACCACTTTATTTTCTTGGAATATGATTTCTGTCTGAATACCTACTTGAACTTTAGTTACTTATAAATTTTTGCCAGATCCTACTTGTCACTGACTACACTGGTTAAACAAGTAATTTTGTTTACACTTTCTCACACTTATGTTAAGTTGTGATCTTTAACAAAATTTAGACTACCCATGAAGCCTTGAAAAAAAAATCCCTTTGTACTCCTCTATGAGTATTTGATTATAATCCATGGGAAACCGCACAAGTTATTCGACATCTCTCTTGATGTGGAACGAATTGATCTTTTCCTAGGATCTTACTATATTTTTGTCAATTTATGTATTGACATCACAAAACCAAAATTTTTTTATTTTTGGCTCTAATCTCATCCCTTGGCACACTTATAAACACAACAAAATCCTTGAGGTTCTGAGAAATACCAACTCAGGCTGATGATTTCGAAACACCTGACATATGACTTCACTTCGCAACCCAAAAGTGAAAGAGCCCACCCTCCATGTTGAAGGTTCTTTGGTGGTTCTTATCCACTTAGAGAAAGCAAAATGACTAATCGATGTGACGGTTTGGTTACTTCACGATTTTCAAGGAAAAGTTCTCATCACTTTTCTGACGTGGCTACTTTTACGGCTATACGCCCGACTTTCAAGGTAATGTGTGTCACGATTTTAATGCATAAACACTTGAAATTCAAACTTGGGGTTTATGTATAAAAGGGTTTTGGGTAATCTCATTCCAAGTTTACGCGATCAAGTTAAAATTTTCCTAAATATTATTCCCTTATACATAGTGTTCTGTCAAATATCTTCAAAACCTAACAATGGCCGCCATAAATGTGAATATTGATCCTTCCCAAACCACTAATGAGGCTACAACACAACAAATTTTGAAGATTCAAAGCATGAATTACAGGGTTCAGCCAAACGTAAAAGCTTATCCTAGTGAACTGAAGATGCTCATCGTTGCTCTGAATCATTCTGTCTTATATACTGTTATGTCAGCATCCTTCTCTATTCCGATGATGTGGTTATAACTTGCTGCTTCTAATGGTGTGTTTAACAAGACAACCAAATTGGTTACTTTTCAATTGACCAATAAGAAGAAGTACAATTTGTCCAAGAAGTAGTTTTCCCAAATCTTGAACATTCCTAATGTCGAACCTTTCTATGAGGTTACGAGTGAACAGGTTTTTCATATGTTCAACGAGATGGGTCATCAAGCACCTCTAACTAGAATGAGTGACTTAACGAAATCATCTTTACCTTGCATATGAAACTTTCTCTTTGGTATCTTCCTTCGATGCTTGACAGGACGAAGTGTTAGATTGGATAAAGCAACACTAGAGGTTTATGTTATGGTCGTAGGATTGTATTATGATTTACAGGTTGATTATGCAACCCAGTGTTGGATTAGGTTTCTAATCCCATAACTATAATTGGTATGTACTTGATTTGATTTGTAGCATGGTCCTTTTGGGTTGCTTTCACTCATGTAACTTGATAGGATGATTAGTGGAGAGAGAGAGAGAGAGATAGAGATAGAGAGAGAGTAGGATTTATTATATGAAGAATAAATTGGTACTCAAAATGATTTTATTAATATATTATAAGATTAATATATTTTTTTTAAAATCATATTATTAATTAGTAATTAATCATAAATTAATTTCACATTAATTTTAGGATTAAAGGAACTAACTAATAATAGAGGGACTGGTTTTGCAAAATCATTGATAGTTGCAAAGTTGGGCTGACGGACTCCTATGGGAGGACTGGATGAAATAAATAGGAGGCCCTATAGAATTCGTCCAAGGCTTCTAACCGAGGAGGTCCATGGACTGCTTAAGGCCTAAGAAAGGAAATTAGGGTTTCCACTTGAAAACCTTAGCAGCCACAACTATTTAAAGACCCTCATGCATGGATTTTTGACCACTCTTGCCTTTGTAAGAAACCCTAGCTGATTTCCAGTCTCTCAATGTCATCCTTGTTGTGTTGAGTGTTTGTTACTCCATTAGAGGTGCAACACTTGGGGCACTAGGCTTTCAGAAGTCAAGATCAAGCAAGGATTGTTCTTGTTATTACAATATAACAAGTGAGGTAATGATCAAACCCTAATATTGTATATGAATTTCGAATTGTATATGCTAGATCTAGGGTTATTGCTTTCGTGTTCATATTTGCATGTTCAATAGAGAAAAAATTAGATCCAAAGCAATTAGGGTTGCATAATTCCATAGGATTGTAGTTATGCTCAAAACCCATCACCCAATCATGGAAAGATCGAGTTTGGAAATAGCATTGCCAACACTAATGTTGTGAATGGTGTTTCATGTGCATGTTATTGGAGTCTGATTTTGAAGT
The DNA here is from genome assembly GCF_051521515.1 of Lactuca serriola. Taxonomy (NCBI): domain Eukaryota; kingdom Viridiplantae; phylum Streptophyta; class Magnoliopsida; order Asterales; family Asteraceae; genus Lactuca; species Lactuca serriola. Next base: position 69,316,574 of record NC_136409.1, on the reverse strand, counting down.
ATGTCTACGAAAAGGAAGGGATTTTGGTTCTTGTTGATGATCCTAAAGTTGAGTTTGGAATATATCAACATCCTAAGATTGTGGAGGATGATTTAGAAGTTTTTCCAACCGTTGCAAGGATTCCTGATGCAATGTGTCGCAAAGTAAATCCTGTTGATCCTGTTCTTATTGCCTATCTTCAAACAATCAATAATTCGATTGAGACTGGGGTATTATTAGTGAAGGGTATTGCTGGTCCTTCCAAAAGAACAAAGAGCTCCAAGAAAGTTATGCAGGCTAGTCTATTGAAGCCTGCTCCTATTTCTACACCAAAGAAGGTTACAAAGGCTAGTCCATCGAATCCTGGTCCGGTTCATATCCACCAAGAAGTTGTTCAGCCTGTTCACAAAGAGACTTGTCAACCAGAAAAGGTGGTCATGCCTTCGAAGTCTGGTGTTCTCAAAAGATTAAAGAAAATGGATCACAAGCCTCGTCATTATCGAAAAGGCCTGTTATCAAAGCAGTTTCTAAGAAGTCCCCATCTTTTACCAAGAGTATTTCTTTTCCAAAGAGGATTCGTAAGCCTCAAATCACTCGCAAAGGTGTCACAATTCGTGAGATTCCATCTCTTAAAAAGAAGAGCTCACGAAATGGTGAAGAAGCTTAAAAAGAAGCAAAAGAAAGTTTTGGATGAGATAATTATTCAAATAGATGTCGATAATAGTGGTAAGTCTCAATCTCCACTTTGACATGATGATACGGGTTTTTCGTCACTACAGAGGGACTTTCCAGTCAAGTCGACTTTCGAGGTGACTGGCAGTCTTGCAGGAAATGTGGAAATATTTCATGTGGACACAACCATCAATCTTGGTGATCATTCTCAAATTTCCATTCCTGAGCAGACTTCGGTCATACCACCTGAAGTTTCATATGCCAAGTCTAGTATGGAGGAGGTGCGAACTTTAGACATCAATGCGGACATATGTGATATGGACGTAAATGTCAACAAGGGTGATGGAGTATCGACTTCTTTTGTTGTCTCATCTACTTTCAAAACTTTTGGTATTGACGCAACCACTTCGTTACCACCATATGTTGCTCCTACTTCATTACCTATTTCTATTTGCTCACCCACCTTTCAAAACATTCTCAATCAACCTATCACATCTTTGTTTCCTTTGCAATCAACAGAAGGACCAAAGTCTATTCCTGATACTACAACAGAGGATGATGATGTATGTGTTTCGGTTGCTGACATCCAATTTGATCCATAAGAGAGGACATACCAGATCATATGCTAATGGCTGGTAAGCAATTCAAAATCCTCAATCGAAATCTTAATTCGTTACTCTAGCTTCAAGCTGATGCTAAGAGTCGAAACACTGTTTCTGGGATAGAGGTTGATGTGATGATTAAGGCTCAAGAACTTCGACTAAAATCCATGATGGACCAGATGGACAAAAACAACGAGCTTCGGGTGAAATTTCAATCTGAATCATCTAACCATTAAGTCAAAGATTTACGAGTTGTTGCAAAAGAACATCATCTTTTGTTCATTCAAGCAGTCAAGAAAGTTTAGGAGGATGTGAACTTTAAGATTGAAGAAATTCAACAAGAAATGGTGCAGGAGGTTGCGAAGGTTGATCAAAACTATTCTAGCCTTCATACTAAGGTAGATATAGTTGCTGATTCAGTCACAAAGCTTGTTGTGTATCACACTTCTGTTAACTCTAAGGAGTTTGTACATCTACAAGGAGTATTAGCAGAAGTGAAGGAGATGATTTAAAAACTTGATATTCATTCTTTAACAGTTTCTCAAGAGTCCATCTCACAACTGTTTTCTTCATTGGAGTCTCGACTAAAGGCTGATCTTGGCCCTTTACTGCATTTGGTGAATTTGATGCCCATGGCTGCCCCACCTATCTCCACAGGGGGTACAAGGGGGAGATAAGAGTGTCGGTGCATCAAAGAATTCAGATCAAGGCGGATTTGTTGGTATGTTATCAATCATACAAATTTTCTCTACATTTCCAATACCTACAACAACTACTTCTACAACCATCACTTCAAAAACTTTAACCAAACGTAATGTAACACCCATAATCAGAAAGACCAAGAAAGAAAAGGAAAATCCTAAGTTAAAGGGCCAACTCGTCGAGTCCAAGGAGGAACTCGGCGAGTTCGAGCAGGATCCGGGTCGAGGAGTAAGTGACCGACTCGGCGAGTCAGAGAATGGACTCGGCGATTCCGGTCTAAAGAGGGAAACCCTAAATCCGGGACTTTGTGCACTATTTAAGCACCTCATTCTCTTCCTTAGGGTTCCTTTACACCTCTTCTCATCCAGAACATCGAACCCTAGCCGCCATATCCGTTTTTGAGCAAAGATCTAGCCTTGGAGTTGTGCTTTGAAGCTTGGAAGAGAAGGAAGTTCATAGTGGTGCAAGAGGAAGCCTTGGATCCATAGTTGGTGTGACTTTTCACAGCATTTGAAGGTAAGAAGTCATTACCTTCACTCCTTTGCTCATAGTTTCCTTTTTGTCATGAGATTTGGGGCTTTTACGCCATGTCCTAGAGCCAATTGGAGTTAGAAGTCTAGATCTGAAGTTGCTACTTCAAATCTAAGTGTATTCTGACCTAGAGGGTCATAAAGTATCAGTCTTGGGGGTGTGGGTGAAGCATGGTTGTCTTAAACCCGAGGATGGAGTGTTTTGCGCCTAGATCTCCTTAGCTACACGTAATGTTTGCAACTTTATGTGAGGAATAGGCCTTGGAAGAGTGGATCTACAGTTTGGAGTCCCTGCATGACTCAAAAAGCCTCTGAATGCATGAAGGACTGAATAGACTCGGCGGGTCCTTCGAGTGGACTCGGCGAGTAGTATGAAGATTAGGAGGAACTTGACGAGTTGGATGAACAACCCGGCAAGTCTGTTGAAGTTTGCCTTGGACTCGGCGAGTCTGTTCTCGTACTCGACGAGTCATGTCGCGAAACCCCAAACCCTTCAAGTTGAAACTCGAATCAGTGTCTCGAGTGGAGACTCAGTGAGATGGATAGGACAGGACTCGGAAATCGATGGACTCGGTGAGTCATGGGTTGACTCGGTGAGTCAAGTCGCGAATGGAAGCACTCTAAGCATATGAACTCAGCAAGTCAGTAGGCAGACTCGGCGAGTAGGGTTGACCTGGAAGGTTGAATTTGACCAGGACTTTGACTTTGACCAGAGTTGACTTAGTTGACTTTCGGAGGACAGTTAGACTAAGTGTCATATTGGTATTGATAGCTCGGGGAGCTAGTGGAGCCGCAGTTCTGAAGAGTTGTCGGGCAGCAGCAGAGGGGTTTCAGCAAGTTCAGCAAGTGCAGGTGAGTTTACCTTTGTGTGAATGGGTCTAAAGCCACAATGTCGGCCCATGTAAATATGAGTAGGAAGACCACAGGGGTTAGCCCTAGGCACTGTATGCCAGTATGATATTTAGGACCAAGGTTGTAACAACGCAAATTTTCAAACAAATTTTTCATTTCAAATAAAGTGATTTTATTCAAACTAAATATAATTATTCCAAGTTTTATGTCAAAATACAAATCATAAAATTCCCAAGATCTCAAAACATCAAACAGTGTGTACGCATCACGCCGGCGCCTTCCCACGGTCCTCGCTAGTACCTAAAACACATACATAACAACAGTAAGCATAAATGCTTAGTGAGTTCCCCAGTATACTACTTACACATATACGCCTTTCCAGGCCCTGACCTTCCGGTCCACAACACAACGCCTTCCGGCCCATAACATATTCGCCTTCCGGCCCATAACATATTCGCCTTCCGGCCCATAACATATTGCCTTCCGGCCCATAAACATACACAGCACATAATACATTTAACTTACCACATATAGCACATATATCATATATCATATCCGACCTTCCGGTCACACAGTCAAACCCTTCCAGGTACAGTATAGTGAGAATACTCACCTCGTGGAAAATGAAAGCTAGCAACTCCTGAAATCACTCGTACTCGATCCGCCGAGCTACAGACTCCCTATAATATCATATATCCCTTATTAACACTTTTATCTTTCAAGACAACTGACCCTAAGAAATCACATATAGGTCAACTCTGGTCAACGGTCAACGGTCAACTTGACCGAACTCGGCGAGTGCTATGGCGACTCGGCGAGTCTAGACGTCCTCACTAATTCCCTGATGTTCCCTTTCTACTCGTCGAGTATCTCTCTTGACTCGACGAGTTCCTCGTGGAAGAATCGCGGGGCCACCCCGACTCCACTCGCCGAGTCAGAAGAACAGCTCGACGAGTCCCAGTTATTCTCCAAGCTACACGCCGAGCCTGTTCATTGGACTCGGCGAGTCCATGCCATGCAGTCGATCAAACTGCTTCCTAAGATCAGAACTGTTCCGACCATTCATAGGTCTGGTCCTCCTAAGCTGTTCCATCGCGTAAGGCCTCCATTTAGGTGCTCATGCTACACCCCAAGACTTATAATTTACATTTTGACTTAAGGCATAAGGATTCCAATCCAAAACCTCTATTGATTCCCGAAATGCACAGGCATGGGACATTCTGGACCTCTAAAGGTCCCAATACAGGGTTTCAATCGTTTAGGGACTAAGATAACATTCCATCTAACCACAAAAAGGGTTCCATAAACCCTAAATCCATATACACATCAACATAGAAGAATATAATCCGAATTATTACCTGAATAATGTACTCTCTGCATCCCCAAACCGCAGAACGTGGTTCTCTTACTGTTCCTTTAGCCAAGCCCTTCTCTTCCTTGCACAACAACTCTTCCAAACTCAACAATGGTCTTCAATCCTTGCTCCAGATGCACACAATCGATTTAGGGTTCTTCTCAGTAGGCTAAAACGAACAATGACGGCCTATAAGTCCTTTTTATACGTCCCAAAACTGAACGGCTTGGGTTTCCGCTGAACAGCGCAGACTCGCCGAGTCCATATCTGGACTCGTCGAGTCCAGTCGCGAACCCGCGACTAGGTCTGCGGTCCTACTCGGCGAGTCTGGCTCCAACTCGCCGAGTCCCCTCTTAAAACACCCCAAAACACAATTTAACAATACCTGAGATTCCGGGCTGTTACAATTCTCCCCCACTAGGATTAGACTTTGCCCTCGAAGTCTCACTCTGAAAATAACTCCGGATGCTGCTCCAGCATCTCACGCTCTGGCTCCCTAGTCATTTCCGATCCTTTCCGGTGTTGCCACTGAACCAACACCAGAGGTACCTCCTTGTTCCTCAGAACCTTGATCTTCCGATCCCTGATGGCCACTGGTCTCTCGGCGTAATTCAGGCTCGCATCTACCTGAATATCCTCTAATGGAACCACTGCTGACTCATCGGCTATGCACTTCCTCAATTGCGACACATGAAAGGTATTGTGGATCTATCCCAACTCTGCTGGCAACTCTAACCGATAGGCTACCCGGCCTATCCTTGCAATCACACGAAATGGCCCAATATACCGGGGTCCCAACTTGCCCCTCTTCCTGAATCGAATCACTCCTTTCCACGGAGAGACCTTCAGGAGAACGAAGTCGCCGACTTGAAACTCAAGTTCGGATCGGCGTCTGTCTGCATAACTCTTCTGTCGGCTCTGGGCGGTCAATAACCTCTGCCTAACCTGCTGAATCTGCTCTGTCGTCTGAAGTACGATCTTTATACTGCCCATCACCCTCTGTCCCACCTCTCCCCAGCAAATGGGGGTCCGACACCTCCTACCATACAACAACTCAAAAGGTGGCATACCAATGCTCGAATGACGGCTGTTGTTGTAGGAAAAATCCGCCAAGGATAAATACGCATCCCAGTTATCCCCGAAGTCTAACACACACGCTCAAAGCATGTCCTCCAGTATCTGAATCGTCCGCTCGCTCTGACCGTCGGTCTGGGGATGGTATGCGGTACTAAAATGCAGTTTAGTACCCAGCTCCTCATGGAATTTCTTCCAAAACCTGGAAGTGAAACGTACATCTCGGTCCGAAACAATCGAGATCGGCACTCCATGCCGAGATACTACTTCTCTCACATATAACTCCGCCAACTTCTCCGCTAATGAACTCTCGCTGATGGCAAGGAAGTGTGCACTCTTCGTCAACCTATCCACAATCACCCAAATTGCATCGACTCCCCTGGCAGTTTTTGGCAATTTGGTGATGAAATCCATAGTAATCTGTTCCCACTTCCACTCAGGAATCTCCAATGGCTGTAACTTGCCATGCGGTCTCTGGTGCTCGGCCTTAACTCTACGGCAGGTCAAGCACCTCTCAACGAACCAGGCGACGTCTCTCTTCATGCAGGGCCACCAATATTCCTTACTCAAATCCAAATACATCTTCGTAGCACCGGGATGAATCGAGAATTTCGATCTATGAGCCTCTTCCATCAAGGTAATACGCGTACCGCCCACGAACGGTACCCAAATCCGACCCTGAAACGTCAGAAGTCCTCGTCCATCCTTAACGAACTGTGAAATTAACCCAACGACCCGCTCTTTCTTCTGCATCTCGGATCTCACAGCCTCGGCCTGTGCCCCACGAATAGCATCCAATACTGGAGTCATCACCGTCAGTCTCAGACACACATTTCACAATCGTAATCCTTGACCACATCCAACCACCTCCTCTGACGCATATTTAGGTTGGGTTGATCCATCAAATACTTCAAACTCTTATGGTAAGTGTATATCGTACATCGAACCCCATACAGGTAGTGACGCCAAATCTTGAGGGCGAACACTACTGCCCCCAACTCTAAATCATGCGTCGGATATCTCGCCTCATGAGGCTTTAGCTGCCTCGATGCATAAGCTATCACATGACCTCTCTGCATCAACACTGCACCCAGTCCCGAAATCGATGCGTCGCAATATACGACAAAATCTTCCATCCCTTCCGGGAGAGCTAATACCGGGCTTCGCACAGTCTCTGGCGAAGTGTCTCAAAGGAAGTCTGTTGCTCGGGTCCCCATAAGAATGCAACACCCTTCCGAGTCAATCTGGTGAGCGGCACAGCGATCTTGGAGAAGTCCTTAATAAACCTCCGATAGTATCCCGCCAACCCAAGGAAACTCCTGATCTCAGATGGTGACTTCGGTACCTCCCAACTCATCACAGCCTCAACCTTGGCCGGATCGACCAATATCCCTGCCTGATTAACAACATGTCCATGAAATTTGACCTCCCGCAACCAGAAGTCACATTTGGAGAACTTTGCATATAGCTTCTCTGACCTCAGTACCTCAAGGACCTCCCGCAAATGTCCCTCATGCTGCTCTCTAGATCGCGAATACACTAGGATGTCGTCGATAAATACAATCACTGACCGATCCAACATCGGCCTGCATACCCTGTTCATGAGGTCCATGAACACCGCCGGGGCATTGATGAGCCTGAAAGGCATCACCACAAACTCGTAATGCCCATATCGCGTCCTAAATGCTGTCTTCTGGACGTCCTTATCCCGCACTCTTACCTAATGGTACCCTGACCTCAGATCGATCTTGGAAAACCAAGATGCCCCTTGCAACTGATCGAATAAATCATCGATCCTCGGTAATGGGTAACGGTTCTTGACCGTCACTTTGTTCAACTCCCGGTAATCAATGCACATCCGGTGTGAACCATCCTTCTTCTTGACGAACAGAATCGGTGCTCCCCACAGCGAGCTGCTCGGCCGAATAAATCCCTTCCCCAGCAACTCCTGGAGTTGCGAGGACAACTCTTGCATCTCTGGAGGTGCGAGACGATAAGGCACCTTTGCAATAGGCGCGGCCCCCGGAATAAGGTCGATACCAAACTCTACTTGCCTCGCAGGAGGTACTCCCGTCAGCTCCTCGGGAAATACATCTGGAAACTCACGCACCACTGGGACCTCCTCCACTGACCTCGGTCTCTCGGAAGCCACCCGCGTATCCATCACATACGCCACAAAACCCTTACATCCCTGCTGTAGACATTGCCTCGCCCTAGCGGCCGAACAAAAAGCTAATCCCGAACGGGTACCCTCTCCGTACACCGTAAGAACTCCCCCACTAGGGTCTCGTATAGTCACCAGCTGACGCTCACAGTCGATGACAGCGCTGAATCGACTCAACCAGTCCATGCCCACGATGACACAGACATCACCCATCGCAATAGGAATTAGGTCAATCGGAAACTCAACCCCGAAAATCTCTAGTACGCATCCCCGAAGAACCTCCGTGGCACAAACCACCCTCTCGGCCGCTATAGAAACGCTCAGAGGCCGACTTAACGGCTCACGACTAATGCTGATATGCTGACTAAAAGCTAAAGATACAAAGGACCTACTCGCACCCGAGTCAAATAAGACTAGAGCAGGCATAGAGTTCTCAAGAAAAGTACCTACACATATATTAACATAAGCATAACATTTCGACTTTAAATAAATACGTGAATTACAGCATACCTGCCACAACATCGGGCGCAGCGCGGACCTCCTCCGCAGTCAGCTGAAAGGCTCTCCCGCGAGCCCTCGGGGCCTCGACCTTCGCCGGTCGAGTCTCAGTAGTCCTGGTAGTAGGTGTAGATCCCTGACGAAGCTGAGGGCACTCGGCCTTCCGATGGCCTGTCTGGTTGCAATGAAAACAAACCATAAACCCCTTAGGACAATCCCTGGCAATGTGTCCTTCCTTGCCACACTTGTAGCAACCACCAGCTCGACACGCCCCATCGTGACCCTTGCCGCACTTTCCGCAAGTGCGGCCCTTTGGACCTCCCGTCCTCAAATCGGCGGACTTGGTCCGCTTGGCTGTCGGCTGAGATTGAGCCGGCCGCCGGTCCACCTGCCGAGACTCGGCCTCCTCCCTGGCCTGGGTCTCCAACTCAATCTCGCGCTTCCTGGCATTCGCCTGAAGCTCAGTAAAAGTACGATAGGTGGAGTTCGACACAAACTCCCGGATATCCCTCCTCAAAACACCCAAGTACCGGCTCATCCGCGACTGCTCTGTAGACACCAGCTCAGGGCAGAACATCGCCCTCTCATGAAACTTCCGCGTGACCACCGCAACCGAATCAGTACCCTGCTTAAGGGTTAAGAACTCCTGAACCAATCGTTCCCTCTCCACTGGGGGAACGTACTCGTCCCTGAACATGGTAGTAAACCTCTCCCATGTCACTGCTGTAATCTCCGCCAAAGTGAAGTTCACCGTCACGAACTTCCACCAATCCTTCGCTCCCAAACGGAGCTGGTTCAAAGCGAACCGTACCCTCAGGTGCTCCGGGCATGAGCAAGTGTAGAAGCACCCTTCAATATCGGCGATCCACATCATCGCAGCAATCGGATCCTGCGTCCCATCGAACTCAGGGGGTTTCGTGTTGCTGAATTCCCGGAATAGCAACGAGTCGCCCCCCTGTGGCCTAGCAGCGGCCACAGCTGCGGTAGCGGTAGCGGCTGCAGCTTCAGTCAGTGCGGCGTACCGCTCTTCAAACGTCTCCATCAGGGTGGTCTTAATATACCCAAACATCTCCGGGATCTCAGCCCGGATCGCTGTAGCTACCTCCTCCTGAATCATCTGACGAATCTCCTCGTTGCTCACACCGCTCGAACTCGCCCCGTGGCGTGTTGTAACCATGATGTCTCTGAAATACAACATAAAATTATCAGAGACTCCATCAAGTACAATTGTACTCGATAACGCAACCCTACTCAGTCTCCGATATCCAGGGATTCTTACTTGGGTCTTCCACCGACCCGGTGTCTTCGGTAGTACGGGCCCAATACTACCGACCACACCGTATCAGCATTCGTCCCAAATCTTCCTCCCCAAACCCCGAAAAGTGAGTACTCTACTTTTGATATGCACTATCTACCTGCACGCTATCAAATATCTCGTATCAACAAACTCCTAGACTAAGGCATCACAAATCAGGCCACTCTAGTCCTATCATGAATACCTAGTCTTCTAGCATGCATAACAATTCATAATTCATTGCATAACATAACATTGTAAGGTATTCTGGGGATCTTTACCGTTCGGGCGCTGACTGATCGTACACATTGCTTCTTTCTTGTTTACCACATTATCATTTATAAAAGTTTATGCCTTTATTTTTAAAAATTTCCTCAAATCCTCGGTTTGAGTTCAGTTACACCCGAAGGTACACCCGAATCCCTCAAACCAAGGCTCTGATACCAATTGTAACAACGCAAATTTTCAAACAAATTTTTCATTTCAAATAAAGTGATTTTATTCAAACTAAATATAATTATTCCAAGTTTTATGTCAAAATACAAATCATAAAATTCCCAAGATCTCAAAACATCAAATAGTGTGTACGCATCACGCCGGCGCCTTCCCACGGTCCTCGCTAGTACCTGAAACACATACATAACAACTGTAAGCATAAATGCTTAGTGAGTTCCCCAGTATACTACTTACACATATACGCCTTTCCAGGCCCTGACCTTCCGGTCCACAACACAACGCCTTCCGGCCCATAACATATTCGCCTTCCGGCCCATAACATATTCGCCTTCCGGCCCATAACATATTCGCCTTCCGGCCCATAACATATTGCCTTTCGGCCCATAAACATACACAGCACATAATACATTTAACTTACCACATATAGCACATATATCATATATCATATCCGACCTTCCGGTCACACAGTCAAACCCTTCCGGGTACAGTATAGTGAGAATACTCACCTCGTGGATAATGAAAGCTAGCAACTCCTGAAATCACTCGTACTCGATCCGCCGAGCTACAAACTCCCTATAATATCATATATCCCTTATTAACACTTTTATCCTTCAAGACAACTGACCCTAAGAAATCACATATAGGTCAACTCTGGTCAACGGTCAACAATCAACGGTCAACGGTCAACTTGACCGGACTCGGCGAATGCTATGGCGACTCGGCGAGTCTAGACGTCCTCACCAATTCCCTGATGTTCCCTTTCTACTCGTCGAGTATCTCTCTTGACTCGACGAGTTCCTCGTGGAAGAATCGCGGGGCCACCCCGACTCCACTCGCCGAGTCAGAAGAACAGCTCGACGAGTCCCGGTTATTCTCCAAGCTACTCGCTGAGCCTGTTCATTGGACTCAGCGAGTCCATGCCATGCAGTCGATCAAACTGCTTCCTAAGATCAGAACTGTTCCGACCATTCATAGGTCTGGTCCTCCTAAGCTGGTCCATCACGTAAGGCCTCCATTTAGGTGCTCATGCTACACCCCAAGACTTATAATTTACATTTTGACTTAAGGCATAAGGATTCCAATCCAAAACCTCTATTGATTCCCGAAATGCACAGGCATGGGACATTCTGGACCTCTAAAGGTCCCAATACAGGGTTTCAATCGTTTGGGGACTAAGATAACATTCCATCTAACCACAAAAAGGGTTCCATAAACCCTAAATCCATATACACATCAACATAGAAGAATATAATCCGAATTATTACCTGAATAATGTACTCTCTGCGTCCCCAAACCTCAGAACGTGATTCTCTTGCTGTTCCTTTAGCCAAGCCCTTCTCTTCCTTGCACAACAACTCTTCCAAACTCAACAATGGTCTTCAATCCTTGCTCCAGATGCACACAATTGATTTAGGGTTCTTCTCAGTAGGCTAAAACGAACAATGATGGCCTATAAGTCCTTTTTATACGTCCCAAAACTGAACGGCTAAGGTTTCCGTTGAACAGCGCAGACTCGTCGAGTCCAGTCGCGAACCCGCGACCAGGTCTGCGGTCCTACTCGGCGAGTCTAGCTCCAACTCGCCGAGTCCCCTCTTAAAACACCCCAAAACACAATTTAACAATACCTGAGATTCCGGGCTGTTACAAAGGTCTATTGATAGCGGGCGGGTACCCAAGGAATGGTTTGCATGATAGAGTATACTTGTTGTCTGTGTGATAATTATATGTGCCTGGTAGGGAGGTGAGTGTGGGTGAGGTCCCGTATCTCACCAATAGCAGAGTGTGGATGGTGTTCCACATCTTATTAGTAGCAAAACAGGGGTGAGGCCCAAGTTAAGGCAAGAGTGAGTGTGGGTTGGGCCCGTATCTCACTATCAGTAGGAGCGTGGATGGGTTTCCTTGACTCATCAGTAGCAGGACAAGGGAGAGGTCCAGGATAGGTGAGGCCTTAGGACAGGATCCATTAGTATATGTTTAGCTTATGTGTTGTGATATGTTTATGTGCTATTATATGTTAACGGGCGAGGCCCAGTGACAGGCGGGCCTAAGTGAAATAGATCTGTATCCGAGCGGGGCTCGAAGCCAAGCAGGGCTTGGAGCGGTGGGGCCGTTGTAGCGGGCGAGGCCCGAGGTAGTGGGTGACGCCCAGAATAGCGGGTGTGGCCCAGTATGTGCAGTATGTGGTTATGCATGGTATGTGGTAGGTTGGGGAACTCACTAAGCTTCGTGCTTACGGTTTTCAGTTTTGGTTTCAGGTACTTCCGGTAGCGGAGGGAAGAGCTCGGGGTGATCGCATTGCACACACCATAGATTAGACAGCCTGGGAATGTTTTACTCTGATAATGAAAATACGTTTTGGAATTAATACTCTGATTATGTTACAGATTGATAAATGTGTTTTAAGTAATGTTTTATAAAAGAAATTTTAGTCTTGAAAATTGGGACGTTACAAGTTGGTATCAGAGCCTTGGTTTGAGGGATTCGGACACGCTCTCGGGTGTGTCTGACTCAAACTGAGGAATTAGCATAGAAGTTTCCAGAATGAAAAGACAGTTTTGTAAAAAGAGTTTTTAGAAATGAAACAGTTTTAGAAAAGTGAAAAGAATTCTGAAAGAAAAGAATTTTGATATGAGAAAAGGGTGCGGTGCATGCAATCAACAGAACTCAAGTAAGTACCCCAAAATACCCATACAAGTTTATGTTATGATTATCGGTTAGTAGAACAGCATGCTAGATTAGAACTAAGGATCTAGGGAGGATGCCTTATGTGCCTGTTATATGTGTTTTTGAGCTGCATGATAGTGCTAGTTAGATAGTAGTAGGATAGCCTGTTTAGGTTATGCTTGATTTTATGAGTTTGTGTTGCATGCTAGTACAAATTCTTGATATGAGATTGTGATTGCTTGAGTATGTTATGGTTAGATTTTCCCTTTTCTGAATGTTGCTTGCTTTGTGCATTGTGGGATTCTGAGTGATGGGAGTTAGCCATTAGGTGAATACGTCATGTCACATGTGATCAGGATTGAATAATCTCAGAGTGTTGGATTTGGCCCTATTGCAGCTCTCATTTGAGTCTAACCGTTGTAGGGACGATTCTTTTACTCGAAGGATTATCTGAGCCTCGTCACATGTGATGGTATTCAAGTGATGGCTAATTGGCATCACAAGGAGGCCTTCAGCAGCTGAGGACTGGTTTGAGTTGAGTCAGAGGTTTCCCTAGGGTAAGCCTAGGATGAGGTAGTGTTGGGAGCAGTAGTAGTGGAAAAAGGGACCTGGTGGAGTCGAAGCAGTTCTTGAGGAAAGTACGGATAGATGTGGAAGGTAGTATGGGCCCGTACTACTAAAAGCATAGGATCCGTACTCAATTCGGGAAAGGCCGAGATGAGACCGGGAAACTGGTAGTGTGTGTGTTTGGTCTCGCAGCAGTGATAAGTATTTTGATAAGTGGATGTATTATATTCTTCAGCATGGTGACGTTGCGAGAGAGGCCGATGGGCGGATCAAGCGCCAGAGAGGGATCAAGCACGGGTTCAGGAGTCGAGCAGCTCGAGGAGCGGATGAGGGAGTTGATATCAGCTGAGGTTACGCGCAGCATACTAGACCAGACTCCTGTGATCTTTGTCACGGTCAAGGAGGGTATACTGGAGATCTTGGATGAGAGGCTGGGAGCCTCCCGTACCGAGATGATGGCTTTGATGGGAGCTCGTACTTTGACATTCCGAGAGTTTAGGGCTTTCAGGGCACCAGATTATCATGGGGCTAGGGACCCCATTGCTAGAAGCAGGTGGTTGGCCGATGTCACCAATGCATTTCGTATGAGCCGGTGTCCCGAGGGGGACAAGGTCACACTCGCCTCCTGTCTTCTGAAGGACATAGCGAAGGATTGGTGGGAGGAGATTGGTCATGCTTTGGGGGATGATGCCGCGTTGGACGCGATGACATGGAGCGATTTCTCGGCCAGGTTCAGGGCGGAGTATTCGCCGATTATTGAGGTGCAGCAGTTGGCACGGGAGTTTTAGGATTTAACACAGACCACTGAGACTGTGGCGGAGATCACCACCAAGTTCAGGGAGAGGGCTCTTCTTGTACTGCAGTATGTCGCGGATGAGGAGATGAAGAAGGCACGATACCATGAGATGTTGAGGGATGACATCAGGCAGTTTGTGAGCAGGTCCAGCTGCAAAACGTTGGAGGATATGATCGTGCGAGCTAGCAAGAGAGAGAGAGAGAGAGAGAGAGAGAGATTGATTTGGAGCAGATCCGGATGAGGTTCAGGTAGCCACAGGTTCGGGAAAAAGGCCCAACGGATCGGATTCGAGATTGAGGGATTATCAGGACCCCAGCCGGTGTGGGAAATATGGCAAGGCGCATGGGGGCGCATGCAGGAGTGGTAGCGGTGGTGAGTCTGGCTGCTTCAAGTGCAGTCGGACTGGTCATTTTAGCAGGGATTGTACTGTTACCACCACACAGGGATCAGACTTGATATGTTTTCACTACAATCAGCGGGGCCACAAGAAGTCCCAATGCCCCAGTTTGCTTCCGGTAGGACGGGTGATGGCACCTACCCCTGCAACTTTGAGGATCACAGAAGGCCGTCAGGGCCGTGCAGAGGCGCCTGTGGTAGGAGGTAGGGCTTTTTAGATGAAAACCTTGGAGACACGAGCAGCATCGGATGTTGCAGGTATGCGCCTTCCGTTTTTAGTTCTTTTATTTGTGCATGATTATATTGTTATGGTTCTGCATCATTATCGGTATGAGTATTTTAATTTTGTGCAGCTTGATTTCGAGTTACATGCCATCTGCATACCTTGGATATTTGAATGGTAGTTAAGGGATGGGCTCTATTGGAGAAGGTTACTTAGGATGCAGTTACTGCAGCATGCCTGGGAAGGACTTGGTATGTCTCATTAGTTCGGAGTCGTATAGTTTTAGAAATGGACTGGTTAGATCCCTAGCTATGGTAAGCTTGGGGTTCCTCAGTAGATTGATTATGGAATGGTAGCAAGGATTGGGATTTCTTTTCGAGCATTGAGCAGCGAGGTGTAAGCATGATCGAAGTGCGGGAGAATCCTCTGAGTGTACAAGGGTAAGAGCATGCAGATCCAGAATGAGTACGCGATTTCTGAGAAGGAAAAGAAGTAGTACAACGTTTGATGGATTGAGGAGTTCAAGGTTGGGAGTTCGAGAAAATCCCCATCAGTTAGTGTGTGTAATGGTGATGGTTAGTACGTGGTTGGGAATTCAGGTTGGAGGATCGCCTGTAGGACTCGAGTGAGTCGGAATGAAGATCTTGAGGACAGATAGCATGGAATGCTTTCGTGTTAGTAGACATTGGCAGAGGCAGCATGTAGAGCATAGTAGAGCAGCGGGAGAGCCACAGCTTTCTCCAGCAGCGGTCAGTGGTGGAAGGTGTTGCAAGACTACAGGGCAGTCATAGCATTCACTAGCAGTCAGAGATGGAAGGTGTTGTAAGACTATAGGGCAACCATAGCATTCACTAGCACTCAGAGATGGAAGGTGTTATAAGACTACAGGGCAGCCGTAGCATTCACTAGCAGTCAGAGATGGAAGGTGTTGTAAGACTACGGGTAAGCCGTAGCATTCCATAGTAGCTTCGTTAGCGGAGTTGGGGCGAGGCCTTTATCTCCTAGTGATCAGATAGGGATCAGGAATGGGTAGTGGATGAGAATAGTAGGGAGGTTGCCTGTATAGCCCTAGAGAGGTGAGACCTTGGGAGAGGCTGCTCCAGGATGTAGTTGGGTGAGACCCGTGGGCGAGACCCGTATGAGAGTAGCAGTATAGGTGAGACCTGAGAGCAGGGTTGCTCAGTAGTATGGTTGGGCGAGACCCGTGGGCGAGGCCCGTGCGAGAGTGGTTAGACAAGTGAGACTAGAAGGATAGAAGTGGGTGAGACCTGTGGCTGAGGCCCGTGAGTTTTAGTAGCATAGGTGGGACCTGGTAAGGACCTTAGTGTCAAGATAAG
Source organism: Lactuca serriola (assembly GCF_051521515.1). Lineage (NCBI taxonomy): Eukaryota > Viridiplantae > Streptophyta > Magnoliopsida > Asterales > Asteraceae > Lactuca > Lactuca serriola. Next base: position 69,300,414 of record NC_136409.1, on the reverse strand, counting down.
GGATCAAGGATCCCAGGGTTGTAGTGCCAGAATGGCAGAATAGATTGAGCAGTTATAGGTAGTCGAAGTTTCTTCGAAAGTCGCTGGGAGAGACTAGGAGTTGTGTTGGGGCTAGCGATCGGTGGGAGCTGGTAATCCAGATATTGATAGATCAGCAGGGACCAGGGTGGTCTCGGTTCATCCGGAAGACGGATAAGGGACAACAGAGATTTTCAGTCAATGGCAGTGGAGTTAAGAAATGTCCAGTGGATACTGGCGGTAATGACCCATACTAGAGGTAGCGGGAGTAATGGGTTTGGTGAAGGATAGGACCTTCATAGTGACAAAGGAAATAGTTGGTTATGGAACATTGCCTTGGGAAGGCAAGAAAACGCACAAGGAAAGGGGGTGAACCCCTATGGCTCCGATTGCAGTACTCGAAGAGTACCAGAAGGGTTGTCAGTTGAGTAAGTTGTATTTCCAGAATGTTCAGGGTCAGGGTTGACCCGAGATTATTATCTGCAAGGATTAATGTTAGTCAGAATGACCGGGCGAAAGGCCAACGAAGGTAGGCAGCTAGTGTTGGATTAATAAGTAGAGTATAGAAAGCAGATTGTGGGGCGATTGACCGTAGAGAAACTTCGAGGATGAATTTTAGTTTAAGTGGGGGAGATTTGTAACACCCATAATACGGAAGACCAATAAAGGAAAGGAAAATCCTAAGTTAAAGGGCCAACTCGTCGAGTCCAAGGAGGAACTCGGTGAGTCCGAGCGGGATCCGGGTCGAGGAGTGAGTGATCGACTCAGCGAGTCGGAGAATGGACTCGGCGATTCCGGTCTGAAGAGGGAAACCCTAAATCTAGGACTTTGTGCACTATTTAGCCACCTCATTCTCTTCCTTAGGGTTCCCTTACACCTCTTCTCATCCAGAACATCGAACCCTAGCCGCCATATCCGTTTTTGAGCAAAGATCTAGCCTTGGAGTTGTTATTTGAAGCTTGGAAGAGAAGGAAGTTCATAGTGGTGCAAGAGGAAGCCTTGGATCCATAGTTGGTGTGACTTTTCACAACATTTAAAGGTAAGATGTCATTACCTTCACTCCTTTGCTCATAGTTTCCTTTTTGTCATGAGATTTGGGGCTTTTACGCCATGTCCTAGAGCCAATTGGAGTTAGAAGTCTAGATCTAAAGTTGCTACTTCAGATCTAAGTGTATTCTGACCTAGAGGGTCATAAAGTATCAGTCTTGGGGGTATGGGTGAAGCATGGTTGTCTTAAACCCGAGTATGGAGTGTTTTGCGCCTAGATCTCCTTAGCTACATGTAATGTTTGCAACTTTATGTGAGGAATAGGCCTTGGAAGAGTGGATCTACAGTTTGGAGTCCCTGCATGACTCAAAAAGCCTCTGAATGCATGAAGGACTGAATAGACTCGGCGGGTCCTTCGAGTGGACTCGGCGAGTAGTATGAAGATTAGGAGGAACTTGACGAGTTGGATGAACAACCCGGCAAGTCTGTTGAAGTTTGCCTTGGACTCGGCGAGTCTGTTCTCGTACTCGACGAGTCATGTCGCGAAACCCCAAACCCTTCAAGTTGAAACTCGAATCAGTGTGTCGAGTGGAGACTCGGTGAGTTGGATAGGACAGGACTCGGAAATCGATGGACTCGGTGAGTCATGGGTTGACTCGGTGAGTCAAGTCGCGAATGGAAGCACTCTAAGCATATGAACTCAGCAAGTCAGTAGGCAGACTCGGCGAGTAGGGTTGACCTGGAAGGTTGAATTTGACCAGGACTTTGACTTTGACCAGAGTTGACTTAGTTGACTTTCGGAGGACAGTTAGACTAAGTGTCATATTTGTATTGATAGCTCGGGGAGCTAGTGGAGCCGCAGTTCTGAAGAGTTGTCGGGCAGCAGCAGAGGGGTTTCAGCAAGTTCAGCAAGTGCAGGTGAGTTTACCTTTGTGTGAATGGGTCTAAAGCCACAATGTCGGCCCATGTAAATATGAGTAGGAAGACCACAGGGGTTAGCCCTAGGCATTGTATGCCAGTATGATATTTAGGACCAAGGTCCATTGATAGCGGGCGGGTACCCAAGGAATGGTTTGCATGATAGAGTATACTTGTTGTCTGTGTGATAATTATATGTGCCTGGTAGGGAGGTGAGTGTGGGTGAGGTCCCGTATCTCACCAATAGCAGAGTGTGGATGGTGTTCCACATCTTATTTGTAGCAAAACAGGGGTGAGGCCCAAGTTAAGGCAAGAGTGAGTGTGGGTTGGGCCCGTATCTCACTATCAGTAGGAGCGTGGACGGGTTTCCATGACTCATCAGTAGCAGGACAAGGGAGAGGCCCAGGATAGGTGAGGCCTTAGGACAGGATCCATTAGTATATGTTTAGCTTATGTGTTGTGATATGTTTATGTGCTATTATATGTTAACGGGCGAGCCCCAGTGACAGGCGGGCCTAAGTGAAACAGATCTGTATTCGAGCGGGGCTCGAAGCCAGGCGGGGCCTAGAGCGGCGGGGTCGTTGTATCGGGAGAGGCCCAGAATAGCGAGTGTGGCCCAGTATGTGCAGTATGTGGTTATGCATGGTATGTGGTAGGTTGGGGAACTCACTAAGCTTCGTGCTTACAGTTTTCAGTTTTGGTTTCAGGTACTTCCGGTAGCGGAGGGAAGAGCTTGGGGTGATCGCATGGCACACACCATAGATTAGACAGTCTACGAATGTTATACTCTGATAATGAAATTACGTTTTGGAATTAATACTTTGATTATGTTATGGATTGATAAATGTGTTTTAAGTAATGTTTTATAAAATAAATTTTTAGTCTTGAAAATTGGGACGTTACACGTAGTGTCATTCTATCATCTACTGGTGGGTCAAGTTTGAAGCCACCTCTATCAACAGAAGAGTTAAAGCAAATAGGAAAGAGTATTTTGATAGAACCAACTGTCAAAGAGAAAAAGATGGGTTTGGAGCAGGAAATGGAAAAGCAAAGAAAAATTCAGAGTATTCTTCGACAAAGATAGAGTGATCCTCCTAGCCTTGATAAGGGTGATCCATCCAAACATTACAAGTATGAAACAATTGAGGCTACTGTTTTCAGTGGTGTTATGCATGAGTTTCCTAAAGTTCCTAAAAAGAGATTTGATATTGAAAACTCAGATTTCAATTAGCTGGACTTCCCTATCAATGAAATGATGTTCATTTCTTCGCAATATTAGATTGTTGACAAATTTGAAGACAAAGATGAATTCAAGAGATTGAAGCTTCGATTCCATGCAGTTCTTGGAAAAGGGAAGAAGAGATTTGGTCGTTGGTCAAAATTATCAGAGTTCTAAGCATTTCCAAGGTTGTCTTATTCGAAGGAGTTTTGCAAAATTTTCATTATCATGTTGTTTGAGCTAACAATGTTGCATTCGACTTCTCAGTAGCAGACTTTCCATTGATGAATCTAAATGATCTCATCAGTGTAGCAAGGACTTTGAAAGGAGTAGATACTTCGAAGCTACAAATGATAAATAAAGAAGACTTCTTGATTGGGTATGCACACATTAAGTTATTCATCGACAATTACTACGATTGTCTTGAAATGACTCCAGTGGAATTGGCTTTAGCAATGGGAAAACCAGTAACAGTGCCCCAATCTATGTTGAAGGGTCAACGAAGTCTTAAAAGATATGAAGATGGGGAAATCTGTATGAAGCCCCTTGGAATTGTTTTTATGGGTAAAAATAAGAAAATGAAAAACGTTAAGTTTCTTTCTCAAACTTATGATGTGGAAAGGTATACATGTTCTCAGTATACAAATCTTCTGGTTCGTATGAATAGCTGGAAAAAGAACAATGATGGGGACAAAGCAGATATTCGAAAAACAATCAATTGGTATGCTGAGATAAGGAGGGTTAAACATCAAGCGGCATATATGTTGATGACTTAGGATTCAACACTGCTTACAAGGAGGGAGAATGTTGGTTTCGAAATATTTGTAAGGCGTCGAAGCGCCCTTTGTTTTGTATTAGTATCAAAGTAGTCATGTATGTTTTGCATAAGGGTATTTGTATTTCGAAGCGTTATTGATTAATCCCTTATGTATTTTTTGTATGCTTTTGTCATCCCTATAATAGGGAATTGATACTAGAGTTAGAGTATCTTTTTGAGTCTTCACTACTTGTACTCTAAATTTACTATGTATCTTCCAAAAGAAATATATTGAGCCAAGCAAATATTATTTACGATTCTGTGTTCATAATTCATTCTAAACTCTAATCTCGTTTCTTATGACTAAAGAGGGTAACGTACTTTAGCTTTTGGTCTCACAATTATTTTTCATGATATATTAACCATTGAACTTGTGGAAACATATACATTATACCAGTATGACCCTCAATAGTGAGTTTTGCCGATTTCCAATGTGGGTTTCTGCTAAGTATGATTTTTCTGGTATCTTCTCGACGACATTTCCGACGTTCCTTACCTCTGGCCACACTTTTAATCTAAGTTTTATTGAAGGAATTTGACATAAAATTTTGAAAATAAACTCACAAAAGACACCTAACTATGTGTTCTTGGTGTTTGTGTGTGAAAATTTGAAGTCGGTGAAGATGAACATGAACAAACAAAAATGAAATCACAAATTGTTTGTTGTATTGTTCTTAAATTCAAAGCTGATGAAGATGAAAATGAGCACACAAAAACCCTAGGCTTTTAAGTTCGGTTTCATCTGAATCTCGGTCAAGAAAAAAAACCTAGGTATGTTGAGTTCGATTTCCTCCAGATTCATCATGTTTTTGAGTTGGAGTTCGAGGGTTTCGAGTTTATAGAGCTCTTGTGTTCGAGGTCAAGGATTTCAAGTTCATCTAATTCTTGTGCTCATCTAATTTTGGGTTTTTAACATTTCTAGTAAAAAAAAGGTCTCGCCGGAAAATCAAGTTTGACCGGAGAAGATGACCAAAAAATCATACTTCACTGGAAAACTCATGTTTGACTGGAAACAGTGCCGGAAACCGGCAAAACCCACTATTATCGGTGATACCGGTATTATCTATACGTTTCAACAAGTTGAAAGGTTAGTAAAACATGAAAAATAATTTAATAACCAAACGTGACCAAAAGCTATGGTAGGTTAACCTATCAAGTTACTTTTTTTTTTTGAAACAGCAAACTAACTAATTTACTCTTAAATAACCACCTATGTGTATCAACCGAGATTTGAACCATTGACCTCTGAAATGAGATGATCACTCCATACCGCTAGGCTATTGGCCCTTTGGTATCTATCAAGTTACTATCCCATTTATTTAATACCAAAAAGTGCGATCCAATTTAATGTGCAATTAACGCACGGCAGAGGTTTTATTAGGACACCATTTACAAGTATGCTGTTTTTGACTTTAATTAACTTTGTTTGCGTGATTTTAAATAATAAAACAGTGCATGTACACTAATTTTAAATACTAAAAAATGATATATTATTTTTAACAGAAACCAATTTATATGAGTTTTCAATAACGACAAAGAAAGTTAATAGGTGGATCAGTGGTAGCTACGCATGTTTAATACAGGCAATATCGTTTGTTGAGCTCATGGGGGCAGTTTGCAACCTTCATTCATTACATTTGTAAATGGCTAATTATATTCTCACCCACCTATATCCAATACATATAATTATATAATATTTTATTCTTATTCTTGTTAAATAGATAAGCTCGTCTATTCATTTCACACACACATTCCCTCGATCTTGAAAATGGCTGACGCTTTAGTCTCTGTTGCTGCCGACGCAATCCTAAAAAAAGTGGCATCGTTAGCTGCCAACGAAATCGCCCTTGTTTTGGGTTACAAAGCGAAGTTGCACACACTTGAACAGTCCTTGAAAATGATTCGTGCCAAGTTACAGGATGCCGAGAATGAGAAAGCTCAAAAACATGGTGTGATGGAGTGGCTGAAACAGCTAAAAGATGTGGTTGATGAAGCTGATGACGTGTTAGATGAGGTTGACTACGATATGCTGAGGCGTGAGGTAAAGAATCGAGACCGGGTGCATAGAAAGGTACCCTCTCTCCCAAGCATGAAAAAGCTTTCATTTCGTAGAGAAATTGGTCAAAAAATAAAAAATATTAATGAAAAGTTGTCTCAAATTAATAAGCTCGCCAATGAGTTAACACTAAAAGATGAACAACCTGGTCCTGTTGTTCCAGATCGTCCATACCCCCAGACTGTCCCAAATTTAGAGAAATTCAAAATTGTTGGGAGGGAGGAGGATGAAGAGCACATCATACACCTTTTAACCGAATCCAGAAAAGAAGAAATGCTTACGATTGTTCCTATTGTGGGAATGGGCGGGATGGGGAAGACCACTCTGGCTAAGTCTGTCTACAATAATCCAAAAATCCAGCAACACTTTGATGTTGAAGCGTGGGTATGTGTATCGGTTAAGGTTGATATCAAGACACTTCTAGCAAAGATCTATGAAATTCTTGCAGGACAGGCACCTAAGTCGGTTGAAATGGGCAATTTAATTAGTGCTCTTGAAGAGAAGTTGGGATCAAAAAGATATTTCCTAGTTCTGGATGACGTTTGGGACGAAGAGAGATCACATTGGGAAGAATTTAAGAGTCATATGATGATGATAAAGTCAGAAACTGGAAGTGGCGTTCTTGTGACGACCCGAAAACTTGACCTTGGAACTAAGGCTATGAAAATCGATTCATGTCTTTTGAAAAGTCTTTCTGATGATCATTGTTGGTACATCTTTAAAGAGAGGGCGTTTCTAGTGGGACAATCATGGCAACCCAAATTGGAGGAGATAGGACGTGATATTGTGAAAAAATGCCGTGGTTTGCCTTTGCTAGTAAAGGTAATAGGAGGTGTATTGCAGAATTACAGTGACCCAGAGAAGTGGTTGGCCATCAAAAATAGTGACATTTGGGATCTAGAAGATGAAAGGGAGAGAGTTCAAAAGAGTTTGGAACTGAGCATAGATAATCTGCCTAGACTATCTATCTCCAAGCAATGTTTTGCATACTGTTCCATCTTTGAGAAAGATACACTCATGGAAAGGGAAGAACTGATCCAACTTTGGATGGCTTTAGGGTTGGTTGAAGCAGATGATACAGGAAGCAATGAGATGGAGGACGTTGGAAATGATATTTTTCAAATTCTGGTCAGCAATTCATTGTTCCAAGATGTTATAAGGGATGAGTATGGTCACATCACTCATTGTAGCATGCATGGTCTGTTACATGATCTTTCATTATCTCTTTTTTCCAAACAAGAAGGCTTATGTGTCGGGTGTGCAGTGAATGATGATATTTCTCGTGTCGATAAGGTTAAGCAGCTCAAGCATCTCGCTGTTTACAACAAACACAACGAGGTCATTGAATTTGAAGCCAAGGTTTCTATGTTCATTGAATGGGATATGGTGGGTAGAACTTTGCATACATTGTTTGTCAAAGAATTAAATATGATGGAATTTTCATTTCAACGACTCAAGTGCATTCGAATCCTAAAACTCCAAGGGAATACTATATGGGAGTTAGACGATTCAGTCGGAGGGTTGGTGCATCTTAGGTATCTTGATTTGTCAAAGACAATGATCCATGTTCTTCCTGAATCTATTGGTAAATTATACCACTTGCAAACTCTGAGGTTGCGCTCTTTTGTCTTTAAGCAGTTTCCAGAAGCCATGAGAAATTTGATAAGCCTGAGATATTTCGTGTGTGACGTAGACATTCCCACCAATATTTTGGGACAATTGATTTCTCTTCGAAAATTGCCAACCTTCACAGTGCTTAAAAGCAAGGGACACGGTATTGAAGCACTACGCTATTTGAATAATCTTAGCGGAAAGCTTCGTATTTTCGATCTAGAAAATGTGGGAAGCAAAGAGGATTCTGTTAAGGCTGAATTATCCGGAAAAAGAAAATTATACGATATTGAATTCAGTTGGAGTGGCAATGGAGGTGCCAACAGAAACGACAAGGAAGTATTGGAAGGCTTGCAACCCCCTAGAAATGTGAAAATGTTGAGAATTAACAAATTTTCTAGTTATCATTTTCCAAATTGGGTAACAAAGATGGCAATCAATATTGACGGGAAATGGACTCCCCTTGACAAGCTCGTGTCAATCACATTATATGGATGTAGCAGCTGCCTCTCTCTTCCGACACTTGAGCACCTACCATATCTTCGGGAGCTGGTATTAATGGAAATGGACAACTTGACATGTTTAAGGAGTTCCGATGTTACTGGATCAATGAAGCCTTTGTCTCCAAGGTTGAGATCGCTCAGACTAATACGTATGGAAAAACTGGAAAAGTGGATAGACGGAGAAACCAACAGCTCAAAAATGATATCGCCTATCCTCGAGAGTTTGGAAATTGAGAGTTGTCCAAGGATTATTCAGTTAGATGAATGCCATCCCCATCCTCTTGTATCCTTAAGGATATGTGACTGCACAGGTCTAGAGTACATTAAGAGCATACAAGGCCTCACATCTCTCGTATCTTTAGAAATTTCCTATTGCGAAAGTCTTTCAGAAATAACCAATTTCCCCAACCAGTGTCATTCTTTGAAGACTTTGCAAATTAAGTATTGCTACGGACTGCGGTCCTTGCCTTGCGAAATGTTTGACTGTTTTGCCCTCTTAAATGAGTTGATACTTGATCCATTCTCGAAGGAGCTCCATTCTTTCCCAAGTCTCCAAGGCATCGAGAAGTTAAGTAACCACCTTCACTCATTGGAATTGTGGGGTTGTGATCACTGGGAGTTGATGCCAGAAGAAATACAACACCTCACGTCACTGACACGGTTATGCGTAGATAGCTTTGGAATAAAAGAACTGCCTATATGGTTAACCAAAATGTCATCTATTCGAGAAATGTGTTTCACTGTTTGCAAAGGGTTAAATAAAGAAAAGGTTAAATGGAGAGCACCGTGTGAAGCAGATTTTGTCAGTTTAAATCATTCAAGGGTGTACATAAACAAGGCCGTCCTTCGGCATGTACGGGGTGTGCGTCGATAGGTGTCGTTTCGTTTAGGGGCTTGGATTTTTTTTAAGTACACTAATATTAGTCGTGACTTATTACTGATTATTGTCAATTTAATGATGGATTAGTGATAATTTTGTTTTGATTAATTGTATAACATGCAAACATATATAGCATGATTACATAGTGCAAGTCATTATTTCAGGAAGAAAAAAAAAAGGTAACCATATGTAACCGTGATTAGATGGTTAGATTTTTCTGTACCTTTATTAAACATAAACAAAAATAGCATTGTCACGAGCAAGCCAAACCACTCACTGACTCACATACTCTGGCTTTATCTGCTAAAATAATCAACACTTCTAAACTTCTGTCTAGTGGGAGAGGAATCTACTCTGCAATATGTTTGTTAATTAAATCGATATTAATCTTGTATTTTCTTCATGGGTTGCTGCAGAATGAGGTTTACATATACTTCATCACTGGTAATTCGGTTGATTAAATTCATCACTAGAAATCAGAAGTGTAAGTTTTGAAGATTAAAGTTTAAAAAAAAAAAAAAAAAAAAAAAAAAAAAAAAAAAAAAAAAACAAGTGTTTTAAAGAATCAGATATATATACAGCCAAAGACGTCAATATACATACCTGTGTAATGGTGAAATGGTCATCTTTGTTCTGTAGAAAACATTATAAACACAAGGAATCACTTCAATCAAATTAAACTTCATAAAATAAGTAATCGTTACATACTGTTAATTTTAAAAGGAATGATCCAATAGTAAAAGGTGATTCAAACTTAAAATCGGAACCAGAGAAGCTACCTCTGAAAGCACTGAGCACTGAACTCTCTACAATCGATGTGAGTATTGAAGCTCGAGCTATATGTACAAGTCTATATTTTGCAAAGCCCTGCATCTTGTTCTACGAAAACGTAAAGAGGGATAAAAGGATTTATAAGTATTTAGTTGAATATCAAGGTTGAATCCAATGTGACGGGGAACTGGGGGAGACCATATGTTCGATGAAATGCCAACGCTATAAGAAATGAGTTTAATTTTTATTTATTATTATTTTTTTTACTGATTTACCTTTTCCCTGCAAATATATATTAAACTAATCCGTTTATGGTATGGTCAGTTTTTAATCATATAAAAAGAATATGTTTCCCTTCCAAGACATTACTAAACCAAGTTTTAACTTTGAAAGTTTAATTTTGCAAATAGCCGTGGTTCATCTTCTTTTATAAATAATCATAGACCCTTAAATATTACAAAATTTAAACAACAATGAGTTATTCACTGCAAGTAATCACCAGCCTAGCTGGGTTGTGATGCATCCTGGGTTATAGACTTCAGTGGGTGAGGCCAAGAGTTTGATTCTTGGCTGAGCACATTTGGGGGATTTTCCCTGGATTGGCGTGGGTTCGATTCTTCGTTCCCTTTGGTGGTGAGTAGTGCCCCTCTTGGTGGCCTGCTAGGCATTCCTGATCCATCGGGTCGGGTTATCCTCTATCTATTTGTCGGTCCTAAAAAAATGAGTTATTCACTAAAGTAATGATCTTTAGAGCCCACTTATCTCCCAACCACAACATTTTTCATTTTAATTAACATTAATTGTATTTATTTCCTAAGCTATCCTCATAAGCCCCATTTTATAAAATTTATTTTCTTCTTTCATCTAAAGGTCTATTACTTTTTTGTAAAATAATACAGTCTTCTCTTTTAAGATCGATGATGATTTCCAATACAAAATAAGATCATCCCTTAGCAAAACATACAAACACCAACAACATTAAAATCCAAATCCTCCAAAACGAAATCGATCGAAGAATTTATGAGGCCCAAATGTATATGAATGAAACACCACCATTATATATTGTATCAACGATGTATCCAGTTTTAGCAACGAACTTTGGGTAAGCAATTGTGTAGATGAACCAAATAGCCTAAACCAAACTCAACAACAAACTTTGGTCAGCAAAATTTAGCAACAAACGTTGACCATCCTATTTTATAAGTGGTTCGTGTTTCACTGATGTAGAAACATTTATAACTAATAAATTCTTGGATATGAGTCAACTAGAACCAAATAAGGTGAGTCGTGGAGATGGATGGTGCAAACCAAGAACATGATTTATGATTGTAACTTTTTCACCATAAGTTTCATATTAAGAATGTCACATTTTCAAAATGGGATATAAGTTTTGGTTATTTTTAGTGAAAATATATATTTAAAATATTTAAAATAAGTAAATAATGAAGTGAAATTAAAAACTACGTGGGTTAAATGTTGAATTATGGAACTTAAAGAACCTCTACATCATTCTTCCGACCCCCTTTCCCTCTCATTCATGATTTCAAACCCTAAAAGCTTCTCCATGAGCAACTTTCCTCCATTTCCATGTGGATTTTAATGATCTAACATTAACTTATTGAAGCCATGGTCAACTCACTTCAAATCCTAGCTTAAAAGTAGCTTCCCTTCTCCATTTCTTCTCATTTATGTCTAGGGTTTGTGTAATGATTTCAAATCAATAAATTACTTGATATGTTGGTGTTTAGTTGAGTTTTCTTCTATAATTCCATCCATATATCAACTCTCAAAAATCAACTAACTTGTAGTTGTGAGATTTAAGCTACTGATAGACATTTTAAGGATTTTTTATTTTAACCCTACAGATTTGAAATATAATGGGATTTTAGGGGTTTTTCCTAACCTTAGGTTTTCAATTTTAGGATTTAGTACTAATATTATGGTTTGTACTAAATCCTAAAACTGAAAACCTAAGGTTAGGAATACCCCCTAAAATCCCATTGTATTTGAAATCTATAGGGTTAAAATAAAAAATTCTTAAAATGACCATCAGTAGCTTAAATCTCACAACTACAAGTTAGTTGATTTTTTAGAGTTGATATATGGATGGAATTATAGAAGAAAACTCAATTAAACATCAACATATCAAGTAATTTATGGAATGTTAACCTTAGGTTTTCAATTATAATGGGTTTTTCCTAACCTTAGGTTTTCAATTCCATCCATATGTTGTGTATTTTATTTCTAAAAAATATTAACCTTAGATTTCAAATATAATGGGATTTTAGGGGTTTTTCCTAACCTTAGGTTTTCAATTTTCGTGGGTCAAACACCTCATTGGTTTGTTGACATAGTAAACTATTTGGTTGCTTAATAATTTCCTGCTAATCTCACTCGAGTGCCAAAGATAATATCGAAAAGGAGGCAAAGAGGTACACTTGGGACGAGTCATCATTGTGGAAGTAGGGATGTCAACAGAATCAAACGGGAGAGAAATAGCCTCCCCCATGCCCACATTCGCATGTATCCCCTGACCCCGATCCACCCCTGAATTCCAAGTCCACCACTGATCATGTCCCCATTTCTCTGTTTCCCTCACTTCCCTGTTTCCCCCGTTTGGCTCGAATTCTCTCAATTAACCTTATTTATTTTATTTTTATCCCGTTTTTTTGTATTAGCCTTACATATTATATTAACTATTTAAAGACACAACACATATTACACAATGGGAAATCTAAGTTTAGTATTTTTTATAAATAAAATAATTAAATATATGATAATTATTTTGAGGCCCTCACAAGGTATTTGGGACGGAACTCCCCACCCTCGAACCAAAAACATTGTAAAAATACCCCTCGTACAGAAATGAGAGTTCGCGGGGTCGGGTTCTCACCGGGGGGGGGGGGGGGGTAACATCCCTATGTGGAAGCATTGTGCTAATAAAGTAATTAAAAGGTGTGTCCAAGTATCCAACAAGATAAGGTACAATCGATAAATTTCTTTCACACTAAAACTTTTGGATAATATTTTGGCCCTTTACGAACTACTTGGAAAGTGAAATCGATTATTACAGTATTGCATTGAGCAACTTAATTGAAGTGTGATCTATGTGGCAACTATACGTCTAATAATCTAAAATTGGTGTATTAAGTAGGTCTCTGCTTTGTTTTTATTGATAGATCGACAACCTTCCTAACATGAGTTATTATCAATTTCAAGCAAAAGACTTGCAAACCAACATTAAGTCTTCTTTTCAAATATAAATTCATTACAACTTTTACTTCAAGAAAACATATCCAACAACCATGACTAAAACTATAAAATGTGTGTGTGTGTGTGTGTGTATATATATATATATATATATATATATATGGGAAAAGTGAATTTACCCTTAAGGGTATATATAAGCTTAGGTACCCAAACTCATCATACTCTGTCGTTTTGTATCATATAATATATTCTAATTGTTCAATGCTCTTATAATTTAACTTCTAACTTGATTTAGGTAACATCCTAAAAATACAATCTGAAAATTTCGTTTTAAATTAGTATTAAAACCATATTCATCAAACGTCATATAAGAATCATAAACAATGTATCTCAAAATATCATAACAACTGTCAAATATATCAGAGTATAAACATCCCAGGCTGAACAAATGGTGTGTGCACTACAATCTTCCCGAGCTCCTCTTTTGAAAACTAAATACCTGAAACCAAAACTGAAACTGTAAGCACGAAGCTTAGTGAGCTCCCCCAAACTACCATATACCATACAATAACATATAAACACATATTGGGTCTTGCCCACTTGTTAGAACAAAGTTCTATTAGGATCGTATGATTCTAAGCAAGATATAAAATAAGAACGTAATAAGAAAACAAGTATTGCGTTGAATGTGTCGAATGATTAATGCAAATAACACCTCAGAAGAGCTCGATAAAGAACTTCAATCTGTAGAGGCGTTTAGGGTTACAAAAATCAACGTAATGAAAAGCTTATCAATATACACATACATGCATACATATATATACTATAACCCTAGCAATCAATCTAGATAACTACGTAACTAATCTAGATAGACACGGATGGACAGGCCCAATCCGGATTACAAAACACTTAGCCCAAGACGCAACACAAATATACTCTACAATCTCCCCCTTTACGTCCTTGGAGCAGAAACTTCATTCCCTCTTAACAACAGAAGGTTTCTTCACGGTTTTAAATACCTTCGGTATAATGGCCAAAATATGATGTCGAAACGTAATATACCACCGAAGCATGTCTGTGAAGTTCTTCTTGTCAACCACTAAGTTCTGCTTGCATCGATGAATGATATTTATGATATGCTCCAAGCAATCTGTTGAAAACAGATGCTTATCGACCAAAGCGAACAGAAACTTGTGTTTATCACCTTTAGTGAACATAACTGTTAGATTTGTTGAATCAATTTGCCCCAATTTCATTTTGTTGACATCACTAGGCTTAGATGTCGGCTTCACAGTAGGCTTTCTGTTCATAACCTTAGCTATCTCCTGATCCATGGTTGCTAGCTCATGAATATAGGAGGCCAACATTCTCTTAATGTGTTCAAGAATCGGATCATACTCCCTGGGATTAGAGAGCAGAATGTTGTATAGCAGAATCCAATCGTGTGGATTAAGGTTGGGAAGATCTGCCAGAGAGATAAAAGACTTCGTGTTTGCTGAACCACGGTTGATCTTGAAATTGACATTGATAAATCTCCCTGTAGATAAAGGTTTCAGTACCTTGACTTTAGTAATTTTCTGTGCGCTCCAAGTCAAGTACTGCGGTTGACCATTCTTCAAATAAAAATCTATCAGCTCTCTGTCAACCTTATAATGTGGATATGGGACCTCAGCAGTTGCCTCAAAGCAATGGAAAGTGAATGCTTTTCTGGTTATGGGCATGTCAAACTGCGAGTCTCTAGAATTTTCACAGTCAAACGAAGCAATTGGTTCCAACCAATAGACAGATGGAAACTCAATCGCCTGATTGATAAGTGTATCTCTGTCCCATTCTAGAAAAAGAGCATTCTTGCACTGCAAGGCCTCTTCGACTTCCTTATTCTTCTTCTCTCTTTCTTCAGCCTCTCTGGCCACTTTCATGGTTTCATCCAACTCTATGTCTCTCTTCTTCCTCTTGAGAGCATCTGCAATAGTCTCTTCTTCCTCATTAGTATCAGTTGGAATATGAATCTCTTTCTGTTTAAGCTTTCGCTCAGAAACCGAAGCTAAATTAACCTTCGATTCTGTTTTGACCTGTTGTGCACCACCCTCTCCCCCTTTTTTTGGAGGTATGAACCCCTCCGAAACACCCTTCATCTCACTAAGAATGGAAATGGCAGGTAGGAGTTTGGATTGAAGATGTTTTCGAATTGTCAAGGTTAGGATAGGATCATGAGCTTCCAGCAAGTTGGTCAGCATATCCTTAACATCTCCTGCACAACTTTTGTACACCACCCTTTGAGTTTTTAACAGAGAGATTTCCTTCTCTGCCTGGGCGAGCTGCACCTTATGTATGTCAATAGTGGCCTACTGTTGCACTAGATCCTCCTTTAGGGCACTCTCATTTGCTAGATTTGCAGTTAGACCATCAAACCGAGAGTCCACAGAGTGCAAAAAAGAGGTTGTGTCTGTTTGAAGCTCAGTACGAACAGCTTGAAACTTTTCAGTTTCTTCACGAAGAGACTTGGAGAAGGAATCCACCGAAGCTTGATATTTAGCTGCATTGGTGTCAGCATGAGATTTTAAAGAGTCAAGGAAAATCTAAGTTGTATGAAAAACCTCAGAAACTTCCTTGGTGGCCTTCTGGCAAGTAGAAGCAGACGCATCCACAACTGCTGTAGATTTATCAATGGCATCCGTGTACTGTTAAAGAGCCATCTCCAAAAAAGCTTTAATAACCACTCCTCCATAAGCTTTGCTATCAGCAAGCAGTTTATCCAGCTTTTCATGAATTTATTGGATCTGCTGACTTGTAACAGAAGCATCAGCTGTATCATCAGATGGAATTCGATAAGGGCTATAATAGGTAGAATCAAAATCCTTATAATCTCCCCCAAGAGTGGCTGCAGAATTGGAGGATTGGGTTGGTGAAGGTGGTAAGTTGATGACAGGAGGTTCAGTCACAGTAGTAGCCCCTATATCAGATACATTGACTTCTACTGTGGGTTTAGGAATGGTAGTTGTGGTAGATTCGGTTACAAGTGGAGTTGAGAATGGTATGGTTGAGATAGGAACAGAAGCACTTGGTGATGAAGGTGGCATAGCGGTTGTTGGAATGATAACTGGTGGAGTATCAACAGGAGCAGAGAGGTCAACTTTCTGTTGTGGTGATGGAGGAGGAGTTGGAAGTGTTGTTTGTTGTCAAGATTCTGGTAGAGTTGGGGAGCGTGGAGGAGTGATCTCTCGGGGCAAGTCATGATGTACTTCCTCTTCCTCAGGTTTTTCAGCATCAGGTTCTGTTCTTGGAGAAGTGCGTTGTCTTGGCCTACAATCCATCTTCTTTATCTTCTTCTTTTGCGGTTTAGAAGAGTCCCCTTCATCGGATTTTCGCTTAGAGGACTTGACCTTTGGTTCCTCAGGTTCCTCTTTCTTTGTGGGTTTCATGCCTAGGTTGATTGGTTTCTCCAATGCATATAGGGCAGCTTGCTGCTCTGGAGTTAGAACCCTCGGTCCAAAAGGAGGTAGTTTTCTATAATCGGCCAGGACATTGCTCTGTTCTGAAACAGATCTATACATTGTTTCAGGAATCATTCCATAGTGAAGAAACTTACTTGGATCTGAAATAATAACTTTCTTCGTATGGAAGGTTGCGATTGTAGCAAGAAGAGCATCCTTCATGATTGGAATCTCTAATGAATCGATAGCCTTCTTGGTAATCAGAGTCCAAAAACGGCCACAAGTGATTTCTGAATGGCGTGTCGAAGTATTTAGACTCTGCACCACTTGAGACCAGATGATGGAGCCGTAGTCGATATTGATTCCATTGTAGAGCCCATAAAGAAGAGTAAGAAATCCCTTGCTGGTGGTATCGGAACCACCACTTCTTTCGGCCAAACCTTTAATTAACAAGGTTAATAAACCATTCCATTGGGATGGTAAACAGGATTTCTTCACCTTTGTTATCGTTGTAACCACATCCGTGTACCCCATTTCGTACATCATGGAGAACAGTTGGGACGTCATGATGAAATCTGGTGAGATAATGGAGGAATCGACTGCAAGGCCCAGGAGTGAACAAAACTTCACTTTTGAAATTGAAGATTTCTTGTTGTGGATGGTGAAGTAGATGCGATCCTTGTTCTTGTCATATGTCTCCGAAGAATAAACTTGTGATAAGAGCGACATTGGAACAGCTTCCACCTAGGTTAGGGCTAAAACCAGGGGGAATATTTTAAGCATTCCACAACCTGTAACATGTATGGATCATATAAGAACGGAGTAAGTTCAATGATCATGTTTTGGTTAGGTTTTATGGTGAGCAAAGAAGATGATGCGGTCTGATCATGTGCAGATGAAGAAGTCGCCATTGATGAATGAAGAAGAAGATGAACAGTGTTTACTAGTTGTTTACATTGAGAGAATTGAGACTGGTAAATGACAAAGAACCCATTCGACCCTTTATATACCGTTGCCTAGAGAGAGAAAATCGTGATGATGAGGTTGCTAAAACGTCACCTGAAAAAGCGCGATGTGTGACAGTATGGTTACTCCCAAGACGACGTCAGCGCGCATGGGTTTAGAAACGAATAAAATTCACGCGCCTAAATCTTATCTTTAATTGGCGTTTGAAATTCCATATAGCCCCTTGTTTGGTTACGATAGATAACCAAAACTCATATCAAACAGTACCTTGAATGTTGGAAAATAAAATTTTCGTGCATAAGTGTGACAAAGAGAAAGAAATAAATCAAATGTGTATAGGATA
Source organism: Lactuca serriola (assembly GCF_051521515.1). NCBI lineage: Eukaryota > Viridiplantae > Streptophyta > Magnoliopsida > Asterales > Asteraceae > Lactuca > Lactuca serriola. Next base: position 69,282,681 of record NC_136409.1, on the reverse strand, counting down.
TGAGTGATGTCTGTGAGACATGAAGCAGAGGATTCCGGGCAAGAATCACTTCCTTCAAAGTCAAAATAGACTTGAAGTGCTTGTGTGGTTTCCCGAAAAATACGATCAATTGTTTGTTAAGAAACATTGAAAGGCTTCTTTTAATAATAGGTTCAGGGTAGCTTGTGTTCAACCGAACTTCGAGTTTTAACATAAAACCGAGCGTTGGAAGAAGTACCCGTGAGACCAATGTGGTCTGTTGAACAGGTAGGTTGGATATTTTATTTTAGTGACTATATTGGAATAGAAAAACTCAAAAAAATAAACTGGATCTTTTTGGGAAGAAATGTCTTGGTTGTAGACAATTTCATAAAGATCTATCAAAAATAAAAAGATATTTCCTTTGGTAACCAGTAAAATCTTGAATGTATAATTCACCATCAATTCATTTTTGGTGTTGGATTTTGGGTTTCACTCAGCACATGGTCTAACCATAAACCTCAGTGGTAAAGACCGAGAGTCTCAAGGGTTACGTTGGTGAACCGAAAGTAGATGGAGAATGTAAAGAGGTGGGTTAAGGACCGAATGTACCTTCTGCTAGATAATCCTGACAGAGCAGAGAAACTCTTAACTCATATGATAAGAGTAAGGTAGCTCTAGACCGAGTAGCATAAATTAGCCTGATTTGGAAGGAACGATAGGTATAGATCGAATCATTAAGGCCTACTCAAGATCATAGAGGCTTAAGACAACATGCAGCAGCATGCTTCTAGGGACCCTCAACTAGTTCATGTTGAAATTAAATCATACCTGCCTTAGACCCACAGTCGGTTGTCCTTGTTACCCATTTAGCCTAAGAAAATAAAGAGAAACACCAAACAAACGATCGAGATAGATAAAGTAATATTAAAACAAAAAAATATAAAATGTTTTTGGATTTTTAAAATTTTCTAAAAAAGAATAAAAACAGAAAGATAAAATATTTTTGGATTTTTGAAATTTTCTGAAAAAGAGTAAAAACAGAAAAATAAAATATTTTTGGATTTTTGAAATTTTCTGAAAAAGAGTAAAAACAGAAAAATAAAATATATAAAGTTCAAAGCAAACAAAAGATATGCACAAAATATACAACCGAAACCTTATCTGAGAGAAGCGAAATAGATCGACCATTCGGTTCATTTTTGTTCCAGAAAATCACGGAGCAGAGATAGACAGAGCGTTTTGTCCATTTCTGTTCCCTAAAATTCGAGAGCCGAAATAGACCGAGCGGTCTGTCCATTTCGGTTGTCTAATTTTTAATGAGAGATTTGAAGATTCGGTACCGAATCTCCTTCCATCATGCCCAAGCCTTGTAAGATTTTGTTAAAGATTGCTTCGGGTAAGGCTTTAGTAAAGATGTCAGCCAGTTGATCAGCAGATCGAACAAAGTGAACTTCCACGTTTCCGTCTTCTACATGATCCTTGATGAAATGATACCTAAGTGCAATGTGCTTAGTTTTTGAGTGTTGCACTGGATTATGACAAATCCTTATCGCACTTTCAGAGTCGCAGTAGAGAGGAATCTTTTTCATACTTAATCCATAGTCCGTTAATTGACTTTGAATCCAAACCACTTGTGAGGTACAAGATGCAGCAGCGATGTATTCAGCTTCGGCTGTGGACAATGAAACACAGGTTTGTTTCTTGGATTGCCAGCTCACAAGTTTTCCATCAAGAAATTGGCATCCACCTGTAGTACTTTTTCTATCCAGTCCACATCCTCCTAAATCAGCATCAGAAAAGGCTTGAATGAAGAATCCTAATTTAGCAGGGTACCAGAGACCGAGAGATGAAGTTTTCTTCAAATATCGAAAAATGTTCTTCACAGTGAGCATATGAGGTTCTCTTGGATTGGCTTGAAACCTGGCACAGTAACAAACAGAAAACATAATATCTGGTCTACTAGCTGTCAGATACATAAGAGGCCCTATCATTTTTCGATAAAGTGTTATGTCCACAGCAGGTTTCTCCAGAGATGGGGTTAGTTTAGTGCTGAATGCCATAGGAACCTTCACTTTTGAATCACCCTTCATTCCAAATTTCGTTAGTAAGTTCTTGGTGTATGCCTCCTGGTTTATAAAAATACCTTATGGTCCCTGTCTAATATTTAAACCAAAGAAAAAGTTAATTGGACCCATTGCGCTCATTTCAAATTTAGTCTCCATCAACTTCCTGAATTCAGCTGTTAAGCTAGGATTCGTGGAGCCGAAGATGATATCATCAACATAAATCTGAACAATCATCAAATGTTCGCCTTCCTTCTTACAAAAGAAGGTTGGGTCAACCGAACCTTGTTTAAATTTTGACATTTTTAAGAAGCGAGTTAGTGTTTCATACCAGGCTCTCGGTGCTTGATTTAGGCCATAGACAGCTTTATCCAGCACATAGCAGTGATCCGGGTGTCTTTCATTCACAAAACCAGGCGGTTGTTCAACATAGACGGTTTCTTCTAATTCTCCATTCAAGAAAGCGCATTTGACATCCATTTGGAAGACTTCGAAGTTCTTGTGAGCACCATATGCAAGAAAGATTCTAACAGATTCCAACCTTGCTACTGGAGCAAATGTTTCTTCATAATCTATCCTTTCTTATTGACAATAACCTTTTACTACCAACCGAGCCTTGTTACAAATGACATTCCCCTCCTTTTCCAGCTTATTTCTAAACACCCATTTTAGGCCGACAACAGAGGCATCTTTTGGTGTGGGAATCAACCTCCAAACTCTGTTGCGTTCGAACTCATTGAGCTCATCCTGCATTGCTTGAACCCAATCAGAATGATCAAGTGCAGCATTTACAATTTTCGGCTCTATCTTGGAGATAAACGAATTAAACATACAAAATTCCTTTTTAGAGAATAATGCAGTTTGTTTCGCCTTCAGTTGAGACCGAGTAAGAACATTTTCGGAATTTTCACCAATAATTTGCTCTTTGGGATGGTCCTTTTTCCATTTTACTAATGGAGGATAGCTTGGATCATATTTTGGATGTAATTCAGCTTCTACTTCTATTTCAACATCTGACGGATCACCTTCGCCTTCGTCAATAGAACTATCACTTACTTTTTCCTTCTCCCCCTCGACTGGCAAAGTGAAGTCTCTGTCATCATCAGAGTTTGTATTGCTTGTTGAAGTGGGTGTCTCCCCCTCGATTGGATTTTCACTTGTGAGTTTTGGATCAGTTGTATCTTTATCATTGATACATTTAGATGTTAGGATGAACTTGGATTCTCCCCCTCAACGGAAACTTCAGTTGTCTTTGGAGTAGTTGAGCTCTCCCCCTGGAACGTTGAAGCTTTAATTAGAGAGCCTTTGGGTGACTTAGGACTTGGTGGTTCGCTTTCCATCCCTTTAGTGGCTTCGTCTATAACCTTCTTGAGATTATCTACTTTTTTGTCTGCTGTTGTTGCCTCCGAATGAATTGTTTTTTCTGGTTCATCGAACAGCCGAATGTATTCCTCAAACAGGTTGGATATTGGAACCGAGACCTGTCCAGATTCTGGGAATATGTCTCCTGAAGCAATGTCAGTCCTTTGAACCTTCTTCATATAATTGTCATCAAAAGTAACATAATAAGTTTCTTCAATTTTTCTTGACCTCTTATTCAGCACCCTATATGATTTTGATGACAGAAAATAACCCATAAATATGCCTTCACCAACTTTAACATCAAACTTATTTCGGTTCTCTTTAGAGTTAAAAATAAAGCATCGTGAACCGAAAATATGAAAAAATTTCACGTTCGGTTTCCTATTATTTAAGATCTCATAAGGAGTTATGGAGAATCATTTGTTGAGCAGAGACCGATTCTGAGTATAACAAGCAGCAGCGATGGCATCAGCCCAGAAGTATAAGGGTAGAGAAGCGTAACTGAGCATGGTTCTGGCTGCTTCACATAGAGAATGGTTTCATCTTTCAACGATCCCATTATGTTGTGGTGTATAGGGGGCCGAAAAATTGTGAGTTATCCCCTTATCAGCCAGAAAGTCTTCAAAGTCCTTGTTCTTGAATTCTAGTCCATTATCACTTCTGATGTTTCTGACTACCTTCCTTAATTGCACTTCCACTTGCTTAATGAACACCTTCAGCTTGGGAGTTGCATCTGATTTCTGTTTAAGAAAGAAAACCCAAGTGAAGCGGGAAAAGTCATCTACAATAACAAGAATGTACTTACTTCCACCGATGCTCTCTATAGAAGAAGGTCCACACAAATCAATGTGTAACAATTCAAGTGCTTCCACTATCTTAGTATTGATGCGTGTTGGGTGGCTTTTTCGGCTTTGCTTACCCATTTCACATGTTGCGCATAAATGCTCCTTATCGAACTTGAGAAGAGGAAGGCCTCGAACATGATCTCCAATCACCAATTTGTTGATATCTTTGAAATTCAGGTGTGATAGTCGTCGATGCCATAACCAGCTTTCATTAGTGTTTGCCTTTGACAGAAGACAGATAGTTGGTGTCCCTCGTATTGGATTAATATTTAAAGGGTACGTCTCTCCCTTCCGCGCAGATTTCAGCAAAACCTTCTTTGATTGTTTTTCAATTATCTCCGATCCCTCATCATCGAATGATACCTTCAAACCTGTGCCCACTACTAATTGCGATACACTGATGAGATTGTGCTGCAATCCTTCCACATAAGCCACCTTTCTGATTGAGAAATCTCCATTTGTTATCATGCCGTATCCTTTGATTGTCCCATAGAAATTGTTTCCAAACTTCACAGACCCACCATCTTTCAGAGACCGAAACTCCCTTAGCTCCTCCTTCCTTCCTGTCATGTGACGCGAGCAACCACTGTCTACATACCATTCTTCGTCAAACTGCTTCTCACTGATTACCTGTAAATTCAAGCAGATTTAGGAACCCAAAGTTTCTTGGGTCCTTGTGAGTTTTTCACAGAGAAAGGAATTACAACAGAAGCATCAACCAAATAAGTTCGTTTAATTAGAGTTTTTTGATCTTTTCTTTTAATGGTATACACCTTGATTTTTGATTTATCTTCCTTAAATTTTAGTGTATCATTTGGTGTTGCTTTTGATGGTTTAGTGTTTTTCGTTTGATTCCTAGGTTTAGTAGAGGGTATCTTATTTTCCTTCTCAGAATTTGATACCAGCTTTCCTTTTCCTTTGATGTCCTTCAAAGAATTTGTTTTATCTTGGGACTTGGAGTTTCCATAACTTGGATTAGAATCGAATCTGGTTTTAGGATCTGGATCGAGGACCGAAAGTGGGTCGACGACCGAAAGTGGGTTCAGGACCGAGACTAGACTTTCGGTTCTGGGATTTAGAATAATAGGAATTTGGACTAAAGTTTTCCTTCATATTTTCCTTTCCCTTGTCCATGGATTCTTTCCTGGGAATCTCATAGTTGGGATTTTGAGAATTCCAATGCCTTTTACGTTCATTCAGATTCATGGAGTATCTTCGATTTCTCAGGCATTTTTGTTCAACCAGCTCCTTCTGAGATTTGTGAATATTGAAGCTTGTCTTTGCTTTCTGTTTCTGGTGGGTTGCAGGTGACTTAGTTTGAACTTTCGGTGCTTCCTCTCTCTTGAGCAGAACTTTCGATTCTTCCCTCTTGATAGGAACATCAGGTTCAACCATCGGTTCTTTAGGAACATCTTTGGTTCCACTTGTGCTTGGAATATTGAAACTGGAGGGTTTGTTGAGAGGTTCTGGTATGTATCGACCCTTGACTCTCCATGTGGTTTTCTCCGATAGTCCCACAGTTTCGTCTGTATTATCAATAGGAGCAGACCAAAAATAGTCTTCGCAACCTACAACATTATCTTCGTCAACCATTGTTCTTAATTCTACCGTCTACTTTTGAGTGACTCCAGTCGTAGCATAGACCTGATTTGGCACGGTTTGGACCTTTTGATAAACCAAAGCTTTTTCCTTGAGTTTTAGTTTCTGTTCTTTTGACAGACGAGCAAACTCAACCAAATTTTCTGATATTAGAGATTTTTCACTCTCGGTTTCAGTTTTCATAAATTTGGAACAATCAATCTCATCTTCTACTGAGATTTCACTCATCTCGCTTTCTGCATCAAATTCAGACGAATTATCTAAGTTTATTTTATTATCCTTAACAATTTTAGCATTTGACAAGTCGAATGTATGTATAGTTTCAGTTTTAATCGTTAGCCTATCATTTTCATCTAAGATATCTTTTAACATACTTTTATGTTCCTTAGAATCGATGAAAGTTTCTATCTTATCCCAACCTAGCCTATACGACATTGACGTTTCTTCAGAGGACACTTCTGATTCGCATTCTGCCATAACTTCATCTTCTTTATATTCAAGAAAGGGCAAAATCATCTTATGAATTTTCTTACCAATTTCACAATTTAAATGTAATTGAGCAATATTAGTATAAAGACGCTTAGCAATCAAACAAAAAACATTTCTTTGTTTTAATAACTTTAAGTTGTCTCTTTGCAAATAAATACTTTCATCTCTAGCCCTAACTAACTCTGCTTCCTTCAGCTCAATCCTGATTCTCCTCTCCTCACTTTTTGAAGACACCCTGCCGAGTTGGTCAGTTAGGTTAGAATTTGCTAAGCATGTTTGCATGAGGCTACTACTTAGGTTAGAGAATTTAGAGTTTAATTCAATTAATTCTTCTTGATAATCAGTTTTTACAATTTTAAGAGACTCAAGAATAGAATGTACCTTTTTGATCAATCGATCGCAGTCGTTGATCTTCTCACTCACTGGCTTGGCCGCAAAACACTTATTTTCAGTCAGGTTCGGTTCCGAATCTGCACTCTCGGTTGATGGACCAGCAGTGACGATAAAACATTTTCCACCCGAACCTTCATTCTTTGCCACATTCGCCTTTCCATGAGTGGGTCTTCTAACCTCTTCGTCTTCAGAGTCGGTTGACCATACTTCTACGCCACCGAACTCATCTTCCTCAGTGTTCTCCTATACGATTAAGGCATTCATTGAGCTGTTGGACGCCTTTTTCTTTTTGAATTCTTCTAATTTGCACATATAATACGCTTCGTCATCTTCACCCTCTCTCTTCTCAGCCATCTTTCTCAACATGCAATCTTTGGCAAAATGGTTTTTGCCGTGACAATAGTTGCAGTCGTATCCAAAGTCTCCTGCAAGTGTCTTCTCCTTTTTCTCTTCATCCTTTTGAGAGAAGACTTTTAGTTCATCCTTCATCTTCTCAGAACTGTAGCTCCCCTGCCAGTTTCGGTTCTTGTTTGCGGGAAATTTTCTCCTTGCGAATTTCTTTGGATTTGTGATCATCAAGGCATATTCCTCACTTGTGAGCTCGCACTCTGACATGTCTGACTCTTCTTCTTCTTTTTCAGCAGTACTTTTTCCTTTAGAAACAAGAGCCAACGATCCCATACCAGAGACCACTTTCGCTTCCTTAGTTACAACACTTTCATGGGACTTCAGTATCCCTACTAGTTTTGCCAGCGAGTACGATTTGAACTGTTCATGTGCCTTCACAGTGGAAACCACCACCATACATTCTGGTCTCAGCCCATTCATGAACGTTACTTTCTGCTCGATCAACTTCCTCTCTATCCCATGCTTGATGATCTTACTTAAGAGATGATTGAACCGATCAAAGGTCTGTACAAGCTTCTCTTTAGGTTTCTGTTCAAAAACTCCAAATTCTGATAGCAACAGAGTTTGAATGGAGTGTTCCAGATCTTCATCAGTTGAGAAAAGTTCCTTTAGCCTATCCCAGATTTCTTTAGCAATTGTGCATGAACCTACAAGCCGAAAGGTATCAGATTGCAGGGCGAATCTTATCATCCGCGTGGCTTTTACGTTACACAAGATCTTGTCCTTCTCATCCTGTGGCATCTTTTGAACATCTGTCACCAACTTGTTGTAATCTTTTTGCATCTTAACAATTGTGTTTGTCTCCGAATGTATAAACGGTCAAAGAGTGATAGCTTCCCAGATGAGATAGCCATTGTCTTCCGATCCAACCACGTAATCTTCAAAGTGATGAGCCCATACTTCGTAGTCTTGAGTATAGAGTATGGGTACTCTTGTTGTTGATCTGATACTATTTGAGATGTTAATTGGGTTTGTATGTGAATCTTCTTGAGACATGGTGAGCTGCTCAGAATCAAACCTATAAACTTGAGATTAGGGTTTTATCAAAAATAGAGTTATCGTCGATATGAAGATGACGACTTCTATTTATACGATAAAAGCGAAAACCCTAAAGAATTACGTATACAGAAGTAATGTGTATTGATCACACAGTCTCTTGCTCTGATACCAATTGTTAGAACAAAGTTTTATTAGGAGCGTATGATTCTAAGCAAGATATAAAATAAGAACGTAATAAGAACACAAGTATTGCGTTAAATGTGTCGAATGATTAATGCAAATAACACCTCAGAAGAGCTCGATAAAGAACTTCAATTTGTAGAGGCGTTTAGGGTTACAAAAATCAACGTAATGAAAAGCTTATCAATATACGCATACATGCATGCATATATATACTATAACCCTAGCAATCAATCTAGATAACTACGCAACTAATCTAGATAGACACGGATGGACAGGCCCAATCCGGATTACAAAACACTTAGCCCAAGATGCAACACAAATATACACTACAACACTGAATCGAACCGAAGTCCGGAACTAACTGGGACCCCATCCCCTGCATCGGACCGAAGTCCGGAACTAACTGCATCGAACCGAAGTCCGGAACTGCCTGCATCAGACCGAAGTCCGGAACTGACTGGGACCCCGTCCCCTGCATCCGGCCGAAGTCCGGAAACTGACTGAACATAGCATATTGTAACATATCAACTAGCATGAATACGTATACTGCATACTACATCTGAACAAAGTTCGGAAAACATAACACAAAACATGCTTGAATCACAAAGACATCAAGCACTCTAACTACTGCATCGGACCGAGGTCCGGAACTAACTGAACATAGCATAACATAACCATAGCATATAATATAAACACATATATTGCATACTGCATCGGACCATAGTCCGGAACACATAACTTATATGTATCACAAAGACACCAAGCATAATAAACTACTGCATTGGACAGTAGTCCGAAACTACTGCTAACTAAACGGGCCGGCATTGTGGCCGTAGACCCGTTCCTACTGGAAGGAAACTCACCTCACACTGCTGACGTCCTGTAGACACAATCTCATACTGTTGAAGTCCCGCAGACTCAACCTTAGCTGTTGGATGACAGATTCCCAAACTGTCAACACCAAAATAACACCCAACAAATAATTGGGTTCTAACACATAACTCTAAATACATATTTTGGGTAATTACTACATTACCCCTAGCTTGGCTTACCCAAGCCCAAGGCCCAATCCATAGGCCCAAAGTCAACTAGGGATCAAAGCCCAACATATGGCATAATTTTCCAAATTAGGCCCAAACCTCTACATGGACTTCCCTTAAGGCCCAATTGTCCAGTCCAGTCCAACATGTCTCATTCTAAGGGCCCAATATCATACAACCATCTTGGCCTAACTATGGCCCATCTATGGCCCAATTTTTCCAAATTGGGCCCAATCCTTCATATGGGCCTTACCCTAGAGCCCAACTAATTACTCTAGTCCATTTGATTGTTCTTGGATGACCCAACACCAAGCCCAAGTGAAATTAGGGTTTCACATAAAATGATAATTAGGGTTAAGTGTTTCTTACTTAACCCATTAAGGGCTTAACCCACTAAGGACTTAATCCATTAAGTCCATTATTGCTTAGATTAATTTCTGCCAATGATTGTTATTTAATATTTCACTTTTTAAATAAGTCTCGTGTGTGTCCTCATAAATTCTCAAATATTAGGATTTTCTCAATTAGTCCATTAAGGACTTGATCCATTAATTCCTTTACTTTACTAGATAAATGGCATGGAATAGTTTGGGCTTAATTCACAATCCAATCTTAATGGCCCACAAGTGGGCCCAATAAATCTAAGGCCCAAAACTCATAATTAGGGTTTTCCACCCAAACATGGCCTAATAGGCCCAAAACCAATATCTAAGCCCATTGGGGTTTGCTAGCGGGGCACCACCCACTACCACCTCGGGTAGTGGTGGTCGATGACGGCTCACGACGGCGGCCACCACCCTAAGGTGGTGGTTTTCCATTTCTTTTCATTAATCTTTTGGAAATTACAATTACAATGCTTTATACACACACACACACTAACTAACTAACACACACACACACAACCACCCTAGTGGTGGTCGGCGGTGGTACAAGACGGCAACCACCACCTCAAGGTGGTGGTTGTGGCTATTCTTCGAAAATTCCTGCTAAACAACACCCAAACACCACTTAACTGCAATAAACACACCTACGCATACGTTTTCTGTTGCAAACGAACTCCAGCCACCTACTTGGTGGCATACAGTGGCGATGGTGACACGAGGAGGCAGCAACAGCAATAGCAACACCAACGTCCGCAGCGGCGGCGTTTTGTCTTCGTCGGCCGTTAGGCAGCAGCGGCGGTGTCGTGATGGCTAGAAGATGGCCTTTGGGGAAGGCAGCGGCTAGATGTCGTTGAAACGGAGGTGGTAGCTAGCTGCTGTTGGGACGATCCCAGTAGCGGCGGTGGTCGGAACGACACCAGCGACAGCCGAGGGTGCTGTAAGCAGCGACTGGTGGCGGCAACATCATGGTCTCGCCGATATGTAGGAGAAATTGGAGGTGAAGGTTAAGTCCTTGCGAAAGAACGACGACAACGATCGCGCCACCCAGCCCAGCAACCTTACGACATTCTGCACGACGTCTAGCAGTCGTGGCGGTGCTTCGATGGAGGAGTAGCGACGGCAGCGAGCCTGGTAGCGCAATGGCGGGTGAGAAAGCTCCGAGTACATGGTGGCGGCTGAAACATATTGGTTAGGGTTTGCCTTGGGTTTTCAATGCTTAAATATGGTTACAGCTTAAGAGGGTGATGGTAGGGAAGGATGGTGTCGGGTCTAAACCCGTGTCCATCCAAACTTCAATCCAAAAAATCCAACTTCAGCCCCTCCTCACCATTTGTTTTCCATTTAACCCTAAAACTTACACTTTAGCCCTTGCCCTAGGAAATTCTTTACAACTGAATCCAAAACTTACTTTTTAAACCCTAATCCCATAAATTTCTTTCATAAAAGATCCCTAAATCACCAATAAACCCTTAAGCCTTCAAATCTTTTCAATTTATGTCCTGAACGTACACTTTTAACCCGCGACCTTCAAAATTCTTTACAAACAAATCCAAAACTTACATTTATTAATATATTTAAATAACCAGGGCGTTACAATTTACTTCCAAGATTTTTATAAACTACACGATTATCTTCCTCTTACGTAATTTTCATTTTCAACTACAATATATATAGCCTAGTAGGTGTTCGGAAAAAAGATGTGATGTAAGAGAAAGGTAATAGTGAAATTTCAAAAATCTTGAAAGTAAATCAAGTTAGTAGTTGAAGTTTAAGAACATTATGATGGATATATCAAACAAAACGACGTATTATGGTGTGTTTGGGTACCTAAGCTTATATACCCTTAAGGGTATATTCACTTTTCCATATATATATATATATATATATATATATATATATATATATATATATATATATATATATATATATATATATATATATGTTCAAATGTTTCCAATAAATATTGTGTGCCTAAATGCACCAATGAGAATTCAAGAAATAATAAATAATTAAATAAACATTAAAGGGTATTTTGGACCTTTTGTACTTTTAATTAAGGAAATCATTTAATTGAAATCCTAAAATTGTGGAAATAAAGTAAATATATTTTACCTAGTCCTTCACCTTCGTTTCCTGCCATCATTTCTGTCTGCTGTCATCAATCTAAACCATTTCAGTCAGCCTTCATCTTCTAGATTTTTGTTTCAGTTTGAACACCGATGGATGTTTGATTAGAGATAGCTTCAACACGAATCTTGAATAGGAAGGGGTTCAATTTGAGGACAATGGTATAACCGAATAATGTAAAACCAATTAAACACCAATCGGGGTGAGGTTTGATTCTTATCTCCTTCGTAGCCAACATTCTATTCACCACATCTATTGAACAATTTGATTTTCAATTGCTTTTCAAGTTTCTATTAATTCTCAGGTTCAATTTTTCTTGATTCTTTATCTTGTACTCAATAATTAACTTGAACATGTTATGCTTGATGTAATTTCCCAAATAAAGTTAACCTGATTCCAAATCTTTTATAATAAAATGTTTGTCAACTTATTTCTGTTGTTGACCTTGTATATTGTAGGTATACCTTCAGAATTTGGTCTTTAATATTCTGCCTTTAAAGTGTTTGTGAAAAGTCCTCAACGAATGAGAGTGACAATGCAGACTTTTATACCTTTTTGTGAAAGGAGTACAAAAAACTTGAAGGAAACCCACGATTGTATCCGACAATGGGAAGATGTTAACATATCTTTTACTGATGTACATGTAAGTCTTTGTTATTATTCATTGATTCTTTGTCTACATAGAATGTTGTGAATGGAGTAGCATATGATTGATTTGTATGGTATTTGTGAATAGTATGTTAATAAACACGCCATGTAGGAGTGTTTTTCTTTCTCCATTGGAGAATAAGGCTGTAATATGTTTTTGAAGGCTATAAATATAGCTTGCTCAAGGCTTGTTTTCATGTTAGTATGAATGTCATTCAGTTTGGATTTGGAATGTAAAAAACAATAAACATGTGTAAAATAGCGATTATGATAGAATATTCAAAACCATTATGCAAGAATAATTTATTATGTAAGAATATTTATTGTTGTATTCTGATAGAATTGTAGTTAATTGTTTATATGTTTAATGTGCAGTTGTTACAAGTGTATCACTACAAAATATTTTGCAATAAATTTGTAATAGAAATGGCTTGAAGAATGGCTTGAAGGCGTGATGGGAAATGTTTGAAGAATGAATTAAAGAATGATCACACTCATAGAATGTAATTAAGAATGTTGTTATTTTTTAGCAATTAGACTTGTTATTTTTTCAGAATGTTGTTATTATTCAATGAATCACAATCATACAATGTAATTATTTGGTATACTATTAGTTCAAGAATCGATTTTGTGTATTCTTTCAGAATGTATTTAGTAGTTTATGATTGGCATTATGTCATTCTGACAGATGAAATCGAAAATATATTTACTAGTTCATGGTTGACATTCTATCATTCTGGCAGAACAAAATCGAAAAATATTTACTAGTTTATGGTTGGCATTGTATCATTCTGACAGAATAAAATCGGATTTTTAAATTAGAAATAGTTTAAAATATTCAAATTTTTTAAAATAAAAGAATTAATTGTCCCTAAAATTAGAAAATTTCCTTTTTTAATATAGGTTAATTGACTAAAATGCCCTTATGATGAAATTAATGTGATTATATGGTACATGTTATCCTATTCTAATATCATAGACCCTTATATCATGACCTTTGATTTTATTCCATCTGATGGTCCAGATCTGTGCATTCTAGCACACAATAGTTAGTATAAACAATATAACCTAACCCTATATATATATATATATATATATATATATATATATATATATATATATATATATGTTTAGGTTATTGTGTTCTAACTAGTTATTTTGTGGATGTAGGAATGATTATGTACCAATCATTTTACTTATTTTAAGAAAGTTATTTATCAATATTATTAAATTAAAAAAATAAAATAATACCATTTAATTTAAAGAAGGGTAAAAATGTACATTTCCATTACTTTCAAATTATGAAACACAAATTTAAAAATGGAATTTTCGAATTTTAATGGATTTTTTATTATGTTAATTTTGAATTATTATTTTTTAATTAATTTAATTTTAATTCTGTCAAAATGTGATTTTGTTAAATAATGTTCAATGACATTGTTTTGTCAAAATGTAATTCTATAAGAATATTATTGAAATATAAAAAATTTCTTGAACTTGTGGTTGAATAATAACATTCTTATATATTCATACACATCCAAACTTAAATACAAATTTAAATATATTCTTACAGACTATTAGTCTAATACATTTTAATATAACTATAATATTCTAACAGAATATCACGAAAATGAATAAAATTCTTAAGAATAAATTCTTAAGGAGTCGTCTTGTTGGTGCTTCTTTTTTACTTGAATCAAAGCACTTAGGTAATGTTCGATGACCAGTAAGAAACCTTGACTAAGTTAAGAGTTGCTTCTTAGTCGTGTAGACTGCCTACCTCATGAGAAACAACATCGCACAACTTTTGAAGATCACTTGATGGTGGTGTTGGGGGAAAAGTAGAGTAGTGATATAACAAAAAATGCTTCCGATTCAAGATAATGACATTTTACCACTTGGGTTTCAGTAAAGACTTCATAATCTTGGAGAAAACCGGGCAAACACACATAATTACACGTGCATTGCTCTCTGGGCATTTCATGAACAACTGGTGTGTACGAAAAAAATCCAACAAGGGCCTCAACACGTAAAACCCGGTAAAAACCGGACCGGACTGGGAAAAAAACCGGACCGGTTTTGATGGATTCCTAGAACCGAGAACCGGCCCGGGGGTCCAAAAAAACGGTCCGGTCCGGTCCACCGGTCCGAATGCTCACCATTAACTAAATCTACATTGTAAAAATCAAGGATTTCAAGAAAATTCCAAGTTTAGTACTCAAGGTCAACATTCAAAAGTGCTTGTTCGATTATTACTACCTAGTGTTATATATAAAACTTAATTAACACATGATATGATAAAAATAAGTTATATAAACAATAATAATAGTAATAATAAATGCTGATAATATATAATAATCGATAATTTATACATATTGAGACAAAATAATGTTGCTTTCTTATTTGAAATTTGGTAAGCGGATATGAAAATTGATAAGTAAAGGATTAGGATGGCCCTATTTTTATCTAAAATCTTTTCTCTCCTAAATATACGTAGTCAGACGTTCAAAGTTTGCACTGGATTCGGTTCTCTACATGCAGAGGGAGGAAAAATAGAAAAAGAGATTGAGAGAGCAACTCGCTGAGTCAACGCTGTTATCTGCCGCTGACTCGCAGGAACGGTAAGCATTGAAGGTACGCTATCTTTTTGCCGGAGTAAGTTTTCCGTTGTTCACCCAAACGAATTGTCAAACATACAGCCTAATATATACTTGCGATTAATTAAGAAGAATTGTTGCTTAATTGCCTGCTTGATCCAGATACTTTTAAAGTAAATATCTTAGCATTATCTGTTCAAGACTTGGGGCATTTTACCTCTGATATTCAATTTCTTTAGACGATCTTATGCTAAATTTAGTATCAAAAATGGTGTTGTATGCTAAATTTCGTATACTGTAAGATTAATTGTACGTTTGTGTTGATTTGAGTCCAAAATTAAGTCGCATGCTATATATGCAATCCAATAATTTTCAATACTGTTCTGTTCATATACATTATCAGAACTCTCATCATTTCTCCCAGTATTAGAGTCTGGGTATATATTCATATAGGTTATGTTCTCCTATGTTGACACCTTTCTCAATATGATTGATTTTCTGTAGGTTCAAACAAGCTAAGTCTATCAAAATGTACATAAAGCAGGTATTTGTCCTACTTCTTTTGGCCTCTTGGGTCCTTTCTGTTGTGATTTATTCTTTCTCCTTCTATCATCTTTATTTTAATTTGTACATGGGTTATACTGAAGGTCATCATCCAAGGGTTTAAGAGCTATAAAGAACAAGTTGCTACTGATGATTTCAGTCCAAAAGTTAACTGTGTTGGTACTGATATTTTTCCTGTTAAATATACCGTTTATTCATATTAACATAAATACATAATGTACAAGAATTTCTTCTTCAGTTGGTGCGAATGGATCTGGCAAGTCAAACTTTTTTCATGGTATGTGTAGCTCAGTATTATTTTTATCTGTTTTCTTTTGGGTGCTTTATTTGTCAACTTAACCTACTTAAATTGACTCCACAGCAATTCATTTTGTAATAAGCGACCTCTTTCATAATCTGCGCAATGAAGATAGACACACTTTCCTCCATGTATGCTCCTTGGTTACGTTTCTATGATCTCAATTCTCAACTTAACATACTTAAATTGGATTTTAATCTATTATTTACCATTTCTCAGGAAGGAGTAGGACACCAAGTTCTATCAGCTTCTGTTGAGATTGTATTTGATAACTCTGACAATCGCATCCCGGTAAATCTTCATCACCTACATATGAACAGAGTCTTCTTTGTATGCATTTACAACATTTTCTCTAATTTGTATTTTCTTTTTTAATATTTGAAGGTTGATAAAGAGGAGGTGCACCTCCGGAGAACAATTGGTATACAAAAGGATGAATACTTTTTGGATGGGAAGCATATAACGTGCGTTTTGTAATAGGATAGTTTGTTTCCTTCTACCCTTTGTTATGCCCTTGTTGAATTATTGTTTATCTTGTTGAGTGACATAACAAAGAAGGTAATGCAACATTATAGGAAAACTGAAGTTATGAGTCTCTTAGAAAGTGCTGGGTTCTCCCGTTCCAATCCATATTATGTTGTGCAACAAGGGAAGGCATGTCATCTCTTTTGTCTGGTTTTGATGTGTATAGTAAGTTTCAAACTTTTATTAATAAATAACAACCATGCATTTATTGTAGATTGCATCATTGACTTTGATGAAAGATGCTGAACAACTTGATCTACTGAAGGAAATTGGTGGGACTCGAGTTTATGAAGAGTGTCGTTGCAAAAGCTTGAAAATTATGCAAGAAACTGGCAAGTGGTTCATTGTTATTGTTAAGTTGGTTGTTTGTTGTATTTGTTGGATGCTTTCTTATATGTTTTATGAAACCAGGAAATAAGAGAAACCAGGTAATTCAAGTGATGCAATACGTGGATGACAGATTAAAAGAGTTGGATGAAGCGAAAGCAGAGTTGAAGGATTATCAGCAGCTTGACAAGCAGAGAAAGTCTCTAGAATACTCCATATATGAGAAACAATTAAATGATGCACAACGGGAGTTGGATGAGGTAAAAAAATCTTTTATATGTTGATTTATTTCGCTTTGACCAAGATCACTCTGAGAATTCCTATAATCATGTGACAATGCCTTATGTAAACATGTATCATTTGATGCAGGTGAACAAGGAGCGACATGTCATTTCTGAGGAATTAGTTAGGTATTCTAAGTCATCTGTAGAGGAAGAAGAAGAATTAGAGAAATTAGATAAGTCATTTAAAGATCTCACAAGAGAAGTTCAGGGTTTGACTCGAGATAAACAAACAATAGAGAAACAACAAACAGTAGCTGTTAAAAAGCACACAGAGGTTGATCTTGATGTCAAAGAACTTGAAGAGAAAATCGTTGGGAGTACTAAAGCCAAGGTATTATTGTAATTTCTTAAACACATTACATAGACGTCTATTTTGTAAATGTGTAAGGAGTTCATGATAAAATCACAGAATCATCTTCAATTCGAGGATATGGAAAAATACTTATGGATGCTGGAAAGCTGATTTGCTTTTTGATTTAAAAATTAATGCTGCAGGATGAAGCTGAAAAACAGCTTGAGGTTCTTCACATAGAAATCAAGGAGTCCACCCAAGAGCTAAACAAAATCAGGCCTTTGTATGACAAGCAAGTTAAAGAGGAGGAGGATATCACCAAAGAGTACTTCTTCATATTTGACTCCAGATGAAATCTAAGTTGTGTTGTTCTGTTTCCTTTTTTGGCTTTTCTACTCTATATCTTACTTGTTATCTTTGTGTTGAACTGCTTATGCCACAGAATTATGGAAAAGGAAAAGAAGCTCAGCATACTCTACCATAAACAAGGTGGTGCAACCCAGTTCTGTTCTAAAGCTGCACGTAATAAATGGCTTCAAAACGTTATCGATAAGTATAACAAGGTTCTGTCCTCCGATGAGGAGCAGGTAATCATTATATTGCACATGCATTACAATAATATGAATGCATGCATACATTCATACATATTGTAGAACCATGGAGTAGATGTAGATCTCCTAAGTTTTATTTCTTGAATGAAACACTAAAATTTATAGAACTTCATAACACACAAGGACAAGAAACTAAAACAAGTAAAAGAAAAACAAATGAGATCGCACTACTCTCTCTTATGTTACCCCCCAACCCACCGGGGGCATTCACTAGCTTTCAAATTTTGCGAGTGAATTCTTTTATACATACCTATAGTTTTTTCCTTCAAAGGAACCCCTATTCATAAAAAGATACATTTAGAAAAATCCTTGGTACAAAATCTATCCTTGGCATTAAGGAGAAGAGCATATTAAATAGGCATTGTCTCAGGATTTTGAGATGAAAGATTTGGGTGTTGCTACGCTACTTGAAAGTCACCTTTGAGGTTATCCTGTGTTTCAAACAAAAAGGGTTTATCTTGGAAGGATTTACACATTTAGATTTTGGTGGTTGTTAAGATTCACGTAAAAGCACTATGGGCTATATGGTCACTGTCAAGGGAGTGTTCTTGATGGTTTTAATTTCTTCATGCAATAACATGGCATAACGTGTGGCTGTTGTGAGATTTTAATTATAACACAATTGCCTTCTTTTATATGTTGTAGGAGAAACGACTCAAGGATGAAATCGGTAAAGTTGAGGGAGATATGGCAGCACAAGATGCATATATCCAAAGTCATCAAAGGGAGATAATTTCTTTAGAAACTCGGATATCAGGTTATCGCGAGGGTCTTAACTGTTACAAGTCAAAGAGGGATGAGCTTCATGATAAGCGGAAGTATACCTATGCTCTTTGGTCCTTTGGATTTTGCATAGTTTAATTTGATTTATCAGATGCTAAAGGTTTGACTCTTTAGGTCTTTGTGGGGGACAGAAAGCAAACTTATAGCTGAAATCGAGCTACTTAAAGTAGAAGTTGTGAAGGCGAAAAAAAGCTTAGCTTATTCTACTCCTGGGGTATGTTAATAAATTAGCATATTAATTTTACAGTGAATTATAGAGAATAACAATGTGCTTTACTCTTGCTATCAATTTATGTACTATCCATAATAGCAACATACTTACATTTTCTTACTGATAATATCAATGTACTTCTATTTTACCCATAATATATAGCAATGTACTATATGCTATCAATATGGCCAGTGTACCTTATTTGTTGCATATTGCTATTTCAATAATGAAATGTAAAAACATTGCTATTATGGGTAAGGAATCGTAAGTACATTGGTATTATGTGTGAAGAAAATATAAGTACGTTGCTGTTGTTTGTAAAAAATATGTAAATATTTTGCTATTATGGATGAAAAATGTAAATTCATTGTGGTTATGGTAAAAAAAAATTCCAACATTGATAAAAAAAAGAGTAAATGACATGGCTATTGCATTCATTATGTATGCATAGATATGTCCATATTGATATATACGTACGCACATACACATGTGCATCTTTTGATGATGCAACTCTATAGAGCCCCATCAATCTCACAAATTTACTGGTTTTTAGTTTAGATTTAGTTGCAAGAGCCATTTCCCTCACCAAGTCACCAAAGCACTATGTCTCTCAGTACCCATCCTATTTCTAAGTAGATTTGGTTTAAATGTACGGTTGTATTATTTTCTATCTTACAATTAACAGGACATAAGGAGGGGAATTAGTTGTGTTCGGAGAATCTGCAAAGACTACGACATTCGTGGAGTGTTCGGTTCAGTTATCGAGTTGCTGGAATGCAATGAAGATGTATTTACTGCTGTTGAAGTCACTGCTGGGAACAGGTTGTATATTGACGATTGTCTTTTAAACATGCTTTCTTAGCTAATTAGTTGTGGTATTATTTTTCTGCAGCTTATTCCACATGGTGGTTGAAACTGATGAAATATTTAACAAACTGATTCGACACCTTAACACAAAGGAAGGTGGAAGAGTTACATTTATACCTCTTAACCGGGTTAAGGTTCCTCATGTAACTTATCCTCTAGAAACATTTGGTGTGAAGCCTCTTCTTAAGGAATTGAAATATCACCCTAAGTACGATCAAGCATTTTCTCAGGTTAGCAATTTTTCCATTAATTTTTCTGTTTCTGATGATATTGCTATCATCACATCATCTCTTATTGCCATTATACCTCCTTTGATTTAAAATGTTGAAGGTCAACCTCATTTCTGTTATACTTATAGTAGTGGTCTAGCATTCAAATGGTTTTATAGAGTAAAACTTAATTCCATTACGTGGTCCAACATGTCTTCTCCTTTCTTGATAGAACTTTTACCATGGCGTAGCATTCAAATGATTTTTTAGATTAAAGTCCTCCTCTTAAAGTTGACATATCTTTTAGGACACAAAAAAACTGGTATATTTAGCATTATAGCTTTTATAAATAGTTACCATTATAAAGCATATATTCACTTCCATGATTTAAGTCAACAGTTATCCCATATTGTACTGGTTTATGAATAGTATTTATCCCCTAAAAGTTTTTAAGTCGGACAACGAAGTTTTGTTTGTTTAAATAAATGGATTTTAATACATTATTTACATATTTAATTAATATATGATAGTTACATTATGTTTCAAAATGTGTTATTGGAGTGAGTCTCTGCTATACCTGCCTGTTTTTATTATGACCGCTGACCATGGGCCCACTTATTGTTAAAGATCATCGCTCACCTATTAGAGACAATATTATCTAGAAGAAGTTAGCTTGTTCTAGATTGCTCTGGAAGATTCTAGAACATTATGGAAGACTATGAAAGACTCAAGAATATACTAGAAGAGTCTAAAATACTCTAGAATGACATGAAAGACCTTGGAAGGTTATGGAACATTCGAGAACACTATGGAAGACACAAGAACATCATAGACTAATCTAGGGCATTATAGAACATTCTAGAAACATATATAAGCATGTAATAGATATAGATTATGGTAGAAGATTCTAGAATACTCATGAATGTATGTAACTTGTAGGAAGATCTAGAAACTTCCTATAAGAAGGTGGAAACAACTATAAATAGGTGTGGAGCTCATTTGCTCCAAACCATCCAACATCTAAGTATTCACGAAAGCCTCAAAGAAAGCAAAATGTGTAGTAGTCTCACAAAGTGTAAGTTCTTCTTAAGTGTCTTAATAAAGTATTGTTGTTTCCCATATAAAGAGTTGTGTTCAACAATCTGGTATCAGAGCCAGGTTTCTTGATAGTGAAAACGAGTGATTCTCTTTGTATCGTGAGTAGTCTGTGATTCTACAAGTTTAGTGCTGAAACTAGCTTGTTTGGTATTACCGAGGTACTGCCAACACGATGGGTGATCTCCAAGTTGTCGGAGGAATCAAGAAACTCAACAACAACTACAAAATGTGGGAAACATGTATGAAGTCCTACTTACAAGGACAAGATCTATGGGAGGTTGTTGGTGGAAGCGAAACTATGCCACCAGAAGAAGATGTTAATGGTGCTTTGCACAAATGGAAAATCAAAGCAGGCAAAGCATTGTTTGCCTTGAAGACCATAATCGAAGAAGAGATGTAGGAGCATATTCGGGACGAGAACACACCGAAAGAAGCTTGGGACATGTTTGTGACACTTTTCTCAAAGAAGAATGATACTAGACTACAACTTTTGGAGAACGAGCTATTATCAATCTCACAACGTGACATGACGATTGCTCAATATTTCCACAAGGTCAAGTCGATATGTTGGGAGATTACTGAACTAGATCCGCAATCCGTCATTGCAGAAGCTCGAATGAAAAGGATCATCATCCATGGACTGAGGCTAGAAGCTTCATTACTATTGTACAAGGATGGCCCGTTCAACCATCACTTGTAGAGTTTGAGAATTTGTTGGCCAGCCAAGAAGCTATGGCTAAGCAAATTGGAAGCATCACGCTAAAGAGTGAAGAGGAAGCACTCTACACAAGTAAAAGCCGGAGGAATTTCAAGCCACCTTCTAAAGAAGGATACAAAAATGTTGACAATAGCAGAATAGGAAGGCACCATAGACTTGACAGTGGTGCATATGGATGACTATCGTATGGTATTGGGAATGGATTTTCTAGACAATATACGACCCTGACCTGAGAGAGATGATACTATGCGTATCACCAAGGGTTCAATAATTCACATTGTACCCTTGAAGACAAATATGATTGGATCCCGAATGCTATCAACTATGAAACTCGACAAAGGTCTCAAGAAGAGCGAGACAAAGTTTATGACAACCTTGAAGGAGGAAGACGTTCATTCAAAGATGGATGCTCCGAATGAGAATAATAACATGACATCACCAGAGTTGCATAAAAAGTCTCATCTTAGATAAAAAATGGAACATGTGATGGAGAAACTGGATAAGGCGAAAAAGAAGAAAAACACATTAATTCGTAAGAGAAAAGTAGAATTTCTCAACAGATCAACATCTAAACGAGATGAGCAGATCAATAAGGGATCAGGTCATAACATGTTAATATTGTGGGAATTTTCCAAGGCTTGTAAAAGGGACAACTCACATGCTTACAAGTTTGTCAAAGGGAGGCATAAGAAACTACACAAGACAGCTCAACGAAGTCAGGAACAATATTATGTTGCAAGAAAAGGCAACCACGAATGTCGTTGCCAACTACGAAAACAATATATGAAGCAACGGCTACAACAACTAAGGAAAAACCAAGCATGTGGAAGAGAAAAAGTTCTCAAGGAAGATGTCAATATGCGACAGATAAAGACTGATAACCAAATAGCAGAATTATTCACCAGAGGGCTGAGTAATGGAAAATGTGAAGGTTTTAGATGTCAGCTCAACATGGTACGAAGAATGGGGGCTAGTGCTGAGGGGGAGTGTTAAAGATCATCGTTAGCCTATTAGAGACAATATTATCTAGAAGAAGTTAGCTTGTTCTAGATTGCTCTGGAAGATTCTAGAAAATTATGGAAGACTATGAAAGACAAGAATATACTAGAAGAGTCTAAAATACTCTAGAATGACATGAAAGACCCTGGAAGGTTATGCAACATTCTAGAACACTATAGAAGACACAAGAACATCATAGACTAATCTAGGGCATTATAGAACATTCTAGAAACATATATAAAGCATGTAATAGATATAGATTATGGTAGAAGATTCTAGAATACTCATGAATGTATGTAACTTGTAGGAAGATCTACAAACTTCCTATAAGGAGGTGGAAACAATTATAAATAGGTGTGGAGCTCATTTGCTCCAAACCATCCAACATCTAAGTATTCAAGAAAGCCTCAAAGAAAGCAAAGTGTGTAGTAGTCTCACAAAGTGTAAGTTCTTCTTAAGTGTCTTAATAAAAGTATTGTTGTTTTCCATATAAAGAGTTGTGTTCAACACTTATAGCCTACTTTAGCGCTTTTATTGCATATGATGAAAATTTAGGGTCCACCTCTAGATAGTTATAAACATCAAATCGGTTTAGATTAGGCTTATCATTCCATAGGTCCACAACCATTAATTACAAGTCTGTTATTAAGTCTAGTCTAGTGATTTACACAAGGTGCAAGCAAAAAAGAAAAGACCCAAGCAAGATAACCATCAGGATAAGAATGACTATATACAATTATATTGGCTAGTTTTCATACATAGATTGTCTTAGGATTAGGATAGGAATAGCACAATTTGTTAGTTTTTGTCTGTTAGATTCTTATGATAATATAAATAAATGTTAGGTTCGGTATTTACTGAATAGGATAATCGAAGAAACCTTTGAATTCTGTCATCTTAGTTGATACAAAGTGTACATATATGATGCATGGAAACTTCTCTAAGGTTGTCGTTTCCGTTTCCGAAACTCCATGGAAACTCCATGGAAACGTTTCCTGGAAGTATCGGATATCATGGAAACGTTTCTGCGAAGTTTCCTTAAAGTTTTGATGAAGTTTCCTAGCCGTTTCTATTTTATTTTAAGGTTTACATGAGCTTTTTAAGTTTAAATCCAAAAAAGACTAATGGGTTGCTGTTTTTAAGGCTCAAAACGTATTTGATATTCCCTTAAGTCCCTAACCAATCGTCAATCAAAGTCTCCCCTGTCGTGAGTCGTCTCCTGTCTTCTCGATTAAAGACGATTAGTCGATCACAATTCACTAGGATTGTCAATCATCATTCATCACCATTCTTGATTCTCTTAATTCCTAATCACATCATCGATTATGGCTTCTCAAGAAACACAAGGATCATCAACTACATCAATAGATCAACCTCCATTGCGGGACTTGACATCAATATATATATATATACACACACACACAATTTTATATTGACATTGACGTATCTCTGCCGTATCCGTATCTTGATTTTTTGGGTTTTGCCGTTTCCCGTTTCTGTTCCGTATCCATTTCCCATTACCGTATCCGTTTCCGTGCAACTTAGGTGTACATTGCATCAATATATATATATATATATATATATATATATATATATGTATGTATGTATGTATGTATGTATGTACACAAACTTCCTAATAGAACATAAGGCCAAAATTGCATTCTTTCTCACTAATATCAACCATATATAGACACAAATATTACAGTTTACCACCTTTGACTTATAGACAACTACAAATAATATATAAACATATCCTAGTCTAATATACTCCTTTAATCTAAGGACGAGGGGTTGCACCGTTGCAGATGCTTAGACCAGAATGAAAATCATTGAAAAGAACCTGTGGTAAACCTTTGGTGAAAATATTTGCAAAATTGTATCGAGAAGGAACATGTAAAACACGTATCTTGTTGCTCTTTGTTCTTTGTCTCAAACACAATGAATGGCAATCCTAATGTAAATAGAACTAATGCTGTCAGAGTAAACAATAGAGTGCGAGACGAATGGGATCCCAATTCAAGAAGAAGGTTACTGAGTCAACAAATTTTAGCAACTACATTGGTTACCCCCTGTATTCAGCCTCGACACTAGATCAGGAGACTGTCATCTGTCGTTTCTAGGACCAAGAAATAAGACTATCTTCAAGGTAGATGTAGTAGTGTCAGCTCATCCTACCCAATCTGCATCTGCATCTGTATAAGAGCAAGGGATGAAATTTGACAAGGGCGCATATGAAAGTCTATAGATGTTGGTTTAGGTCCTTAAAAACACACACAATTGCACACTCAAAACTCACAATGTGCACTGAAGGTGCTTTTCTTAGGCCACTTTAATTAAATGAAAGCTATGCCTTATATAGGCTTACAAACACGAGAATAAAAAGGAAACAAAACAAAAGACTCCATGACTAAACCAACTTACTGCTATCTATCTCAATATGCTGAAAATAAGGAAAATCCGGCCCAAAGGACTAGCTACCATTTATCCCAACTATTTTCTTTCTAATACATGACAAAAAAGAAATAATAACTTGATCAAGGAGAAGCCACGTAAATCTACACTTTCTTATTCAATCTTCTGCATATAGAAAACACAAGATCCAAATGACCAACTCTAACTATCGACTCGGAGACCCGCTGATCCGTGAACAACTCGATTAACCCAAAAATCATCCTCTTAATCGATTTTTTTCATTTTGTTCATCCACAACATCGATCCCGTAAAAACATCCTTCACCTTGAACCATCAGAACTTTTCGCGGACACCTAACCTCCATCTCGGTCACATCCAAAGTCCTCCTTTGTTGTTGGCATCGTTTCTAACTCGATTCTTTCTTCTCCAATAGTGCCAACAGATCACACAGGTCTGGGTTTAGATCTTCTTTTATATCTTCAACCCACCCACACACACTTGCAGGTGCACAAAGTTTTTGTCTTCTGATCACACATATCTATTTTTTCTTCTCATGCTGACTTGCTTCTCCATGATATCTTCACCACACAGATTGCTTATTTTCTTGGTTCACCCACAACATTGATTTAGCACACAACTTTTTCTTTCAACTCATACAGATTAATCTCCAAAACTCTATCACACACATAATTCTAATCACTTAGAACCTCTTCCAAAGATCCCACGATTTGAATCATCACCTCCGTCGTCTCGAACGGTGCTTCCTATCTCCCCCACGACAATGGTCCACCCGAAACACGTTACCGTCTCCGTCTTCTGCTATAAAACAGTCTCATAATAGCCTCTGATGTCTCAAACCTTCAATTTTTTGCTCCCTGCAACAAAAGTCACTGCCAAACACCCTGCTTCCACTGCGATGGCAGCCTCACACCCGAAGGCTCCTCTCCTTTGAAAGTCGACTCTCAAACCGACACCTTCATCACCTTGCTCTGATACCAATTGTTGGTTCAGGTCATTAAAACACACACAATTACATTCACTCAAAACTCACAATGTGCATTGAAGGTGCTTTTCTTGGGCCACTTTAATTAAACCAAAGCTATGCCTTATATAGGCCGACAAACATGAGAATAAAAAGAAAACAAAACAAAAGAATCCATGACTAAATCAACTTACTACTATCTCACTATAATACGGTGTATGTGGATATTTTGATACAATAAATAAGGTTTACGACTAGGAGAATCTATGTTCGGTTTTGATTACATAAATAAATAAATTATTTTGGCATCTCAAGGAGCACAATCTACATCTCAAAAGTGGACAACCAAAACAAACAGTGATTTAATGTTTATCTATTGTTTTTACAACTACTTTTCCGATGGATCATGTAACCTGTTTATGATCACCAAAAACCATAAACTCATCTCGAAAATACAAATATTCAGATACAGTTACTTAATGTCAATGCACCGTTCTTTTTTAAAGTTGAATTCTCGTTTTTCTCTAAGGTATTTGCTAGAACATTGCTTTGTGACAACTTGAAACTTGCTACTCATGCCGCTAGTACTCATGGTTTGGACTGCATTACATACGGAGGTCTCTCAACTTACCCCTCTTTTTCTTTATTTTATCCTTGCCTTTTTTTCTGTTAAGCTCAGCCATCATCTGTTACAGGGGACCAAGTTAGCAAAAAAGGTGTTATGACCGGTGGATTTTATGATAAAAGATGTTCAAAGCTGAAGTTTATGAAAGTCATTCGACAAAATACCATGTCAATCACTGCAAAGGAAATCGAACTCCAAAATGTCAGATCACAACTTGATAATATCCTTTATATGTCCATATATTTTTCTCCGCTTAAACTGATTTAATTTTTGACACTGGTTTATTTGCGACTCGCGAGGTGTCTTTAGTGGGGTCCCTTGTGTCCTCCGATCGGAAAAGGAGTTTGACAATTTCAACATTTGTTTTGTTTATCCTTCAAGATTGTCTCATTTCATCTTATGTTAGGCTAAGTTTGTTACACTGTACAGCACAAGCTGTGTTAGGCTATTTTTTATGATGAGTATGAGGAGAGCATTAACGTCTTTTTACAGACTTGATATCCCTCTATCCCATCTTGTTCCACCTTTTTGGGTGGGACAAAAAATTGCAATATATATATATATATATATATATATATATATATATATATATAACCAAAACCAGTCCTAGTCCCAGTTTTGACTTGACTTTCCACACTTCTAGACAAGGAAATCAATGCAATTGTTTCTGATAATCAGAAAGATGATGCTAAGCTGCGTCACGAGAAATCAGCTGTGGAACAGCTTAAGCAAGAATTTGCTAATTATAAAAAGCACACACGCAAAATCTCCGAAGTTCTAGAAAAGAAGGTTTTCTCCAGGCTTTCCATTCCCCTCTTGATGAGTTATTTTCAGTCTTCTTTTTTAACTGTTTGGAGCAACTAAACAATATGCAGAAGAAGTTGCTTGCAAATGTAAAGACTCAAATTGAGCATGTCAAAAGTAATATTGCTATGAAAAGAGATGAGATGGGAACAGAACTTGCTGATCACTTAACCCCAGAGGAAAAGGATCTCCTGTCACAATTGAATCCTGAAATAGCAGAACTCAAAGAAAGGCTTGTAACCAGCAGGAGAACCCGAGTAGAGGTTGGCTAATAAATGTTTACTACGAGTCAGTTGAAATATAACTTAGTATGTATAATATGATTATTTTTTTAACTGATAGATTGAAACAAGAAAATCAGAGCTCGAGACTAATCTATCAATGAATCTTGCTAGAAGGAAACAAGAACTGGAGGAAGTGAAAGAGTCTCAAGAAACTGATACTTTAAATGTTGAAGCTGAAGCAAAGAAGCAGGAATTGCAAGATGTAAAAATGTTTGTTGAAGAAGTGAAAAAACAGCTCAAAAGTAAGGAGCCTTAGGCCCTGTTTAATTTTTTTTTTCTCTTTAGTACTGTCTGGATAATGTTTTTTTTGTAATTGGAAGAAATGACGGCATAATTGAGTAAATGGAAGGAAAAAAAATAAACTAGAGCAGATTTGAAGAAAGATGGGACTTGGAAATGCCTCCTTTCTCTGACTATCTTTATAAAGTCAAAAAGAAAAACCCATAAAAGTCATATCTCCACTAAGTTGATTAAGTCATAAAGAAACAAGTTTCTAATATAATTGATAGGCTTCATATTAATTTTCTTTTCACCAGGAGTATGTGAAAGAATAGACGATCGAAACAAGGAACTCATGAAAATCAACAAAAAGAAGAGTGATTTGAAGGTAATGTAGGCTTCCTAATGAGATATTGCAGTATATGTGATTGTCACTTTTCACTGGTAATACGTTTCCTTTTTGTGCAGGCTCATTTGGAGGAGTATAAAAAGACCCGCCAAAATAAAGATAAACGAGCAGAACAACTTATTAGTAGAAAAAACATTTTACGCACAAAACAAGAAGAATACACCAAGAAAATCAGAGGATTGGGTCCATTATCATCAGAAGTGTTCGAAATGTAAGTCTAGTATTTGAAGATCCATCTTAGTTAGCGTAACTGAATTTCCTTTTATAATGGCTAAGTGGAGTGGATGAGATTGATAAGATTTCTAATATAAGGAGGGCATTTATGTCTTTTTCACAGAAGAGAGATCGAAGTGAGCTCTTGTACCACTTTCGGGTGTGAAAAGAAATTCAAATTTTGTCCCATTGTAATAAATCCCAGTCCTAGTCCAATCAAACGGAGTCTGTCCTGTCCTATTCATGTCATGTCATGCTTAAAACTTTGTATACTTTTCATGTTAACATTGTCAAAATACAGGCACAAGTGGAAGAGCATAAAGGAATTATACAAACTGTTGCATGCGTGCAATGAGCAATTAAAGCAGTTTAGTCATGTAAACAAGAAAGCACTTGATCAATATTCCGACTTTATAGATCAAAGAGAAGAACTTCAGAAACGACAACAAGAACTTGATGCTGGTGATGAGGTAATTAGCATCGCTTTATTATGTATCCTATCTTGCTTAAATAATTAGTGATGTACTAAGCAGAACTACAAAGATAGTAAAGGAAATGAGGCTTTACCATTAAGTCCAAACCTTGTACATATTTGCTCTCATTTTATTTCCTACAATTTCCTCAAATATGCCATAAGATTTTCAGTTTTTAAAACATTATTTATCTGTGATCTTGTGTATCAGAAAATCAAAGAACTTATATCAGTAGTAGACCAACATAAGGACGAATCTATAGAACGTACATTTAAAGGTGTGGCTAAACATTTTCGAGAAGTATTTTCTGAACTTGTCCAAGGTGGTCATGGATCTTTGATAATGATGAAGAATAAGGTTGGTATTTATCAGTTTGTTATGCAGCTTTTAAATATCTGGAATTTTTAACTTCTTGCTTATGTTTTTTTATTAAAGCAGAACGGTGACCCTGCTGATAATGATTATGATGAGGATGAGCTTCCTGTAGCTGATAGAGAGGGGCGCATAGAAAAATACATCGGTGTTAAAGTAAAGGTATGTATTATTTAAATAGGAAACAAACTCGTCATATTAACTTTGACCACTTTAGTTCCGATTCCCTTAGGTGTGTTTGGTAGTGGTGGAATCGTTGAAGGAATGGAACTCTTCATTCCATTGGAATAAAAAGAAAATTGGTTGTATTGTCTAATGGAATGGAATAGACCATTCTTGAAGGAATGTGACTCTTGCATATTGTTAATTTTAATTCAATCACCGCGGAGTCTTTTTATTACTCCATCGTGGAATGAAATGAATGTTTTGCAATGTAACCCATATTTAGTTTTGTACTTTTAACAACAATATAGTTTTACTTTCTAAAATTTCTACAAAATATTTTTCATCATAATCTTTTAGGATTTTGATAATTTTGATAATTTTATTATGTTCAATTTTTATTTTTGTAAATTAAAAACCTCATTAATTAGAATTGAATAATGTACAAATTAGAGTTAAAACTATACAATTTAAGTACATATAAAAGAGAAAAACATATGAAGATTCATTCCATTCCTACGGGGTCAACCAAACATTGAAAGTAATGACTCACTCCAGTACCTTGCTTATTCCATTACTCTAATGATACCATGTCATCATTCCATTACATCCAACCAAACACACAATTAGGGCTTGTTTGTTTTGTGGATTCCCACATAATCCGACAGATAAGAAATTGGAGATTCTATTCTATAGCAGGTTTGGTTGCCAAAATTCAGTCACGATCCTTCTGAATCCATGTTTTATGGCTTTCGCCCTTCCCCGGGAAGAGTGGAGGAGTTCAAAACGTGTGACTGATTATGATGCTTATTTCTGACTCCTTCATATTCCAATTATTGTTTTGGATTAATATTTCAGGTCTCTTTCACTGGACAAAGGGAGACACAGTCCATGAAGCAATTGTCTGGAGGCCAAAAAACCGTGGTTGCATTGGCACTCATATTTGCCATACAGCGATGTGATCCAGCTCCATTTTATCTTTTGATGAGATCGACGCTGCACTAGACCCTCAGTACCGAACAGCAGTTGGAAGTATCCTTTCTAGTATTTGAAAATTTGCTTATATGCATTGGACAGGCCTGAAATAGATTTGGAAGGCTATTTTTGGTAATGAAGATATGGATTCACGTGTTTTGCCTAGACGAGAAATTGATAGCGAGTCTTTGTGCCACCCTGTTCCACCTTTTTGGGCGGAAAAAATATTGCAGTAATTGTCACATTCACATACATCCAAGTCCGAGTCCAATGCATGACAAACACAGTACAAAACCATCTGTCCTTAATGATAGCAAGTTGAAAAGATTATGGACCTTGACTTTTTTCCTAGTTTTTATATTGTTTCTATTCTTGACAACTTGTTTGTAGATATGGTTCATCGTGTGGCAGATATGGCAAATACACAATTCATTACAACAACATTCAGGCCCGAACTCGTGAGAGTTGCTAGCAAGATATATTGTGTGACACACAAAAACCAAGTTAGTCGTGTAAATGTTGTCACCGTGGAAGAAGCGTTGGATTTCATTGAGCATGACCAATCACATAATGTTGAATGAGGTAGGCCAAGAAAATTTTCACGTTTTGTTTCTTTATATCATTCATAAACTTGTAATCTCAGAAAAATAATTTTTAAACCTTAGATTATCTTTATTCACAACCTAACCCCACCCAACCTTTCATTAAGAAGTTACCCTCTTTCTCATCCACATATACAATGTTTAATTCCAACCCAATTTCAGTTTTTCCTTGGTTCAATTAGCAACCTGACCCGACCTTCTAATTATAAAAAATTCATATATTATTAATTTTCTGTTCTCTTAATATTATAAGAATATAGATGTAAAATTATATCATTCCAAAACAAACTACAAATAAAAATTACAAATTTTGAGAAAATGTGGCGATATTAGTCTTTATCTGTAAATGAAAAGATTTAAGAATTTTGGTGGATTTTGTTTTTCTGAATAAAAATAAAGTCTGGTTTACTACTAGAGAAGTTTTCTTCAAAAATAAACATTAAGCATCCAATAAGAATTTACATGTGTTAAACGGACGGACCAACCTTAGCAAGCGAAGGTTGGTTGAACAACCTAATCAGCCATATTCAATTTCTCTTTGTGTTTTTTATTCGATTTTATCTTTTGTCTAACATAATCGTACTACTAGACATGTATACATATATATATGCGCGCACATATATACGCATATCATGCACTTGCATTCTCATTCATACCATAAATGACAATAAAATGGCTTGCTTTGTATGCATCACACGGATGATTTCCTCGCGTGACCTTTTCACTTAAGGTTTTCAGACAAGTCCTTCCTCCATTGGTCATGGGTTTCTCCTCCCATATGGTAATGGAGGATATGAGAGGTAGAGTGTGTAGACTCAGAATAATATTGGTGTTACAAGTTTCATTAGATATCATGACTTCAACACATGCATTATCATGAAGATGGGTGTGACAAGTTTCATTGTATATATCATGACTTCAACACATGCATTATCATGAGATTTATACATTGCATTGAAATTTTCTTTATTTTGTTTATATCCAAAACTTGATCTCATTAGGCTTTCTAGACTAACACTTGATGTTATCAGTAGTATTTCAGGTTTGAAGAAGTAATTGATTTGCTCGACTTATAGAGTTCTAAGGCCTAAAGAGTTGATATATTTAGAGGAATAGCGATTCAGTCGGGTTTAGCCTGAAAGGCATTATTTCTTGATCGCTTCTTGATGATACTAGACTTTTCATACTCAAGGTTTGATTTGATGAATTAGTACATGATTTTCGGGTTTGAAGATCAATTCCATTTATTCTCGGACTACTGTTTCAATTATAATTAGACAAAATTTCAAAAATGGTCCCTGTGGTATGCATTTTTTTGGGGTTTTAGTCCAAACCACGACTTTTTTGGATTGATGGTCATTTTGAGCTAGTTTCGTTGCGTTTTTGGTCCCTCCAAATAGTGAAATGACTATAATACCATTAGGGTATTTATTTTTCATTTTTCTTTCAATTTTTTAAATTTAATAGTTATTTTAATTATTAAAAAAAAAAAAAAAGAGGGGTCCACCTCTCTCTTTCTCTCACTCACTCCTCTTCACTTGTACTTCCTCCCATCGATCCGGATCCACTTTTCTGAATCTTTACATAAACATCGATCATACCTCAATCAGAAACACATAAACAAAAACTAAACATGAGCTAAATGGTATTTCCAGCAATCCGATTACAGCAACGCCTGTTCCTTCACAAGAAACCCGTCGTTCTAATTCCTCCATAACTCGACCTCAGACTATCAACACAGATCTTAACAGTCAGCTGTAAATCCTCAGGCGAAATGCTCTCAGTTATCTCCGTTGAGAAATTCTTCTTTTGCAGAAACCCTTCACAAGGCTCCGGCTCCGGTTTCACAACGCTCTGGTAGGTTTGGTTCTTTTCGTAGTCCATCATCATCTTCCTCAACCACCTGCAACTTTGATTTTTGATTTAGGTTATGATCAGTTCTTGAACACATAACAGGTGCATCTCGATTTATTCTTTTACCCCTGAATCAATCGGAGCAGATCACCAGAATACCTTTTAAGATCTCATCGGAGAGGTTGCCACTGGATGAAGATGAAGCAGTTGCTAGTAATGGAGGAGTGATGTTTTTTATTGTCTTCTATCCACTCCTCTCGTATCTTTCTAATCTTCCACGTCCAAATCAACGACGCTCTCTGATGTCGTAATCCCGTTCTTCATCTTGGACTTACTCCTATAGCTGACCGCATAGCATGTTGTCCAATTTTATTTAAAAATAGAAGAGAACGAGCATTTAAGCCTCCATGCGGCGAGACCATTTTTGTAAATGTTTTACACACAACGACCATTTTCGTAATCTTGTCTTATATAGAGTGCATTTATGTAACTTTCTTACATGGGGACCATTTCTATAACTTTCTTGTACACAGAAGAAAAAATTGTAACTTCATTTATTTTCTACATAAGGACCATTTCTGTAATTTTGTCTTAGATGGTAATTGTTTTTGTAATTGTGTTACATAGGTACAACTTATGTAATTTTTTGTCACACATGGATCATTTATGTCATTTTGTCTATTTCAAACTACAGCAACCAAAATTGCAATTAAACTCATTACAAATATATATATATATATATATATATATATATATATATATATATATATATATATATATATATATATATATATTGTAGCAAGAATTGAGTGTATTGTGATATAATATGTTCTTTCGAATTTAGTGATGAAAATTTTGAAGTGAAAAATTAAATATCTTCCTACTTTTTGTTCCTACATATCCTCCTACCCAATTAAATTGTGACATGTGTAACATTTAATGCTCATTTAATGAGATTTAGTGATATTTTAGGATACTAATATGACACATGTCATTATTTAAATGGTTAGGAGGATTAGTAGGATCAAAAGTAGGAGGATATTTAATTTCTCTTTTGAAGTTATCAATGAACTGATTTTATAAAACATGAATGAGGAAAATTTTGAAACTACACTATAATAGTTGGTAGTTTTTTGAAAGCACAATACCTCATTAAGAAAAAAAAAAGTGTGATGTTGCTATAAAAACAAGCGAAAGTAGGCTGCTATAATGTGGAATGCAGGTATTATGTGCCACCTTTTGAATTTATAGTATGGAGGTGTGTAACTGTATCTTTATAATGTGATAAGTACTTCTTTATATAGTGTATGCATTTCAGGAATTAGTTTACACTTTATAAGGACAACATAGTAATATGTCAACATAAAAATGGAGAGTAAATTGACAATTATTAATACTATTGAAGGGGCGAGTCTAAAAACCGTCGCCTTCATCACAACCGTTCAAACTCCCCAACTTTCAATAACAGCCGTAATAACTCAACTTTACGGTTAATCGTAGCCGTTTTCAGTTCCTCCTCACGCGTCCTTTTTCTTCTCCACCACGTTCAGGCTGTGGGGAGTGGTCACACTCAACCCACCGAAAAAGTGCTGCCATATTTGCGTCACGTCAGCTTCACCAACAACCCACTAGACATTGGAAATGGTTACCACTCCACATCATTTTATATTTTTATTTTTGTAATTTTTTATCATTAAATTAAATAAAAAAACATAATTATAAACTTAAGTAATCATTTTACTAATTAAAAATTCAAATAAACATATTATTAATTTTTAAAATTATATAAACATATATAGTTTTATATAGTAGAGGGTTTAATTTAATTCAAATAAAAGTGAAAGGGTATAATAAGAATAAAAGAGACAATCTCAAGGACT
This sequence comes from Lactuca serriola, assembly GCF_051521515.1. Taxonomy (NCBI): domain Eukaryota; kingdom Viridiplantae; phylum Streptophyta; class Magnoliopsida; order Asterales; family Asteraceae; genus Lactuca; species Lactuca serriola. Next base: position 69,247,532 of record NC_136409.1, on the reverse strand, counting down.
AAATTTGTAACTTAAATTAAATCAAGTATAAATGTCACCGGGTTTCCTTTTTGGTCGTCTTCTTCACCCGTCTTCTTCAATACCTGCAACTGTGATTAAAAAAAAAAAAAAATTAAATGCTTCAAACGGTCACAAAATTGACCAGCCAATTACCTTTCGTGTCTTCTATTTTCTTTGAATAGATGGAATCAATTACCCAACATGTTGGTTCTGAGATGGTAGTTAAGCATTATTTTCAATATCAGTCCTTCATAGAACTTGACACTTGACTTGAACCTGAAGCTGCAAGTTTGCAAGAAGGGGATAGTTGTATACGACAGCTGTAATCAGAATGAAAAAAAGGTAAGTTCTTCATGAGAAATTGTTTAGACTATCTACCAAAGGTCTGAAATACCCCTGATTCAATTAGAATTGTCAAATAGTTGAACTTGAAAGGAACTTTATCCTTTGGGATTTGGGTATGCATAATGCATGGGCCATGGTGAGTTAATAGGGTTGCATAAATAGCTATAAAAAATTTTACTTTTTTAGTGTGTTTTTCAAATTGTTTCAAAAAAGAGTTCAAAAAACCTTTTAATAATGACAAAATAAGGAAAAATTTCTTCTGTGGAAGTGAGTCATGAGTTTGTGGAGACAGAATATTACAATGATCATAGTGGTGTTGACAAGCAATTATTTAATATATTTCCCTTTTTATATAAATAAAAATGTCTCATTAACTTTTCTTCACATTGTACTTGGCTTTCTATGGCTATATAACCATTAAAAGGGTCAAACGCAATAAGAAACAACATACTTTCTATTTTATCCTTATCACAATATTGTACTTTCTTTTAAATGACAAATTGAAAAATTGACCACTATTGTGGTTTAGAATAAATTGATTACTGAAACTGTGTTTGTTAATTGTAGTGATTATTTCTTCCTTTTGTTAACACCAAAAATAACAATATTTGCAACATTGCTTCACTGGTTTCACTCCTTGACACAACAAGAGGATAATAATTAAAGGGTTTTTTTAACATGTATTCTCTGTTATAGTAGAAGTAATGCTTTATGTTCTCATTTTCTATCCAATATTGTCTGGTGGATGGTAGAAAAAGGCTACAATATACCATGTAGTGTTTCTGCAATGAATTCGCAAACCCATCTAATGTTTCTTTATGGTTCGTTTATTTACCTCAAATTCACCTATAAGGTACCTCATTCCTCCTCCAACATTCCCTGTGGTTTACTACAGTTTTACTTGACCAATTGAATTATATAACGTTAAATATCACTTTGCCCTCAATTTTATTTGGTGTTGATATCAACCATGGAGCAGAAGAATAACAACTAGAAGATTGGCTCAATTTCAATCAAGAAACTTCAATTTCGATGGTAGGTATGTTTCATTCTCTCTCTCTCTCTCTCTCTCTCTCTCTCTCTCTCTCTCTCTCTATATATATATATATATATATATATATATATATATATATATATTGAAAGTAACATAAAAATGAGTTATGGAACAGAAAAAATAAAAGATAAAAGGGGCATAAATGAATCTAAAATTCTTATAGGCAAATGGAATTACGTGTATTTTGATTTACTGCACTTTCAATTCCTCTAATATCAAGACATTCTACCTATAAAATCTAGCAATTATAGCACTTTACTATTGAGTTAGGCCATGAATTGGACAATATGCATCATGCTTCATGCAAGGAGAATCCAACCACTAATGAGTGGACCCCAGCACCTACTGACAGTAAAACTGGAATTAACTTTAATTTTTTCAAATATAAATAATTTGAAAGAGATCTTGGTGAACTTTCTATTTCAGAATTCTTGTCTCTGATAAACATCAAAGGAGCGATAATTGAAATGGACTATTTGCTTCAGATGTTGAAATCAAATAGCAAGACAAGTAGATGACAAACAAGTTTTGTGAATTATGAGGGTATTCCGGTTGAAGTTTCTGTTGTAAATTGAAAAATATACCCATTATAACATTCTACTTTCTTTTCTGTTTATTACAATATTGTATTGTCAAATTTTCTTATAAAGGCAATGTAATTTGAAAACGTATGTCTTATAGCATTGTACTTTCAAATTCTTCATTCGCCAATTTTTTAACATAGTTTATTTATCTTATAGTTGATTTGTTTTTGCTATTGTTCACGCTTTTATTTCAGGCGATGAGTGTTTCTTACCTTCACAATAGATCAAAAAATAAGTTTGTAGGTGTTTATATAATTGGAACAAATGAACGATATAAGTAAAAAAAATATTGAATTTCATAATACAATGCTATAATTGGAACAAATGAAAGCACAATGTTATATAAGAAAGTAAAATCGATATACAAGTGGTGTGTTTGGAGAACTTTTATCACATTCTTTTGTTTAATAATAATAAGGTACACTATCAAAATTTCAAAAAAATAGCAGTGTACTTTATCAAAATTCTTAGATTCCAACAATATACTTTTGCAACAATAGCATATATGATTCACATTCAACCGCTTTGATCTTGCTCTTATTTTCGAGTTTTCTGTTTATTTAAATGAATTTGTGTTAAGTGTCAATTGAAAATTTAGAAAGAATGATGCTCAACTAGACCTGGCAATGGGGAGGGTTTGGAGCGAATCGACCTGATCCAAACCCTTTTAACAAATTTCAATATCCGATCCACACCCGCTCCATAACCCACAGGGTTTTGAATAATCAAACCCATACCCTTATCCACCGAATCAGCAAATACCCAAACCCGCCACATAAGCCATAGGTTTTTTGAATAATCAAACACATTTTACTTAAATCATAAAATAACATTTATAATAAAACAAATGTTGATTTAGAAAACATATTACGTACTTGAGGACTTTTGATTGGAAATAAAATCATTGCTATGGTAACTTCTGATTGGTTTTTGAACGTTGATTGCATTGATAGAGATTATCAATTGCAAACTTTCTTCTGTTTGATAAATGAATTTGTTGATTTATAAATGATATTTATGATTTCTTGATGAAGTATAAATGAAATGACATCATGACTCTTGGTAGAAGACTGTAAGTTTAGAAGTCGAGTCCTCGAGTCCTATGTAAAAACAGTTTAGTCTTTGTCCTTTTCTTTTTGGGCTTTCAATTGGAATTAAAAGTAAATTTTAGGCAGTATAAAAGATAAATATATAATTATAAAATTTATACGGGGCAGGTTATAAACGGAGCGGATCGGTGATGATCCATATTCGAGCTTTTTAATAAAAGGGTTAGCGGGTACGGATCGTTAACGGGTAAACGAATCAAAAACTATGCTCCAAACCCATATAATTCTTAAGGGTTTGGATCGGGTCAGGGTCAAAACCCGCTCCATTGCCAGATCTAGCTCGAAAAATTGTTATTATTAGGTTATCATGCTTTTTTATTTTGAATCTTGATGTTTTTCGCTATTGTTTTCTAAAGGAAAATTTTAGTCATTAGTATTGGATTATTGGAACTGAAACTGAAACTGGATATCGGTTACATCTGTTCTTTTAATTTTGGAACCGAAACGGTTCCGGTACATGTTACCTGATTTTATAACATATAGAAAGTATAAAAGTAAAAATATAAAGTAGCATTTTCTAAAATGAGAGTACTTATCATAACATTAAAATATGTGTTAATTATGGTTGTGGTAGCATGATATTACCCTCATTTTTATTAGGGTATATAACTTGTCATAAATTTAGTGTACATATTTTGCAAGGCAAAAACATGTTTTTACAGGAAACATTCATATCTATTATGAGTTTTATTTCTTATTTCTTACTTCAACCAGGTGCGAAGAAAAACTCATTTGATGATCTTCATGAACAATATCTGTATTTTTTAGTAAGAATGACCTTTTGTTATGTATGCAACATAATAATAGATATTATTTCAAGAGATAGAAAGATAATCATTGCTAATATAGGAACGAATGAAAGATATATGCTATAAAAATAAGATAAATCAATATATTGTATATACATTTGTCAACTTGTCCACCGGACGGGTATGACACTAGTTTAACTTGTAGGTGGACTTATCATGCATAAGATGTTTAAGTATCACCAATTTGAGCAACAAACAAATACATTAATGAAGTTAAAAAGGAGAAAAACTAAATAAAAGAAAAGCAAAAATTTCATAAACAATTTGTAACATCCCGTTTAAAATAAAATAATTTAATAAAAATCCAGAATCCCGAGAAGTAATTTTATTATTATTTTATATTATTATTGTCCACAAATTAAATAATAATTAGTGGGGTGTTGGTTTTGGAAGGCCAAATGATATAATTTTGATTTCCGAGGGTTAAAGTGTAATTTTGGGACTTAATTTGTAAGGATTTATGGAAGCAGGGACTAAGGAGTAAATTATGGACCTTATATGAGAATATTATGTTAAGGAGGGATTGATTGGTAAGTTTTGGATCTGATTTGTAAGGGTTTTCTGCAGGAGGGGTGAAAAGGGTAAATATTAGGGTTATTTTGAAAGAAAATATAGAAGGGAGGGTCATTGTTGTTATTATGGGTTGGAGTTTAGGAGTCGGGTATATAACCCATCGCAATCCTCTCTCAAACCCTAACCCTAAAGATATGAGTAGCCGTCACCCTCCATCCTTGTGCCTCCCTCTTCCAACCGCCGCACTGCCTCCTTGCGCCACCCCTCACCACCATCAGCGGAGAGATCGGGAACCACCAACGATCGCACCATCTGCCCGCTTGGGCGATTACTGCCACTGTTCCATCGTCATTCGACCACCATAACCACCGGGTACCGCCACAACGTGGCTGCTAGACGTTTTGAGCCCCGAGAGCTGTTGACCGCCGATGATAGCGACCACTAGACTCCCACCACGTTTGCTGCCGACAAGAGGGAGTCCAACGATTCGAAGATGTTGGGACGACGGGGTTGTGATGGGTCGAATGAGCGACATCTCTGTCAGACGAGTTCAAGCATTCCACCGCCGCCATTTCCCAGCCGTGCTTTTCTTTCCCTTCTCCGTCTTTGTTCCGACGTTTCGCCGCTGCTGTGGCTCGGTCCACTTTCTTCTTCGCGGCTGTTAGGACCTGTCAACCACCGCTGCTACCAGATTCCTTGTGCTACCATCGTCGCCAGGTGGGTGGCTGGGTTATTTCACAACAGAAGTCGTGTAAATGTGTATATGTGCGTGTCTTCTGTAGGTCGGAAATTGTATGGGAACCACCATGGTCGCCAGCCATGGTGGCTGCCGCCGTTTACCACCACCTGCCGCCACGGTGCGGCTGTGTGTGTATGTACTTAGTATGTGTTTATTAGTATATGTGAGTGTGTGTTAATTGGATGGTGTTGTAAATTGTAACAAAATGGAATAATGGAAAAGAAAATCTGTCACAACCACCGTAAGGTGGTGGTTGCCGCCTCCGGCCGCCGTGTCGGATGGCGGTGTGCTTTGATTGCATTTGGAGCTCGGTTGGGGGATGTTTGGACAATATGGGACCAATGAAACCCTAATGGGCCCAAAGAAATCCTAGTGGCCCAATGGAACCCTAATGGGCCCAATAAGGCCCAATGTGACCTAAAAGCCCAACCAATGGACTAATGGGCTAGTATGGGGTTGGAAAAACTTAATTAGGGTTTGGAAACCCTAATGGCATAAGACCCTAATTTTGAGAATTTATTGGGACACGCACGATATTATTTAATAACTTGAAATATTAAATAATAATCATTGACAAAATTAACCTAAAAGCAATATTGGACTTAATAGATTAAGTCCTTAGTAAATTAAGTCCTTAATGGGTTAAGTAAGAAACACTTAACCCTAATTATCATTTCATGTAAAAGCCCTAATCTCACTCGGGCTTTGAGTTGGGCCTTCCTGTTGGGCTTTTGCAATTGGACTATTGGTGGGCCATCCAAGAGCAAGTTAATGGACCAAAGTAATTAGATGGGCTTTAGGGTAAGGCCCATGTAAGGACTTGGGCCCAACTTGGAAAGTTGGGCCATAGATGGGCCATAATTGGGCCTTCATGATTATGTGATATTGGATCATGGGAATTGGATTGGAATAATGGGATGGGCCATAAAGAAAGCCCATGTAGAGGTCTGGGCCCAATTTGGAAAATTAGGCCATGTGTTGGGCTTTGGCCCATTACTTGACTATTAGGTTTTGTAGTGTGAGTTGGACTTTGGGCTTGGAACCCAAGTATTAATTGGGTGTTGTTTGATGTTGGCAGTTTGGGAATTTGTCAACCAGTAGTTGGAGTTTCATCTGCAGGACTTCAGCAGTGCCAGGTGAGTCATCCTCACTATATCAATAGGTTCTAAGGCACCAAGGTCGGCCCTTATGGATTGTATTTGGTTATGGCATGATATGTTTATTGATTACATCCTGGTTATAGTATGTTGTTATGATATGTATGATATGTGCTTGTTATTGATTGATTATGTGTTATGAGTATGTTGGCATATGTATGTGTATGTTTGGGTTGAGGCGGTCCTGCTTTATGCTGAAGGCCAACGTACCCAGGGTGGTCCAGATAGGCTGAAGGCCTGCGAGGCAGTCCAGTCAGGCTGAAGGCTCATTATGCCTACTGTTTGATAGAAATAGTGATCTGTTAGTTCTGCCTCCTGGTAGATAGGATGACACTATGCTTTTTGATCTGTTCCATCTGAATCCTGATAGTTAGGATGAGGTTATGTTTATGCTTAGTGACCTGGTTAGGTCGGTGTCCTGGTTATAGGATGTTGATGTGCTATATGATATATTAGATCGATTTGATTGTTATATATGTATGCTAGTGTATGATAACTATGTTCACATGTTTGTTTGATTGGGGGTTGGGTTAAGACGGTCCTGCTTTGTGTTATAGGCCAACATACCCTGCGAGCGGTCCGGATAGACTGTAGGCCCTACGAGGCGGTCTAGTCATGCCGAAGGTTCAGAAGCGGTCCAGATAGGTTGTAGGCCCTACGAGGCGGTATAGTCATGTTGAAGGTTCATGATGCATGCAGTTATGTATTGGTTATATGATATGGTTATGTTGGTATGGTGTTGGTATTTTGGGGTAACTCACTAAGCTCTCGGGCTTACAGATTGTTTCAGGTACATCAGATGATCGCAGGAAGGCAAAGGCGTGATCGTACAACTCCTCATATTTTATGGTTTTATGAATCAATTCTGGGGATACTCTGATGTCTAAACTATTTTGAAAACAAACTATAATAACTTTATGGTTTTAAAATGTATTAAAAAGTTTTAATTTGGCTTGAATTTTATGGGTGTTACAAGTTGGTATCAGAGCCTTGGTTTTAGTGAATTGGAGGAACACTCGTGTGAATCCAGTCTCAAATCAAGGAAAGGATTTTAAAATGAATTTATTAAATGGTTTTCAAAATAAGTAAAGGAGGATATTGGGTGTACGATCAGCCAGAGCCAGTAAGTAGACCCTAAAATACCATACAGTTATTTTATTATGTGATATGTTAGAACAACATGCTAGTACTAGGCTAGGGATCTTCAGGAATTGCATGATAGAATTGCCTGATTACATGATGCCTGCTAGCCTAGGGTTTCCTTATATGAGATTGACATCGTTACTGTAGTTACTTGTGTATGCATCACGGCTGTGTATAATTAAGATCTTATAGCCTGAGAATGTTTGATTTGGCCTTATGTTCTATTCTTATTGATTAGGGCTTAGGGTAGGATCGAATATTCAAAAGCCTATGGGGTCCAGCGTTATGTATGGCTAGCATACACTAATGCTACAGGGTTGGTGGAAGTTTCATGGATGGGTGGGTTCTGTGAGGTCGGGAGGCCAGTTATGAGATATTTAGCATTCCTCTAGGAGTGAGGATTGAGCGCTCGCTATGTTTATGTATATTGTTAGGGCATTGTGATGATACTTGAGACAAATATGGGTAGGTGTGGAAGGTAGTATGGGCCCGTACTACTGAAAGCACAGGACCCATAAGCGTAGCAAGGAAGTCACAAACCCAAGGGTTTGGTTGGGAATTGGCTCTTTGTCATTATATGGGTTATCAGAGACCTTTCTGGTGTGTTACCAGAATGGTGGTTACAAGACATCTTGAGAGTGGATTCGAGTTAGGATCGGGAGCTAGCAGCCAGGATAGACTAGCATTGTCAGTGGATCGTGTCAGTGAGATCATCTGGGAGGAGGTGATCGTGATTTGTCTGGGGTCAGATTCCGGAGATGTTTGGGTCTATCAAGACCGCCATAGTTGAATACCTTGATGAGCGTTATATAGACATTGTTGAGACGGCTGCTGCAACAGCTTCAACTGCTGTAACAACGGTAGGGGAACGAGTTGGTCGAGCTTTCCGGTACCGGGACTCGTTACTAGGACATATTCTAATAAGCAGAGGGCTGCAGTTGCTTGTGTAACATCCCGAGTTCAGGAGTGCAAGTTCAGGGTTCAAAGTGTAAATAAGGATGGTCAACTCGGCGAGTCCATGGGTGGACTCGGCGAGTAGAGTCGTGATTCTGGTCGCGTGTAAAGTGGCCAACTCAGCGAGTCGGCAGCTGGACTCGGCGAGTTGGTGCTGAAGAGAGAAAAACCCTAATCTTCGGGGTTGCACCCAATTTAAAGGACTTAATGCCCTCCCCTCAATCCCCTTAGCCCCTTTTGAAGTCCAGAAACCCTAAATCCATTTGTGAGAGCATTGGAGAGCATTTGGAACCTTGATAAGTGCTTGGTGAAGAGATCTTTGAAGATTAAGAAGGTTGGAGTAAGGGGCTTTGCAGAGATTTGGTACATTCTTCAGTTGGAGCTTCCTTTTGAGGTAATAATTCATTGCTGGAACTTTTCAGCTTCTTGATCTATCACTGTGGAGTTTTTGGGAGCTTATTTAGAGTTATTTCGGGTTGGAGGTGGGATCTGAGGTTGCTACCTCAGATCTGGAATAAAGATGATCCAGAAGTGCATAAAGCCCTTGTCCTTGAGTTGTTAGTGAAGCCTTCTTGTCCCAAACCCTAGCCCAAGAGTGTTTTATGCTTAGATCTCTTTGGATTCACGTAAAGTTTTCCACTTTATGTGATGGATGGGTTGTAGGGTAGTAGATCTATGGTTGGGAGTCTCTGCATGACTTAGAAAGCCACCGTATGGATTAAGAACTAGAGGTACTCAGCGAGTCACATGGATGTACTCGGCGAGTTGGATGAAGATAAGCATGAACTCGACGAGTTGGAACAGCGAGTCTGTTGAAGATTGCCTTGGACTCGGCGAGTCTGTTCTTAGACTCGGCGAGTGGTCGTAAGGTCCTAACCTTTTTGCTTGAGCAGTGAATCGGTGAGTCGAGGGACGACTCGATGAGTTCAGCAGGGAGTGACTCAGAGTTGGTTGGACTTGGCGAGTCTTGGGGTGACTCGGCGAGTTAAGTCGTGGATTGGGAGATTCTAAGTATAGGGACTCGACGAGTCAGAGGGTTGACTCGGCGAGTAGAGTCAGTCAGGAAGGTTGACTTTGACTAAGGACTTTGACTTTGACCAAGAGTTGGCCAGTTTACTTCCAGGGGTATCTTGGTAATTATTGGTATTTATTGAGTTCAGTCTTTTGGTATTATAAGTGGTGGAGTTCGTGTCGGAGGTTGGAGCAACGTGATCTTATCTTTTCAGTCAGCAATTGCGAGGTGAGTTATCCTCACTATATCAACAAGGTCTAAGGCACCAAGGTTGGCCCTTTATCGGATTTTAATCTGGGTATTGTTGTTATGTTATTGCTTTGCTATGTTACATCCTGGTAGTCAGGATGGTATATGTTAGAGACCTGGTTAGGTCGGTATCCTGGTATATAGGATGATGCTATGTTAGTGACCGGTTAGGTCGGTATCCTTGTTAGGATGATGTTATGTCATGTTATGTGATCTGCAAGATCGGTTTGATTGGAGGTGGATTGTTATATGATTATATGTTTATGTGCACATGGTTGTCGGATTGGGGTTAGGTTGAGGCGGGTCCATCTTTGTGTTGTAAGCCAACATACCCAGGGCGGACTGGTTGTCCCGAAGGCCCATCGAGCGGTCCGGATAGGATGAAGGCCCCGAGAGGGCGGACCAGACGTGCCGAGGCTCGGAGAGTGGACCAGGCCGACTGAAGGCCCGGTGCGGGCGGACCAGTCATACTGTAAACTCAGAGAGTGGACCAGGTCGATTGAAGGCCCGGTGCAGGCGGCGAATCACATGGTAGACGCGATGTATATGGCTAGACTCGGAGGGTGGACCAGGTGGACTGTAGGCCGGTGCGGCGGACCAGTCACATAGTAGACCCGAAGTGCATGGCTGTTCTGTTTCTGTTATGATATGACATGTTATGTGTATGGTATATGTGGTTGGTATTTTGGGGGTATCTCACTAAGCTTTCAGGCTTACAGTTGTGGTTTAAAATTTTTAGGTACTTCAGGAGACCGTGGCAAGGCAAAGGCGTGATCATATCGCTCCTCATGTTTATGTTTTATGATATGGTTCTGGGAATACTCTGATAATGAATGTATTGAAAACCTTTTTGTAATAACTTAATGAAATTGGGTAGTTTTTGAAAAGTTTAAATTGGTTGGAATTTTTAGAGCGTTACAAGTTGGTATCAGAGCCTTGGTTTGAGTGAATTGGAGGAGCATTCGTGTGAATCCAGTCTCAAATCAATGGGAGTTTTCAAAAGAGAATTTAAAATGGTTTTTAAAAATTGAGTAAAAGAGGACGTAGAGGTACGATCAGCCGGAGCCAGTAAGTAACCCCAAAATGCCATACAAGTTATTTGACTATGTGATATGTTAGAACAGCATGCTAGTACTAGGCTAGGGATCTTCAGGAATTGCATGGTAGAGTTGCCTGATTTATGATGCCTGCTAGCCTAGGGTTTCTTTCTGTATGAGATTCCCAGTGTTCCTCTAGGAGTGAGGGGTGAGTGCTTGTTATGCTTGTTCTTCACTAGGGTGTTGTGGTGATACTTGATATAAATATGGGTAGGTGTGGAAGGTACTATGGGTCCGTACTACTGAAAGCATAGGACCCATACGCGTATCAAGGAAATCACAATACCTAGGGCTGGGTTGAGATTCGGTGCTCGGGTTAATGAGGAGCGTCTGATGTTTTGCCGTAATATCAGTATGGTGGTTACGAGGCATGCTGGGAGCGGATCCGGGTCAGGATCGGGAGCAGGAAGGGGCAGTCAGGGTGGATCAGTACCACCCGAGGTTATCGGTCAGATGAGCACAGACGAGTTGGATGCTAGGATTCGTGAGATCCTACATGATGAGGTTGCTGCTATGTTCCGGGCAGAGTTGTCGGAACTGTTTGGGTCGATCAAGACCGCCATGGTCGAGTATTTTGATGAGCGTTATGCAGCTCTTACAGAGACGGCTGCCGCGGCTAGGGCTGTTCACTATTTGGATAAAACCGAATTATCCAATTGGACAATTTGGATTGGACTATTTGGTTCGGATATTCGGATTTTTGGATTGGATTTTACCAAAACCGAATTATTATTTTGGATTTCGAATTAAAAAACCGAATAACAATTTATTATTATTATTTTTTTAATATATTTATAACTACTTATTAGTTGTTTATAAATTATAAATTACAGCTAGATAATTTGTTTTTTTCTCTATAAAAATTGGATAATATTATAATTATATATCATTTTTAAATGTTATGCCTTTTTAAAACCGAATTATAAAAACCGATCCAACCGAATTGTAATTGGATTGGATCGGATTTGAATTTAGTTTGGACAATTCGGATCCATATTTTGAAAACCGAAATCAATTTGGATTTACTTAATTGGATCGGATCGAACCGATCCATCCAAACGAACACTCCTAGCCGTGGCGGCTACAGAGGCAGGGGGAGGAGCCGGTAGAGGTTTTCAGTATCGGGACTTCGATAATACGAAGCCCCGTACCTTCGATGGAGTTCAGGACCCGATTGTTGCTATGAGATGGTTGCCAGACGTGGAGGGGTGTTTCTTCACGTGTTCATGCCCTACTGATCAGAGAGTGAGGTGTGCTCTGAACCTGTTGAGGCTCGGGGTGAAGGATTGGTGGAGATTGACCACGGGGTCATTTTCGGATGCGCAGAGGGCTACGGTTTCTTGGGATCAGTTTCAGGAGATGTTTAGCACTCGCTATGTTCCACGAGTTGAGAGAGACAGGTTGGCTCAGGAGTTCCTGGAGCTGAAGCAGGATTCAGAATCGGTGACAGAGATCATTAGGATGTTAACTGAGAGGGTGATGTTTTGCCCGGAGTTTGCTTCAGATCAGGCTCAGATGTCCCAATATCTGAGTATGCTCAAGAGGGATATCAGGCAGTTTGTGTCTACGCAGAGGTGCGAGACCTTGCTGGAGTTGCAGGAGGCCGCTCGGCGGCGTGAGTTGGAGATTGAGTTACAGTTGAGAGAGCAGAGGCAGGCCACGGCATAGTCGCAGCTGGCATCGAAACGGTCCAAGATCGTTGATACTAGGTTGGGAGATCAGAGCAGCCGCACTTGTGGGAAGTGCGGGAAGGGTCACACTGGAGTTTGTAGATCCAGTGGTGCGTGCCGAAAGTGCGGGAGGGAGGGGCATTATGCAAGGGATTATCGTCAGTCAGCCCCAGTTCGGGATATGAGGATCTGTTATCAGTGCGATCAGGTTGGTCACATGAGGGCCAAATGTCCGCAACTTGCTGCAGGACCGGTGCAGGCTCCAGCACCAGCCACTTTGAGGATTACGGGTGGAGGTCAGGGTGGAGCAGAGCCCCCGAGAGCTCAAGGGCGTGCTTTTCAGCTTATAGTAGAGGAGGTCAGGGCAGAGCCGGATGCAGCTGCGGGTACGTTTCCTTCTTGATATCTTGATATCTTATGGTTATTATGGAGTATTATATCTGCTAGTCTTGTTCGCATAATTTATGGTATTGTATCCGTTCGATCTTTCGGGTTTATGGTATTATTGAGGGGTCGGTAGTTAGGGGTTGAAATCAGTTAGCATCCAAGGGATTGGTGGTCAGATTTTGGTTGAGTGATCTTGTTGTCGAGTATAGCAATTGCGATTTGAGAAGTGTTCAGCGAAGAGTCGAACTCCCTTAGAGTTCGAGATGTGCGATGTCGGAAAAGTGATTTTGTGGAGGTTGCTCGTTTTGATTCAGTTCAAGTAAAAGAGAATTTGTTGAGTAAGAATGTTTAACTGATGTCAGTTGGGTCACCAGTGGTTGGTAGTCAGTACTCTAAGTAGGGAGAATTGGAAAATTCTCAGGAGGATCGACAAGTATTTGAGGTAGATTAGTTGTTTGGAAGTCAACGGTGTTCAGTCAACCAAGAGTGTGGGCTAGTATGAGTAAGTGACAGACTAGCGGGGGCAGGGAGTCGACCATGGATTCAGGGCAGATAGTGTTTGATGTTAGGCTTGGGTTTAGGCCATGGAAAGGATTACGAGATTGGAACGAGAGTTCGGAACCCCTAAGGAGCTAGAATAGTGTGAACAGGAAGGATTCCCTGGAAGGGTAGTTGGAATGATGTATGATAGTTGAGCAGACCGGGAAGACTGAAGACCGGAAGGCATACCAGTCAGGTCGAAGACTCGGGAGAACGGTCCAGACAGGTTGAAGGCCCAGAGAGGCAGTCCAGACATGTTGAAGGTTCCGAGAGTGGTCCAGATAGGCTGAAGGCCTGGAAGGGCGGTCCAGTCATGCTGAAGACTTTGTATGTATTAGTGGATCGGTATGAGGAGAATGAGGAAATGCATCGCCAGGGAATGATGATTGATATGGTCTGCCCCCAAGTGTTGATCATGTTAGTGGAAAGCAGTGCATGGACCCGGGAGTCCTTGCGAGCAGATTCAGAGTATATGGAAGTGCAAGGATAGCAGTTACTCTACATGGATAATGTAGAGTGAAGTATAGCTCAATGGCACGTGTAGGTGCAGTAAGGGTTGTTGAGTGGATTTCCTGAAAAGGAAAGGCATGTAGCTCTGGAAGGAGTGTGGGTACTCCAGCAGAGGAGGAAGTGGAGTAAGTGGATTATCGGCAATACTTCAGCTATTGGTAGTAAGTGCTGGGATGGTACCAGGGGTATGGAAACACATCCAGACTGGGTTTCTGTTGAGGTTGCGAATGGATTTCCGATATGTAGAACTAGAGGAGTTCGTAAGGGGTGCAAGGTGGGAGCCTTGGATTTTCGTTATGGTTGTGATCAGGAGGTTTAGTAAGTAGTGGTAATTCATCATGGGGATGTCTGGAGGTATTGTCCGTGTGTCGGGTTTTCCAGCCTGAGGATGTTGGATCAGGTACAGCATGTGTACGTGATTGCATAGGGGAGCTTATGGGAGTGCTCAAGAGCTGAAGGATGTGTCATCCTGTCAGCTTGGGAAGGAACGAGTTGGATTCGGAAAGGGAAGCAGGACGAGTCCCAGCAATTGGTACCGGGTCAGACCCCGGTGGATCAGGGTGATATCTAGCTTGTAAGAGCCAAGTGATTATGGTGAATTGGATTGCTTGAAGTATCATCGGGTGGTACTGGGTTGATAATTGATATTATCTAAGGAAGAAGCCGGTGGCCGGCTTAAGGGAGATGTCAGGATACTGCAAGGGAGGAGTTGGGTTTATAGGGTTTCGGTTGTAGTGATTGGAGAAACCTGGATCGGTTAATGCCAGGAGGTGCATTGCAAGAGTAGTTTCTGGAATGGTGTTGCCGCAGGCTTCGAGGATGAAGACTAATTTAAGTGGGGGAGAATTGTAACATCCCGAGTTCAGGAGTACAAGTTCAGGGTTCAAAGTGTAAATAAGGATAGTCAACTCGGCGAGTCCATGGGTGGACTCGGTCAGTAGAGTCGCGATTTTGGTCACATGTAAAGTGGCCAACACAGTGTGTCGGCGGCTGGACTCGGAGAGTTGGTGCTGAAGAGAGAAAACCGCTAATCTTCGGGGTTGCACCCTATGTAAAGGACTTAATGCCCTCTCCTCAGTCCCCTTATCCCCTTTTAAAGTCCAGAAACCCTAAATCCGTTTGTGAGAGCATTGGAGAGCATTTGGAACCTTGATAAGTGCTTGGTGAAGAGATCTTTGAAGATTAAGAAGGTTGGAGCAAGGGGCTTTGCAGAGATTTGGTTCATTCTTCAGTTGGAGCTTCCTTTTGAGGTAATAATTCGTTGCCGGAACTTTTGAGCTTCTAGATCTATCATTGTGGAGTTTTTGGGAGCTTATTTAGAGTTATTTCGGGTAAGAGGTGGGATCTAAGGTTGCTACCTCAGATCTGGAATAAAGATGATCCAGAAGTGGATAAAGCTCCTGTCCTTGAGTTATTAGTGAAGCCATCTTATCCCAAACCCTAGCCCAAGAGTGTTTTATGCTTAGATCTCTTTGGATTCACGTAAAGTTTGCCACTTTATGTGATGGATGGGTTGTAGGAGAGTAGATCTATGGTTGGGAGTCCCTGCATGGCTTAGAAAGCCACTGTATGGATTAAGAACTAGAGGTACTCAGCGAGTCACATGGATGTATTCGGCGAGTTGGATGAAGATAGGCAGGAACTCGACGAGTTGGAAGAACAACTCGGCGAGTCTGTTGAAGATTGCCTTGGACTTGGCGAGTTTGTTCTTGGACTCGGCGAGTCTGGTCGTAAGGTCCTAACCTTTTTGGTTGAGAGGTGAATCGGTGAGTCGAGGGACGACTCGATGAGTTGAGCAGGGAGTGACTCAGAGTTGGTTGGACTCGGCGAGTCTTGGGGTGACTTGGCGAGTTGAGTCGTGGATTGGGAGATTCTGAGTATAGGGACTCGACGAGTCAGAGGGTTGACTCGGCGAGTAGAGTCAGTCAGGAAGGTTGACTTTGACTGAGGACTTTGACTTTGACCAAGTGTTGGCCAGTTGACTTCCAGGGGTATCTTGGTAATTATTGGTATTTATTGAGTTCAGTCTTTTGGTATTATCAGTGGTGGAGTTCGTGTCGGAGGTTGGAGCAGCGTGATCTTATCTTTTCAGTCAGCAATTGCGAGGTGAGTTATCTTCACTATATCAACAGGGTCTAAGGCACCAAGGTCGGCCCTTTATTGGATTTTAATCCGGGTATTGTTGTTATGTTATTGCTTTGCTATGTTGCATCCTGGCAGTTAGGATGGTATATGTTAGAGACCTGGTTAGGTCGGTATCCTGGTATATAGGATGATGCTATGCTAATGACCGGTTAGGTCAGTATCCTTGTTAGGATCATGTTATGTTTTGTGATCTGCTAGATCGGTTTGATTGGAGGTGGATTGTTATATGATTACATGTTTATGTGCACATGGTTGTCGGATTGGGGTTGGGTTGAGGCGGGTCCATCTTTGTGTTGTAAGCCAAAATACCTAGGGCGGACTGGTTGTCCCGAAGGCCCATCGAGCGGTCCGGATAGGCTGAAGGCCCCGAGAGGGCGGACCAGACGTGCCGAGGCTCGGAGAGTGGACCAGGCCGACTGAAGGCCCGGTGCAGGCGGACCAATCATACTATAACCTCGGAGAGTGGACCAGGTGGATTGAAGGCCCGGTACAGGCAGACCAATCACACTGTAGACTCGATATATATGGCTAGACTCGGAGGGTGGACCAGGTGGACTGTAGGGCGATGCGTCGAACCAGTCACACAGTAGACCCGAAGTGCATGGCTATTCTGTGTTCTGTTATGATATGACATGTTATGTGTATGGTATATGTGGTTGGTATTTTGGGGGTATCTCACTAAGCTTTCGGGCTTACAGTTGTGGTTTAAATGTTTCAGGTACTTCAGGAGACCGTGGCAAGGCAAAGGCGTGATCGTATCGCTCCTCATGTTTATGTTTTATGATATGGTTCTGGGAATACTCTGATAATGAATGTATTGAAAATCTTTTTGTAATAACTTAATGAAATTGGGTAGTTTTTGAAAAGTTTAAATTGGTTGGAATTTTCAGAGCGTTACAACTTGGGACCATGGATATATTCTGTACTCATTACATTCTGTGGATTGAGCGGGAGAGTCTAGCACATGAGTTTTTAGATTTGAGGCTTCGAGGGTTTTGCTCGAGGTCGGAATGCGAGTCGCGAGGAATTTGGAAAGGAGTAATGATCATGTTCAGTTGGAGTTATGCAGCTGGAAGTAGAAGGGTTAATTGATAGGATTGGAATGTCGTTTTTTAGGCAAGGATTGTGCCCTATCAGTTTACGAGCTCGAAGGATTGAGCAGGCTTGTGACCCCAGGATCAGGTGGTATTCCAGCTCGGGGTCAGTTGGTCGTCGGGATTGGCAACATTAGTTCAGCGTTGGTGAGCACGGGTGGGTCGATGTGGCATAAGTATCTTGTGAGATCTGATTCTCCTTGTATCTCTTGTATCGGACGGTGAGGATTGATTGTGTGATCTATTGCACTTTCGGGATTGTAGACTATGTCTTGGGAGTAGTTGTAGCCCGGTTCAGGGAAAAAGGTTGTTTCAGCTACTGCAGCTCAGTTGTGGACGACTGAGCTGGTGAGTGATTCAGGGTGCGAAACCCTGAATGATATGATTTCTAGAGCCCGAGAGTGGGAGAATTACTGGAACACTTTGGGAAGAAGGGTATTATGTGGGAGGTCTATGGACAAGGTCCCACAGGATGGTTATTCAGCATTGTCCGGATTCTGTGGTTTTAGTAACCGTTATTGATTGGTGGATGATAGCGCCAAGGGAAGAGGCTCATTCCTGAGATATTAGTTGGAGCACCTATCTTTAGGTATTCAATATTTGAGTGTGGGATCATTCAAGCTTTAGAGACTGATGGTTTCCCTGGGATTCAGGAAGTGTTCATCTAGTTATTAGAAGCGTGTGATCATTCGGGGTTGGCTAGTAAATGAGTACTAGTTGAAAAGGTCTAGTTATCAGATCGATCGATGGAAAGTAAGAGGGATTGGGAATTCTTCAACTTTATTGTATTGTGAAGACTTAGTCGAATCTAAATGGGGGAGAATTATCCCGAGATTCAGAAGTAGGAGCGGTTTGAAAATGGGATAAGTTTCGCATCGTTATCAGGAACGACGACAACCCAAGTGCTAGTTAGGTTTGAGAGTTGTATGAGTTGGGAGTTTGGTAAAACTACCCTGCATATGAATCGTGTAACAACCCGAAATTTCGTTTCATTGCTTGTACCCCTTTTCACGACTCGTTTCGATCATCCAATCGCCGTTTCTGATTTCGTTTCCGATTTCCGTCAATTAATTAAGTCATTAATGTGGATTTTATTTTATGACTTAATGAATGTCCTAATACCCTTAGAACTCATTCTAACGCCCAGTATTAACGATCGGAACATTTCTAGAATCAACCATATCGGGTAACGGCAACTTAATCGGGTGCGACCAAAAGCCCCGTTTAACGTCGGTATCAGGTAGAATTCCACCGTGTCCCGAACTTAGGACCTATTTAAACATTTTCAAGCTATCATTTGAAGCTTTTTCTTTCTCTCACTACTCTCTCTCTAACCTCTCTCCTAAATCCAAGTTTAAGGGTCCAAATCTCAAGTTTAAGGCTTCTAATCTCCAAGGTACCTTCCTATACTCATTTTGTATCATATTGGACCTTCAAATTCGAGATTTATTAATGATTTAGAGGCTTATATATGAGTTTACGGCCCAGAATGGTGCTTAGGCCGTAAACCCATATTTAAGGGGATTTTAAGCCCTTAAACCCTTCCATGACTCAATCAAGACTTAGACATGACATTTAGAATATTGGAAATGGACTTAGAACACCTTAGACGTGAATTTTGAGGGGTTTGTGTGAGTTTACAGCCAAGGCATGTGCTTGGGCCGTAAACTCCTTAAACATGGGTGTAAACTCATTTTCAAGGTGTTAGAAAGCCATCCAACACCACCAAAAGCCTTGGAATAAATCATAGGACCCACCAAAAATAGTTTAAGGACCTTAAACACATCAAAACTCTTCATTTGAGAGTTTACGGCCATAGAAGGTGCTCCAAGGCCATAAACTCCAAAAAGGATGTCAATTGTGCCCAAAAATCATTTCAAGGCTTGTAGGAATTTTTAGAATCACATGTGATTAACTTTGAGACCTTAAGAACACTTATTCATGGGGGTATGAGAGTTTACGGCCATAGGCTCCATGCCAAGGCCGTAAACTCCCTTAAGTGTTGTATTTGATGTTTTAAATTAATTCCAAGCCTTAGGTAAATTTATTCCAAGCATTTCCAAGTGTCAATAGCCATTTGTGACCCTTTAAGCACCATAAACCACCCCACCATGAGTTTACGGTCGTAAACTCATGGGGAATGGGTGTTTAGGCCGTAAACTTCATTAGGGAGTTTACTCTTGGGGAGTAAACTCAAATCCCAAGTCCCTCGCTTCAATTCTCGTCCGTAGATGTCACCCGGGTCACTCCAAACACCCGTTTTGAGGTGTTTTCGCTCATAGAGTGTAATATCATATCTAATTAGAGTTTATAAATCTAATTAGATATATATTTGTATATCATTTCGTATTACATAGGAACCTCGCGTGTTATCAAACCTTGAATCGACACTTAGCATCTGGAACGTCGCGTTTCTCAAACCGGTGAGTTCATACCCCTACCCTTTTTCAACTGTTTTCACTGTTTTCAGGGGGGAATACAAGCAAAAGTACAAGGAAGTCTTGTACTCCAACTTATCATTTTCTGTTCAATTGATTTCATTCTGTATGTTTTAATATCAATAACTGTGTTTATCAAATAGTTCGAATTATGAAGTTAGCTTTCAAATTAATCATAGATTCTTGATAAAATGTCACAATCTAAATTATGTTTCATAATCTACGAATAAGTCATACTAATCATCATTTAGAACGAATACGAAAGTACAATTAGAAACAGAACGAACACGAAACTATAACTAGGAACATAACGAATACGAAACTATAATTAGGAATAGAACGAATACAAAAGTACAATTAGAAACAGAACGAACACGAAACTATAACTAGGAACATAACGAATACGAAACTATAATTAGGAATAGAACGAATACAAAAGTACAATTGGAAACAGAACGAACACGAAACTATAACTAGGAACATAATGAATATGAATAGTAATATGAGTAGGATTAGGGAAACGAATATGAATACGAATAGGAATACGAATACGAATGCGAATAAGTATATGAATATGTTTAAGAATAGAAACACGAATACGAAGATATGTATCTAAGTACACTTCAGGATAACACCATTAGGATATCAGAATATCTAGTTAATAGAATAGGTACGAATGGAAATCAATCATTACATCAAATTTCAATAACTAAAATTACTTTTAGGAAAGTATGGGACTTTCCTGGAGAACGTTACATAACTAGAAAAGTGTAATAAACTAGCTAACTTTATATCATTCACAACTGGTAACATACAATTAGGAAAATATAGGATTTTCCTAGGATCATAGTTAAACATAACCAGAACCGTGTAACCTAACAATTAATCAAACATTACTTTTAAGAAAATATGGGATTTTCTTGGATAACAAACTTCTCGGTAAACCAAAGGAAACTCGTACATTTTCACAAAACAAACATCTTATGAACTCACCAGCTTTATGCTGATTTTCAAACTGCTTGTATTCTCAGGTCAACATTAGACAAGTACCTAGCGATCCTTTTTGGAGAAGACGGAGCGTACAGAAGACTCGTCTCATTTTGTTCATATATACTATGTATTACAAATGTACAACTTTACTTTTGAACAATGTAAACTTTGATATGTAATGTAATGGTTGTTTACTTTACTTACTATGTGCATTGGATTTGATATTCAACGTGGAGTCCGCCCGGAAATGTTTCCGCCTTAGGTTTTCGGGGTGTGACAAATCGCGTCTTCTCAGTGCTTGATAGCTGAATTTGGGAAATTAGTTTGGGGTTCCAGTATGAATTGAATTCAGTTCGAGTGTTCAGTCGAGTGTATGTTAGACTCTGAGGGTAATTGGATTGATAGATTAAGGGTGAGGTATCAGACTGCAGTTGTGTTAGAGCGAAAGTGTTGTAAGACTGCGTGGGTAGCCGTAGCATTCACTAACGATCAGTTAGTATGGGAAGTGTTGTAAGACCACAGGGGTAGCCGTAGCATTCACTAGCAATCAATAGTATGGAAAGTGTTGTAAGACTGCGGGGGTAGCCGTGACATTCACAAGGTTAGAAAAGAGTGCTAGAGTGATGTAAGTCCATGGGTGTAGCCACAACATTCGCTAGGATTGGTAGATAGTATGAGCGCGTTGCTAAGACACGGAAGGGACAGTAGTAACCACCAATTCGGGTGTAGCAGTGAGGATATGGAAACCCACGAATTGGTTTATGGGTTTCCCCAGAGGGTTTAGACCTGGTTAAGCCAGTGATAAGACAGTAGGAACGTCACTATGGCTATGAGACCAAGGAAGCAATGGATTGCTTAAGGTTGCTTGTGATGTAAGCTCACCATTGGTCATGTAGCAATCGCTTTTAGCCGTGGATTTGGTAACGATGGGATTTGGTGCATGGATCCAATCGGTTAGATTAGGAGGTTGTTAGAATCGCAGTTTCGATATAGATAGGGCAGTTATTGCTAGTCGAGTTTCCTTTGGGAATCGCATGGAGCGACTATAAGATTGCTCGTTGGTTCAGAAACCGGGAAGGAGTCTGGTATTTCGGATGAGTGTTCTGTCAAGTATAAGTGTATTGTAGGAAAATTAGGTTTATGACTCGGTCTTCTAGTAGGAAGCTCAGGTTTCAAAAGTTAGGTAGCCAGTTAGGAGATAAGTGCAATGAATATGGCAATAATTTAGTGTGGGCGATCTGTCAGGGAGCCAGACCATCTCGAAACTTTAGATTTCGGGTTGAGTAAATGTGATCATATTGCAACGGATTCATTTATCTTCAGGTTTAGAACCCGGCGAGGGTTGGTTATGGTTGTCTTGGAAAGACTAGGGTTATGCTCGGGGTTGTAGCAAAGTAGTTCAAGTTGTCTGGCATGTAAGGGATGATAAGAAACGATTTCGAGGACGAAATCAAATTTAAGTGGGGGAGAGTTATAAGATCCCGTTTAAAATAAAATAATTTAATGAAAACCAGAACCCCGAGAAGTAATTTTATTATTATTGTCCATAAATTAAATAATAATTAGTGGGGTGTTGGTTTCGGAAGGCCAAATGATATAATTTTGATTTCCGAGGGTTAAAGTGTAATTTTGAGACTTAATTTGTAAGGATTTATGGAAGCAGGGACTAAGGAGTAAATTATGGACCTTATATGAGAATATTTTGTTGAGGAGGGACTGATTGGTAAGTTTTGGATCTGATTTGTAAGGGTTTTCGGCAAGAGGGGTGAAAAGGGTAAATATTAGGGTTATTTTGAAAGAAAATATAGAAGGGAGGGTCATTGTTGTTATTATGGGCTGGAGTTTAGGAGTCGGGTATATAACCCATTGCAATCCTTTCTCAAACCCTAACCCTAAAGATACGAGTAGCCGTCACCCTCCATCCTGCCTCCCTCTTCCAGCCGCCGCACTGCCTCCTTACGTCACTCCTCATCACCATCAGCAGAGAGATCGAGAACCACCAATGATCGCACCATCTGTCAGCTTGGGCGGTTACTGCCACTGTTCCATCGCCATTCGACCACCATAACCACCGGGTACCGCCACAGCGAAGCTGCTAGACGTTTTGAGCCCCGGGAGCTGTTGACCGCCGGTGATAGCGACCACTAGACTCCTACCACGTTTGCTGCCGACGAGAGGGAGTCCAACGATTCGAAGATGTTGGGACGACGGGGCTGTGATAGGTTGAATGAGCGACATCTCTGTCGGACGAGTTCAAGCATTCCACCACTGCCACTTCCCTGCCGTGCTTTTCTTCCCTTCTCCATCTTTGTTCCGACGTTTCGCCGCTGCTATGGCTCCATCCACTTTCTTCTTCGCGGCTGTTAGGACCCATCAACCGCCGCTGCTACCGGATTCCTTATGCTACCATCGCCGCCAGGTGGGTGGCTGGGTTATTTCACAACAGAAGTCGTGTAAATGTGTATATGTGCGTGTCTTCTGTAGGTCAAAAATTGTATGGGAACCACCATGGTCGCCAGCTATGGAGGCTATTGCCGTTTACCACCACCTACCACCACAGTGCGGCTGTTTGTGTGTACTTAGTATGTGTTTATTAGTATGTGTGAGTGTGTGTTAATTGGATGGTGTTGTAAATCGTAACAAAATGGAATAATGGAAAAGAAAATCCGTCACCACCACTATAGGGTGGTGGTTGCCGCCACCGGCCGCCGTGTCGGATGGCAGTGTGCTTTGATTGCGTTTGGACCTCGGTTAGGGGATGTTTGGACAATGTGGGATCAATGAAACTCTAATGGGCCCAAAGAAACCCTAGTGGCCCAATGGAACCCTAATGGGCCCAATAAGGCCCAATGTGACCTAAAAGCCCAACCAATAGACTAATGGGCTAGTATGGGGTTGGAAAACCCTAACGGCATAAGACCCTAATTTTGAGAATTTATTGGGACACGCACGAGATTATTTAATAACTTGAAATATTAAATAATAATCATTGAACCTAAAAGCAATATTGGACTTAATGGATTAAGTCCTTAGTAAATCAAGTCCTTAATGGGTTAAGTAAGAAACACTTAACCCTAATTATCATTTCATGTGAAAGCCCTAATCTCACTCGGGCTTTGAGTTGGGCCTTCCTGTTGGGCTTTTGCAATTAAACTATTAGTGGGCCATCCAAGAGCAAGTTAATGGACCAAAGTAATAGATGGGCTTTAGGGTAAGGCCCATGTAAGGACTTGAG
Source organism: Lactuca serriola (assembly GCF_051521515.1). Taxonomy (NCBI): domain Eukaryota; kingdom Viridiplantae; phylum Streptophyta; class Magnoliopsida; order Asterales; family Asteraceae; genus Lactuca; species Lactuca serriola. The sequence continues at coordinate 69,223,758 of NC_136409.1, read as the reverse complement.
CCTAACTTGGAAAGTTGGGCCATAGATGGGCCATAATTGGGCCTTCATGATTATGTGATATTGGATCATGGAAATTGGATTGGAATAATGGGATGGGCCTTAAAGAAAGACCATGTAAAGTTTTGGGCCCAATTTGGAAAATTAGGCCATGTGTTGGGCTTTGGCCCATTACTTGACTATTAGGTTTTGTAGTGTGAATTGGACTTTGGGCTTGGAACCCAATTATTAATTGGGTGTTGTTTGATGTTGGCAGTTTGGGAATCTATCAACCAGCACTTGGAGTTTCATTCGCGGGACTTCAGCAGAGCCAGGTGAGTCATCCTCACTATATCAGTAGGGTCTAAGGCACCAAGGTCGGCCCTTATGGATTGTATTTGGTTATGGCATGATACGTTTATTGATTACATCTTGGTTATAGTATGTTGTTATGATATGTATGATATGTGCTTGTTATTGATTGATTATGTGTTATGAGTATGTTGGCATATGTATGTGTATGTTTGGGTTGAGGCGGTCCTGCTTTATGCTGAAGGCCAACGTACCCAAGGCGGTCCAGATAGGCTGAAGGCCTGTGAGGCAGTCCAGTCAGGCTGAAGGCTCATTATGCCTACTGTTTAATAGATATAATGATCTGTTAGTTCTGCCTCTTGGTAGATAGGATGACACTATGCTTGTTGATCTGTTCGATCTGAATCCTGATAGTTAGGATGAGGTTATGTTTATGCTTAGTGACCTGGTTAGGTCGGTGTCCTGGTTATAGGATGTTGATGTGCTATATGATATATTAGATCGATTTGATTGTTATATATATATATGTTAGTGTATGATAATTATGTTCACATGTTTGCTTGATTGGGGGTTGGGTTAAGACGGTCCTGCTTTGTGCTATAGGCCAGCATACCCTGCGAGCGGTCCGGATAGACTGTAGGCCCTGCGAGGCGGTCTAGTCATGCCGAAGGTTCGGAAGCGGTCCAAATAGGTTGTAGGCCCTACGAGGCGATCTAGTCATGTTGAAGGTTCATGATGCATGCAGTTATGTATTGGTTATATGATATGGTTATGTTGGTATGGTGTTGGTATTTTGGGGTAACTCACTAAGCTCTCGGGCTTACAGATTGTTTCAGGTACATCAGATGATCGCAGGAAGGCAAAGGCGTGATCGTACAACTCCTCATATTTTCTGGTTTTATGAATCGATTATGGGGATACTCTGATGTCTAAACTATTTTGAAAACAAACTATAATAACTTTATGGTTTTAAAATGTATTAAAAAGTTTTAATTTGGCTTGAAATTTATGGATGTTACACAATTATAAAGAAAACGAATGATCAACATACTTAATTTATTGTGATACATGATAAAATATGTTTGTTATTTTAACAAATTAAGATTTCTCTTTCGTTTTAATATCGAAATCTAACTTTTAAATATAGTGATACTTCTGAAATCCATTTGAAGAAGTTCAGTGGTTGGCTGTATGCACAAAAACAAATAAGATGAAACACTAATTACACATTACACCACCAAAAATTAACAAACTCATAATCACATACACACTTGCACACACTCAAATACACACAATCTCTCTCTCCTTCTATCTCTCTCTCTCTCACACACACACCATTACATACACCTATACACACACTATTTCTTACATTATAACATTATACTTTCAATGTCAATGTTAAAATAAGAAATACATTTAATTAAAAAGAAACTCAGAAATAGAATTGAAAGTAAGATGTTATATTAGACAAACACAATGAAAGTACATCATTATTTATTGCATTTATCCCTTGTACTTTGAATTTTGATTTGATTTTTTTCTTATTAAGCCAATATTGTAACACTGCATTTGAAATAGAGTAATTAAATAATAAACCTGGAACCCCAAGATGTAAAATTACATTTTATATTGTTTTATAGTAGCCCTAAAATCCATAATATTTAGTGAGGTGTTGGTTTCGGGGAGCCAAATGATATAATTTAGACTTTCGGGGGTTAAAGTGTAAGTTCCAAATTGGTTTTGTAAATATTTTCAGAAGTCAGGGAGTGTTTGGTAATTATTGGACTTAGATTGAAAGGATTTTGGAATGTTGAGGGTTAAATGGTAACTTCTGGGACTTGAATTGTTATGAATCTTGGATGTTGGGGGCTATTTTGTAAATTGTAGGCTTAGTTTGAAAAAGATCTTATGGGAGGAACCAGACTTGTAAAATATGCAAAAGTTTGAAAAGGACACGGGTTTACACTCGGACCTCCCTTTCCTTCCCACTTCAACATTTTAGCATCAGGAAGGCTAACCCTATAGTGTCATTTCCCCAGCCACCACTACCTTTGGAACACCTTCATCTGCCGATGCTTCGCCGATGAACGCCGCCGCCATAGTTCCGCTACCGGAGATGCTGTGAGCAGCTCGGATGACCGTCGGAGGCCGACGAATGGACCATGATCGTTGTTGTGTGGTCGTGAGCAACCGAGAAGCCTCGGGTAAGGCATCCACTCCTTCGCTCTTCTCGGTGAGTTGACGTCGTGTACGTCGGTTGCTGCCGTCGGTGGCCCTATCCTCGTTGTTTCCGCTTGTTCTAGCATCCTCAACCACCTAGTTGGTGGTTAGGAGCTGTGGTTTCGTGTCTTGAATAGATAGGTGTTGTTGTAAAACCGTGAAGTGTTTGTGGGTGCCTGTTTGGTCAGAAAAAATCGAGAAAAAACTAATTATACCAAAAATCTCAATTTTTTATCCTCTATTAAGAAATATCAACATCAATTAAAAAAATAACCATAATCAAGTCAGATCCACACTATGAAATATTTCAATTTAAACATTCACAATGTGAATCTAACTTACTATTTCAACTCTTTAATCATTCACAAAGTAATTTAGTGAAATTAACATATAAATTGCAATATATTTCTATTTAATTTTATAATATTTTAACATTTTGATTATTCATAAATTGGTTTTGTAAAATTGACAAATGGATTTATTCACATTATGAATCTGAACTGTATATAAATTAGTTTTCAGAATTCACAATGTGAATCTGACTTACTATTATTCAAACTGTGAATATGAGAATAGATTCACAATGTGAATCTGCAATGAAATTTCGATTTTTTTACATTAATATGAATCTATTTTAAAGAGTGCCAAAAATATGAATATTCACAATATGAACCTGAACTGAAATTTCGATTTTTTATTTAACATCAATATAAATCTATGTTTAAAGAGTATCAAAAAATATGATTTTTGATATATCTATTAATGTTTTCAATAAAAATAGACTTTCGCTTTTCAAAAAACAAGGAAATGAAGTGACTTTTTTGAAAAAAAAAATTATATATCAATATGGATCTCTATGGAAAGAGGACGAAAAATCATAAACAATTGTATACTTGTTTTTTTTTTCAATAGAAAACCTGGTCTAAAAAAATTAAACTAAAAAGGTGAAATGAGTTTTGTTATAATATAGTGCATTTGTGTCCATTGTAAAAGCCTACAACCCTTTGATGAACCACCCCCTCCCCATTGTGACACGAGCATCGATGGACATGGAGCATTTATGGGCAATCAAAGAACAAGATATAGAATTAGAGCAAGATGAGTTTTAAAACAAGACTCTACTAATGTAACGTCCTAAAAACTCACAACCAAAAATTTTGTTTTGTATAAAATAAATCATCAAACAAACATGTTTACTAAAACCATAAAGGAAATCAGATATATCGACAATCATCAAAAAAGTACATCAGAGTCAAATAGAGCAGAAATCATTGTGTGTGCAATGCGATCATCCTGAGCTCTTCCCTTTCGAACCGGAAGTAACTGAAACACAAACTAAAAACCGTAAGCACAAAGCTTAGTGAGCTCCCTAAAATACCGCATACCATACATATACGTCAACTTAGGGCTGTACCGCGTCTATTTCACCCCTGAGTCTATTTCAACTCATATGCCAACACAAGTGATAGATGCATTTTATGCACCTATTTTGCATGTTTATTTCCGTCCTTTCATAGCATTCTACTTCATAATTCTTGCATTTAGTTAATTATTTGGGCAATTGCATATTTCATTAAGAATGTCTGGTACTTCACTATTTTTTGATTTATTTTTGCAGCATTATGGAGTATGGAGCATGGAGCTTTTGTCACACCCCAAAACCAGAATTGTGGAAACGTTCTGGGGTGGAGGACGTCATGTATAGTATCACAACCAATGAATAATAACAGTCATAGCAACACAACCATTACAGTGAATATTTAAATGAAAATAATTACATCAGTTTGGAACTTTGTCTGAAACTTGTTTGAATCACATCAAATAGTATGTAAAATTATAAACGTAAGACTCTTATTGCTCCAGCTTCTCAAAAATCCAGCAGGTACCTCTACTGATTTCCTGAGGATACAAGCAGTTTGAAAATATCAGCATAAAGCTGGTGAGTTCATAAACGGTATTTTAGAGTGAAACTTGTTGATGAATTTGTAAAATCGTTCGCGTGAATTCAAGAAAATCCGATATTTTCTTTAGTTAGAATGTAGCGTTATCAATTCTGTATGAAACCATGTAGGTTCGTTACTGTAAACTGTAGTGATATGTGAAAATATTACTTCATGTGACCAGCTAATGCTAATCATGACGTTTAAGTATTTTTTACGTGAAACCATTGTATAATCGATTCAGTTTGAAAACCCTAGCTATAGCCAGTATACGTAGTGTGTTTAAAAACCATGTAGTGAAATCCCACGAATTTCTCCAGTTGTAGTATGGATCAGTTTTTATTTAGTATGAATAAAACTGTTGAAGAGTGCCAACTTGTAAACCCAAGGTGATTTATACATATTGTGAGTCGTATAACCATACTTGATATGACTAGAGACCTTTCCAACATTCTTCAGGCGTTGAGTTAAATGACATTTGTTCACCTCAGGCATGCCTGCCTAACTGTAGCTAGCAGTTCAGGTGTGGGGTTGTCAGTCCCGAATAGATCTATTCACAAATCTCACACTTTTTCTCCAGGAGACTCTGGTTATACTAAGATAGGATTTATCCCTGTACACCTAAGGGTACAATGTTGAAGTAGTGTCTCACAATATCGTACAATCTAGTTTTAATGTAGTGTGGTAGCGTTATACCGCAGTGAAATCCATATGTAGTGACAATTATAGTTATGGATGCCATGTTCATGTAGTGGTGTAGATTGTAAAATATCTATCATAGTGCATATGTTTAGTAGTGAAAGTTTATGTACTTGTTATGTTTCGAAAATCCCAAACTATACCGATTATAGTTTGCATGTATAGTGTAGAGAGTATTGATTCTAGTGAACTATGCAATTTAGTAATAAGTTATAAACTTCCCTTATGCTCAACACAGCACAATAGGGTTAAAGTATGAGAATTGCATGAGTTTTATAATTGTTAAAAGCTCTTTGTATTAATTTACAAAAGCACTTATGGTTTGGCTTGTATCCCCCTTGAAAACATTAAAACATGGAAAATGTAGGGGTATGAACTCACCTTGAGCAAGGGGTTGAACGAAAGATTGGTACGGGAGGTCGAGTGTCAAGTGAAACCTCGGACTCAACTTGACCCTAATAACATGTAATGACACACATAGAAGTCAAATGAATGTATTTCACCACTAGAAACGATAGAGAATCACTCTATGGACTTGGAACTACTTGCATCAAGTGATAGAACCTTGTAGGATTGAGTAACGGGAGTGTATGGCCACCTTAAAGGTGTGGGCGGCCATGGGTGTGTGGCCCAAGGTGTGTGCGGTCGTACACTCATGATAAGAGGTGCCTTTGTGGTGTTTTCAAGGTCCATACTTGCATCCACGAAGTGTTCTAGGTATATACTCGATTGTAGTCCAAGATAAGGGTCCTAGAAGTGGGTTTGTGGTCCTAGGGTGTGTGTGTGGTTGCACACGGGTGTGTGCTACCGCACACAAGGAGTGTGCTGCCGCACAAGGGTGTGTGCGGTTGTACACCCCACAAGATGACGTCCAAATTCTCCATTCCAAGGTGAAACCAGGGTAGGGCATGTCTATCTCGAATATGGAAGTTAAACTCTCACTTTGGAGGGTGTTTTAAGGGTGTGCGGCCGCACTCCTTAAAGGAGATGAAGAACATGTCAATTATTTCACACTTAAGGCTTAGATAGAATGGTCTTTCATGGTTTTGCAAGTTAGAGGATGAAGTACTTACATTCTTGAAGCTTTGGAGGGTTCAAGGTTAAAGAAGCTTGAGAGAATAGTTTTGTGTGTGTGCCCAGGTGTTAAAGGAATGAAAGGAAGGGGTCTATCCTTTATATAGGGGTGGGTACAAGTGAGTGTGCGGCCGCACACCCATGTGTACGGCTGTACACTCCTCCTAGAGGTGTGTATGGCCCGGTTTTCTCAGTATACGACTTGTTGACTCATTCCCAACCTCAACCTTGGTCATACTCAAGCTTAGAACACTTAAATGAATCCTTAAACAACACAAAAAGTCAACAAAACAAGCTTAACATTGATTGAATTGAATAAGTGCACGAGATAAAGGTTTCGGGTTGTCACAGCTTTAGAGCATGAAAATAAGATGTATCGGGCATGCCATGGAAGAAAACATGAAGACATAACATGAGTCATTGTTGCATTATCATCATATCAGATGACTACGTTTGAAACACGGTTCATGTCACACTGACACACGTCATGTTTTTCTTTTCTGATCTTATATTTGAGCAACATGACTCATGGTGAAGCTAGACTGAAGATGGAGCCAACAGTGAACACTTATTGGACTTTTAGCAAAAGGCATGGGCCATGCCAAAAACACATGGTCAAAACAAATTGTCATTCGAAAAACACATGGCAAAAGGCATGACCATGCTAAAAACGCGTGGTCTTATGGAAAGCATGTGAGCTATATTAAAACAAGGGGGACGTCGCCATTTCATGGGGAGACAGTTTTTGGAGAACTTCTGGTGCTCTTGGGCAATTTTGGGAGATTTCTTGGAGTTTTTGAGAAGAACAAATCATTGCAAACACTTTTGAGTTCATTTTAGTAAGCATAAACATTTCAATTTCATCTTTATTCTTGTTAGATTTGTTGTTAGCCATGTGTGGCTAATAAACCCTAGTTTCTAATTCTTGTTCAAAACATGTTGATTGCTTGACTTGAAGCATATGATTTGATGTTTGATTTGTGATTCTATTCTAGTGATTATGTTTTTGCTTAAACTAGAATCCTTGAATTTGATTTGTGTTTGATTGGTCATTTTCATGAATTGAATTTTTGTGCAGTTAATTAACTTTTAGGGCACCTAATCGTTCTATAAAGTTAATAATTTGTAACAAACAATAAGTTTTCTTATTGTAAAACATGTCACATGTTTTCACACTTCCGAGCATATGAGAAGAAAGGAACATTGTTGGGAAGCTTGTACAAAACTTAATGTAGTTTTTTAATACAATCTAAGAGCATGTTTATGTTGAATTAATAAAGCTAGGTCTAGTCAAAGAGCGTGTTTTGGTTAGATAATTTGACAAGCGAGAGGTATTAAAGCATGTTAATATCTTTTAGTACCAACTTAGAATAGTAATCATGAATTACATCAAGTCATAATCAAGTTGAACAACAACATTGAGAACTAGAACTAGAACCATTCAATCAAATTGTTTACAAGTTTATTTCATTTTGCGCATGCTTTTAAAGTATATTGTTATTTTATTATGTTACTTTTGCAAACAAAACCCCCTTTGTGACCAAAGTACCTTGCGCAAAGAGGTATAGACTTTTATCCCGTGTCTTTGTGGTTCGACCTTGCTTGCCTTGTACTACTTTTTAGTGCATTAAAGTAGTGTATTTGGATTTGTTGTACCCCTATTATAATAAAAATGTTGCGGAATTTGTTCCCAGTAAAACATGATAAATACGTTATCAAATAATTTCCAAAGAAAAGTATTTTTATTCACTTTAAAACATTTGGGATGTCATCATCAATACAGAAACATAAGCATAAACAGAACTCAAATTCATTATCACTAGTGATTTATATCTCCTTAATATCTCAGTATAATGTGACTTCATATCAACACCTATGATATAAATAAACTGAGTGGGTCAGGTTGAGAAACTTGGTGAGTACATAGGGTTCTCAACCCACAATAATATAATTATTATGTTTAATCATCAAACAGTTAACCCAATTACCCATCCCCATTATCTTCTTTACTATTAAGGGTCTACCCTAAGAATCAGCTATTTCTCATTCATTCATTCCTAAGGATTATCCTAAGGAATAGGTATGAAGTCCATCATTGTCAATGACACAACTGTCAAGCACAACTGCTAGTTCTATAACTTAGGCGCAACTGCCATAATTGTGACATTCTATATGAGGAGCAGCTGCCAGTATCGTCCTTCGAGCACAGCTGCTAGGGTTATCTTGTTTATTGACAGTATCGTTTGAGAGAGTCCACTCGCAATACATGTCAATGGGTTTTTAGAGTACACCGGTGAACACATCGTTCACAACACCTACAGGTTGCGAGCCTACTAGTGTTCCACTGGACTGTCTAGAATAGTCGGTGGTTGTCACCCATACTCTACTAGATGACAGGGCCAACATTTGGGAACAAGGCTTCTCACATCGTCCACCTCTCGCCCTTACCTCATGGTCTATATCATCTCTCAACTCATCATCCAACTCATATTTCATCAACACATATTTTACCCAACATATTATGTAGATATAAATACATATATCGTTTAAATCATATAAAACGTGTATAAAATCGTTCATCCAGCATAGATAGCAAGTATATAGATAATATGCACACATAGCACATTATTTATATAAAATACTTCATATCTATGTGCAAGATGAAAGGGACCATGCACTCACCTGATAAGGTGGTGACTCGGCACTCGGACAACACTTCGTTATTGTTAAAACAAATTCCCTTGGACAAAACCTAGTATCATTACCACTAGAGTTTAGTCTAATATTCACCGAGACTAATTAATAGTCTAGCTATTATTACTATTATATAAGCATTAAAAAACACTTATATAACCCTTAATAATAGCCCAAGTACTTATTATAAGTTCCCAACAACATTACTATATTAGAACATAAGCTATACTAAAGATAGGTTAGGCGTAGCTCACTTACAGTGGATTTTTCTCAAAACCGGGATCCGCTGGAGCAGCGTTCCCAAGCCGAAAGGATCTTCTTCTCGGAGCCGTCGGGCGTTCCGGGGCTTCCGCCTCGTGCTAGGGAGATTCCCTCGGCTTTTCGGGGGGTTTCGGGGCTGGAGAAAGGTTCTAAAGAGAGAGGAAGAAGTAGGAAGGTGTGAGAATGAATGGATGCCTCACCACTTATTTATAGGGGCTGGAGGAAGGTTTACGTCGTGAAATTTTGATATTCACGTCGTGAGCCAGGGTGGCTACAACCAGCCACAGCCTGGTGCTGACATGTGGCATCGCACATAGAGTGGAAATCAGTCGATTTTCAAAAATTCATAACTTTTGCATACGAGCTTCGTTTTCAACGTTCTTTATATCCACGTGTGGGTAAAAACAAGATCTAAAACTTCGATTTAGAATCCGTCGGCTAATTCTCGACCGATCTTAAATTTAACTGTAGGAGGAGATTAGACTGTTAAATGACAGTGAAGAATTCATAACTCCTTCATACGGACTCCGTTTTCGTCTGTCTGTTTATCGTTGAGTTCCTATTACTGAGATCTTAAATTCTCATTTAGGTCGCATAGGCCAAAAACCGCTCGATCTAAAATTCGAGTTTTGGGTCGTACACTGCTAAGCAGAACTTCGAAAAATCGTAACTTCCTCATACGAAGTCAGATTTGGGCGTTCTTTTTATAGACGCTATCGGTTTAACGTATACTACAACTTTGGTTTAGATTACTAAGGCCAAAAATTCTTCTATTTTAAATTCATTATTTTACGTTTCTCGGTGCCGTGTCGGCTTTGTTGAAAAACTTCGACTGGTCATAACTTCTTCGTTATAACTCGGATTTTGGCGTTCTTTATATGTAAGGAATCCTTGAGAGATATTCTAAAACTTGGATAAGATTATTTATTCTAAATAATCTTTTGTCGAAAAGTCAGTTTTCACCCCTATTATCTCTAAATTGACTAGCCCTAGATCTACGGGCGTTACAATTATCTCACCCTAAGGATGATTACGTCCCGGAATCATCAATGAAACAGGGCTCACATGATTACTACATACGTTATCTCTTCATCCTAGGTAAGAATCATAACTTCCTTGTTTATACGAATGAGTATCTAACTCTTGGTCTCTTTGACGGCAGGCGGTGCTCGATCTGCACTTGCTCCTTATCTCACGGTAGTCTCTAAATTATGACCTTCAAGTAACAATCTCGATCCTCACTGGATACGAACTTGAGATATGTTCTTTTATTACTATAATGGAACGCTGTGTCATTCTAATGACCTATCATCGTATGTTGCAATGCTTAGATTCAAGTCTCTTAAAGTCTTCTAGTGTGACAACCCTATTTTTCCCAAAAAGCATTATAAACACTCGAAAGCTAAAAACAACGAAATTAACCTCGAAAATAAAGTGTTCAAGTATCTAAGTTGGGATGCATCGAATATTAGATATCATGCCAAGGTTTCCAAAAACATAAAGAACGCTCAAAACCGGGTTACATTGAAGAAATTATAACCACTCGTATATTTACGACGCGACGTTAAAACATTTTTTTGACGTAAAAAGTAGAATCTCAATAAAATGCATTTTTAAGCCTTAAGTATCTAAACAAAAGTCGTAGATCTCGTTGAAAGGTGAACGTACATAAAAGGATCGCCCAAATTGGACCTCGTATGAAGAAGTTACGAATTTTCAAAGTTTCGTAACAGTAGTAGAGGGCTAAAAACTCGGATTGAAGATCGAGTGTTATTTAGCTAACGCAACCTAAACGAAAGTTGAAGATCTCCTCAGTAGTAATAAAACAATAAAAAGACAAACGAAAACCGACGTCGAATAAAGGACCTATGAATTTTTAACGAACTTTAGGAGGCCCGGCCTATTAAAAATATATCATTAAAAAAATAAAGTCAAAACTAGCCGACGGAGTCTAAAGGAAAGTTGTAGAGCATAATCTCACCTACGCGTGGATATAAAGAACGCGAAAAACGGAGCTCGTACGCAAAAGTTACGGAATTTAGAAGTCGGAAGCAGGGATTACGCCCCGCGTACTCTGGGAGTACGCCCCGCGTACTAGACCCAGAGTCGAGTCCCATCGGCCCGCCCAAGCTACTCTTAACTAGCCAGGAGTCGTAAGCCATGACGCCATATTACGCCCAGCGTAACGACGTACGCGCCGCGTACGTGAGTACGCCCAGCGTACTCCAAAATTACGCCCCGCGTACTCACTCTTCCAGCACTATAAATAGATGGCATGAGCTCGAGTCTTTGCACACCTTTCTCAAATCCCCAGTTACTCTCACACACTTCCAAGCACAAGAAGCTATCCCGACGACCTCGGTTTCCGCACTCGAGCCCCGACGAAAGATTTACGCTGCAGAGATTCCCGAAGAGCCCGACGACGCAACCATCCGCGGACGAAGTTCTGCTCAACCCTAGCCTCTCTCTTCGAAACGAGTGAGTTCATACCCCTACTTTTCAATTCTTTTCACATTTTAGGGGGGGAAATACAAGTACATTACAAATCAAAGTATTATTTTTATAATATCGTTCTTATAGAGTGTTGATACAAAAATAACTTTATGTTTTAAAGGGATATTATATCACCAAGTTGTTATTACCAAATGGGAACATACTTTTGACAAACTATAATGAGCATAGTATTCAAGTGATTCATACATTTTACATATACATCTCGACAAATGAAATGCTTTCAAAAGAAGTACAGTCTTTTATCATCGTAAATCTGTTTATACCTAGTAATGTGAGACAGCTTCACGTACGTTCGAGTATGCATTATTAAGTCCTGTATTATATACCATAATCTCTTGTAGGGGGAGCGTGATACTTGTGTATAGATCTATACGGGATTGACAATCCCACACCTAAGCTGTTAGCTACAGCTAGGCCGGCGGGCCTGGGGTGACAAATGTCATAACAGTTCCAACGCCTGAAGAACGTTGTTACAGGCCAACAATGTCATTAGCATGGTTATAAAACTCACATAAAAGTATAAAAACAAGTTAGATTTACGAGATTCATACATGCATTTCAGTTTTCCATTTTATTGTTAATACAAATGTTATCACTATTATTCAAGCATGGAAAACACTAATGCACTCCAACACGGGAAACTTTTCAAATCATCTATAGAAAATATTGGATTTTCTGAAAACCTCGTTCATCGATTTACTATCAAAAAGGACATACTTTTCAATGCAAAACACTTATGAACTCACCAACTTAATTGTTGACACTTTTTCGAAACCACTTGTATTTCTCAGGGAATCAGTAATACAGGTAACTACCAGCTTTTGGAGAAGGAAACACTAAAGATGTTTTATTATTGAACATTTATCATCTCATTGTAATATTCTTTTGCTATTATGTATAACGCAACAACATACGTTTTCATTATATATGTGATGGTTGTGTTACTTTCTTTACAATATTCAATGGTTGTGATACTACGTGAAGTCATCCACCCCCGAATGTTTCCGCCATTCTGGTTTGGGGGTGTGACATCTAGAATAGTCTATACTTTCCTTCATGTTTTAATCTCATCTTAAAAGGTAGCATTTCTTACAAGCAGCCGTCACGATACCTCTACTGATCGCTTTGATTAATTCTTCCGGCTTAAGTTGATTAATTCTTCCGGCTTAAGTCAGGTGCTACATCAAACTTGGTTCTCTGAACCACGGCTTAAGTCAGGTGCTACATTTAGTCATTACCGAAACAATGGTAACGACATATTTGAATAAAACGGTATCAACTACTAGCTTCTTGGTAACCTTGTGACTTTTCCTGATCCAAGCGTGAGTCCTGTGCTTCCGGTAGTATATGCATCTACTACTTTTCACACCTACTCATACTCGTCCCAAGTATTGTCTCGCAGTCCCCAAGTCACCATACAAGAAAATCACATAACGGTTTAACACACCATATAACAAAACGAAGGCTTTATATTATTTCTTGAAACGATTGCATAGGTGTTCAATTTCATCCTAGACTGTGCCTCTATTAGGCTACCCCTACCATACTATGGCTACTTTATAACTTGATCTCCGGATATCAATCCTCACTTTTGATTACCTTGTCAGCTGCTTCGTCAAGGATGCTCCTTGGCTTTGGAGGTGCATTCGCTCTTGCTGCTTCATGTTTCTTCGGACAGTCCCTACATAAATGCCCTTCTTTGTTACATACGTAGCACACCCTCCTGTTGGACGTGCACTTGACAGCGTAATACCCTGTCCTTCCACATTTGTAGCAAGTCACATCTTCATCGCATCTTTCATAGTGCTTCAACGGTACATTTGGTGTTGTTGCTCTTAGCGGATAATCTTGCTTGAAGTGTCCATCTCCACTATACTTAACGCAAACTTCCTCCTTGGTTGAGCATTTATGGGCAAAATGACCAATCTTGCCGCATTTAAAGCAAGTCACTTCCTTAGGGCATCTTCTGTTACACCATTTTGCTTCACCTTTTCCTTCTCCAGACTGTGAAAATAAGTTTTTCCTGTTGGACCTTGAAAATCCCTCAAATTTTCTCTTCTTTCCAATCTTAACCCTGATGGCTGCCTCAAGAGTAGGTGTTTGGCGTATTGGCACCGTAAGTTTGTCCTTACTTTTTTGAAGTAAGCGCCTTGTTTCTCCCATATGTTGATCCAACATCGCTCGCACCATTACCTGTACTCCTGCCATCGTGATTAGCTTAGGTGCAACTGCTAATTCTGGTGCATGCTTAATCACTTGTAGCTTAGGTTTCGGGTTACTATCTCCGAATCCGCTTTGAGTGTTCATCATGTCAATCTATACATCAAATTTAGATGTCCGGTGTAGAGTGACGAGAATTTAGATAGAGAAGATTTTATTTGTGATCGGCATATAATTCTCTCTATCATTTCGAAAAGTTATATGTCAGTTCTAATATCGTAATTAAACGTTTAGAAACCTAAACACATAAAGTTTCAGATCCGGTTGGCAACAGACCACAGATCCAATCGTATAACGCATATCATAAATCATTTAGCACATAAAAGCATGTTAGGAATTTACCCTAAATAAGGTAGTTCTTGTGTCTATTCAAGTGTATTACCTAAATTTTATTTAGACACACTCCTCACGATCATCACTTAGCATTCTAAGTTTAAGTCTAGAAATAAATTCATATTCCTAGTTCGCTTAAACTAATGCTCTGATACCAACTGTGACATCCCCATTTTCACGGCCAGAAAAGACCGATTTTGTTTATGCTTTATAAAAATTAGAGTACCTCTTATAATAAAAATGTTGCGGAATTTGTTCCCAGTAAAAATGATAAATACGTTATCAAATAATTTTCGAAAAAAGTATTTTTATGCATTTTAAAACATTTGGGATGTCATCGTCAATACAGAAACATAAGCATAAACAGAACTCATATTCATTATCACTAGTGATTTATATCTCCTTAATATCTCAGTGTAATGTGACTTCATATCAACACCTGTGATATAAATAAAATGAGTGGGTCAGGTTGAGAAACCTGGTGAGTACATAGGGTTCTCAACCCACAATAATATAATTATTACATTTAATCATCAAACAGTTAACCCAATTAACCATCCCCATTATCTTCTTTACTCTTAAGGGTCTACCCTAAGAATCAGCTGTTTCTCATTCATTCATTCCTAAGAATTATCCTAAGGAATATGTATGAAGTCCATCGTTGTCAATGACACAGCTGTCAAGCACAACTGCTAGTTCTATCACTTAGGCGCAGCTGCCAGAATTGTAACATTCTATATGAGGCGCAACTGCCAGTATCGCCCTTCGAGCACAGCTGCTAAGGTTATCTCGTTTATTGACAGTGTTGTTTGCGAGATTCCACTTGCAATACATGTCAATGGGTTTTTAGAGTACACCGGTGAACACATCGTTCACAACACCTACATGTTCCGAGCCTGCTAGTGTTCCACTGGAACAAGGATTCTCACATCGTCCACCTCTCACCCTTACCTCATGGTCTATATAACCTCTCAACTCATCATCCAACTCATATTTCATCTACCCATGTTTTACCCAACATATTATGTAGATATATATATATATATATATATATATATATATATATATATATATACAGTTTAAATAATATAAAATGTGTACAAAATCGTTCATCCAACATAGATAGCAAGCATACAGATAATATGCACATATAGCACGTAATTTATATAAAATACTTAATATCTACGTGTAAGATGAAATGGACCATGCACTCACCTAATGAGGTGGTGACTCGGCACTTGGACAACACTTCGTTATTGTTAAAACAAATTCCCTCGGACAAAACCTGTATCATTACCACTAGAGTTTAGTCTAATATTCATCAAGACTAATTAATATTCTAGCTATTATTACTATTATATAAGCATTAAACAATACTTATATAACCCATAATAATAGCCCAAGTACTTATTATAAGTTCCCAACAACATTACTATATTAGAACATAAGCTATACTAAAGATAGGTTAGGCGTAGCTCACTTACAGCGAATTTTTCTCAAAATCGGGCTCCACTGGAGCAGCGTTCCCGAGCCGAAAGGCTCCTCTTCTTAGAGTCGTCGGGCGCTCTGGAGCTTCCACCTTGTGCTAGGGAGGTTCCTAGGCTTTTCGGGGGGTTTCAGGGGCTAGAGAAAGGTTCTGGAGAGAGAGAGGAAGAATTAAGAAGGTGTGAGAATGAATGGAGGCCTCACCACTTATTTATAGGGGCTGGAGGAAGGTTCACATCGTGAATTTTTGATATTCACGTCGTGAGCCAGGGTGGCTACAGCCGGCCACAGCCTGGTGCTGACATGTGGCATCGCACACCGGGTGAAAATCAACTGATTTCCAAAAATTCATAACTTTTGCATACGAGCTCCGTTTTCGACGTTATTTATATCCACGCGTGGGAAAAAACAAGATCTAAAACTTTCATTTAGACTCCGTTGGCTAATTCTTGACCAATCTTAAATTTAACTATAGGAGGAGAGTAGACTGTTAAATAACAGCGAAGAATTCGTAACTTCTTCGTACGGACTCCATTTTCGTCTGTCTTTTTATCGTTGAGTTCCTATTAATGAGATCTTCAATTCTCATTTAGGTCGCATAGGCCAAAAACCGCTCGATCTAAAATTCGAAAAATCATAACTTCCTCATACGAAGTCAGATTTGGGCGTTCTTTTTATAGACGCTCTCGTTTTAACGTATACAAGCAACCGTGGTTTAGATTACTAAGGCCAAAAAGTCTTCTATCGTAAATTCATTATTTTGCATTTCCCGGTGTCGTGCCGGCTTTATCGAAAAACTTCGACTGGTCATAACTTCTTCGTTATAACTCGGATTTCAGTGTTCTTTATATGTAAGGAATCCTTGAGACATATTCTGCAACTTGGTTAAGATTATTTATTCTAGATAATCTTTTGTCGAAAAGTCGTTTTCGACCCTTATTATCTCTAAATTGACTATTCTTGGATCTACGGGAGTTACAGTATATACTCAAGTTAGGAAAAATGCTTGGCTGCCAAAAGATCCCCTTGGACTTGGACTTGAACTAATGACACCGAGACTGACTGTAAACTACTTTGACTGGTGTAAGTGGTTTGAAACATGTAATAAATATGGGTAAATATTAGGGAAATTTTAGAAAATATTTTTTCGAAAAAGATTGTTGTTAGTCAACAAATAGCTGGAGCCGGTCATTATTGCTTTGTAAAATGAAAATGATTGAGCATGTTTTTTATCACATATTTTCACACGAGTAAGACCATAATTTGTTCCATGTGCTAACCTAATATCTATAAAAGTGAACAAGTGTTGTAACTTTTGATTTTGTTGAGTTGTGTTAAGGAGTGACTAAAAATCTTGTTTTAAATGTTATATATTGTTGTGGGGTTAATGCCAAGTTATATCAAGGCACGACAGGTACACTTTCGAATGTATGACAAAGTGAGGTTGATTGGATTGAATCTTGTTTGCTTTGTTTTGTTTATTGCATTGATGTAAAAAAATATTTGAAGCTTTGTTAATCTTTTTGTACATATGTTATTTTCTTTAGTTTTTCTTTTATTGCATGCATTCACTCATAATTCCCTTTAGGTCCTTTTCATTCCTTCAGTTCTTTTCATATTAGTTTCTTTTTAGTCATCTATCATCTTCTCTAGGGTGATTCTTAATTTAGTTCTTTCTTGAGGACAAGAAAGGTCTAAGCTTGGGGAGGTTTGATAGGTGCATTTTATGTACCTATTCTGCATGTTTATTTTCATCCTTTCACAACATTCTACTTCATAATTCTTGCATTTAGTTAATTATTTGGGCAATGGCATATTTCATTAAGAATGTCTGGTATTTCACTATTGTTTGATTTATTTTGCAGCATTATGGAGTATGGAGCATGGAGCTTTAGAGCATGAAAATAAGATGTACCGGGCATTCCATGGAAGAAAACATGAAGACATAACCTGAGTCATTGTTGCATTATCATCATAGCAGATGACTACGTTTGAAACACAGTTCATGTCACACCGACACGCGTCATGTTTGTCCTTTCTGATCTTATATTTGAGCAACATGACTCATGGTGAAGTTAGACTGAAGATGGAGCCAACAGTGAACACTTATTGGACTTTTAGCAAAAGGCATGGTCCATGCCAAAAACACATGGTCAAAACAAATTGTCATTCCAAAAACACATAGGCAAAAGGCATGACCATGTTAAAAACGCATGGTCTTATGGAAAGCACGTGAGCTATATTAAAACAAGGGGGGACGTCGCCATTTCATGGGGAGACAGTTTTTGGAGAACTTCTGGCGCTCTTGGGCAATTTTGGGAGATTTCTTGGAGCTTTTGAGAAGAACAAATCATTGCAAACACTTTTGAGTTCATTTTAGTAAGCATAAACATTTCAATTTCATCTTTATTCTTGTTAGATTTGTTGTTAGCCATGTGTGGCTAATAAACCCTAGTTTCTAATTCTTGTTCAAAACATGTTGATTGCTTGACTTGAAGCATATGATTTGATGTTTGATTTGTGATTCTATTCTATTGATTATGTTTTTGCTTAAACTAGAATCCTTGAATTTGATTTGTGTTTGATTGGTCATTTTCTTGAATTGAATTTTTGTGCAGTTAATTAACTTTTAGGGCACCTAATCGTTCTATAAAGTTAATAATTTGTAACAAACAATAAGTTTTCTTATTGTAAAACATATGTCACATGTTTTCACACTTCCGAGTGTATGAGAAGAAAGGAACATTGTTGGGAAGCTTGTACAAAACTTAATGCAGTTTTTTAATACAATCTAAGAGCGTGTTTATGTTGAATTAATAAAGCTAGGTCTAGTCAAAGAGCGTGTTTTGTTAGATAATTTGACAAGCAAGAGGTATTAGAGCATGTTAATATCTTTCAGTACCAACTTAGA
Organism: Lactuca serriola; assembly: GCF_051521515.1. Lineage (NCBI taxonomy): Eukaryota > Viridiplantae > Streptophyta > Magnoliopsida > Asterales > Asteraceae > Lactuca > Lactuca serriola. The sequence continues at coordinate 69,205,119 of NC_136409.1, read as the reverse complement.
ATAGTAATCATGAATTACATTAAGTCATAATCAAGTTGAACAACAACATTGAGAACTAGAACTAGAACCATTCAATCAAATTGTTTACAAGTTTATTTCATTTTGCGCATGCTTTTAAAGTAGATTGTTATTTTATTATTTTACTTTTGCAAACAAAACCCCTTTTGTGACCAAAGTACCTTGCGCAAAGAGGTATAGACTTTTATCCCGTGTCTTTGTGGTTCGACCCTGCTTGCCTTGTACTACTTTTAGTGCATTAAAGTAGTGTATTTGGATTTGTTGTACCCCTATTATTTCTTGGATTTGACACGCCTAACAACAAGGTTGTACCGGGTCTATTTCACCCCTCGGGTCTATTTCACCCCCTAAGTCTATTTCAACTCAATCGGTATTTTTCAACTGTATGGGTCTATTTCACCTCACATACATATAGAAAACAGGCATGCGACAGGAGTCATACAGACTACAAGCACATACAATCCCTAGTGTCGTATAGTATAGTGAGCAATCTCACCTTGATCCGCTGATAATCAAATAGATGCTCGGACTACTGGACCGGAGAATCCCCACGCTAACCAATCAAATACAACCTTAATTAATAATTAGGTCATAAACCATAATTGGGACTTTAATTTAGTAACCCTGACTCCTAGGGTAAAAGACCATTTTACCATTTCCCTTAATTTCCCCAATTAATCGTGGCCCAAAATTAAAGGCACTTAAAGCCTAAAAATGGCCCAAATCCATAAAGGCTTAAGGCTTAATAATGATCCAACTCAATAAGACTTTTAGCCCACAAGATCCCAAAAGCTAGAGTCCAAAAGTGGCCCAAAACCAAAAAGCCCAAAATGGCCGCTAATGTGTACGCTTAACGTACTACTTGGGTACGCCCAACATACAACTCTGGGACCAAAGAGTTACGGGGCCTTAGCTGCGTACGCTGGAGTATGCGGGATGTATGCCCTAGCTTGACAATACTTCATTAAACACTTAATGCTTTAAGTTCAAATGTCTATTTTTCAGATCCATACATTGGGGAATGTCTTAAACGATACAGTTACTAACTTGATGCCTTTGCATAGCTCAAAGAGACTCAAACCCTGGATTTAGCATTATACTTTTACCAAATGAGCATTAACCCATGCATGGTTGATCTTCAACCATCAAGATGCAAACTTTATGGACTAAGGACTTCAGAAACATCAAGAAGAGCAACTCAAAACTTTTGGAGTGACAAATCCTCACTAGACCTTATATATGGGACCAAAATATGACTCCACTAGATCTAGATCTAAGCATAGAATAAACAAGGTCAAGACTTTATACCTCTATAAAGCTAAGGAATGTGAGTAAACTCTAGATCTACAAGCTCCAACTTGATTCATGCTCCTTCACCAAGGTTATTCCTTTTCAAGATTCACCAAATACCCATCAAAACACACACACAAGGATAAAATCTCTTTAAATGAGTTAAGGTTTCACAATGAGGTTTAAAGGGGCAATGGAGGTTGGTAATGAGAGAATCGTGGCGCATAAGGTTGTTTAAATGTGGTCCAAACCCTAAAAATTGGGGTTTGACCCCTGGCCACGTACGCCCAACGTACTCACACAACCTCTAATTTTCATGTAATGCCATAAAGAACCAAATTGCAAACAATTTTCATCTTAAGGGCCAAAATGTAAAATACCTTAAATCGAGTGTTAAAACTAAAGAGAAAACATTAGAAATTTGGTCCTCATAAATCGAAGTTGTTGGTTGAACATCAATCTTCGATAATCTATCATGAAAACTCATTAGTGAGCTCTCAATGCTTCCGAAAACATTCTCATCAGATTATTTCTTCTAGTTCAACCCCACAACATAATCCTTATTGAAAGCACGGATATGTTCAACCAATGTTCTTGTAGCGTCAAGAAGAACCTCAACATTGTGTTAAATTCCAAGATAAAATTTACCAATCTTCTTGACTTCCTTTGTAACCAAAATCAACCAATTCTTGAATCTTTAAAACAATGGACTCCTTCGAAGAGGTCACCGTCTTCTTAAATATATCATGTCTCTCCCAAGAAACATTTTAAATTTCCATAATATCAAACTTGTAAGAAGTCATGTTGTTCGTAAGATGAGTCTCCAACCGTGTAACTACATTGGTGATAAGAGTCTTTGTCTTTATTTCTTGAGACTTTAAAAGAAACTCAACATCTTCTTTACTCACATAAGAAGTGGTAAAAATAAAAGAGTCATTCAGTTGTTCAACTTAGAGGTAAGAATCTTTTATTGCTTCCTAAACATGATTGCATGATCTTCAACATCTTCTTCTTCAGGACCAGAATCCAATTCAGCAAACTCAATCCTTTCATCTTCCTCAATATTCATGATATCCTGATCAATAGATTGAGAAGAGAATAACGCAACAATATGTTGTGTCAAGATACCTTTAAAAGTAGGAGAATTAAGAGGAATTGTTGTATGAAGAATTATCAAAGTTGGTTGTTGTGATGAAGGTAGTGGTAGAACAATTGAAGAATCTGGAATAGAAGTCGAAGGATTCTCACCCATGTTAACATTTGACTCCTTATTAGATAAGATCTCATGGATGTTCGAAGACCTAACTTCCTCTACATTGGACTTAGTAATAGGACCTTCGGGTAGAATAACAATTGTTGACTCAGGAAATAAAGTCAAAATTGTTTCACGATTTACGATGTTTGTATCCATATTAGATGTGTGTACAGTGACATCTGGGTTGCTTGTCTCCTCGATATTTGGTTTAACAGAGGCATCCTTTCATGGTGAAACATGTTGTGTTTGATCTTCAGTATCAGTTGCCTCATCATCCATCTCTACTTTGACCTCATCTTCATTAATAATCTTCTTTTTAGGTTGTGTTGTGATAAGTTGTTCTTTGATAGTTTGAGCTCTTATCTTCGAAAACCTTTTCAGTAAGCCCAAAGCCTTTTGCTTCTTTTTTTGTTGCTCCACATCATTAGGATCCTCCTTAATTAGAACACCCTTAGTCTTCGACTTAGACTTCTTCGTTCCTTTGACAACTTTCTCAAAAACTTTTTTTAATAACAGGTGCTTTAGGCTTGGATTGTGCTTTCTTCTTAACAACAACAACATTTGGATCTTGAGTTATGTCTGATTTAACTCGAAATGTCACCTTCTTAGGAGTAGAAGCATAAGGAACGGGATGCAAAGATGCTTTGTATTGAATTAACAATTGATATGACTTAGACACTAGTCGAAGCATTGCATTTGGAATTCGACCAACTGATGGAAATGCAATAGGATCATCTACTGCAGTCTTAGGAATTTAAAGATGTGAAAATTAAGCAACTTAAACTCCTTTAAGAATCAAAATTACTGCTTGACTGTAAGCGTCATGCATAATTAAACTCCAAAAGCGAGCACTAGCAATCTCAGTTGACTTCTTCGAATGCTTTATATAGGTTGTGAATTCGTCCCATAACAGCGAGGCATAATAAACTTTTAAACCATAGTATAAACCAGCCATTATAGAATAAAATTGAAGTTTAGCTTTATTAATACCCGAACTTCTTCCCATCAAACATCGAAGAGTAACCCCAAAGAAGAAATTCCAGATGATGAGAATAGCAGACTTCTTAAAGATGCTAACAATAGAAATTGGAGGAATATACCCCATTCATTCATCATTTAAAGTACATGATCACACGAAGGAACTTCAAACGTACCCTCAGATGGCAATTGAAGGATATGTACAAACTGATTCTTTAGTAAACGTTTTTTTCCTTTTGATTCCATCTGAAACGTAACAACTTCAATATTCTTGTTGTATACAGTTGTTGAACATGCAAGTAATAACCAGTGCATTGGAATTGCAAAAGAAGACGATAAAGCATGAGCAAGAGCTGAATCGTTCAAGCATTGAACGAGCATCTTCAATTCTTCAGGATACATCGACAAAGTTGGGATTAAACCAAACATTGTTCGATTGAATGTTCATTTGAGGAACATAAAATTCCTCGTTGGTAGTGTTGAAGTGATCGACAGTAGTTTGAGCAACTGACAAGCTATAAGGTCTGTGGTTCTATTCATGAATTTGATTAATAGGATTTATAGTTTTTGTTTCATAAGTATGTTGCTATTAATTGAGAAAAGGCATAAATCCATTAGGTTGCATGTACCCTTAAATGTTAAGTGAAATTCTGCATGTACATATTTTTTGTAACCTAAAAAGACCAACACTAACGAACTTCCAATTTTAAATATTGTGTTATGCGATAACAACGGGTATTTGTTACCATCAATAAGAGAAACCAATATATGTTATTTACTATCTTTGATGACGTTGCCAGAAAAAGCTACCCAAAACCCGTCCTTTGATGACCCCCTCACCTATCGTTCCAAGAACTTTGACTTCACCTATTTACAAAAGAAATGATAAATGGTTGATTTCTTCAGTGGTATTGCAAGCATAAACAACTCTCCTTTAAAATCAAGCATTTCCTCAATGATTTCTTCTTCAGTGGAAGGGGTTTGTTTAACTGAAGCTTTTTGCTCTTAATTATTTGAAACGCCTGGTGAAGAGAGGTAGTGTGTAAAATTTCATCCCTCAACCCTTATTTATTTCATATATGGGTCTGGTATGTAGATCCCTTTGTAAAGTTACTCGAAAAAACACATACCTTGTGGTCAAACCTGTGGTCCAAACACTTCTGGTGGTCAAACGTAAGTAGTCATGGTGATGGTTCAGAGAAGAAGATACATATTTGATGAGGATGGGTTTGTGAAAGAAATTGGAGGGAAGTAGGAGGGGCTATTCCTTCTTTTTCCGGTGATGGAAAAAAAAGTTAAGGTTATATGTATCAGTTTCAAAAGGGTTGGCTGGGGTGTTTGTAGGGCCCATTTTTTTTTTTTTTCTTTCTAAATAATAAATGAAAAAAAAATAATAAGAAAATCAAAAATAAACTAGAAATGATAATATAATCATTTTAGGTTTGAGAGGGACTACAATTGCAACAAAACCAAAATATATGAACCGTTTGGAATTCAAAAAAAGAAATAATAAAAAGAACTAGGGATCGAACTCTCAATTTTTACAAACCACAGGTACCATTTTAGTAACTTTTTGTTTAAAAAGAAACAGGAGTAAGTTTTTTCAAACGTCCAGTCTCTCCTCTCACACTCCCATTTCCCCAAATCTGAAAATTAGAATCCTGAATCGCTGCGTCGCCATCCCCGAATTTTCATAGCGTCTTTTTCCTCTGCTTGCTTCGCCATTCTCCATGGATGCAGTATCGTCTCCATGCCCTTCTACCCCTCAATGGAACTACGACAGACCTTTCCTCACCGGCCAATTTCACCAGGTTTCTCTTCTTTCTGTATATATTTACGTATGTGTATGAATGCTCGGAGACATAATTATCTCGATAATGTAATACCAAACCGCCTACCCTTTTGTGAATGTAGCTTATCTTGTTCAAAATTTGGTTTTGTTGGAAACTGGTGTATAAATTTATGCTTGTTCGATGCAGGACTCAAAGGGGCATTCAGTGGATATAGGGTACTTCACCTTTTCCCTGGACTGATATTGAGTTTATTCATGTTTCTATGCGTGTAATTGCTGTTATTAAAGCGAATTGTTTCTCCTTATACACTTTCTTTGTACAGTTTGGAATCTGAGAAGCCGATAGGTTGCTACAATGCTTCTGTTCAGGTACAGCTACAGATGTTTTTATGCTTTTTAGTGCAATTCTTGGCCTTTTCATTCATAATGTCAAACCAGTGTCAATTTTGAAACCTAGAAACAAATTACTATAGAATATTATGTTAAAGTAAAGATAATTGAAGATTTTGTGATAATGTTTCAACACATGCAGGAACTGATTGTAATTGATGATCTTCTATCTGCTTTAGTTGGGATTGAAGGACGATATATTTCTATCAATAGAGTTGGAGGGAATGATGACTCTTTTATCTTCAATGTTGATGGATCTATGGATTTGGCACTTCAGGTAAGAATCTTCACAGATACAGTTATACATACACTGATACACAGATTCACATATGTGTGTATCTATAACTTCATGGAACTCTTTTCACTTTTGGGAAATAAACATTGCAAGAAAATGCAGGAATCATCGAAAAGAATATTCCCTTTATGCAAGAGCTATTTGATTATCAATCAGTTTGTGGAATCAAGATCACAGTTCAAGTCTGGATTAGTTAATCATGCCTTTGCTGCTGCACTAAGGGCCCTCCTTTTGGTGAGTTATTTATGTTCAATGATGCCTATTAGATGATGGTTTTTACTGCATATAGTTATAAATAATGTTATTCAATAGGAATTATTGACTATGTAAGACCAATATATCAATATAACACATTTTAGTCATTTAGTGTCAAGGTTCCATGAATTTGCTATTTTGCTATATAATAATAAATAATTATTTTTTTCAGGATTATCAAGCCATGGTGGCACAGCTTGAACATCAATTTCGACTAGGAAGACTCTCAATACAAGGATTATGGTTCTATTGCCAGGTAATTTCATTTCTTATAAACTTAATTTTTTGTTTATATATATATTTACAAATTAAGATGAGTATCTTCTTTTTTGGTTTCATGATTAATATTTGTTGCCTTTTAATATATTTGCAGCCAATGATGGGATCAATGCAAGCATTATCAACAGTAATAAGAAAGGCATCAGCAAGTAATTTTGTGGGATCAGCAGTTCTTAACCTTTTACAAAGTCAGGTAATTATGTCAATAAACTAAAATAAAATATGTTATATGCTATTTATTTATTTATTAATATATTTTTTTTAAAATTCAAACAGGCCAAGATAATGGCTGGAAACTACTTGGTGAGATCATTGCTTGAGAAGATGATAGAGTCTGCAAATTCTGCTTATCTTGGCATACTTGAAAGGTATATATAAAGTCACAACACCCAATAATATATACTCCAAAAAGTACTATTTTACCCCTTTACCAATATAGAAAGTATGTTGCTATTTTCTGCAATTTTCACATAACATACTCAATATTATTGTCCATATATATATATTTGCATATATGCAGGTGGGTGTATGAAGGAGTTATTGATGATCCTCATGATGAGTTCTTCATTGCTGAAAACAAATCTCTCCAAAAAGTACTATTTATTTTTACCCCTCCTACAGATTTTCCCAAAAAGTACAAACATGCTAAAAAGTAGGATTTTACCCCTGCTGCTGTAGGAGAGTCTGACTGAAGATTATGATGCTATGTATTGGAGACAAAGATACAGTCTGAAAGATGATATTCCTTCTTTCCTTGCAAATTCAGCTGAAACCATTTTAACAACAGGGAAATCTTTGAATGTCATGAGAGAATGTGGCCACACTGTTCAGGTCTTGTTTCTTTTTTCTGTATCTTTCAATTAATTGCATTTTTCGTCCCTTTGGTTTGTTGTTTCTTACAAGTGTGGTCCAATAGTTTGATTTTAACCTTTTGGTCCTTAAAACGTTGTTTTGTCAATGCTTTAGGGATCCAGAATTCAAAAAATCAAACTAATGGACCATATTTTTGAAATTTAACTAACCACAGGGATGAAAAATGTAATTTACTCATATTAGTGCTATTATTAGAGGGTTTTATACATGTGTATAAATAATATAGGTGCCTGCATTGGAGAATTCAAAATTGATGAACTTTGGGTCGAATGATCACTATCTTGAATGCATTAAATCTGCTTATGATTTTGCAAGTGGCGAATTACTAAATCTCATGAAGGACAAGGTGGGGTTTATTGTTATTATTATTATTATTTTTTTAAAATCTTATTTCTAATGGCTGTGCTTTTTAGTTCTTTTAACAATATTTAGTGACCTGTTATTCTTTTGAATGTTGACAGTATGACCTCATTGGAAAGCTGCGTTCTATTAAGCATTATCTTCTTCTGGATCAGGTTAAATTTTGATTGATGGTTTTTGTAGTGTAAATTTTTTGAATTGTAATCTGTAATTAAATTTGATATTTGATTTGTTTGAGTTACAGGGTGATTTCTTGGTTCATTTTATGGATATTGCACGTGATGAACTTGATAAAACACCAAATGAGATCTCTGTTGAGAAGCTTCAGGTCTTTCTCCATTTACCTCATATTATCTGACTAAAAAAAACTCAAGAGTATATTTCGGGCAATTATTGTGATTACACCACTGATACTTTTTTCTTTCCAATAAAACATTAAAAGTTAAGACATTTTCCCAAACTAACCATTCTAAATCTCCAAATCAACCATTTTTGACCTATTATATCAGGTCAAAATGGTTAAATTGGAAATATGTCTGAAACTTTAATGGTTTTTTTGATTGGATAAAAAATAAAGTAGAAATGGTTAGTTAAACTGCAAAATTGCCCAAAATATAATGCTGTTTCTGTAATTTGCCCTTATTTGTATCATCCATATGTATAGTTAGGGATAAAAGTTATCCATATATAAGAATTATCGTTTCTCACTCTCTTTTTACCCATTAACTTATATCTGAGAAAATAAATGACATTTGTAAACAGATGATTTATGGAAAAATAAAGAGTTTGATGCTATAAATATAATACACAAATAAATGAAAATGAAAGTACAATGCTATTTTTTTTTTTTTGCAAATTAACTTTATAATTTATTTGAGTTTAATTTTCAGTCTCTGTTGGACCTTGCACTGCGTTCGACAGCAGCAGCAGCAGATCCTTTGCATGAAGATGTCACATGTTCTGTGGTCAGTTTTCATTTATTCCTATCACAACATAATATTCTACTTTCAGAAATAATTAATTAATTAATTAATATTTTATTTAATATTATGCCTTTTTCAGGACACAGGTTCTTTGTTAAAAAGGCTGAGCATCCTGAAAGATCTTCAAACAGGTGGAGGTGGTGGTGGTGGTGAGTCAGTTTCAGAGGCTGATGTTTTAGAAGAAGAGCCCTTGATCACTGGTATGGAAACCTTCTCTGTTAATTACAAGGTAATTATCATTATCAACACTCCTTTAACATTTTCTTTCTTTCTTTCATTTTATGCAAGAAATAGCAACCTACTTTCATTCATTCGTTTATTATTTATTTATAACATCTTAATATCATCTATTCCTATTACAACATTCTACTTTGAAAAAATCCATTTAGTTAGTTATATCAATGTCATTCAAATACAAATCATTTTAGTCATTTTTCTTTAAAAAAAGTTGTATAATGTGAGCTTTTTATCAAGAAAACCTAAAAAAGTTGAGGATTTATTTGGAAACATTTAGAAGGTTGAGGGTTTTTTTCGGGAAAAAAAAAGACAGTTGAGGGTTTTTTTGGAAAAAAAAAAAAGAAATTTTTTAAGGTCTTTTACATGAAAAAAATAAAGATGAGGTTTAATTTGGAAAAAACACAAAATATAAGGTCTTTTATGAGATTAACCCATAAATGAAACTACTTTACTAATTACCTAATTTTCTATTTTTCTAATTATCAATTAAATGAAAGTAAGTTGTTATTTTTGCTACAGGTTCAATGGCCATTATCCCTTGTGATATCAAGAAAAGCTCTGACAAAATACCAATTAATTTTTCGATTTCTGTTTCATTGCAAACACGTTCACAGACAGCTTTGTGCAGCTTGGCAACTACATCAAGTATGAGACTGAATATCCCTGATATAAATATTTATTAAAAATAAAAATATCTCCTTTTATAGTTTTTGTAATTATAGTTTTCTTGTTGTTGTTGTAGGGTGCACGTGCACGTGATATGCATGGAACTGCAATCTCTACATCATCAATACTATGCAGGAATATGCTTAAATTTATAAATAGCCTTCTACATTATCTAACCTTTGAGGTAAAAGTAAAACCATGTTCTTATGTTTATAAAATAACAATCTACTTACATTTCCTTACCAATAATAAAAATATATAACCTGTAATTTGTATGTAAGCTGCTTACAAAATTTATGTTATTGCTATTAGTTGTGATCAGTATAAAAGTAATTATATTATGTAAAAAGTAAAGTACATTCTACAAGTTTCATGCTATGAGTATGTTGTTATTATCATATTATGGGTGAAGAAATATAAATATATTGCTATTTCCTATTTATTCATTAATCTGATGTTAATGTGGTTATTTATCTCTCTTTAGTTCTTTTGTCAACCAACAAAGGTGGAAGTGATATTATATTATTATAATTGAATAACGTATTCTTTTATCTTGTTTTAGGTTCTTGAACCAAATTGGCATGTTATGCATAATAAACTTGAGAATGCAAAGAGCATAGATGAGGTATATGTTTATTTCTTTTTTGTATTAAAATGTTGTGCTTTGAAAAATCTACCCAATTATGGCAATGTCATACAAATACAAAGCACTATTTACTTCTTTAGTTGGGTTGATTTTTCAAAGTAAAATGTTCTAATAATAAGAAGAAAATTGTACTACAATGCTGTAAAAGAAAAATATAAAAGTAGATTGCTATATTTCACAAATAAATGAAAGTAAGTTGTTAATTTTTTCTTATGTGTGTGCTTCTAATCTTTATACGAAAATAGGTAATTCAATATCATGACTTTTTCATGGAGAAGTGTCTCAAGGAATGTTCACTTCTTTCTCCAATCCTCCTCAAGGTTTTCATCATTCCCTATTCATAATGCTCCCAAATTTGCACATCTAATTTTACGAAATACAATATGGCAAAATAGAGGAATAGAATGGCATGTGAATTTAATATGATTTTCATTAAGCATTATTTCTGTATAAAGTGCTGTCTGGATAACTATTGTTTAAAAAATATTTGAGAAAACGATGACACACTAAGGGAAATGGAAGTAAAAATAAATGAAGTCAAATTGGTAAAAAGTTAGGTTAAAAAGAAACATTGATATGTAAGCTACAACATTAATTAAGGGGCTGTTTCTTTTTGACTTAATGAGGTAAGTACTCTCTGATGTTAAAAACTGATGAATATTCTGATTTTTTTGGAATGTAAGGGTAAAATGGTCATTTGATCAGACAGACATCATTATCTGATCAGTCACTTTACCCATACATGACTTAGTGGGCCCCTACCTAGGTCATGTCTCCATTAAGTGAAAAAGAAATAGAGTTGTATAATATAGAAGGTTTGTGAATTTGTTCTAATAATAATAATAATTAAGTTTTTGGGGGTGAATGCAGAAATTTGAGAAACTGAAACTTGTATGCCTTCAATATGCTTCTGCAACTCAGTGGCTAATGAGCTCCATTGAAGCTCCTGATTCAAACAGTTCCTTTGATGATTTGGATTCATCTTCATTGGAAAATGTAAAGGTTTTGAAGCTAAGAAAGTCTTCCAAAAAACCAAATTCACCCACAGATGAGTCTACAGTCATCGAATGTGTCCTGTAAGATCTTAAAACTATATCCCCGTATTTATCTTTTTCTTTGTATGTATGTATGTATGTATGTATGTGTATGTGTATGTGTATGTGTGATGGAGTGGAGTGATTTTTTGGCAGGAAATTTGAGAGGGAGTTTAGTAGTGAGCTGGAGAGTTTAAGGCCGATATTGAGCAGCAGGGCGCAAGCAGAACCATATTTGACTCATCTTGCACAGTTGATTCTTGGTGTTGGTATGGATCACCACATCTAGATTTTTTTTTCTTGTTGGTTGTTGTTTGTAGTGGTTTTTTTGTATATATATGTTTTGGAATCTGAGTGTTTTTGCTTGCATGATGAACCACTTGTGTAGATTTCATTTCATAGTAGTAAAACATGGATCATCTGGATTTGATTTTAGCCAAACACAATTTGTTTCTTGTTATTAAAATGATATGGAGTTTTTATTGATTGAAAGTATATTTCATGCCTCTTGAAAACCGAATTGTAAAAACCAATCCAGTCGAATTATAATTTGGACGGTTCAGATTGGATTTGAATTTAATTTGTATTATTTGGATTCATGTCTTGAAAACCGAGATCAGTTGGATTCACTTGGTTCCATCTAAACGCGAAGAATATGATTCTTGATTGGTATAGGAACAACTTTTAATAATAACTTCTGTTATCCTCAGCCACCTCCAACTTTTAGCACTTGATAGGATCAGCCCCTTCTGTACTTTATTCTGTAGCCCTCAAGTTCTTTAGATTAACAAGCCAAGAGCTTAAACTTTAGCTTTATGACCAATACAACTACTAAAAGTAAAACCTGCATTAACCAACTTGTAGAAACCTTTCCATGTTGAAAACACAAATAAAATGGACATTTAATCATTGTTAAGATTGCATGACAGGGTAAGTACAACAAATTATATAGTACAAATCAGTTACAGTGGAAGAGAGCCATAAGGAAATTAAGCACAGCTAAAATTTGCAAAATTGGCTGATCAATTGGGATTACAAGTCAGATGGTAGCTGTATGTTATAAGTGAGAAGAATTTTGGGATATTAAGTATAAAGTGTAAGTATCAAATTTATAAAATATTTGGACTTTTACCCATCTTTTGTACTTGTCTCTATGCTTGAACAAGACAAATGTTTGGGTACAATTTGGATTGCAAGGGAGGAGAAAATTAGAAGAGTTTATAACTTTATTATTAAGCAAGTTTACCCGTGTTTTGTACTTGCCTCTTATACTTGAACAAGACAAATGTTTGATAATATTTGGATCACAAGGGAGGAGAAAGTTTATTATATTAAGCAAGAGCCAAGAGGAGGAATGATCTGACTGATACAACATATCTAATCTATATATATACACCAACCAACACACTCAAATAACTAATTAATTAACACCACTCATCATTTAGTCTGACATTAGTTACTTCCCACGGTGCTCCCCGTCTAACCATTTCTTTATTTAGCCCCTTGCAATCATAGAACTCCAAATGTCGGATAAATGACATGTTGGTTAACCACATGGGGAGTTCTCGCATTTTGAAATTAATTATTTTTAACACAGTCAGTGAAGTGAGGTGTTGTATTTCTTCTGGTATTGACTCCCAATGATCCCAACCTCTCAGTTCCAAGTAGTAAAGGTGGTTCCTTAACTTCTCAATGCCTTGGAGACTTGGAAAAGAATCGAGCTCCTTCGAGAACGGACCAAGTTCCAACTCATTTAAGAAGGCAAAACAGTCGAACATTTTCTGAGGCAAGTCAGTCAGTTTCTTGCAATGGATAATTTGCAAAGTCTTCAAAGATTGACACTGGTTGGGCAAATTGGCTATTTCTGAAAGACTAGGACAATATTTGATAAATAATTTTTTAAGAGATGTGAGGCCTTGTATGCTCTTAATGGACTACAGACCTGTGCAATATGATATAATTAAGGAAACAAGAGGATGGAGATAACATTCATCTATGAGAATAATCTTTGGGCAATCATAAATCTCCAAGCTCTGGAGGACAGGGGATATCATTTTTGAGCTGTTGGGTGCTCCATCTATCCACTTTTCCAGTCTTTTCATAGAAAATAGTTGGAGCGATCTCAATGATGGAGACAAAGGCTTTGTTGATCCAGTAACATCGGAACTCCTTAAGTATGTCAAGCCGTCCATTTCCCCTAACACAAGATCCCGGAGATGTGGTAGGTGCTCAAGTGTTGGAAGAGAGATGCAGCTACAACAGTCAGATAATCTGATTGACATGAGCTTGTCAAGGGGCACCCATTTCCCTTCTATATCGATTGCCATCTTCGTTACTGATGCCGGGTAATTGTCACCAGAAAAATTGGTTATTCCTAAAAGACTAGGGCAGCTCTGGATAGATAAAGATTCAAGAGATGTGAGGCCTTGTATGCTCTTGATGGACACCAGACCACTGCAGTCTCTAATCATTAAGGAAACAAGAGGATGGGGATGACATTCATCTATGAGAATAATCATTGGGCAATACTTGATTTCCAACTTCTGGAGGACAGGCGATATCATTTTTGAGCTGTTGGGTGCTCCATCTATCCACTTTTCCAGTCTTTTCATATATTTTAGTTGGAGTGATCTCAATGATGGAGACAAAGGCTTGGTTGATCCAGTAACATCGGAACTCCTCCAGCATGTCAAGCTGTCCATATTCCTCAACACAAGATCCCGAAGATGTGGTAGGTGCTCAAGCGTCGGAAGAGAGAGGCAGCTCCAACATCCAGATAATGTGATCTCCACCAGCTTGTCAAGGGGCATCCATTTCCCATCAATATTTACTGCCATCTTCATTACCCATTCTGGAAAATTATCACCAGAAAATCTTGTAATTGTCAATATTTTCAGATCTGCAGGGGGTTGCAAGCCTTCCAGTACTTCATTGTCGTTTCTGTTGGCACCTTCATCATCATCCTCACTCCAACAGAATTCAATATTGTATAAAATTTTCTTTCTAGATAAATCTGCCTTGACAGCATCCTCTTTGCTCCTAACATTTTCTAAATTGGAAATACAGAGCTTTCCAGTAATGTTATTCAAATGGCGTAGCTCTTCAATACCGTGTCCCTTCCTTCTAAGCACCGTGAAGGAAGGCAATTTTCGAAGAGAAATCAATTGTCCCACGATATTGGTGGGTATGTTTTTGTCACACTTGAAATATCGCAGGCTTATCAAATTTCTCATGCTTTCTGGAAACTGCTCAAACCCACCAGGCAACTTCAGAGTTTGCAAGTGGTATAATTTACCAATCGATTCTGGAAGAACATGGATCTTCGAATATGACAAATCCAGATACCTGAGATGCACCAACCCTCCAATTGAATCGTCTAACTTCTCAATACTAAATCCTTTGAGTTTTAGGATGCGTATGCACTTTAATCGTTGAAGTGAAAACTTCTCAATTTCACCGTTGATGAACAATGTATGCAAAGTTCTAACCACTGTATTCCTTTCAATGAACATAGAAACCTTGGCTTTGAATTCGTCATCCTCGTTCTCATCTTGGTAAAAAGCAAGATGTTTAACCTGAGGGATACATGCAATCTCATCATTTGTCTTATCCACCAGACATAAGCTTTCATGTTTCGAAAGTGATAATGAAAGATCATGCACCAGATCATGCATGCTACAACGACTGATGTTACCATACTCGTCCCTTCGAACAGTTTGGAACAACGAATTGCTGACCAAAATTTGAACAATATCATTCCCCACATCCTCCATCTCCTTGTTTCTTTCCTCATCCGCTTGAACCAACCCTAAAGCCATCCAAAGTTGAACCAGTTCTTCCCTTTCCATGAGTGTATCATTTTCAAAGATGGAACAATATGTGAAGCATTGCTTGGCCATAGAATTGGGGAGATTATCAAAGCTCAGTTCCAAACTCTTTTGAACTCTCTCCCTTTCATCTTCTAGATCCCAAACTTTGCTATTTTTGATGGCCAACCACTTCTCAGGGTCACTGTAATTTTGCAACATTCCTCCTATTACATTTAATAGCAAAGGCAAACCACGACACTTTTTGGCAATATCACACCCTATCTCCTCCAACTCAGGTTGTGGTGATTGTCCTGCTAGAAAGGCCCTCTCTTTAAAGATATTCCAACAATAATCATTAAGAAGACCTTTTAAAGAACATGAATTCATCACCATAGTCTTAGTTCCCATGTCAAGTTTCCTGGTAGTGACAAGAATGCTACTTCCAATTTGTGACTTCACATTTATCATAACACTCCTAAAATCTTCCCAATATAACCTCTCTTCGTTCCAAACGTCATCCAGGACTAGCAAATACCTTTTTGAGCCCAACTTCTCTTCAAGACATTCAATTAAATTGACCATAGTTTCCGACTTAGGTTTCTCTCGTGCAAGAGATTCATAAATCTTTGCAAGAAGTGTGTTGATGTCAACCTTAACTGACACACACAACCAAGCTTTAACATCAAAATGTTGCTGGATTTTCGGATTATTGTATACGCACTTAGCCAGAGTGGTCTTCCCTATCCCGGCCATTCCCACAATGGGAACAATCGTAAGCTTTTCTTCTTTTCTTGACTCGGTTAAAAGGTGTATGATGCGCTTTTCATCATCCTCCCTCCCAACAACTTTGAATTCGCCTAAATTTGGATCTGTCTCTCGGTAGGGACGATCTGGAACAACAGGGCCAGGCTGTTCATTCTGTAGTCCCAACTCGTTTGCTTGTTTATTGATTTGAGACAACTTTTCGTTAATGTTTTTGATTTTATGACCCATTTCTCTACGAAATTTAAGCTGTTTAAAGCATGAGAGAGAGGGTACCTTTAATGCCACCCGATCTCGATTCTTCACCTCACGCCTCAACATTTCGTAGTGAACCTCATCCACCACATCATCAGCTTCAGCAACCACATCTTTTAGCTGTTTCAGCCACTCCCTCACACTATGTTTTTGACCTTTCTGATTCTCGGCATCCTGTAACTTGGCACGAATCATTTTCAAGGTCCCTTCAAGTGTGTACAACTTCTCTTTGTAACCCCAAGCAAGGGCGACTTCGTTGGCAGCTATGGATGCTAACTTTTTCAGGATCGCCTCGGCAGCAACAGTAACTAAAGTGTCGGCCATTTTCAATGGTGTGTGTATGTGTGTGTGTGTGTGTGAGAGAGAGAGAGAGAGAGAGAGAGAGAGAGAGAGAGAGAGAAAGGGTGAAATATAAGGTCACATAAATCACAATTCAGATCATCAATATGATACTTTACGGGACAGTGTGGAATATTTGACGAGCAAGAAATGATAAACTTTTAAGAAAGTGGTGTTCCCTCCAACCGAATCACTGATATAATATAATCACTCAAACTTTTGAATGGCATAAACACAGGGGTAAGAATGGAATAAACAGTGTAGATTGGAGTATTTGTCCTTTAACCCAGGGGCAAGAATGGAATAAACAAGGTAGATTGGAGTATTTGTCCTTTGTAATTTCTTTTCCTCAATTTTCATGTTCCTGAACTTTATGTTTCTGCATCCTCAAACTTAGAATACTGCTTTGTTTGCGTTTCATTTATATACTTATTTGCTATTTAAAAAAAAAAAAACAAAAAAAAAACAAAAAAAAACTCAGAACCCAATAAATTGATATGGAGGGCCCATTGTTTAAAATGATTCAAGAGAAAAGATGCTATTACATGATGAATATTAATTATATCTAAAAGAATTCAATATAATATTTGTAATTATATGCTTCATAGAAAACAAATCATATGTAATATTTGGTGCTTATGGTTGGTATTTTTCACTAGTTTTAATTCAAAATTTTGAAATCGATACGAATAGTACTTATAGATATGACCATTTCATGTCAAACCAAATAAGTAAAACTAAGGTATCCTGCTTTTAGCGGCGGGCGGAAGGGTGGTCGGGAATTTCGTTGACATTTTTATCAAAAAAAGAAAAAAACATATCGGGTAATCAATTATAGATTGAAATACACCATTCTAAAATCTAATTTAACAAATCAAAAAAGTATACAAATTGATTGCTAATCATGGCAATCCCATATGTATAGTTAGGAATAAATATATATATATATATATATATATATATATATATATATATATATATATATATATATATATATATATATATATATATATATATAAGAATTATTGTTTCTCTTTCTACCCAATTAAATTCTCTGAAAAAAGGAAAAGAAAAAATAAATAATGACATATTTGTAAACAAATATATGCTTATGTGAAAAATACTCAATTTCCTGACTATCTTTCTGCAAGAGTTTGATGTTATAAATATAAATACACAAATAAATGGAAGTACACTGCATTTTTTTTTTCAAATTTACATTTTTATTTATTTGACTTTAATTTTCCATCTCTGTTGGACCTAGGCCTGACAATCGTGTCGTGTTCGGGTTGGCGGGTCAAAATATGCCAACCCAAACACGACCCATTTAAATATACAGGTCACTGGTTGACGGGTTTGGAACATAAACTCATATATGACCTGCCAACCCATTTATTTATACGGGTTTACAGTTTGGCGGGTTCATGGGTACAAATTTTAGACATTTAAGTCTTAAACATCCAAATGAAAATTAAAAAACATTCATAGAAACATATTATAGACTTAGCCTTATAGGTCACGACTTACGACCTTAGACCATCCACCACAAGTCAAAATGTCAAAACAATCAAATGGTCTATGAATCAATGGTATATATTATATAATACTTATTAAATATTAATACTTGATACATAAATACATTTAAAAATAAAATAGTTTTTTTTATTAAGAATATAAACGGGTTGGCGGGTCAACCCGTTTATTTTTTGAGAAACCCATATATGACCCGTTTAATAAACGGGTTGGCGGGTTAGCGGGTTAGAGGGTTGAAAAACTCAACCCAAACCCATTTATTTCGTGTCGTGTCGCGGGTCGTGTCGAGAATTGCCAGCCCTAGTTGGACCTTGCACTGCATTCAACAAAATCTGCAGCAGGTCCTTTGCATGAAGATGTCACATGTTATGTGGTTTGTGACAGTTATATACTTTCATTTACTCCTTTTACAACATTCTACTTTGAGAATAATTAATATTTTATAATGGGGCATTATGTTATAGTCATTTTTCAGGACATATGTTCTTTGTTAAAAAGATTGAGCATTCCCAAGGATGTTCAAACAGTTGGTGAGGCAATTTCAAAGCCCAATGTTGTAGAAGAGCCCGTGATAACCGGTATGGAAACATTTTCTGTTAATTAAGGGGTAATTAAACACACCTTTTCTTTCTTTCATTAAGTGCAAGAAATAACAACACACTCTCATTGATTTGTTTATTACAACGTCTTACTATCATTTATTCTGATTACAACATTGTATTTTGAAAAATCCACCTACTTATATATAGCAATGTCATTCAAATACAAAGCATTTTCAAAAGTACAATGCTTTTATACACAAAATAAATGAAACCACATTACTATTTCTTGCATTTAAAACTTGTTTGAAGTACGAGATAGAATAATTATATAATTATCAATTTAATGAAAGTAAGTTGTTATTTCTGTTACATGTTCAATGGCCATTATCCCTTGTGACATCAAGAAAAGCTCTGACAAAATATCAATTAATTTTTCGATTTCTATTACATTGCAAACATGTTCACAGGCAGCTTTGTGCAGCTTGGCAACTACATCAAGTATGAGACTAAATATCCCTGATATAAATATTTATTAAAAAATAAAAATATCTCCTTTTAATTTTACTATTTATATTTTTTGTAATTATACTTTTCTTGCTGTTGTAGGGTGCATGTGCATGTGATATGCATGGAACTACAATCTCTACATCATCAATACTATGTAGGAATATGCCTAAATTTATAAATAGCCTTCTTCATTATCTAACATTTGAGGTAAAAGTAAAACAATGTTCGTGAGTTTTTTAAATAACAATGTACTCACATTTCCTTACCAATAATAACAATATATAATTATTATCAGTAAAAAGGTAAGTATGTTATGTAAAAAAATAAAGTATATTGTGTAAGTTTCATGTTATGAGTATGTTGTTATTATGGGTAAAGAAATATAAATATATTGCTATTTCCTATTTATTTATTTATTAATCTGATGTTATTGTGGTTATTTATCTCTCTTTTGTCAACTAACAAAGGTAGAAGTGATATTATATTATTATGATTGAACAAAATATTCTTTTATGTTCTTTTAGGTTCTTGAACCAAATTGGCATGTTATTGTATAACAAACTTAAGAATGCAAAGAGCATAAATGAGGATTGTAACATCCATAAAATTTTTCCAAAAGTTTAAACAATTCAAAATCAACCCAAAAGTATCCATGGTTTACAAAATCATCCAAACATAACTTGATTCATAAATTGTTTTCAAAACATTATTCATCAGAGTGTCCCAGTAACAAAATCACAAGGATGAGGAGCGGTATGGTCACGCCTTTGCCTTGCCACGATCCCCAGATGTACCTAAAACAATAAACTGAAACTGTAAGCCCGAGAGCTTAGTGAGTTAACCCCAAAATACCAATACCACACCGATATACCACATCAATAATAGATAATAACAACATGCATACTGGGCCTTCAACCTGACTGGACTGCCTTACCAGGCCTACAGTCTATCTGGATCTACTCCGAGCTTTCAGTATGATTGGGCCGTTATGTAGGGCCACAATCCATCCAAACCGCTCATTGGGTATGTTGGCCTTCAGCACAAAGCAGGACCGCCTCAACCCAAGCTCCAAACAAATAACTATGTGCACATGATAACATATTCTAACATACAAATCAGATATCATTATTTCACAAATCATCAATCATAGCAATCTTATATATCTGGACTACCGACCTAACCCGGTCACTAGCATACCAATCTATCTAATCATAATAGCATATCACATCCTGTCTATCCTGGTACCAATCTAACAGATCATAATCACATATATAATACTAAAATCATAGTAATAACCTAAGGGGCGGCCTTGGTGCCTTAGACCCTATTGATACAGTGAGGATAACTCACCTCGCTAGCTGCTCGGAAAGATACTGAATACTCCTCCAGATAAAGCTTCAACCACCCCGCCTGTATCCATGAGTAATCCACTCAATAACTACTCAAATTACCAAAATACCCTTGGAAGGTATTATAAATCCCTAGTCAAAGTCAAAGGCAATGGTCAATGGTAAACAGTCCATATTGACCAATTAGCTAAGTGTAGCTTTCCTTTTCATTAAATCCTTACAGATTCAAGGATCACTCGACTCGACTTGTCGAGTTCCTATCAGACTCACCGAGTCACTACGCGACTCAGTGTCTAAAACCCCAAACCAACTCGCCGAGTCATCTCCCAGACTCACCGAGTCCACTCGAGACTAAATCGAACAAAACGCTACTCGACTCGCCGAGTCATCTCCCAGACTCGCCAAGTTCATATGGTTATTCCCATAATTAAATGATATTGAGCTATTCCTTTGATCCAAATAGTAGATCTAGGCCCCTAGAGTGCATTCGCAACGTAAAGTTGCTACCTTTACGTGCTTTCATGTCTCGAATTGGGAGTTGTGGTCTTCGCCTTGAAAATCTGGTGGCACTACCTTTATGGTACAAAGTGCACCATTTTCACTGACCACAAGAGTCTCCAACACATTTTAAATCAAAAGGAGTTGAACATGAGGCAACGAAGATGGGTTGAACTGCTAAATGATTATGAGTGCGAGATCAAGTACCACCCAGGCAAGGCTAACGTGGTAGCTGATGCCTTGAGTAGGAAGGAAGACTCAAATCGTCGTGTGAAAACTCTCTCCATAACCATTCAATCCCACCTGACCTCGCAAATCAGAGCAGCTCAGTCTGATGCCATGAAGACAAAAAACAAATCAAGCGAAGCATTATGTGGAATGGAAAAGAATCTCGAAGTGAAGGAGGACGGAGCATATTATTTCATGAACCACATTTGGATCCCTAAACTTGGGGGATTCAGAGAAGTAGTCATGAATGAAGCTCACAAGACACGGTACTCCATCCATCCGGGTTCAGATAAAATGTGCTAGGATATCAAACAACATTATTGGTGGCCCAACATGAAGGCAGAGATTGCCACCTATGTTAGCAAATGCCTTACTTGTGCTAAGGTAAATGTGGAATATCAGCAACCCTCGGGATTACTACAGCAACCAGTAATTCCCGAGTGGAAATGGGAAAGGATTGCTATGGACTTTGTGACCAAACTACCCAAGACAACAGATGGTTTGGATACCATATGGGTAATAGTCGACAGGTTGACAAAATCCACTCATTTCCTGCCAATCAAAGAGTCATACAAAATGGAACAATTAACGAGAACCTACATCAAGGAAATCGTGAGACTCCACAGAGTGCCAGCATCTATCATCTCAGATA
Source organism: Lactuca serriola (assembly GCF_051521515.1). Lineage (NCBI taxonomy): Eukaryota > Viridiplantae > Streptophyta > Magnoliopsida > Asterales > Asteraceae > Lactuca > Lactuca serriola. Next base: position 69,183,294 of record NC_136409.1, on the reverse strand, counting down.
GAGATAGTAGGTTTACTTCATGCTTTTGGCAATCACTTCAGAAAGCGCTGGGAATACAACTCGACATGAGCACTGCCTACCACCCACAAACGGATGGTTAAAGCAAACGAAACATTCAAACCCTTGAAGACATGCTTCGCATGTGTGCGATAGACTTTTGAAAGTCATGGGATACTCACTTGCCTTTAATCGAATTTTCATACAACAACAGTTATCACTAAAGCATCAAAGTTGCTCCTTTCGAAGCACAATACGGGCATAGATGCAGATCACCGTTGTGTTGGGCTGAGGTGGGTGATACTCAGCTAACCAAGAAGACATACATCAAGCAATGGATTAACGGGACCAGCGATCATACGCGAAACAATGGAGAAAATAGTTCAAATTAGAGCTCGACTACAAGCATCACGAGACCGACAGAAGAGCTATGCTGATAAACGGCGAAAGCCCTTGGAATTTCAAGTCGGGGATCAGGTGCTGTTAAAGGTCTCTCCCTGGAAAGGGGTTATTCGTTTTGGAAAACGGTGAAAACTGAACCCACGATACATTGGACCCTTCGAGATCCTTTCCCGAATCAGTCTAGTGGCTTATAGACTGCAGCTACCTGCCGAGCTCAGCAGTGTACACCCCGTGTTCCATGTTTCCAATTTGAAAAGGTGTTTATCCGACGAAACCCTCGTCATTCCACTTGAAGAAATTGAAATCAAAGAGAATCTCCTGTTCGTCGAAGAACCAGTCGAAATCATGGACAGGGAGGTGAAGCGTACTAAGCAAAGTTGCATTCCGATTGTGAAAGTACGGTGGAACGCAAAGCGTGGGCCAGAATTCACTTGGGAACGCGAAGACTAGATGAAGCAGAAGTACCTTCACCTATTCTCGCATTCTCGAATCTAGCTTTAAAAAGAATTTCGGGATGAAATTCCCTCTAACGAGGGGATAATGTCACAACTAGGAATTTTGATGCTTTGTAACAACAACAATGATAACATTTGTGAACCAAAAATATGAAAGCATGTATGATACTTATTCAATAACAACAAAATTTCCATCAAACACTCTATACAAGCACTTCAAATAGTCAACAAAGAATTGGAAACCCTAGAAATCCCGGTTTAAGTCCATTATGGACTAGGATTTCCTTATTGGGCCTAATGGACCAATAAGCTTCCAATTTGACTATTTTGGGCTTAGGACCCTTAAATGGGCCCTAATTGGACCCACTTTCATTTATTTTAACATTTTGGGCCATAATGAGCCTAGAATGAAGTAAAATACCCTAATGGGCCATAACAAATCTAATTAACCTAATGAGCCGTAAAACTCATTCTTTGAATTATATTGGGCCGTGAATCACCTCTAAAAAAAATTGGGCCGAAAATCATCAAAGTGTGCCCCTAATATGGACTTAAGCACAAAAGGGCCCAAAATCTTTCCTTCTTCTCTCTTTCTCGACCCAAGAAGAAAACAAAAAAAAGGAAATTGGCTAATTATCCAAGCCATGCGACCTCACTAATACATGGAGGTAATCCATTCAAACTAACCACTAAACAATACTCAATCCCATACATCCATGCAACTCTCTCTCTCTCTCTCTCTCTCTCTCTCTCTCTCTTCTCCCCCTCTCTTTTTCTTCTTCGGCCAAGAGCAAGAGGAAAACACACACACACACACACCTTCAAACTTCTTTCAAACTCTCTCTAAGTCTTCAAGAACATCTTCTTACCCTCTATCAAAATTTTCGAGATCTAGGGCATTTCAAGGAGGTTCTTCCATAAAAATCATCATTCTAGGTAAGTTAATGCGTAGATCCATGGTTTAGCTTCTTGAAATTTGTTACAAATCTCCTTCTAACTCATGAAAGTTCATAATCATGCTTCTTAGAACCCATCTAAGCCAAAGATCTTCCAAGAAGCTTGCTAGGCCGAAAAATCTCACCATTTTCTTTCATTTCTTATTCAAATCGAAAACAACAAGCAAAGGTGAGTTCATACCCCTCTATTTTCGGTTTTCATATGTTTTATGGGGGAGAATACAAGTAAAATGTGTAGATCTATGTGTATGTGTGATTTCATGTGTTTATGTGGTAAATGTGTAACAAAAAGAATAGAAATTTCGAGATCTATGGCTCTAAGAGGAAGATAAACATGATCTAAGATATACTACACTAAAACAAGTCAAGAAAAATTACCCTCTAAGATTAAAATATACATATTGCAACATAAAACTCATTTTTGGGCTATATTTGTCAAACAAACAAAAGTTGGGTTGAAAAATTTCTATTCACGGTTTTCTCAAGGATTAAAAGAGTCAAAACAGTAAAAATAAGTGTTTTTATGAACATCATACTCTTTTAAAGGTTAGAAATAAAATTTATGGCTTAAGGGGCCAAATTTTGGGCTTTTCGGCCCATTAACTCAAAAATTGCAAAAAATATAATTTTCAAGGGGTTGAAATGGTAAAATTCTAAAAACAAGGGTAAAAAGAGTAAACAAAATAAATTCAAGGGATTAAAATGATATTTTTCCAAACAAGGATAAAAAATGTAAAGTTTTTGGATTTTAGGCTAAAATTGTGAAAGTTGCAAAAAGTTTGGGCTTTAACCGAAAAACACTTTCTGGAAGGGATGAAACTGCCAAAGAATAAGTTTTGAGCTAAAAATATCACTTGAACAAGTCTATGGGTCAAAAGTGTCAAGAAAATGGTTTTAAGGGCTTAAAATGTCTTTTTTTTAAATGACTAAAATTGTCATTTTTACTAATGAAGGGCTGAAAGGGTTCAAAACAATAGTTTTGAGTCAATTATTTTATCTTTAAAATATTGAGTCAAAAACGCCAAATTACAACTCACGAAAATAGAAAGACGAATACACATATAATCCTAAATAACGACCGGCCTCGTGTCGTTATGAATCTAAAAATCAATCTTTCCGATAACTATGCAATACCTAAAACAATTAAGTATTCAAATCTTTGGGCATGAAAGTTCCCAATCATGCTTGTTGGGCCTTTGTGACCCATTAACATAACTTTTGGGCCCAAAGGATAATAATAAATGTTATTGGGCCTTCTATGACCCAATTTCAAATTTAAGGGACCCTCAATGGCTTTTACGTGCTATTGGGCCTTAGTGGCCCATTAGCATTGCTAGTAAGGTCCAAATAAATCAAATGCAAAATCGACCATCGTGCCCTTCGTATACCTAATAGCCATAAATAATACGTGGGATTAGTAGGACCTTGTAATCCTCTTCTCCTCGTTTATTAGGCCTACCATCAATTCAAGTAAACAAATACAGGTTGATAATCAATAGTAATCAAATTCATTTGGGATTAAGTGAGTAATAACGGGCGGCACCAACGAGTGACGGTCGTAGTCTGTAGTTATAATCAAAGTCTCTTGGAGGGAGAGTGAGAGTTTGTGTATAGATCTATACGGGGGTGACTCCCCCACACCTCGGTTGTTCGCTATAGTTAGACTCGACCAGTCTAGGGTGACAAAATCTTAAGATCAATTCCGGCGTTCACCAGAATGCCAAGATAGACGAACTAGTCATTATCATGCATGGTTATAACGACTCACATAAATAAATCCAATACTATTTGAGTAATCAAGGCAAATCAGAATCATTCGTTATAATGGAATAACAGTTCTAACAGTTATATGAAGTTTGTTATCAGAAAACAGCGGGTTTTCCGGGGGAGATCAACATTTTTCACTGGTACTTTTAATACAAAGCTTTTCATTTATACACATTTTGAAATCATCACGCATATATTTACGGATCTTCACACTTTTATATAAACAATTGTCTTTTTAGAAAATATCATATTTTCTGGGTTGTTTTCTTACAAACTACACAAAACATTTTCATATCAAACCTGCTTATGAACTCACCAACATTCCATATATTGACCGTTTTCAAAATAACTTGTATTCTTAGGTAACAGGTAAGCTGATGTAACGCCCGTATTTCCAGGCTAGGCATTATCATTGATGTAATAGTCTAGGTTAACCCTTGTAACTCTTTTTGGAGTATTAACGATGAAATATTTGAGTATTATGTGAATTAGGTGTTTATTTTCTTAATTATTATAATTTAATGAGCTAATAATAAAATAAGTGTCAAATTTAAAGTGTGGGATAAGCCCGATATCTTTGCATAAAGATGTAGTGGTCGAAACAAAGATTCCGAAGATATAAAGAATGCCGAAATCCGAGTTATAACGAAGAAGTTATGACCTGTCGAAGTTTCGCGACAGAACCGGCAACGCTGAATGATGTAAAAAGTGAAATTTACGTTAGAGCAATATTTAGCCTTAGGGATCTAAATGAAAGTCGTAGAGTTCGTTAAACTGAGAGCGTGCATAAAAAGAACGCCTAAATCTGACTTCGTATGAGGAAGTTACGATTTTTCGAAGTTTCGACTTAGCAGTATGCAGCCCGAATACTCGATTTGAGACCGAGCGATTTTTAGCCGAAACAATCTAAACGAGAATCGAAGATCTCATCGCTAGTAGTGAAACGATAAAAAGATAGGCGAAAACGGGCGTCGGATGAAGAAGTTATGAATTTATAACGGAGTTTTCATGTCCCAACCTTGCACTGCGTTCGACAGCAGCTGCAGCAGATCCTTTGCATGAAGATGTCACATGTTCTGTGGTTAGTTTCATTTATTCCTATCACAACACTCCACTTTCAGAAATAATTAATTAATTAATATTTTATTAATGTATTATATGCCTTTCTTTTTCAGGATACAGGTTCTTTGTTAAAGAGACTGAGCATTTTGAAAGATCTTCAAACAGGTGGTGGTGGTGGTGGTGGTGAGTCAGTTTCAGAGGCTGATGTTTTAGAAGAAGAGCCCTTGATCACTGGTATGGAAACCTTCTTTAACATTCTCTGTTAACCTTCTCTGTTAATTACAAGGTAATTATCATCATCAACATTCACACCTTTTTTAACATTTTCTTTCATTAATTTCAAGAAATAGCAACCTACTTTCAGTTATCTAATTATCTAATTATCAATTAAATGAAAGTAAGTTGTTATTTTTGTTACAGGTTCAATGGCCATTATCTCTTGTGATATCAAGAAAAGCTCTGACAAAATATCAATTAATTTTTCGATTTCTGTTTCACTGCAAACACGTTCACAGACAGCTTTGTGCAGCTTGGCAACTACATCAAGTATGAGACTGAATATCCCTGATATAAATATTTATTAAAAATTAAGAAATATAAAAGTATCTCCTTTTTTACTCTTTATATTATGTGTGATTATACTTTTCTTGTTGCTTGTTGTAGGGTGCACGTGCACGTGATATACATGGAACTGCAATCTCTACATCATCAATACTATGCAGGAATATGCTTAAATTTATAAATAGCCTTCTTCATTATCTAACCTTTGAGGTAAAAGTAAAACCATGTTCTTAAGTTTATAAAATAACAATCTACTTACATTTCCTTACCAATAATAACAATATATAATTATTATCAGTAAAAAGGTAAGTATGTTATGTAAAAAATAAAGTACACTGTGTAAGTTTCATGCTATAAGTATGTTGTTATTATGGGTGAAGAAATATAAATATATTTCTCTTTCCTATTTATTTGTTAATCCAATGTTAATGTGGTTATTTATGTCTTGTAATTCTTCTGTCAACCAACAAAGGTAGAAGTGATATTATATTATTATAATTGAATAACGTATTCTTTTATCTTGTTTAGGTTCTTGAACCAAATTGGCATGTTATGCATAATAAACTTGAAAATGCAAAGAGCATAGATGAGGTATATGTTGATTTTTATTTATTTATTTATTTTATTACAACATTGTGCTTTGAAAAAACTACCCAATTATAGCAATGTCATACAAATACAAAGCGATATTTACTTCTTTAGTTGGGTTGATTTTTCAAAATATAATGCTCTAATAAGAAAAAAAAATTGTACTACAATGTTGTAAAAGAAAAATATAAAAGTAGATTGCTATATTTCACAAATAAATGAAAGTAAGTTGTTAATTTTTTTCCCTGTGTGTGGTTGTAATCTTTGTATGAAAATAGGTAATTCAATATCATGACTTTTTCATGGAGAAGTGTCTCAAGGAATGTTCACTTCTTTCTCCAATCCTCCTCAAGGTTTTCATCATTCCCTATTCATAATGCTCTCAAATTTGCACATCTAATTTTACGAAATACAATATGGAAAAATAGAGGAATAGAATAGCATGTGAATTTAATATGATTTTCATTAAGCATTATTTCTGTATAAAGTGCTGTCTGGATAACTATTGTTTAAAAAATATTTGAGAAAACGATGACACACTTAGGGAAATGGAAGTAAAAGTAAATGAAGTCAAATTGGTAAAAAGTTAGGTTAAAAAGAAACATTGATATGTAAGCTACAACATTAAGGGGCTGTTTCTTTTTGACTTAATGAGGTTAACGAGGACACAGTACTCTCTCATGTTAAAAAGTGATGAATATTCTGATTTTTTTGGAATGTAAGGGTAAAATGGTCATTTGATCAGACAGACATCATTATCTGATCAGTCACTTTACCCATACATGACTTAGTGGACCCCTAGGTCATGTCTCCATTAAGTGAAAAAGAAATAGAGTTGTATAATATAGAAGGTTTGTGAATTTGTTCTAATAATAATAATAATTAAGTTTTTGGGGGTGAATGCAGAAATTTGAGAAACTGAAACTCGTATGCCTTCGGTATGCTTCTGCAACTCAGTGGCTAATGAGCTCCATTGAAGCTCCTGATTCAAACAGTTCCTTTGATGATTTGGATTCATCTTCCTTGGAAAATGTAAAGGTTTTGAAGCTAATAAAGTCTTCCAAAAAACCAAATTCACCCTCAGATGAGTCTACAGTCATCGAATGTGTCCTGTAAGATCTTAAAACTATACCTCATATTTTATTTTTCTTTCTATGTATGTATGCATATATGTATGTATGTATGTATGTATGTATGTATGTATGTGTGATGGAGTGGAGTGATTTTTGGCAGGAAATTTGAGAGGGAGTTTAGTAGTGAGCTGGAGAGTTTAAGGCCGATATTGAGCAGCAGGGCACAGGCAGAACCATATTTGACTCATCTTGCACAGTTGATTCTTGGTGTTGGTATGGATCACCACATCTAGATTTTTTTTTTCTTGTTGGTTGTTGTTTGTAGTGGTTTTTTGTGTATATATATATGTTTTGGAATCTGAATGTTTTTGCTTGCATGATGAACCACTTGTGTAGATTTCATTTCATAGTAGTAAAACATGGATCATCTGGATTTGATTTTAGCCAAACAAAATTTGTTTCTTGTTATTAAAATGATATGGAGTTTTTATTGATTGAAAGTATATGTCATGCCTCTTGAAAACCAAATTGTAAAACGCGATCCAACCGATTTATAATTTGGTTGGTTCAGATTGGATTTGAAGTTAATTTGTATTATTCACTTACTTCCATCTAAACGCGTAGAATACACTCTGGATTGATATGGCAACAACTTTTAATAACTTCTGTCATCCTCAGCCACCTCTAACTTTTAGCACTTGATAGGATCAGCCCTTTCATTAACCAACTTTAGCTTTAGCTTTATGACCAATACAACTACTAAAATTAAAACCTGCATTAACCAACTTGCAGAAACTTTTCCAAGCTAATAACACAAATAAAATGGACATTTAATCCTTATTAAGATCGCATGACAGGGTAACAGAAAATTATATAGTAGAAATCAGTTACAATGGACGGGAGCCATCATGCAATGAATTAGATAAATGATGAATTATGACAGAATATTAAGCACAGCTAAAGTTGTAAAATTTTGGGAGATTAAGTATCAACTTTATAAAATGTTTGGACTTTTACCCATCTTTTGTTCTTGTGTCTTATACTCGAACAAGGCAAATGTTTTGGTACAATTTGGATCACAAGGGAGGAGAAAGTTTATTATTAAGAAAGAGAAAGGAATGACTGATACAATCAACACACTCAAATACCTAATTAATTAACATAGTTTATTATTTAGTGTGACATCAGTTGCTTCCTGTGGTGCTCCCCGTCTAACTGTTTCTTTATTTAGCCCCTTGCATTCATGGAAATTCAAATGTCGGATAGATGACATGCTGGCTAACCACATGGGCAATTCTTGTATTCCAAATCCATCTATGTGTAACCAAGACAGTGAGGTGAGGTGTTGTATTTCCTCAGGTATCAACTCCCAATGATCCCAACCTCTCAATTCTAACGAGTGAAGGTGGTTACTTAACTTCTCGATGCCTTGGAGACTTGGGAAAGAATCGAGCTCCTTTGAGAACGGACCAACTCTCAACTCATTTAAGAAGGCAAAACAGTCAAACATTTTGTGAGACAAGGAAGTCAGTTTGTCGCAATGGATAATTTGCAAAGTCTTCAAAGAATGACACTGATTGGGTAAATTGGTTATTTCTGAAAGACTAGGACACATGGCAATTTTTAAAGATTCGAGAGATGTGAGGCCTTGTATGCTCTTAATAGACACCAGACCTGTGCAGGCTCTAATTTCTAAGGAAACAAGAGGATGGGGATGGCACTCATCTAAGAGAATAATCTTTGGGCAATGATTAATCTCCAACTTCTCGAGGACAGGCGATATCATTGTTGAGCTATTGGTTGCTCCATCTATCCACTTTTCCAGGCTGAACATACGTGATAGTTTCAGCGATCTTAACGATGGAGACAAAGGCTTTTTTGATCCAGTAACATCGGGAATACTTAAGCATGTCAAGCTGTCTATATCCTCCAACTCAAGATCCCGAAGATGTGGCAGGTTCTCAAGCGTCGGAAGACAGAGGCAGCTCCTACAGTCAGATAATGTGATTGACAGGCACCTCTTGATAGATAAAGATTCAAGAGATGTAAGGCCTTGTATGCTCTTAATGGACGCCAGACCAGTGCAGTTCTGGATAATTAAAGAAACAAGAGGATGGGGATGGCATTCATCTAAGAGAATCATATTTGGGCACCTCCAAATGACCAACTTCTCAAGGACAGGGGATATCATTTTTGAGCTGTTGGGTTCTCCATCTATCCACTTTTCCAGCTTTTTCATACCCATTAACCAGAGCGATCTCAACGATGGAGACAAAGGCTTGTTTGATCCGGTAACACTGGAACTCCTTAAGCATGTCAAGCTGTCCATACCTCCCAACCAAAGATCCCGAAGATGTGGAAGGTGCTCAAGGGTTGGAAAAGAGAGGCAGCTGCTACATCCATATAATCTGATCTCCACCAGCTTGTCAAGGGGAGTCCATTTCCGTTCGATATGGATTGCCATCTTCGTTACCCAATCTGGAAAATTATCACCACAAAAATTTATAATTCTCAATATCTTAACACCTCCAGGGGGCTGCAAGCCTTCCAATACATCCTTGTCAGCAACTCTGTTGGAGCCTTGATCATTCCCACTCCAATTGAACTCAATATCGTATAAATTTTTCTTTCTCGATAAATCTGCCTTGACAGCATCCTCTTTGCTCCTAACATTTTCTAGATCGACAATACAGAGCTTTCCAGTAAGGTTATTCAAATGGCGTAGCTCTTCAATACCATGTCCCTTCCTTCTAAGCACTTTGACGGAAGGCAATTTTCGGATAAGAGTCCATTGTCCCACAATATTGGTGGGAATGTTTTCGTCATAAATGAAATATCGCAGGCTTATCAAATTTCTCATGGTTTTTGGAAACTTGTTGACATGATAGCAATTGTGCAACTTCAGAGTTTGCAAGTGGTATAGTTTACCAATAGATTTAGGAAGAACACTAATATACGTCTTTGACAAATCAAGATACCTAAGATGCACCAACTCTCCAATTGAATCGTCTAACTTCTCAATACTATCTTTGTTGAGTTTTAGGATGCGTATGCACTTTAATCGTTGAAATGAAAACGTCTTCCCAACTTCACCTTTGATGAACAATGTATGCAAAGTTCTAGCCACCATCTTCCTTTCAATGAACATAGAAACCTCCGCTGCCAATTTATAGTTCTGTTCTTGGTAAAATGCGAGATGTTTAACCTGAGGGATACATGCAATGTCATCATTTGTCGCATCCACCAGACATAAGCTTTCATGTTTTGAAAGTGATAATGAAAGATCATGCACCAGATCATGCATGCTACAAGTGATGTGACCATACAGCTCATCCCTTTCAACATCTTGGAACAATGAATTGCTAACCAAAATTTGAAAAATATCATTTCCCACATCATCCACCTCCTTGTCTTTTTCCTCATCTGCTTGAACCAACCCAAAAGCCATCCAAAGTTGGATCAGTTCTTCCTTTTTCATGAGTGTATCTGTCTTAAAGATGGAACAATATGCAAAGCATTGCTTAGCCATAGAATTAGGAAGATTATCAAAGCTTAGTTGCAAGCTTTTTTCAACTCTATCCCTTTCATCTTCTAGATCCCAGACTTTGCTATTTTTGATGGACAACCACTTTTCTGGGTCATTGTAATTTTGCAACATGCCTCCTATTACCTTTACTAGCAACGGTAAACCACCACACTTTTTCACAATATCACGCCCTGTCTCCTCCAATTCGGTTAGTGGTGATTGACCTGGTAGAAACGCTCTCTCTTTAAAGATGTACCAACAATGATCACTAGAAAGACCTTTTAAAGGACATGAATCCATCGCCATAGCCTTAGTTCCGATGTCAAGTTTCCGGGTAGTAACAAGAATGCTACTTCCAATTTGGGACTTCACATTTATCATAACACTCCTAAAGTCTTCCCAATATAATCTCTGTTCATCCCAGACATCATCCAGGACTAGCAAATATCTTTTTGAACCCAACTTCAATTCAAGATCTCGAACTAAATTGACCATTGTTTCCAACTTAGGTTTCTCTCCTGCAACAGATTCATAGATCTTTACGAGAAGTGTGTTGATATCAACCTTAACCGACACACACAACCAAGCTTTCACATCAAAATGTTGCTGGATTTTTGGATTATTGTATACGGACTTAGCCAGAGTGGTCTTCCCCATCCCGCCCATTCCCACAATAGGAACAATCGTAAGTTTTTCTTCTTTTCTTGACTCGGTTAAAAGGTGTATGATGCGTTCTTCATCATCCTCCCTCCCAACAATTTTGAATTCGCCTAAATTTGGATCTGTCTCCAGGTAGGGGCGATATTGAACAACAGGGCCAGGCTGTTCATTTTGTAGTCCCAACTCGTTTGCTTGTTTATTGATTTGAGACAACTTTTCGTTAATGTTTTTGATTTTATGACCCATTTCACTACGAAAGAAAAGCTTTTTCAAGCTTGGGAGAGAGGGTACCTTTATTGCCACCCGATCTCGCTTCTTTACCTCACGCCTCAACATTTCGTAGTGAACCTCATCGACCACATCATCAGCTTCAGCAACCACATCTTTTAGCTGTTTCAGCCACTCCATCACACTATGTTTTTGACCTTTCTGATTCTCGGCATCCTGTAACTTGGCACGAATCATTTTCAAGGTCCCTTCAAGTGTGTACAACTTCTCTTTGTAACCCCAAGCAAGGGCGACTTCGTTGACAGCTATGGATGCTAACTTTTTCAGGATCGCCTCGGCAGCAACATTAACTAAAGCGTCGGCCATTTTCAAATTTCAAGGGTGTGTGTATGTGTGTTTGAGATACGAGAGAGAGTCGATGGAAGAGCGTGAAATATAAAGTCACACAATTCAAAACTCGCAACATGGAAAACAGAAAAGATGCTTCAACATATTCAATATTAATTTTATCTTAAAAGAAATCAATATAATATTTGTAATTGGGGATTTTTTTATGTACCGTGATTCCCAAATGTAAAGTTTTTTTTTAATATATATTTTTTTGTTATTATTATATAATATTAAATGAATTAAAATCATGTTTTTATTTTTTATTTTTATTTATTCTTATTCTTATTTTTTATTTTTTGTCTTTTTTCCTTTTAAATTGTTTGGATGTTACTTTTTTTTTTTATCAAATTAAAAAAATAATTTTTTAATGACATTAATATAGACGATCTTAATGCTATCTTTTTGTTAATTTAGGAGTTTTGGACCATATCAACTACAAATTACATTTATTTTGTAATTAATTGAAAATTATAGATGATTATAAATATTAAAACGAAATTATAAATTCAAAATTTTACCCTTAAAAAAAATAAACAAATTCTAAAGATTGTCACTACAATGTTATTATTAAACATACAATGTTATTATTAAACAAATTAAATATTAAACATTAAAATAAAAGAAAATGAAAAAAATAGCCAAATATACTAATTATTTTGTGGAAAATAACAAAAAAAATTGAAATTGCAAATTTGGCCACAAAAATCGCAGATGGGAATGGTCCATCTGCGAATGTACAAGTGGGGTATTTTTTAAATTTTTCTTTGTATATATATATATATATATATATATATATATATATATATATATATAGATCCGGTAAGAAATTTTTTTTGGTAGGAAGGCAAGAAGTTTTTTTTCTACATATTTTTTTGACGAACAAAGTAAATGAATCAATAGATGATTCATTTGTAAGATGATTCACAAGAAAAAATTCCCAAAAAAACATCTTCATGATTCATTTTTAAGTAAATTAAGAAAAAAATTTATTTTTATGATAATTTTAGTGAATAACAACAAAATCATTGTATAAATTAATCATCGAGATATTTTTTTGAGAATTTTTTCTTGTGAATCATCTTACAAATGAATCATCTAATGATTCATTTTGTTTGTTCGCGAACAAAATATGTAGAAAAAAACTTCTTACCTTCCTATCAAAAAATTTCTTCTTATTTGATCTTAACTCTCTCTCTCTCTCTCTCTCTCTCTCTATATATATATATATATATATATATATATATATATATATATATATATATATATATATGGGTTTAGCATGCTAAAATCGCAGATGGATTGTGTCCATTTGCGATTTCCTCTCTCTTTCATCTGCGAATATATATATATATATATATATATATATATATATATATATATATAATTTTTTTAATTTTGACTATGAAATCAATGGGTTTGACTACAAAATAAGCTTATTATATATAAACTTTTGTAGAAAAATATCAGTTTACTTGTTATTTCTTTAGGAAATTTCTTCAAAATCTCTCTAAAAAAATGATTGAATATTTGGTTTGTCTTGTAACCGGTGGGAGATGGCAAGTTATTGAAACAAATCTGGAATACGTATGTCCACATGGAGGTATTTCTGAATTCGCTTTGATATTTTCTGAGTATATTAGTTATAGTGATTTTGTATCTTTTGTGAGAAACAAAATTGGTTTGTTAGCCAAATATAGAATTAGTCTTCGTTTCCATCATCCTGAATTGAATTATTATATAGCTATAGTTGAAGACATGAATGTTAGAATGTTGATAAATGTAATCAAATGTAGTGGAGGAAGGGCTGTGAAAGTGTTTGTGGTGGTTGATGAAGGAGATGAGGTTAATGAGACTGGTCAGAGTGGAAACCAGCCGATTGGTAATTTATGCAGCTATAAAGGGAGCAACGATCCGATAGGTACTTTCAATACTCCTAGTGTACCTCAATTTCAAAGTGTTGCTAAAAATGTTAATGTTAGTTATTCACCTATTCACAATGTGGATCCTGAGAATTACAAGTATGTTGGTGATGATGATGTTGGTACATATCTTAATGACGTGGGTGGTTGTTGTGTTGATGTTCCCAAACAAGAAGCTAAAGTTATGAATCGGCGTGTAGTAGATAAAAGTAAAAAGAAAAAAAATTATGCGTCAAAAAGATGAAAAAAAAAGCATGTTTACGGGGATTATGTTGATGTTGTTGATGTAGGTTTAGATATAACCGACTTAGAAAGCAATTCTGATGGAGATGAGTTAGGTGATGAAGTTAAAGCTAAGTTTCCTGATAACCTTTTTTACGGTATGCCCCCTCTACCAGCATGCCCAGTTGGTATTAATGAAGATATCCTAACACAGATGGTATACATCAATCTTCAAAAGATTGAATGTGAGAGTATATTTACGAACAAAGAACTTTTAACGCGGGCTATTGGTAAAAAATGTCTTCAAGAAGGTTTTCAGATGAGGAAAGTAGATCCACTAAATCAAGGTATGAGGCTGTGTGTGTTTCGAATAATTGTTCTTGGTTACTAAGAGCAAAAGCAATCAAAAATTCTGATGGACTTTTCCAAGTGAATAAATTTGTTAATGCACACACATATTCTTCAACAATTTTGCAACCTAATCATCGATAAACAAACAAATATGTTTTGCGTGAATATCTTGCTGATGTTTTGGCTGAAGATTATAGTAGAGTTTATCGGGGAAAAGATATTATTAATGATATGAATACTTAATGGAATATCAATATCTCATACCATCAGGCATGGCGTGCGAAGCAATATGCATTGTTGTTGTTAAGGGATACGAAAGAGGATTCTTTTACCAAACTTTCAGCTTATTTTCACAATTTGGTCAAACATAATCCGGGTACGGTGACACATATTAAAACAGATGGTGATGATCGCTTTGGATTTTTGTACGTCAGACTTGGTTGTTCGATTAGTATTTTAATATTTTACTATTTTTTACATTTTTATTTTGGTGTATTTGAATAGATATATAATGTATTGTAGGTACGTGCTTTTGTCAATTTTTGTAAACTGACCCTTGTAGTAGATGGAGCCGACCTAAAGGGCGAGTTCAAAGGTATCATGTTACTTGCAGTTACTAAGGACAGACAAAACCAAATATTACCAGTTGCATATGGTATATGCAAAAATGAGTGTACAGATTCTTGGGCATGGTTTTTTTCAAAAACTACGTGATTGCATAGGCAATATGCAAGAGCTTACAATTATATCTGATAGGTCTCCATCTATAGCAACATCCATTGCCAACATTTTTCCTCACGCTCATCATGGAATATGTGGTGTCCATTTGTATTTCAACATAGTATCTAGATTCGAGAAGAGTAACATAGTTAAATGAATTTTTTGGGAGGCTTGTAGGGCGTACACAGTTGATGCTTTTGACGCTGCCATGGAAGTTATGAAAAAGACAAAAGAACCAGTATGTGAGTACTTAAAAAGTATAAATTCAGAAAATTGGTCTAGGGCACATTTTAGAGGGAACCGATACAATCTTATGTCGTCCAACAGTGCGGAGTCTATAAATGCATTATCTAGACACGCACGTAAGGTGCCGATACTTATGTTGATCGATTTTTTCGTGCAACAATGCAACAATGGTGGTTTCAAAGACGTAACTTTGTAGGTATTAAGTTAATTTTTAATATTAATGTTTTATTAAATGTTATTGATCTTAACTTCTTCATTTTGTCTGTTTTTTAAGCGGAAGCAACAACACTCACCCCTTGGGCTGATGATATTGTAAAAGAAATTAAAAAAACTTTTAGTAAGTGGGATGTTCGCATGATCTCAAATACGAAATGCGAGGTCAAAAAGGGGGCACAAAATGTGATTGTTGATTTCCAACAAATGACATGTACATGTAGGTATTGGCAACTTGATGGGATACCTCGTGGTCATGTCATAAGATGTTTAACAGTGAAAAATTACCAAGACTGCTCCAGGTATGCATTAAATGCTTACTTTACCGAAACACTAAGGAAAACATATGAGGAATCAATAAACCCTTTGCCAAAGCCATCCGAATGGGATATCCCCGATGATTTGATGATTGTTAAGCCACCTATAATGGATAAACGCCAGCCAGGCAGGCCAAGAAACACAGACCGCATTCCATCCCAAGGCGATGGTCCAATTAGAAAAGAGTGTTCTATATGTGGTCAACTAGGAAACACGAGAAACAATTGTACTGGAAGGGCGTCCGATAGTGGAGCACATCGCACGAAAATTTCTACTGCAGAAATGACATTTAATATTGGTGGTTCAGCGAGTTGCTCACAAACCTATGACGCAAATTTTGATATAAAACAACTTTGAAATGAAGACTTGTTAACTTATTATGTATTGTAAATTTTGTATTAAATCTTATCAGACATTGTTATTCTTTCATATTTTAGTTTAGTTTGCAGATTATAACAATTAATGAAGCTTTTATATTATAATATTTAGTTTGCATATAACAATTACAAGATGTTATTAAAAAAAAAACAACAAACGATCCTTTTTCACCCTAAGGTGTATCATGATAATGTTACAACATTTTTGTAACTAATTTTTAAACTCAGGGAACTGCAATGGGTACTTCTCTTTCTCGATTGTTATATAATCATCCCTAATTCTCATTTTATCTTCCAAACGATCCATTTGCACCCTAAGGTGTATCAACTACTCGTCCTTCTCAGCAAGCCATTTTTCAGTCATTTTGATTGCCTTCTTAGTATATTTTTATCCATTCTTCATGCTCTTTGATTTTGTTTTTATTGAGGTCTATCCATTCTTGAGCTTGTTTTCATTCCGATGCAATATCATTACCACGTTGAGTGAGAAGTCGGGATGACTCTTTGTCCTGTTCTTGTTGTTCTTCAGCCTTCTTCAATTCTTCAAAATTTTCATCTGACATATATGGGCCAGTGGAAGAGGGTGTAAAAAAAGGGTCGACTGAATCACAGTAGTAACAATCTACTTCGTTGCATGAGCAAACTTCGAATTTTTGTGAGGAACTCATAATAAAGTCGAGATTATAATAAACTGGTGCTATAAGTGCTATTTATACATACTAGTCCAAATGCAACCATTTCGTAGTCAGAGTTGTAATTCATAGTCAAACTTTGAAATGACTACACATTAATGACAAGTCATTGTAGTAACCTGCAAATTGTAGTCAAACTCTGAAGTGACAAGACATAAATGACTGTTTGACATGATAAGTCACTGTAGTAACCTGCAAATCACAGTCCAAATGCAACCATTTCATAGTCAAAGTTGTAATTCATAGTCATGTATTTATTAATATAAATAGATGTTTAAGATCTACAAACCAAACACCCATATCACCTAAACGAAACCAACTCCCATATTTAGAAATGTCATCGAATGCAGAAACTTCTTTGAATAAAGTACCTGGTTCTAATTCTGAACGACCATGGAAGAGAAACGAGGTGTTGGTTCTAACACGAAGCTGGCTAAATGTTAAGGAGGGTGTACCGTTACTTGCTCCCCCCATTTCCTAGTAGGTGATGAATGGATCCGCACAACAACTTTGTTCAACCATGAGATGGGAGAAGGACAACAACGACAACAATAAGATGTTGTTAGTAAATGGATAGATGTAAAGGAAGAAGTCACATGGTTCAATCGAGCATGTAATTATGTGAAATGTACCAAACTTCGTTGTCGAGACAAAGAAGAGTTCTTGGAAGTTGTTATAGATTTTTACATCTGTGAGCGTGAAGGCAGAGACTTCGAATATGAGGAAGTTTGGAAGGTTGTTAAAAATAATCAGTATTTCATGGAGACCGCTCTATTTTCCGTTAAAATAACCCATGGACTTGTTTTTTATTTTAATGCTTTGTTTGTAGTAATGTTATAACTTTAATGTTTCATGTAATGGTTGTTAGTTTAATAGTTTAAATTTAATTCATTGTTTTTAGTAATGTTTGTAATGGTTCATGGAATTGTTGTTAGTAATGTATTGTAATGTATCATGAAAACTAATGCAATGAGCATTTATTAATTAAAAATAAACATAGGAGGTGCATCCAATACATACGTAATACATGAAAATAGCCTAGTACACACCTAATAAATTGAAATAGATATTAAATAAACGAGATATATTTCAAAATATTCCAAGGGGCTTCAAACTGGAATTCCAACCCATCACTTAATGACTTGTATTCCTCCTTAGCAGCTTCCAAGATGACCTCCTCAGTAGCATTTAAACGGGTGTCGTCAATTTTGGTATAAATATCGTTGAATAATAGAACTTTAGTTTTCATTTCATACCATCTTGATAAGATGTCTAGTTCGTCACGATCGTTTGTTGTAGTCATTCAGTTTTCAGCATTGAAGATATTGGTTAAACGAGTCCAAAACATAGGATTGTTCCACTTGCTGGTCTCGTACACATGAATATATGCACGTGTAAGAACCAAGAACTCCTTATTGCTCCATGGTATAGAACTCATTTTTAGTGAAACAAAGAGAGTAAAATTTCAAAAATAACATATGAATAACTGTAACATCGTTTAGTAAGCTGTTTTTTTTTAACTTAATGTCAATTTATAGTAGTTTATACATAATATCGCAGTCTAATCTTCTAATTTGTCTGCAATTCATAGTCCAACTTAACTGAAGAGCGCAGTGTACTAACTGAGAACACAACAAATCATTGTTCGAGTTGAAAAGTCATCGCATCGAATGACAACACAATACACTGCTACTTGAGTTGACATGCCATTGCACCGGGAAAATAAGGAGTTGCTATAAATAGTTGTTTATATCCATTTTAATTGTATCACATTACTTTTCCCCTTGCAAATATGCACTCACCTTTACCACATAGATGGAGCAACGAAGAGGAGGTCGATTTGGTTCAAGCTTGGATTGTAACTGTAGAGGACAATTTTCCACCGGGTCCGCCAGTAGTTCGCGTTGGATCATTTTGGTCTCGTGTCTGTCACTTGTTTCACCATCAAATGGGGCGTACTCAATATCAAAGAAGAAGAGATGTCAAAGTGAAGTTTCTGGATTTGAAAATAAAGGTCAAGCATTTTCAACGTATTTATAACGAGCTGGATAATGAACATGCGAATATGGATGAAGACATTCTCATACATGTGGCTTTAGAACTATACTGTTTCGAATCTGATGGTAGAGAGTTTACCCACGGAGATGCATGGAATCTTTTAAAGAATGTCCCTCACTTTTAATATGCATGTCGGTTAAGTTATTTGTTTTTCGTTAGTTAAGTTGCTTGTTATTGTATGTGTGTTTTGCGAGTAGTTAAGAATTCTCCCTTACTTTTAATGTATATTGTTTCCTCAATCGCAATTAAAAATGAATTAAGATAACATGCCCATAATCAATTCATTAAAACATTAACCCATAACTAGTACATAACATGACATAAAATGCAACGTCATACATAAATAAATAATACATAATATGATATAAAATGCAAACAGGGTACATGAATAACTACTTCTTTTTGGGAGGTAACATGACCACCCTTTCATTTGGTATTTCCCAGTGCACATGTGATGGTATAGAATTCACCGACTCAGATACAAATGCAACTCGATACACGAAAGCAGTGAACTTATAATCAACCATTTCGTGAATGGCTTCAGACGTACGGGTTTTTAGAGATGCTATAGTGTAGCCACATGGTATACTGCTTTTTTTCCATTTCCCACAACTACATACCCTACGTTCAAATTGTACTTTGCTGGTGGCAAAATTGTCATTGACTTCAAATGTATCCCCATACAAACGTCTTGCCACCCAATTATAAGACTTGTTGACATATTTTTGAACCTTATTCTCAAGATAAGGGGTCACCCCACCAGACAACCTCCCTGCAAAATTTGTTAATTTTAAAATAATAATACAAGAAAAAACTAAGTATAACAATCTCCCTTACCCATCACTTCAGCCCATTCAGCATACTTTGATTGTATTGACGTATTGAGTAACTCAATTATCGTTGTTATAGGAAACTCACGTGTGGACGTGGGTATAATTTGCAACATTTCAGGGACATCAATGGATGTAACATTGTAACGTACTTTTGGGAAAAATGCTCGTGTCCATTTTGAAATTGCTATTTCGTCAAGCCAGAAAATAGGACTCCTAAGCAAGGTGCAGAAAGGTGGTTTCCTACATGTACTTTGCAACCTTTCTAGACACAAGTAAAAATCATGAACACTATATGCATTACATGACTTCCAAAACAATGTTTCGACTTCTGTATCATTATGTCCGACAGAATCATGTATTTTTTGAGCTATATCTTTAGGACAATATCCATGATACGAATATGGGTAGACACTCTAAACATCAAAGTCTATTTTATCACATATGTTGCTTATGAAACGAACCTTTGTATCCTCACCTAAACATTCTTTTAACTTCGTCATGAACCATCTCCATGATTCTTCACACTCTAAGGTTCCTAAACCAATTGCTAAGAGTAGGGGTTCATGGTTTCCATCCAAAGCCACTACGAAGTACATTGTTGTCAGATAGTTCCCAAGAAGGGGTAAATAACCCACATATATTAACGGTATCATGCACCTAAGGAAGGTACGAATCTGCATAAAAAAACAAACATATATTAGTGATAAGTAAAAAGTAAACGAGATACATTACCAAGAAATATTAATTAACTCAATAAAACAAATATGTTATACCACGCAACCTAAAGCCACAAAACAGTATTGAAAGTGGTTGGTATCCGTTTTATTGATGGCTGTGAAGATATTAGGATTTGTTCTTTGTAGATTATGCAAGAATATTGGTAGATGAGAAAAGCTTCTTTCGGTGTAAGTACTCGTTTTCACAAGCAATGAAAGTGTTTTACAATCATCACACGAATACAACTATAATTATATACAACTTGGTATTTCTCTACAGTTCATACTTCATAGTTCAACTTTTTAAATTCATAGTCAAACCAGTTCATTTCATAGTCAAACATCACTGACCGACAAGACAAGACAAGACAATGTACTTGTCTGCAGTTCATAGTTCAACTTTTTAAATTCATAGTCAAACCAGTTCATTTCATAGTCAAACATCACTGGCTAACAAGACAATAAAATGTACTTGTATGCAGTTCATAGTTCAACCTTTTGAATTCCTAGTCAAGCCAGTTCATTTCATAGTCAAACATATGTGTCTGTAATAAAATTTCTTCTATAAATGGGTGTAAAGTCACACCATGAAATTTATTTGTGAAAGTAATTCATATTTGATAGAATAAATAAGCCGAATGGCATACTGTAATTGCGGAGGTGAACGTATCATTAGGATTTCAGGTACAACTACAAACTCATGAAGATTATTTTACGCTTGCCCATATATGGTATCATGTTCTTAACTTCATTCATATTTACACCCTCATGATTATATGACAACAATTCTTATTGTCAATGTTTAAATTTACAGGGACCAAAATGCGGGTTTATCAGTTGGGTTGATGAAGAGAAGGACCAATCATCTATGGTAATAGCTAAGGTAGCTAACTATAATAAGCACTTTCAATCAGAAAATAAGAAGTTAAAGATAGCATTAGTTTGTAGTTCGGTGTTGTTTTTGGCAATTATTGTTTACAAGTTGTAAGCTTTTTAATATTGTTTTGATAGTTTTGAAGTTGTTACGTCAATAAATTGTTGTATTTGTTTTTATGTTTAGAGCAGTGTACTTGTAACGTTAAAACAAATGGTGGTGTCGTTGTTATGCTGTAAGTACTGAAGTTATTACTAGGTCATTAAATCCAACATTCAATTACATATACAAATATATAATCCAACTACATAGGACCAAGACTCGACCCCCAATAAACTTTTGTCATCCGTTGGCGAAACTCTAAAGCTGCGTTCCTTGGGTCAATAAGTTCACGTATTAGTTGCCCTGAAACTAATTGTTCCATAAACATACAAACAAAAACACCGCAATATCCCAAATGACTACTTTGTTGGAGAACATTTGTTTTGAAAATGAATTGCATATTCAATGGAATCCTTGGGATGTTCCTCCGGGCCCAATAGTAAATATTGTCTAAATAATCTGCCACCCGAGCTTCAAATTTGGTAAAGGTTCCATCATAGTTGAATTTTTCATAAGCAGCTCTACCGAGACTGTCATAAATATGGACTTCCATTGATGCCGATCGTAGTTCCCCAAATAACCAGTGATTAGGGGATGAATGAATCAGCATTAGGACCTGTATAAGGATAATTTTTTTTATGTTTACATATCATAATACAAAAACATAACGACAATAATGAAAAAATTTTCAAAAAATAAAATTCAGTTTACCGTATCGACATCCCACCAAGCAACCATGAAGTTGGGGTATGTAGCAATACCAACCATAAACGCCCTCCAATCATACCCTTCCTCCAGAACATGGCAAACAAAAAAATTTGGAGGCATTATTCTATATCGGGCGCTATCAAAACGTCTCTCTATCAGTAGTCTATACCAAATGGTGATATGCTGCACAAAATTGTGATACTTTTGTTATTAACTAAAAAACAAAAAAATTTAAAATAATAAATTAAAAATTATTTTACCGCTGCCTCCAACCATCCGTCGTGTGTATGCCCAAACAAGTCGCTCCAAAAATCTCTATCTAACACCAAATTAAACAAAGGATGATGCACGCCATATGAATGAAATAAATAATTTTGGATCACAACCTCACCGCCTGCTACATAAGGTTGCAGGCGCAACATGGATAAGTTGTGAACAACAGCAAATGCCGGAGGAGGAACGAGGCTTGTTGATTTGATATCAACCTTCATTTTTTGTCTTCGGTGTCGTGTGCAACTAAAACAATATTCAAATGTTTAAATCTCTATCTTTCAAATAATTCATATAAAAATAAAATTCTATTATTACGATATAAGCTTTTAAATTAAACGAATACCTCGGTGTAAGGAGGACACAAATACTTTGATGGATTTCGAGCCCTCGGTCTATCGGGTGTAACTTCTTTGCCATCAAAACCATAAGCATCATAATAATTTACATTTCCCATCATTATTAAATCATCTTCCTCCGATACCTAAATTAATAAGCAATAATCTCTAATTAAAAAATGTTTCAATCTATTAAAAAATTAAATAAATGTAAGTATAACAATCTCTTTAGCTTCATTATAATCATTTACATCAAACACATCATCATCAAATTTGTTCCTACTACAACCCGCATTCTCATTCCTCTCCTCCAACCCCTACATTATATATAATAACCTTGTCATCTTCAATATCACCAAAAACATTTTTATTTGTATTATTTTTATTCATCCTTTCACCTTCTACAACCTACATTTTCAACTATAAAATATGAAAAAAAAATTTCAAATATGTTAATAAATTTAAAAAAATGTAGCGTATAACTAACCGATTGATCAAAATTTGTTTGGAATACTGCAGGCTCCTCAAAACTGATGTTATTCCATAGATCTTCATTATTCATTTCTTCAATAAACACCTCAGTAGGTTCTCGGTTCATAAACACCTGTTGTTCTATTGCATGTAGCCGTTTCAACACCTACTTTAAGCTGGGTTTCCCACTACGCCCACCTCTACTGTGAGAGCGACCACTAGACGACATACTAGACGAAGATTCGTCTTGTCTCCTAAAATGGTCCCGTACTTGGGATGGAACTGATTTCCGTCACCATATACATATTCTTGAAATGGGTTGATGACATATTCTTGAAATGACATATAATAACAAGATGTCATCTCATCATCACTCGGTGACATTTTATTTCTTGGTCGTTGTCCCTCCTAAAAAATTGAACATATTAAAAATGCATATAAAAGTATAATAATTTATTTTATTAAAAATAATTTTTTTGTAAACCTATATCTTTGAAAAAAATATTGTTCACATCAACCCATTTCAATTTTTTTGTGTCACTCCATCGTTTCATCCGAGGCATGTCTCTATTTTTTCTCAATACAAATCCACATGCTCGAACAGCCAGAAGCATCTCATATATCCATATCTACAATTTTTACAATTATAGTAATAAAAGTTAATATTAAAATAACTAACATAACAATAAAAGCATTTAAATATAAATATTTTTTTATACCCTAAATGGAGCCGTAAATCCTGAGACGGAGTATTTTAAAGTTTGACGACGCTCACGCACTGATAAATATTTATTTATCTTGTTCCACGTATCCTCAAGGTCCTCATAGGTAAAATCCCACAAATAGCTACCCCAAGCAAAACTAACAAAACAAAAAAAAATATTAGTTATAATATACATTCACATTAATAATATGAAACTTTCAAACAAAAAATACTTGTTCCATACATCCAAATTCCCAGCAAAAAAAAAAAAAAAAAAAAAAACCAATCTTGTGGCACATGACCATTTATTTCTTTTCCCAAAAAACCTTCATACAAAACCATAAGCATCATAATAATTTACATTTCCCATCATTATTAAATCATCTTCCTCCGATACCTAAATTAATAAGCAATAATCTCTAATTAAAAAATGTTTCAATCTATTAAAAAATTAAATAAATGTAAGTATAACAATCTCTTTAGCTTCATTATAATCATTTACATCAAACACATCATCATCAAATTTGTTCCTACTACAACCCGCATTCTCATTCCTCTCCTCCAACCCCTACATTATATATAATAACCTTGTCATCTTCAATATCACCAAAAACATTTTTATTTGTATTATTTTTATTCATCCTTTCACCTTCTACAACCTACATTTTCAACTATAAAATATGAAAAAAAAATTTCAAATATGTTAATAAATTTAAAAAAATGTAGCGTATAACTAACCGATTGATCAAAATTTGTTTGGAATACTGCAGGCTCCTCAAAACTGATGTTATTCCATAGATCTTCATTATTCATTTCTTCAATAAACACCTCAGTAGGTTCTCGGTTCATAAACACCTGTTGTTCTATTGCATGTAGCCGTTTCAACACCTACTTTAAGCTGGGTTTCCCACTACGCCCACCTCTACTGTGAGAGCGACCACTAGACGACATACTAGACGAAGATTCGTCTTGTCTCCTAAAATGGTCCCGTACTTGGGATGGAACTGATTTCCGTCACCATATACATATTCTTGAAATGGGTTGATGACATATTCTTGAAATGACATATAATAACAAGATGTCATCTCATCATCACTCGGTGACATTTTATTTCTTGGTCGTTGTCCCTCCTAAAAAATTGAACATATTAAAAATGCATATAAAAGTATAATAATTTATTTTATTAAAAATAATTTTTTTGTAAACCTATATCTTTGAAAAAAATATTGTTCACATCAACCCATTTCAATTTTTTTGTGTCACTCCATCGTTTCATCCGAGGCATGTTTCTATTTTTTCTCAATACAAATCCACATGCTCGAACAGCCAGAAGCATCTCATATATCCATATCTACAATTTTTACAATTATAGTAATAAAAGTTAATATTAAAATAACTAACATAACAATAAAAGCATTTAAATATAAATATTTTTTTATACCCTAAATGGAGCCGTAAATCCTGAGACGGAGTATTTTAAAGTTTGACGACGCTCACGCACTGATAAATATTTATTTATCTTGTTCCACGTATCCTCAAGGTCCTCATAGGTAAAATCCCACAAATAGCTACCCCAAGCAAAACTAACAAAACAAAAAAAAATATTAGTTATAATATACATTCACATTAATAATATGAAACTTTCAAACAAAAAATACTTGTTCCATACATCCAAATTCCCAGCAAAAAAAAAAAAAAAAAAAAAAACCAATCTTGTGGCACATGACCATTTATTTCTTTTCCCAAAAAACCTTCATACAAAACCATAAGCATCATAATAATTTACATTTCCCATCATTATTAAATCATCTTCCTCCGATACCTAAATTAATAAGCAATAATCTCTAATTAAAAAATGTTTCAATCTATTAAAAAATTAAATAAATGTAAGTATAACAATCTCTTTAGCTTCATTATAATCATTTACATCAAACACATCATCATCAAATTT
This sequence comes from Lactuca serriola, assembly GCF_051521515.1. NCBI lineage: Eukaryota > Viridiplantae > Streptophyta > Magnoliopsida > Asterales > Asteraceae > Lactuca > Lactuca serriola. The sequence continues at coordinate 69,157,547 of NC_136409.1, read as the reverse complement.
GTTCCTACTACAACCCGCATTCTCATTCCTCTCCTCCAACCCCTACATTATATATAATAACCTTGTCATCTTCAATATCACCAAAAACATTTTTATTTGTATTATTTTTATTCATCCTTTCACCTTCTACAACCTACATTTTCAACTATAAAATATGAAAAAAAAATTTCAAATATGTTAATAAATTTAAAAAAATGTAGCGTATAACTAACCGATTGATCAAAATTTGTTTGGAATACTGCAGGCTCCTCAAAACTGATGTTATTCCATAGATCTTCATTATTCATTTCTTCAATAAACACCTCAGTAGGTTCTCGGTTCATAAACACCTGTTGTTCTATTGCATGTAGCCGTTTCAACACCTACTTTAAGCTGGGTTTCCCACTACGCCCACCTCTACTGTGAGAGCGACCACTAGACGACATACTAGACGAAGATTCGTCTTGTCTCCTAAAATGGTCCCGTACTTGGGATGGAACTGATTTCCGTCACCATATACATATTCTTGAAATGGGTTGATGACATATTCTTGAAATGACATATAATAACAAGATGTCATCTCATCATCACTCGGTGACATTTTATTTCTTGGTCGTTGTCCCTCCTAAAAAATTGAACATATTAAAAATGCATATAAAAGTATAATAATTTATTTTATTAAAAATAATTTTTTTGTAAACCTATATCTTTGAAAAAAATATTGTTCACATCAACCCATTTCAATTTTTTTGTGTCACTCCATCGTTTCATCCGAGGCATGTCTCTATTTTTTCTCAATACAAATCCACATGCTCGAACAGCCAGAAGCATCTCATATATCCATATCTACAATTTTTACAATTATAGTAATAAAAGTTAATATTAAAATAACTAACATAACAATAAAAGCATTTAAATATAAATATTTTTTTATACCCTAAATGGAGCCGTAAATCCTGAGACGGAGTATTTTAAAGTTTGACGACGCTCACGCACTGATAAATATTTATTTATCTTGTTCCACGTATCCTCAAGGTCCTCATAGGTAAAATCCCACAAATAGCTACCCCAAGCAAAACTAACAAAACAAAAAAAAATATTAGTTATAATATACATTCACATTAATAATATGAAACTTTCAAACAAAAAATACTTGTTCCATACATCCAAATTCCCAGCAAAAAAAAAAAAAAAAAAAAACCAATCTTGTGGCACATGACCATTTATTTCTTTTCCCAAAAAACCTTCATACAAAACCATAAGCATCATAATAATTTACATTTCCCATCATTATTAAATCATCTTCCTCCGATACCTAAATTAATAAGCAATAATCTCTAATTAAAAAATGTTTCAATCTATTAAAAAATTAAATAAATGTAAGTATAACAATCTCTTTAGCTTCATTATAATCATTTACATCAAACACATCATCATCAAATTTGTTCCTACTACAACCCGCATTCTCATTCCTCTCCTCCAACCCCTACATTATATATAATAACCTTGTCATCTTCAATATCACCAAAAACATTTTTATTTGTATTATTTTTATTCATCCTTTCACCTTCTACAACCTACATTTTCAACTATAAAATATGAAAAAAAAATTTCAAATATGTTAATAAATTTAAAAAAATTTAGCGTATAACTAACCGATTGATCAAAATTTGTTTGGAATACTGCAGGCTCCTCAAAACTGATGTTATTCCATAGATCTTCATTATTCATTTCTTCAATAAACACCTCAGTAGGTTCTCGGTTCATAAACACCTGTTGTTCTATTGCATGTAGCCGTTTCAACACCTACTTTAAGCTGGGTTTCCCACTACGCCCACCTCTACTGTGAGAGCGACCACTAGACGACATACTAGACGAAGATTCGTCTTGTCTCCTAAAATGGTCCCGTACTTGGGATGGAACTGATTTCCGTCACCATATACATATTCTTGAAATGGGTTGATGACATATTCTTGAAATGACATATAATAACAAGATGTCATCTCATCATCACTCGGTGACATTTTATTTCTTGGTCGTTGTCCCTCCTAAAAAATTGAACATATTAAAAATGCATATAAAAGTATAATAATTTATTTTATTAAAAATAATTTTTTTGTAAACCTATATCTTTGAAAAAAATATTGTTCACATAAACCCATTTCAATTTTTTTGTGTCACTCCATCGTTTCATCCGAGGCATGTCTCTATTTTTTCTCAATACAAATCCACATGCTCGAACAGCCAGAAGCATCTCATATATCCATATCTACAATTTTTACAATTATAGTAATAAAAGTTAATATTAAAATAACTAACATAACAATAAAAGCATTTAAATATAAATATTTTTTTATACCCTAAATGGAGCCGTAAATCCTGAGACGGAGTATTTTAAAGTTTGACGACGCTCACGCACTGATAAATATTTATTTATCTTGTTCCACGTATCCTCAAGGTCCTCATAGGTAAAATCCCACAAATAGCTACCCCAAGCAAAACTAACAAAACAAAAAAAAATATTAGTTATAATATACATTCACATTAATAATATGAAACTTTCAAACAAAAAATACTTGTTCCATACATCCAAATTCCCAGCAAAAAAAAAAAAAAAAAAAAAAAACCAATCTTGTGGCACATGACCATTTATTTCTTTTCCCAAAAAACCTTCATACAAAACCATAAGCATCATAATAATTTACATTTCCCATCATTATTAAATCATCTTCCTCCGATACCTAAATTAATAAGCAATAATCTCTAATTAAAAAATGTTTCAATCTATTAAAAAATTAAATAAATGTAAGTATAACAATCTCTTTAGCTTCATTATAATCATTTACATCAAACACATCATCATCAAATTTGTTCCTACTACAACCCGCATTCTCATTCCTCTCCTCCAACCCCTACATTATATATAATAACCTTGTCATCTTCAATATCACCAAAAACATTTTTATTTGTATTATTTTTATTCATCCTTTCACCTTCTACAACCTACATTTTCAACTATAAAATATGAAAAAAAAATTTCAAATATGTTAATAAATTTAAAAAAATGTAGCGTATAACTAACCGATTGATCAAAATTTGTTTGGAATACTGCAGGCTCCTCAAAACTGATGTTATTCCATAGATCTTCATTATTCATTTCTTCAATAAACACCTCAGTAGGTTCTCGGTTCATAAACACCTGTTGTTCTATTGCATGTAGCCGTTTCAACACCTACTTTAAGCTGGGTTTCCCACTACGCCCACCTCTACTGTGAGAGCGACCACTAGACGACATACTAGACGAAGATTCGTCTTGTCTCCTAAAATGGTCCCGTACTTGGGATGGAACTGATTTCCGTCACCATATACATATTCTTGAAATGGGTTGATGACATATTCTTGAAATGACATATAATAACAAGATGTCATCTCATCATCACTCGGTGACATTTTATTTCTTGGTCGTTGTCCCTCCTAAAAAATTGAACATATTAAAAATGCATATAAAAGTATAATAATTTATTTTATTAAAAATAATTTTTTTGTAAACCTATATCTTTGAAAAAAATATTGTTCACATCAACCCATTTCAATTTTTTTGTGTCACTCCATCGTTTCATCCGAGGCATGTCTCTATTTTTTCTCAATACAAATCCACATGCTCGAACAGCCAGAAGCATCTCATATATCCATATCTACAATTTTTACAATTATAGTAATAAAAGTTAATATTAAAATAACTAACATAACAATAAAAGCATTTAAATATAAATATTTTTTTATACCCTAAATGGAGCCGTAAATCCTGAGACGGAGTATTTTAAAGTTTGACGACGCTCACGCACTGATAAATATTTATTTATCTTGTTCCACGTATCCTCAAGGTCCTCATAGGTAAAATCCCACAAATAGCTACCCCAAGCAAAACTAACAAAACAAAAAAAAATATTAGTTATAATATACATTCACATTAATAATATGAAACTTTCAAACAAAAAATACTTGTTCCATACATCCAAATTCCCAGCAAAAAAAAAAAAAAAAAAAAAAAACCAATCTTGTGGCACATGACCATTTATTTCTTTTCCCAAAAAACCTTCATACAAAACCATAAGCATCATAATAATTTACATTTCCCATCATTATTAAATCATCTTCCTCCGATACCTAAATTAATAAGCAATAATCTCTAATTAAAAAATGTTTCAATCTATTAAAAAATTAAATAAATGTAAGTATAACAATCTCTTTAGCTTCATTATAATCATTTACATCAAACACATCATCATCAAATTTGTTCCTACTACAACCCGCATTCTCATTCCTCTCCTCCAACCCCTACATTATATATAATAACCTTGTCATCTTCAATATCACCAAAAACATTTTTATTTGTATTATTTTTATTCATCCTTTCACCTTCTACAACCTACATTTTCAACTATAAAATATGAAAAAAAAATTTCAAATATGTTAATAAATTTAAAAAAATGTAGCGTATAACTAACCGATTGATCAAAATTTGTTTGGAATACTGCAGGCTCCTCAAAACTGATGTTATTCCATAGATCTTCATTATTCATTTCTTCAATAAACACCTCAGTAGGTTCTCGGTTCATAAACACCTGTTGTTCTATTGCATGTAGCCGTTTCAACACCTACTTTAAGCTGGGTTTCCCACTACGCCCACCTCTACTGTGAGAGCGACCACTAGACGACATACTAGACGAAGATTCGTCTTGTCTCCTAAAATGGTCCCGTACTTGGGATGGAACTGATTTCCGTCACCATATACATATTCTTGAAATGGGTTGATGACATATTCTTGAAATGACATATAATAACAAGATGTCATCTCATCATCACTCGGTGACATTTTATTTCTTGGTCGTTGTCCCTCCTAAAAAATTGAACATATTAAAAATGCATATAAAAGTATAATAATTTATTTTATTAAAAATAATTTTTTTGTAAACCTATATCTTTGAAAAAAATATTGTTCACATCAACCCATTTCAATTTTTTTGTGTCACTCCATCGTTTCATCCGAGGCATGTCTCTATTTTTTCTCAATACAAATCCACATGCTCGAACAGCCAGAAGCATCTCATATATCCATATCTACAATTTTTACAATTATAGTAATAAAAGTTAATATTAAAATAACTAACATAACAATAAAAGCATTTAAATATAAATATTTTTTTATACCCTAAATGGAGCCGTAAATCCTGAGACGGAGTATTTTAAAGTTTGACGACGCTCACGCACTGATAAATATTTATTTATCTTGTTCCACGTATCCTCAAGGTCCTCATAGGTAAAATCCCACAAATAGCTACCCCAAGCAAAACTAACAAAACAAAAAAAAATATTAGTTATAATATACATTCACATTAATAATATGAAACTTTCAAACAAAAAATACTTGTTCCATACATCCAAATTCCCAGCAAAAAAAAAAAAAAAAAAAAAACCAATCTTGTGGCACATGACCATTTATTTCTTTTCCCAAAAAACCTTCATACAAAACCATAAGCATCATAATAATTTACATTTCCCATCATTATTAAATCATCTTCCTCCGATACCTAAATTAATAAGCAATAATCTCTAATTAAAAAATGTTTCAATCTATTAAAAAATTAAATAAATGTAAGTATAACAATCTCTTTAGCTTCATTATAATCATTTACATCAAACACATCATCATCAAATTTGTTCCTACTACAACCCGCATTCTCATTCCTCTCCTCCAACCCCTACATTATATATAATAACCTTGTCATCTTCAATATCACCAAAAACATTTTTATTTGTATTATTTTTATTCATCCTTTCACCTTCTACAACCTACATTTTCAACTATAAAATATGAAAAAAAAATTTCAAATATGTTAATAAATTTAAAAAAATGTAGCGTATAACTAACCGATTGATCAAAATTTGTTTGGAATACTGCAGGCTCCTCAAAACTGATGTTATTCCATAGATCTTCATTATTCATTTCTTCAATAAACACCTCGGTAGGTTCTCGGTTCATAAACACCTGTTGTTCTATTGCATGTAGCCGTTTCAACACCTACTTTAAGCTGGGTTTCCCACTACGCCCACCTCTACTGTGAGAGCGACCACTAGACGACATACTAGACGAAGATTCGTCTTGTCTCCTAAAATGGTCCCGTACTTGGGATGGAACTGATTTCCGTCACCATATACATATTCTTGAAATGGGTTGATGACATATTCTTGAAATGACATATAATAACAAGATGTCATCTCATCATCACTCGGTGACATTTTATTTCTTGGTCGTTGTCCCTCCTAAAAAATTGAACATATTAAAAATGCATATAAAAGTATAATAATTTATTTTATTAAAAATAATTTTTTTGTAAACCTATATCTTTGAAAAAAATATTGTTCACATCAACCCATTTCAATTTTTTTGTGTCACTCCATCGTTTCATCCGAGGCATGTCTCTATTTTTTCTCAATACAAATCCACATGCTCGAACAGCCAGAAGCATCTCATATATCCATATCTACAATTTTTACAATTATAGTAATAAAAGTTAATATTAAAATAACTAACATAACAATAAAAGCATTTAAATATAAATATTTTTTTATACCCTAAATGGAGCCGTAAATCCTGAGACGGAGTATTTTAAAGTTTGACGACGCTCACGCACTGATAAATATTTATTTATCTTGTTCCACGTATCCTCAAGGTCCTCATAGGTAAAATCCCACAAATAGCTACCCCAAGCAAAACTAACAAAACAAAAAAAAATATTAGTTATAATATACATTCACATTAATAATATGAAACTTTCAAACAAAAAATACTTGTTCCATACATCCAAATTCCCAGCAAAAAAAAAAAAAAAAAAAAAAACCAATCTTGTGGCACATGACCATTTATTTCTTTTCCCAAAAAACCTTCATACAAAACCATAAGCATCATAATAATTTACATTTCCCATCATTATTAAATCATCTTCCTCCGATACCTAAATTAATAAGCAATAATCTCTAATTAAAAAATGTTTCAATCTATTAAAAAATTAAATAAATGTAAGTATAACAATCTCTTTAGCTTCATTATAATCATTTACATCAAACACATCATCATCAAATTTGTTCCTACTACAACCCGCATTCTCATTCCTCTCCTCCAACCCCTACATTATATATAATAACCTTGTCATCTTCAATATCACCAAAAACATTTTTATTTGTATTATTTTTATTCATCCTTTCACCTTCTACAACCTACATTTTCAACTATAAAATATGAAAAAAAAATTTCAAATATGTTAATAAATTTAAAAAAATGTAGCGTATAACTAACCGATTGATCAAAATTTGTTTGGAATACTGCAGGCTCCTCAAAACTGATGTTATTCCATAGATCTTCATTATTCATTTCTTCAATAAACACCTCAGTAGGTTCTCGGTTCATAAACACCTGTTGTTCTATTGCATGTAGCCGTTTCAACACCTACTTTAAGCTGGGTTTCCCACTACGCCCACCTCTACTGTGAGAGCGACCACTAGACGACATACTAGACGAAGATTCGTCTTGTCTCCTAAAATGGTCCCGTACTTGGGATGGAACTGATTTCCGTCACCATATACATATTCTTGAAATGGGTTGATGACATATTCTTGAAATGACATATAATAACAAGATGTCATCTCATCATCACTCGGTGACATTTTATTTCTTGGTCGTTGTCCCTCCTAAAAAATTGAACATATTAAAAATGCATATAAAAGTATAATAATTTATTTTATTAAAAATAATTTTTTTGTAAACCTATATCTTTGAAAAAAATATTGTTCACATCAACCCATTTCAATTTTTTTGTGTCACTCCATCGTTTCATCCGAGGCATGTCTCTATTTTTTCTCAATACAAATCCACATGCTCGAACAGCCAGAAGCATCTCATATATCCATATCTACAATTTTTACAATTATAGTAATAAAAGTTAATATTAAAATAACTAACATAACAATAAAAGCATTTAAATATAAATATTTTTTTATACCCTAAATGGAGCCGTAAATCCTGAGACGGAGTATTTTAAAGTTTGACGACGCTCACGCACTGATAAATATTTATTTATCTTGTTCCACGTATCCTCAAGGTCCTCATAGGTAAAATCCCACAAATAGCTACCCCAAGCAAAACTAACAAAACAAAAAAAAATATTAGTTATAATATACATTCACATTAATAATATGAAACTTTCAAACAAAAAATACTTGTTCCATACATCCAAATTCCCAGCAAAAAAAAAAAAAAAAAAAAAACCAATCTTGTGGCACATGACCATTTATTTCTTTTCCCAAAAAACCTTCATACAAAACCATAAGCATCATAATAATTTACATTTCCCATCATTATTAAATCATCTTCCTCCGATACCTAAATTAATAAGCAATAATCTCTAATTAAAAAATGTTTCAATCTATTAAAAAATTAAATAAATGTAAGTATAACAATCTCTTTAGCTTCATTATAATCATTTACATCAAACACATCATCATCAAATTTGTTCCTACTACAACCCGCATTCTCATTCCTCTCCTCCAACCCCTACATTATATATAATAACCTTGTCATCTTCAATATCACCAAAAACATTTTTATTTGTATTATTTTTATTCATCCTTTCACCTTCTACAACCTACATTTTCAACTATAAAATATGAAAAAAAAATTTCAAATATGTTAATAAATTTAAAAAAATGTAGCGTATAACTAACCGATTGATCAAAATTTGTTTGGAATACTGCAGGCTCCTCAAAACTGATGTTATTCCATAGATCTTCATTATTCATTTCTTCAATAAACACCTCAGTAGGTTCTCGGTTCATAAACACCTGTTGTTCTATTGCATGTAGCCGTTTCAACACCTACTTTAAGCTGGGTTTCCCACTACGCCCACCTCTACTGTGAGAGCGACCACTAGACGACATACTAGACGAAGATTCGTCTTGTCTCCTAAAATGGTCCCGTACTTGGGATGGAACTGATTTCCGTCACCATATACATATTCTTGAAATGGGTTGATGACATATTCTTGAAATGACATATAATAACAAGATGTCATCTCATCATCACTCGGTGACATTTTATTTCTTGGTCGTTGTCCCTCCTAAAAAATTGAACATATTAAAAATGCATATAAAAGTATAATAATTTATTTTATTAAAAATAATTTTTTTGTAAACCTATATCTTTGAAAAAAATATTGTTCACATCAACCCATTTCAATTTTTTTGTGTCACTCCATCGTTTCATCCGAGGCATGTCTCTATTTTTTCTCAATACAAATCCACATGCTCGAACAGCCAGAAGCATCTCATATATCCATATCTACAATTTTTACAATTATAGTAATAAAAGTTAATATTAAAATAACTAACATAACAATAAAAGCATTTAAATATAAATATTTTTTTATACCCTAAATGGAGCCGTAAATCCTGAGACGGAGTATTTTAAAGTTTGACGACGCTCACGCACTGATAAATATTTATTTATCTTGTTCCACGTATCCTCAAGGTCCTCATAGGTAAAATCCCACAAATAGCTACCCCAAGCAAAACTAACAAAACAAAAAAAAATATTAGTTATAATATACATTCACATTAATAATATGAAACTTTCAAACAAAAAATACTTGTTCCATACATCCAAATTCCCAGCAAAAAAAAAAAAAAAAAAAAAAACCAATCTTGTGGCACATGACCATTTATTTCTTTTCCCAAAAAACCTTCATACAAAACCATAAGCATCATAATAATTTACATTTCCCATCATTATTAAATCATCTTCCTCCGATACCTAAATTAATAAGCAATAATCTCTAATTAAAAAATGTTTCAATCTATTAAAAAATTAAATAAATGTAAGTATAACAATCTCTTTAGCTTCATTATAATCATTTACATCAAACACATCATCATCAAATTTGTTCCTACTACAACCCGCATTCTCATTCCTCTCCTCCAACCCCTACATTATATATAATAACCTTGTCATCTTCAATATCACCAAAAACATTTTTATTTGTATTATTTTTATTCATCCTTTCACCTTCTACAACCTACATTTTCAACTATAAAATATGAAAAAAAAATTTCAAATATGTTAATAAATTTAAAAAAATGTAGCGTATAACTAACCGATTGATCAAAATTTGTTTGGAATACTGCAGGCTCCTCAAAACTGATGTTATTCCATAGATCTTCATTATTCATTTCTTCAATAAACACCTCAGTAGGTTCTCGGTTCATAAACACCTGTTGTTCTATTGCATGTAGCCGTTTCAACACCTACTTTAAGCTGGGTTTCCCACTACGCCCACCTCTACTGTGAGAGCGACCACTAGACGACATACTAGACGAAGATTCGTCTTGTCTCCTAAAATGGTCCCGTACTTGGGATGGAACTGATTTCCGTCACCATATACATATTCTTGAAATGGGTTGATGACATATTCTTGAAATGACATATAATAACAAGATGTCATCTCATCATCACTCGGTGACATTTTATTTCTTGGTCGTTGTCCCTCCTAAAAAATTGAACATATTAAAAATGCATATAAAAGTATAATAATTTATTTTATTAAAAATAATTTTTTTGTAAACCTATATCTTTGAAAAAAATATTGTTCACATCAACCCATTTCAATTTTTTTGTGTCACTCCATCGTTTCATCCGAGGCATGTCTCTATTTTTTCTCAATACAAATCCACATGCTCGAACAGCCAGAAGCATCTCATATATCCATATCTACAATTTTTACAATTATAGTAATAAAAGTTAATATTAAAATAACTAACATAACAATAAAAGCATTTAAATATAAATATTTTTTTATACCCTAAATGGAGCCGTAAATCCTGAGACGGAGTATTTTAAAGTTTGACGACGCTCACGCACTGATAAATATTTATTTATCTTGTTCCACGTATCCTCAAGGTCCTCATAGGTAAAATCCCACAAATAGCTACCCCAAGCAAAACTAACAAAACAAAAAAAAAAATATTAGTTATAATATACATTCACATTAATAATATGAAACTTTCAAACAAAAAATACTTGTTCCATACATCCAAATTCCCAGCAAAAAAAAAAAAAAAAAAACCAATCTTGTGGCACATGACCATTTATTTCTTTTCCCAAAAAACCTTCATACAAAATGTATATCAAACATACTCTAACTGCATCAGTATCGCCAACTTCTAAGAATGAATGATTTAAAATAAATCTTTTCAGGTCACCGATTTTCACCGAACTATTTGTATGGTTCGGAAATAAACGTTCATGCAATAAACATCTTTTTTTACTACTAACTATTTTTTCTGACACTTTTTGCCGATCATTTTAGGATACTCGCCAAAATTCAACCCGGTTATCAAACAAAACTCTTCCGGGCCATATACCACTTTCGTATCACCCACTCTAAAATATAACCATTTTATTCCATATGGAGATAAAACAGCGTCCAACCGTATCTGATGAAGAAACATCTTGTGGAACAGCAATCCATCCCCTTGTAAACGAGGGACGTCCAACAAGTAACCCAATACTGTTTGTCTAAAAATATCACGTTTGGCACCATCTAACACATTAAATACTTCCCATATGTTACACCCCGATTCTTTTAAGTTCACAATAGCGTTAACATTGAAATTATTAGAATCATGATGCACAAAAAACAATAACATATTAGAAAACTAAACAACTATTTCATTTTAAAATATCAGAATATTAAATGCAATAATAATCGAACATTCAAATTACAAACATAAACAATGCAAAAACCAACATTTAATCAATAATTTCTATATTTACGCTGAAAAACAATAACATACTATAATAAATTTTCAACTTAAACGACTACTATATACAATTTTTCAAGTTATACGACAATTATACAAACGATATTTAACTTTCAAATTAAATAAAATAACATATTCTAACCATACTATAACAATTTTTCAACTTAAACAACAAGTATATACAAATTTTCAAGTTAGACGACAAATATACAAACGACTATTGTAAACATTATTATAACCATTTTTCAAGTTATACTACCACTTATACGATAAGTATATACAATTTTTCAAGTTATACAACAACTATACAAACGACAAATAACATATTTTAACCATGCTATATCAATTTCTCAACTTAAACTACTAACCAAACATATTGTAAACATTATTGTAACACTTTCTTTAACTTTGAACTTAAAAAAAATAACATATTCTAACCATTTTACTAAATGTACAACTAACCAATGTACATTCTACGCAGTCTATACTTGTACATTCATACAACCACTAACAAAATAGCATTAAAACTTCAAGTTTACTAACAAATAATATTAAATCTATCAAATACAACAAAATTACCCAATCACAAACAATATAATTTCATTTTTTTACACTAACTAATACAATAAATAATAAAATAATAAAAACATATACTAAATAAATGTTAATTAAAACATAAAAAGAGTTAAAAGCTAAACATATTTTTGGGATTGTTGAAAAAATCGTCCATTTTCTTCAAGAAATCGTCACAAGGAATCGCCGAGAGATAGAGAGTTTTTCTATATTGAAGAGTGAAAAATGAAGGGAAAAAAACGGTTTTATAGTATTTTGTTCGGAAAAGCGCAGGTGGAACAGGCAAATCGCAGATGGATTATTCCATCTGGGAAGATACAAGTGCCTAAAGCACAACTGTGCTTTAGGCACCTGTACCTTCGCAGATGGAAGGGCAAAATCGCAGATGGGTCATTTCCATTTGCGATTTCAGTGGTTATAATTGCAATTTTTATTTTTTTGGCTAAATTTGTAAGGTAATTAGTGTATTTGGCTAATTTTGTAATTATCTCTTAAAATAATTAAAATTTTACATTCGGTTGAGCATGAGACAACGTAAGCATACAATGTTATTATTAAACAAATTAAAATTTTACATTTTACTAATTATCTGATACGTTAACTATTTCAAATATTAAAACGATATTATGAATTCAAAATTTTACCCTTAAAAAAATTAACAAATTCTAAAGATTGTCACTACAACGTTATTATTATACATACAATGTTATCATTAAAAAAATTAAACATTAAACATTAAAATAATTAAAATTTTACATTTGGTTGAGCATGATAAAACATAAGAATACAAAGTTATTATTAAACATATTAAAATTTTACATTTTACTAACTATCTGATACGTTAACTATTTCAGGACAACGATTATTGCATTGTCTATATGGTGGAATGTAAGCATTCAATCAAACATGATACAATGTTTTTCATCTGGTAGAGCGTGCTGATTTGTGCATATTCCATATCTAAGAAACATTAGCCATTGGATGACCCTTTTGTAAATCAACCTTAACATAATGAAAACGTTAAGGAGGGTGATATTTATAATTGGATGATTTGGGAAATCTTGTGGACCACTCCAAAGTGGGCAAGACGTTGAAGATTGAGCTTACTTAAGAAATAAACAATAACACCATACTTATTAGCAATTAGAATACCACTGTTAGGCATAATCATCCAATATTTTCGAATCGTGGGTGTTCCATAGAAATTCAACGCTTCATTAACAGTATTTACGTCATTTGCAAAAACCACTCTGTAATCATCAATGTGCATCAATAACTCTCCGTATTAGTCCGTCTGAATTTGATTCCAACAATCTTCACTATAACCAAGAGCAACAACTACTGCCCGAAATCCACAATGTCCATCTCCTTCCACATTTTGTATGTTTGACACATATGGTTGAAATTCATTTGAAATATCATCCATAAGTGTATGGTCGAAGTATGATCTTTGATACGTTGGTTCCTGGTTTAACATTAAAGATTCTCCAAACAAATACGTACTCTGCCTCTCCGGTTCCGGTTCCTGGTTGAACATTGAAGATTCTCCAAACGAATATATCAGTCATGTCTTCCACCATAGGACACTCATCTTTAGTTAACCGTTTTGTCGATGCATGACCCTCCATATACATTGCACGATCATGATTATGTTCACCATTTTTAACCATCAAGGTCCAATAATCATAAGTCTTATAATCATTTCCGACCAATTCAAAGGGACATTTTTTTGTCCCTTATTTATTCCAGATGTATTTGTACCTCTATAGACACAACTCTGATCACAAACTAAAATGATTTTTGAAACATAGTTTGCATTTGTTTCCACCTTTGATTTCTTTGTAATGACCACATATCCAAGAGTTCGTGCCACATTGTCAACCCACCCCTTCAAATTTTCATGAGTGCTAAACACCTAACAAATCAAATACATACCTGGCCAGTTTGAAAATTGTCTCCCCGTATTAATATACAGAACTATAAAAAATAAACAACCTGATTAGTTTTAAAATTCGCCATATGATTCAATTGTTGTAGATGTATTGATTTAGACAAAGATATGAGATATGAAAATTTTGAATGATTTCGGTCGATAGATCGATTGTATTATGTAACATCCTGATGTCAAGGTAATTTTTATTTCAACTCTGTGTTTGAATAATATTGCATCTCAGCCCTTGGCGTTGAAAAGGATTGCAAAATGTCCCATAGTGGCAATATGGTAATTTTGCCCAAGTGTAGTATGATTAGCGTATGTTTTGTACACTAAGCATACTAGGGCGCGCCCTAGTACGCTGGGCGTACATTTCGTACACGGGGTGTACGTAAGGAATGTCCAAACCCTAATTTTTAGGGTCTGGTCCATATTTAAACCCCCATTATAGCCTCATGTCTCATTCCTTCATCAGTCTCCCTCTGTGAAAATGATCCCAAGCAAACCCTAAGTGAGAATAGTGCATTTTGGTGACCTTTGAGTGTGTTTTTTTGTGTTCAAAAAGAGGAAGAAGGTGGTGGTGAACCTTAGAAGCTAGAAGCAAGCTTGGATATGGAAGTCTTGCATCATTCTACATCTCCAGAAGGTAAAAAGTTCCACCTTGATGATTAAGTTGCTAGATCTACCTTGCATGATGATAATATGAGTTTTTATCCACAAATATGGCCTTTCTTGTGTCTTTATAATGTTTGGGCAGTCCTTTTGGACGTATTTCCATGTCTTTAGTCATAAAAATATGATCTTGGCCCCTAAGATTCTTTCATGCAAGCCATTAAGAGCTTTAGTGGTTAAGATAAGTTAGGGTTTTGTTGTTGGTCTTGATTTAGATATGTAGAACCATAAAGTTGGAAACTTTATCGTTTGGGATGCCATTTGGGACTAAGACTGGGATTTAGACGTTGTGGCTTGGGGAATTAAGTCCTCAAAATGAAGTTGTTAAGTCATTGCATACTCTGGGCGTAACTTATCGAACATCGGGCGTACGCCTAAAGGAGCCCGATCTAGATCGCAAGTACGTGGCACGTACGAGCCAAGTACGCAGGGCGTACTTCATTTGGGTTGAATTTTCTTGACCCATTGACTTTGACTATGACTTTGACCAAGGTTGACCAAGTTTGACTTAAGGTTATTTTGGGTATTTTGAGCAATAGTTGAGTCTTGGTCTTTGTCTGTTTAATAGGTGACATGTAGAGCCAGTATGTGGAGTAGTTTACCGTTCAACTTTTCATCAAACTGTGAGGTGAGTTTTCCTCACTGTACTTTCGGGTCGAAGGCACCAAGACCGACCCATTGGATTGATATCCTGGTTTACCGTATGTTGCTATTGATGGGTTTTGAGCACAACATCAACCCTATGGTGTACATGCAAACCCTAAAGCTTTGGATCTAGTTTGTCTAATGAACATGCATTAATCATCCAAGGCTCGTAAACCCTAGATCTAGCATAGAATAATCGAATTAACATATGAATAGGGTTCAGATCTTACCTTTGATTGTTATGTTGCAATAACAATCACAAAACTTCTTGATCTTGACTTTTGAAAGCTTAGTGTCTCAAATGTTGCACCTCTAATGGAGTCACAAACACCATAAGCAACAAAGATAAAAAAAAGAGAGAGGAGGCACCAAAAAATGTCCAAGATACTCCAAGGAATGCTCAACCATGTTTTTGGGGCCTTAGGGGTTCCTTTTATAGTTAGGCTTCTAGGGTTATAAACTAGGAAATCCTAATCCAGTTCCTTAGGCCTTAAGCAGCCCAAAGGATCCTTGCAGTAGCCCCTTGGACGATTTCTATATGGACCTCAATATAGAATTCGTCCATGCTTCCTTTATGGATCCTAAGCCCAACTTTGTAACTGTCTTAGAATTACAATATCAATCCCCTTTATTTAATTAATCTCTTTTGACCATAAAATTAATTCTTGATCAATACTAATTAAACAATATGATTTCTCTTTTAATATATTATTCTTATAATATATTAATAAATCATAATTAATCCTCTTTCTCCTTAATTCATCCTATCAGTTGCTATGGTGAAGGCAAACCAAAAGGATCATGCTCATAATCGGGTCAAGTACATACCAAAATAGTTATGGGCTTAGACACCTAATCCAACAGTCGCCCACTTGGATAAGTCTAATAACTATTTGGCAGGTACGACTTTAGAACCTGATTAGAAATCGTAGCTTTCAAAAGCCGTTGTCAACTCTGATCTTATCAGTAACGCATTGTTTAGATAAGGGATCATATATTCCTCCGTTCTCAAGATAACGTATAGACACGAGACATGGATTTTAATCATTTTCTCTGTCTATATGTTGTTTCCCGATTTTCGTTTTATGACGACTAACTAATTGAACAAATCAAATCAGTCCAGGCTTGGCCAAGCGCTTTGGGGTGTCATCACTAAATCATCGAGGGGCCCACATATATCGCTTTTATCCAACTTTGGGTAAAAGGAACGGATAAACTTCGACTCAAATGCTCACTTGCACTTACTCATCAAATCACACATAACAATATGTTTTATAACACCAAGCTACTGGTGCGTTTACATAGTATCAATGCGCAACCGACATGTAAATTACAACTCACATGTCTTGGTTTCAAGAATATAAGATATTATCGTCTCACTAATCACCCGTGATAAAATCCATGAAGTGACTCAAGTGATCATGGGTTTAATCCAATACTCTAATCTTTATACAGGAGCACTCATGAATTCTGCAGCAAACTTGTGTTATATCTAAACAACTTTAGACAATCTACAGACAGATTCGTGACAGTCTTGCTTCATACCTACTTCCAACGTATGACCGACTGTGGATGTTTGAATAACCTAGTTATTTTGGAAGTCAAAACATGCGAAGTGAAACACAATAATAATACTTAATCCTATATGTCCCCCAAAACTTTTGAGTATAAATAAAAAAACCTTTTATTTAATCACCATATTGATTACTCATTATTCATTGTATAATGTTTTGGATAATAAACTTATCACTTGAATTATAACAATAGTTGTCGCATGCTCCAAGCATGCACACTATGTTTACCTATGGACCATACTATGTGAAATAGATCAATTGAAGACATTTCCAATGATGCTTATTTCATAATTCCTAATCCTCATCATTAGTGTAAGAATACCAAATTCTTACCACTATTAGAATATGTTATATGTTAGATTCTAACATTTTATGCAACGATCCTTTCGTAATGTCACAGCACCAAAGTCACCAAGACTCGGCCAATGAAATTACAAAGTACTCTATCGGAGATTTCTACAAGACAATTCCATAGATATGAAGTCTCACATTCAAAGTACATTCCTTTGAATATCCTTCTTGCATAAAAGTTTCTAATCTAGACATAGATTCTTGACGTCCAACTCTCATTATGGAAACACTTCCATATTTGCCATATGATGACTCATTATAAATAGAATTTTATCTATTCATAATAATGTCAACATGGTCCATCCAATACTATACTTCCAACTACGCACAAGCGACAAATCCTTAGCGAACCTCATATCATCATTTGATAGTTGTTTAATTATTTTAGTCATTTCCGGTTCTAGTCCTTTTTCCTCCTTAATGCCCTAGGAATTTGGAAAATTTAAAATGGTCAAATATTACAGCATATGCAATCGATCCTATACCCGAAGCGTATGGGACACGATTCACAATGAAAAACGTGATACTTTACCAGTTTCTTGCTATAATATTACTATATAAAGAATTCCCTTATGTTGAATCTTTTCAACATAACATTCATATATATATATATATATATATATATATATATATATATATATATATATATATATATATCTTTTGACTAAATTTGATTAAAATTTATCGATCTAAGCTTTTAGATTTGAAATGAAGTATAATATTTTCTCCCTTAATTATAGCAAAACAACCTTTCAACCTCTGCAACTTAGCAAAGTGAAATTTTGTTTTCTATAATTAATATTGTTAACTTGCAACACTTATTATAATAATCATGCTCCTACTAACATAATGATTATTTCCTTACCAGCATAACATTTATGCTCCCACTAGCTTTGACATGTATCCAGAAATTAGCTGAACTTCTAAAAAACAATACTTATTGAATTTCTTAACCAAAGTTCATATTTCGGATACGAGATGCTTTCATAAGCCTTTATCTAAGATTCTCAAACTCATACACCTTTCCTTAGATAGCTCACATGTGTGTCTAAACTAATTAAGAACTTATATCAATAAGGTCGCGTTTGATAGTTGCTGATTGAGAAAGTGCTGACTGAGAAAGGTCTGTCTGGATAAGAAATCCTGACTGAGTAAGAAACCATGTTGTTTGATTGTACATCTGACTGAATGTGCTGAGTAATAAGAAATGACCATTTTACCCTTTAAATGTAAATTACACACAAATCCTTTATAAATTCAAATAAAATAAAAGGAATCATTGTTTCTATAAAGACATAAATAAATTCATTGTTTTTTAACAATTCAAAAAACTCATGACCAAATTCACATTCATCAATCAATTTTAAAGGATTAATAATAAGCCATTAAAGGATTGATAGCAAGCCATAACACTTGGAGCAAAAACATCAAATATTAAAAGGAAAACAAATGAAAAACTATATGAATACAAGCATATATAATCTTAATAACATTCAACCATTGTCTTTTTCCATTATTATTCCAAAAGGACCATTCAATGATCACAGAACTTGGAAAAATCTTGCATTCCTTGAAATTGAAAAGAAAAAGACCAAATTGCCCTTTAGACAAAACTGTATAACTCCACCTCTTGTAAATAATAGATCCTCTCATCCATAAAAGCCTTCAAATTTATTCCCCTCTAACTTCATTATCCGAAAACTCCAACAGGTCAAAAAATAAACTAAAAGAGTTACAAAAAGATAATTCATCAGATCAACCATTATATTTTTCAATGGGAATTCCCTTTCTTAAACAATCTGTTATTTCACTAATTCTTAAACAATCATAATTACATTAAGTATAAGTACCTCATTAACACAAGTAATTATATTACTAAATACTAACAAATTCAAAAAGTGAGAGTAGTTTCTATACGTTGTTGGAGGCATAGGAATAGGAGGAGAACCCGAATTCAAGGGACCATAAGTTGAAATGATGCCCTGAGTGAATTCTAAAGAAGAATTTGATGCGAGAATGAAGCATAACACCAAATGATGCAAGTGTCTATGTGCGAGATTCGAGAGTCGATGATGCGAAAATCAAAACATTCAGAGAAATAATCACAAAAATCGGAACTATTACAGATGTAGAAATCGATGCTTGCTGGCTGACGATGGCAGAAATCAGAACTATTATGAGATGAGGAAGGAGAAATCGATGCTTACCTGTTGATGTGAGGAAGGAACTTCGATTGGTGTTTGCTGGTTGTGAGAGAAGAAAGGATTCGTTGAAATGGAGGCGTTGCGTTAGGGAAAGGGTACCAGGGGAAACTTTTCTCCTTTTCTTCGGTCATCCGAATTTCTATTCCTTTCCCGGTCAGACGCGTATTTCCGAATTAGGTGCATAAAAGTTGTTTATCAAACACGTTTAGCTGATCGAGTCAGCCAAAAAGATCTGAGCCGACTCGATCAGACGAATATCAAACGAGACCTAAGTCCCAAATGTTCAGACTAATCACCAAATCTCACAATTCAAACTATGAAGAGGGATGCCGTATTCATAATCGAATTTGAGAATGTGATTTTCACAATTTCTATCTCCTTAAAATCTCTCTTAGTGAAAGCGTTTCCTCACAATCATTTTCATGAAATGGAGAGAAACCTTATGACACTTAGATTTTATGGTGTATGTGTTTCTATCCATGTGAATTTGTCATAACCATAATTAGAATATCAGTTCCCTTTATTTAATTAATCTCTTTTGACCACAAAATTAATTCTAAATTAATTCTTGATCAATATTAATTAAACAATATGATTTCTCTTTTAATATATTATTCTTATAATATATTAATAAATCATAATTAATCCTCTTTCTCCTTAATTCATCCTATCAGTTGCTATGGTGAAGGCAACCCAAAAGGACCATGCTTATAATTGGGTCAAGTACATACCAAAATAGTTATGGGCTTAGACACCTAATCCAACAGCTATGTTATAGTGATCTGTTAGATATGTATCCTAGTTTACTAGGAAGTTGCTCCACGGTAGTGATCTGTAGATCTGCCTGTTTTCCTGTTGACTGATTGTATGTTTATCTGTTATGTATATTTCGACATATTGTGTTGGATTGAGGTTGTACTGCTTTGTGTTGTAGCCAACAAACCCGAGAAGATTCCATATATGGGTTGAGGGTCCGAGTGGCATGCCAGACTCATACTGAGGGCTCGAGAGCATTCTAAATACGAGTTGAGGGCCCGATTGGCATGTCAGACTCGTACTGAGGGCTCGAGGGTAGTCCAGTCCGATGACTGATTGGACCCGTTGTATATTGGCATTCCAGTTTGATGACTGATTGGGACAGGGGTTATCCAGGCCGATGGCTGTAGATTCGTGCATATTCCAATCTGATGACTGATTGGACCCAACATGCTTGTTTGTATATGATATGTGTATTGTGAGGTGGTACTTTGGGGGAAACTCACTAAGCGTTGGCTTACAGTTTTTGGTTATGGTTTCAGGTACTTCCGAGGATCGTGGGAAGGCGAAGGTGTGATCGTACACATCCTAATTTTATATTGTTGATCTTGGGAGACTCTGTTTTAAATAATATTTTTAAAACAATGATTTTGTAAACACTTTTATTAGTAAATGAGTTGATTTGAAAAGTTCAAATTGATTGTGATTTTTGAGATGTTATATATTATATTATACATAATAATAGAAGAAAACAAAACATCAAACATCAAATCAATTTCTTTATTATTAAAGATAAAGTTAAAGAAATATCAAATCAAATTAATTATAATTAGATTTGTTACCATAAGTTTGTAATCAATTTAATTTTGACCAGACTAATTAAAATTATTTAATATTTATTATACATATATTAAAAGTAGGCAATAACTCAAACGTTGAAGTACTCCTGTGTGCATGGATGAATAAAAAAATGACAATAAAAAAGGGGTACGTAGAATCAAATTGAAGAAAATAAAATTTCTTTTATTAAATTACTATAATTGTTATAAATTTAATTAAATAATAATAATAAAAGACAATAAAAAAATAGGTTAAAGATAACTAAAAAACAAAGGGGGGGGGGGTAGGAATTTCAAAAATAATGGGTGCATAAAACAACACCTTTTGTAATTATATGCTCAGTAGAAAACAAATCATATTGATGGTTAATCATGGCAATCCATCTGTATACTTATGAATAAAAGTTACCCATATATAACAATTATTGTTTCTCTTTCTACCCCTTAATTTATGTGTAGATAATTAATGCTAAAAGAATATCTTAGAAAATGGAAGAAAAAACTAAATAAGAACATATTTGTAAACAAATATATGCCTATGGGAAAATACATAATTTCCTGACTTTTTTTCTGCATAAAGGGTTTGACGCAAAAATTATAATACACAAATAAATAAAAGTACACTACATTTTTTTTTTTTTTGCAAATTCACGTTTTTATTTTTTTGAGTTTAATTTTCCGTCTCTGTTGGACCTTGCACTGCGTTCAACAGTATCTGCAATAGATCCTTTGCATGAAGATGCCGCATGTTTTGTGGTTCGTGACAGTTATATACTTTCATTTCCTTTTACAACATTATACTATGAGAATAATTAATATTTTATAATTGGACATTATATGATATTCATTTTTTAGGAAACATGTTCTTAACAACAAATATAGGATCTGAATATGTCGATGGAAGTGATTAACAATGCCCTATTTATATAGGGACAATTACAAACGGATCCCCAAATATAGAGGGGGTATAATAGGAAATAATATCAGAAAATATTGACAACAATACGACATTGAAATATATAAGATTCTAAAATATAATCAACTAATATTCCCTTGCAGTTTGAGCCAGAGAAGGACAACCGCTCAAACTCCGCTCAAACTGGATCGAAACTGCTGATATAAGAAATGAGGTAGCCCTTTTGTGAAGATGCCTACATATTGCAAGGAGGCAGGAATGTGAAGAACCAGAACATAGCCAAGACGAAACTTTTCTCGCACAAAGTGTATGTCTATCTCCATATGTTTGGTGCGTTGGTGTTGGATTGGATTCCGAGACACGTAGACAATAGATATATTATCGCAATAAATGACCGTTGCCTTGTGAAGGGGAACACAAAGCTCGATAAGGAGATTTTGTAACCAAGTGGTCTCATACACTGCATTAGCAACACCACGATATTCGGCCTCGACACTGGATGAGAGATAGTGGGCTGGCGCTTTGAAGACCAGGAAACAAGATTATTGCCAAGAAAAACACAGTATCCAGAAGTAGATCGTCGTGAGTCGGGACACCCGCCCCAATCAACATCGGAGTAGGCAGTTAGCGTGTTGGACGAAGATGCAACTATCTGTAGACCATAGTAAATCGTACCCTATATATAACAAAAAATCTTCTTCATGAACTGAAAATGTGGCTCACGTGGGGCATGCATGAAGAGGCAAACTTGTTGAACAGCATATGCAATGTCTGGTCGAGTAAAAGTCACAGGAGGGCACTGATAAGAGTGCTGTAGAGAGTTCCATCAGCAAGAGTTTCACAATCAGTAGCACCAGGTTTGGTGGACGTATCCACTGGTGTAGTGCATGGTTTACAAGAGTCCATAGCAGCTCGTTGAAGGATATCACGAGTATAAGAGGCTTGTGACAGAAAAAGACCATGTTCATCGCGAGTAGTCGTAATACCCAGAAAATGGTGAACTGGACCGATATCAGTCATAGCAAATTCCTGAGACAACGAAGTGATAATACTGTGGAGAACAGCAGGGTCAGAAGCAGTCAATATTATATCATCGACATATAGTAGTAAGTAAGCACGATGAATCACAAATACTACTTCTGAAACCCCGAAATGTGATAAATGAAGCAAAACGAGTATACCATGCACACGGGGCTTGCTTAAGCCCATACAAAGATTTTCGTAAATAACAAACATGGGATACAGTCTCATGGAGATCGCCATGGAGAAATACGTTTTTGACGTCTAACTGATGTATCGGCCATGCCTGCGAGACTAAGAACGATTCGTATAGTATCCGGTTTCACGACCAGACTAAACGTCTCTAAGCAGTCAATAAAAGTTACTTCACTCGAATTAGCATCATCTTTGCCCATGACAATGACAGAGAAGGGCTTTTGATGGATAACAGTGAAACAGATTAGACAAAGCCATAGCTTTGGATGAAAGGGTAGCCGCCGAGTTTAGGGTTTATGGCTCTGATACCAAAACAGCGAATATAGGATCTGAATCTGGCGATGGAATTGATTAACAATGCCCTATTTATATAGGGATAATTACAAACGGATCCCCAAATAAGGGGGTATAATAGGAAATAATATCAGAAAATATTGACAGCAATACAGCATTGAAATATATAAGATTCTAAAATATAATCGGCTAATAGTTCTTTGTTAAAAAAATTGAGCATTCTCAAACATCTTCAAACAGGTGGTGAGACAGTTTTAGAGCCCGATGTTGTAGAAGAGTCCTTGATCACTGGTATGGAAACCTTTTCTGTTAATTACAAGGTAATTAAACACACCTTTTGGTAAGCTATTTATGTTCAATGCTATTGCTACCTATCATATGATCGTTTTTACTGCATATAATTAAAAATAATGATATAGATTCTTAGATGTTTGATATCTCTAAGTTCTGGAAACTACAGTGAGTGATAAATTTACTAATACAATAACAAGTCATGATAATCAATAGGAATCATTGACTATGTAAGATAAATATAACAAAATAACACATTTTAGTGTGAAGGTTCCATGAATTTACTATTTTGCTATGTAATAAATAATTATATTTTTCTCAGGATTATCAAGCCATGGTGGCACAGCTTGAACATCAGTTTCGACTAGGAAGACTCTCAATACAAGGATTATGGTTCTATTGTCAGGTAATTTCGTTTCTTATAAACTTAATTTTGTTTGTTTATATATTTACAAACTATGATGAGTTTCTTCTTTTTTGGTTTCAAGATTAATATTAATTGCCTTTTAATATATTTACGGCCAATGATGGGATCAATGCAAGCATTATCAACAGTAATAAGGAAGGCATCAGCAAGTAATTTTGTGGGTTCTGCAGTTCTTAACCTTTTACAAAGTCAGGTAAGTATGTCAATAAAATAAACTAAAATATGTTATATGCTGTTTATTTATTTATTTATTTATATATATTTTAAATTTAAACAGGCCAAGATAATGGCTGGTAACTATTTGGTGAGATCATTGCTTGAGAAGATGATAGAATCTGCAAATTCTGCTTATCTTGGCATAATTGAAAGGTATATATAAAGTCACAACACCCAATAATATACTCCAAAAAGTACTATTTTACCCCTTTACCAATATAGAAAGTATGTTGCTAATTCTGCAATTTTCACATAACATACTCAATATTATTGTCCATATATTGGCAATATATTCAGGTGGGTGTATGAAGGAGTTATTGATGATCCTCATGATGAGTTCTTCATTGCTGAAAACAAATCTCTCCAAAAAGTACTATTTATTTTTACCTCTCCTATAAATTTTTCCAAAAAGTACAAACATGCTAAAAAGTACGATTTTACCCCTGGTGCTATAGGAGAGTCTGACCGAAGATTATGATGCTATGTATTGGAGACAAAGATACAGTCTGAAAGATGATATCCCTTCTATCCTTGCAAATTCAGCTGAACCCATTTTAACAACAGAGAAATCTTTGAATGTCATGAGAGAATGTGGCCACACTGTTCAGGTCTTGTTTCTTTTTTCTATATCTTTCAATTAATTACAATTTTCATCCCTTTGGTTTGTTGTTTCTTACAAGTATGGTCCAATAGTTTGGTTTTTAAACTTTTGGTCCTTAAAACGTTGTTTTGTCATGCTTTAGGGACTCAGAGTTTATAAAATCAAACTAGTGGACCATATTTGTAAAATTCAACAAACCACAGGGATGAAAAACATAAATTAACCATATTATTATTGGTATTTGAGGCTTTTATATGTACTTTATAGGTGCCTGCATTGGAGAATTCAAAATTGATGAACTTTGGGTCGAATGATCACTATCTTGAATGCATTAAATCTGCTTATGATTTTGCAAGTGGCGAATTACTAAATCTCACGAAGAAGATGAAGATAAGTGTGATGCAGAAAGGAGAAGAATAGAGATTGAAAATCCCAGCGTACCTTGCTCTATGTTTATTGACATAATATATAAGAAAAAGATACAAGGGTAAAAAAGGAAATACAATTACATGACTAAACTTAGGCCTTAATTACAGGGCCTAAAATGATTAGTGACGAGGCCTAATCAATCAAATTAAATTATGTGCAACAGAATATTTTCTTAATATATATATATATATATATATATATATATATATATATATATATATATATATGTTTACACCCCCCCCCCCCTCAAGTAAGACGCCCGTAAGGAAGATGCAACTTGACAGATAAGGCGTTGAACCTAGCTTTAGGCAGTCCCTTTGTGAACAAATCTGCTAACTGGTCATCCGTTGAAATGTAGTGTAGAAATAAAAATCCGCGAGTAACCAATTCCTGTATGAAATGATAGTCTATCTCAATATGGCGGGTGCGGGCATGGAAGACGGGATTACGTGCCATCTGTAATGCCGATAGATTGTCACAAAAGAGAGACGGAGGGCGAAGAAATATATTCAACTCACAAAACAAGTAGGAGAACCACCAGAGTTCTGCGGTAGTGGTTGCAAGAGCACGGTATTCAGCTTCACTGCTCGATCGTGAAATAGTTGATTGTTTCTTCGCGGTCCAAGACACAAGATTCGGACCAATATAAATGCAAGCACCTGTTGTGGACCTACGATCATTAGGGTCCCCAGCCCAATCAGAATCTGAGTAAGCTTGAATGTCAAACGTGTAAGAAGGGTAGAAAGACAACCCCTCTTGTATTGTCCCTTTAATGAACCTTAGTATGCGTTTAGCAGCCTGCAAATGAGAGGTGCGAGGTTGGTGCATGAACTGACATACTTGATTAACTGAAAATGCGATGTCTGGTCTAGTGAGTGTGAGATATTGTAGACCACCAACCATGCTACGATACTCGGTAGCATCTGAAAGAAGATCGCCCTCGTGTAATGAGAGCCGAGAATTAGGAGCACTAGGAGTAGTGGCCGGCTTGCAACCAGTCATGTTGAACCTTTCCAAAAGATCTAGAGCATATCTAGTTTGTCGTAGCTATAGAGTATGAGCATTACGGGTGGCCTCTATACCAAGGAAGTAGTGCAAGTCACCAAGACGACGACTGTCAAAAGTCTCACATATTGCATCAATCACGGTGGTCACCACAAAAGGAGATGATCCCGTGATAACTATGTCATCCACATAGACTAAAAGAATGGTAGTAGCCTCTTTAGTGTGTCTAAGGAAGAGAGATGAATCAGATTGGCTGTTAAAGAAACCCAAACGTAAAAGAAATTTATGAAGGCGTTGAAACCATGCCCGAGGACTTTGTTTGAGACCATAGAGTGCACGGTCTAGTTTACACACATGATTTGGAAAGGATTTGGAGACGAAACCCGGTGGTTGCTTCATATAAACATCTTCATGAAGTATGCCATTAAGAAAGGCATTTTGGACATCCAATTATTTGATATCCCACCTTTGAGCACGAGCTAATGAAAGAATAGTACGAATAGTTGATGGTTTGACCACCGGGCTGAATGTCTCTGCGTAATCAAGACCTTCCTGTTGGTTGAACCCTTGGGCCACCAATCTAGCTTTGTAGCGCTCAAGAAACCCATCTGATTTGCGTTTGACTTTAAATATTCATCTACTCCAACAACATTCATTTCTTGTTGATGTGGAACTAAGTGTCATGTCTTGTTTTTGTGTAGAGCTGTAATTTCTTCTTGCTTAAAAGTTCGAGGTTCATAAAACAAGTCATCAGATTTATTCGCTATGAGACCTTGAGGCAGAGAGTGTGGTGTTGTTAGCCGATAGATATCAGCAATAGATTTAACCTTGAGAATTGGATTTAAAT
The DNA here is from genome assembly GCF_051521515.1 of Lactuca serriola. Classification (NCBI taxonomy): domain Eukaryota; kingdom Viridiplantae; phylum Streptophyta; class Magnoliopsida; order Asterales; family Asteraceae; genus Lactuca; species Lactuca serriola. The sequence goes on along the minus strand of NC_136409.1, from coordinate 69,129,909 downwards.
TATCAGGACTTTTAGGAGATGGAGTGACAGATTCTGAAAGTACTTGGGTAGCAGGTGAAGAAGCATTAGGGGTAGTGGGTGAAGAAGGAAAAACCACAGGGGTGGATGGAGAAGAATCTACTATTTCTGGTGAAGAAATCACCTGGAGAGAAAATAGTTTGATCATTTGTTGCTACTAATTGAGGTTGAGGATGCACTGGATTTTTGATGGGTCTGATAGGAGTTTGTGGAGTATGTGCCGCCATTGGGCTTGGCGTGTTTGGTGGCTGCCCTACAGTTGATCCTTGTACCTCTCCAGAATTTATGGTAACGTTTGGTTGCAAGTAGACCTCTCCAAGATTTTGGTGTACAGCATGCTCATCAATTTTCTGTGGTGATTGCCCAAGTGAGGAACCTGAACCTGTAACATTATTCTTCAAGGGAAAATCCAATTCATCAAAAACAACATGTCAAGATATGTAAACTCGACCATTCTTTAAATCCAAACATCGATAACCTTTACGTGCATTATCATAACCAAGAAAAATACAGTGAATAGATTTTGGCATAAGTTTGTGAGAATTGTATGATTGAATGTAAGGGAAGCAAGAACAACCAAAAACTTTAAGAAAACGATAGTCAGGGTCACGTAATAGAAGGTTTTGATAGGGAGAAAGATAATTGAGTTGATGCATGGGCAGTTTGTTTATGAGGTACACAACAGTGTTAAAAGCTTCGAGCCAAAACTTAAAGGGTGTATTTGATTTTGACATAAGACATAGACCCATTTGAACGATATGTCTATGTTTTCGTTCTACGACGCCGTTTTGTTGCGGTGTGTGAGGACAAGTGAGCTGGTGTTTAATTCCACATTTGGACAAAAAAATTGTAAAAAGACGACTAGTGAATTCACCACCACCACCTGTTTGGACCGTTTTAACAGAATTAACTGCTGAAATTTTCCGAGATAGTTGATTTTCAATTTGAGTTTTGAATGTGGCAAAAACATTGGTAACATCAGATTTGTGAAATAATGGGAAAAGCCATACATAACGAGAGTAATCATAAACTATAGATAAAGAAAAACGATGACCATTCATGGAATAAACCGGGGAAGGTCCCCAAACATCAAGATGAAGTATGCCAAGAGGATGTAAAGCATTAAAATTTCTAGGAACAAATGCTAATTTAGACGATTTGCCCATAGGGCATGCATGGCAACACTGTTTCTCTGAAAATTTGCCATTTATTGGTAACTTAAACTTGCTGCAGAGTACTCTAAGAATATTAGGAGAAGGATGTCCTAAGCGATCATGCCAAGTAGCAGGGGTTGACCATTCGCCTAAGAGAGCAACCGGGCTGTGAGATGTGTTTGGATTAAACGACAGTTGATAAAGACCTCCAGAGATATTGCAAGAAAGAAGAGTCTCCGATGTATGAATGTCCTTAACACGAAAACCACAAGAGTCAAGTTCAAAGAAACAATTATTATCCTTACAGAATTAGCGAATGGATAATAAAGGTTTGTGCAACTTAGGAATACACAGTTGATTGTTCATTTGGAAAGATCGATTTTTATGATGAATAGAAAATTTTCCAACTCGAGAAATAGGCAAGCTTGTATCATTACCCAAGATCACTAAATTTTTACCTGTATATGATGAATGCTTAGTTAGGTTAGAGGAGTCTGATGTCATGTGTTTTGTTGCACCAGAGTCCAAGACATACGGTTCAGATTGTGAGAAATAAGCTGCATTTTTACGTTGTGCACACACTCTGGCATCATGTCCATATCGAAGACACAGTTGACATGTAGTATTTATTAATGTGAACGGATCATCTGATCCATTAAGCCCATCTAGATAGAGTTAATCATATTGTAAATATTTAATGCATAGTCAAATTGTATAGTCAATAGTTCCTATGACTTCTCCTGTAAATGTGGATGACCACAACAGTGTAATCAGCCTATATAAGGCGTGTATTTCATTCAGCAATATACAACTTAAAATCCTTAATTAAATACCTTTATATGGTATCAGAGCATCCAATAGCTCCTCTGAGCCCTAATCGATCCAAATCCCTTCCGCTCCGATAATCCACAATGCCAATCATCGAAGTCACAGCACAAACACACTTCCCAATTAAGCTCAATGCCACAAACTTCCCAGTATGGAGAAAGCAGGTTGTGGCCACTCTAATCGGCCTAGGTCTCAACAAGCATGTCAACGGTTCAGAAGAAGCACCAACCAAAACTCTCGCTAGTGATGTCACAAAAATCAATCCAGATTACAACCCTTGGTACCGCCAAGATCAGATTCTTCTTGGTGCTCTTCTTGGAAGCTGTACTGACACGATTCAGCCTATTGTTTCCTCCGCAGAAACATCTCGTCAAGCATTCAAAAGACTCAATGACAGCTACGCAAGTGTTTCTAGATCCCGTATTATATCTCTCAAATCATGCCTTGCCAATAACCCACGAGGCTCTCGACCGGTTGTTGAATTCCTCAATGAGATGAAGACTATTTCTGATGAGCTGGCCCTAGCTCAAAGCCCAATAGAAGAAGAAGACTTAATTGTTCATATATTGGGCCAACTCGGAGAAGATTATGCCCACATTATCGCTGCCCTAAAAATCAGAGATACATCCATTACGTTCCCTGATTTATTCGACAAACTTGTGGACCATGAAAGAACCCTTAAAGATACTCAACAACCATCGGTCATCACCACAGTCAACAATACCCAGACACAACAATCTCGATTCACTCCTAGACAGAACAATGATAATCGCTTCTTTAACAGGTCAAACAATGCCTCTGGTAACAGGTTCAATCGCTATCAAGGTTCTCCTAATGGTAACAATTTTTCTTCTCGAGGTAACAAGAACTTTACCTATTGCCAATATTGCAATATTCCAGGTCATGAAACAAAGGAATGCAGAAAGTTAGCACGGTTCCTAAAAGAGAAGAACATCACTATTTCTATGAATGCACCCTCTCCAACAGTCAACATGACTACTGCTGGCACTACAGCCCCAACGCCACCTTGGATGTTTGATTCAGGGGCCTCCCACCATGTGACATCCAACCCTGCATCGTTCCACACCTTATCGGAATACGGCAGACCTGATGAGATAGTGTTAGGAAATGGTACAAGTCTCTCTATCTCTCACACTGGTCAATCCTTCCTTCCCACCCAATCACGTCCTTTAAACTTACAAAATGTCCTATTCGTTCCTAAATTACGTAGTAATCTTGTGTCCATTGCTAAACTCTGTAAAACTAACCATGTTTCTGTTGAATTTTTTCCCAATCATTTTGTTGTTAAGGATCTACGCACGGGGGCGTGCCTAATGCGGGGGGTGAACGTCAATGATGTCTATTATGCAACTCTTCGATCTCTTCAAAGTCTTCCTCAAATAAACTCGGTCTCAGCTTCATCCGCTTCATCTGGATCGCTTCTTTCTTGGCATCACAAGCTTGGCCATCCCTCCATCAAAGTCCTCCAGCTACTTCTCAAAAGCGTGAAGTTAGAATCTCCACAAATATCCAATAGTTCTTTTCATTGTGATGCATGTTCAGTTAATAAAAGTCATAAGCAGCCATTTGGTAGCAATTCTTTCACTATCTCGAAACCATTAGAACTTGTTTATTCTGATGTTTGGGGTCCTGTTCAGAAATCAAATGATGGTTATGTCTATTATGTTATTTTTGTTGATTTTTACTCTAAATACACATGGCTCTACCCAATGAAAAAGAAACCAGATGTTTCCACTCTATTCCCTCAATTCAAGACTCTTGTTGAAAAATATCATAATACACCACTCATCTCTCTATTTACTGATAATGGGGGAGAATATATTGCTCTCACAAAATATCTCCAAGATCAAGGCATATCTCACTTCACTACTCCTCCCCACACTCCGGAACAAAATGGGGTGGCAGAAAGACGCCACCGTCATATTGTCAAGACTGGCCTTTCTCTTCTTCACCATGCTCAACTTCCCCTGACCTTTTGGTCTCATGCTTTCCAAACAACAATTTATCTAATAAATTGCTTACCTACTTCAATCCTTCACCACATATCTCCCTATGAAAAACTCTACAATAACTCACCCACCTACACTAAACTAAAACCTTTTGGCTGCTTGTGTTATCCATGCTTAAGACCCTATGCTGCCACTAAACTCCATCCCCGATCAGCCAAGTGTATCTTCTTAGGATACTCTCCATCCAAATCTGCCTTCAAGTGTTATGACCCATCAACCCATAAGCTTTACCATTCCAGACACGTAGAATTTATTGAATCAATCTTTCCGTATCACTCCACCTCACCCTCCCTGTTACCTAATGCTGATAACTTCCTCGCAGATAATATCACCATGCCTCTACCATACCAACATATCTCTCAGATTCTTCCCGATGAACCTCATGCCCCTGCTCCGGAAAACTCACCTACCAGCCCTATCGCTGCAACTCCATCCACTCCTACTGAACCACCTACAACCCCATCCCCTTCCCTGTCACCTCCCTCCCCGGAACCTCAACGTTTACCTACAATTAATCTCCGCACCAGCCCTTTTCCACCACCACGAAACAGAACCCGCAACCCCAAATACTTCAATAATAACCTCATTAACACCACCACTCTCCACCTTATTCCCACTACTATTGAACCTACCACCTACACACAAGCCTTAAAAGACTCCTATTAGCGCCATGCTATGGATAATGAATTCAATGCCCTTATACAGAACCAAACTTGGGAGCTTGTTCCAGCCACCTCCAACATACCAATTGGCTGCAAGTGGGTGTTCCGAATCAAACGCAAACCCGATGGTTCTATCGAAAAATACAAGGAAAGACTTGTGGCCAAAGGCTTCCTTCAACAATATGGAAAAGATTACTTTGACACCTTTAGCCCGATCACTAAACCCGTCACCATTCGTACTATACTATCCATTGCCTTATCCAACAACTGGCCACTACGACAACTTGATGTCAATAATGCCTTTCTTCAAGGCACTCTCCATGAGGAAGTCTATATGACCCAACCACCTGGCTATATTGATCCACAATTTCCAAAACACCTATGCAAACTCAAGAAATCCATCTATGGCCTTAAACAAGCACCTAAAGCCTGGTACAATGAGCTTACATCTTATCTGCTCACCTACGGTTTCAAAAAATCATCTGCCGATGCTCACTTTTTATCTATCACTCCAACAATATCATTTGCTACTTCCTACTTTACATGGATGACATTGTCCTTACTTGCAATAATTCAGCCTTTTTATCCTCCTTTATCACAGCTCTCAGCAATAAGTTCTCTCTCAAGGATCTAAGCATGCTTCATCATTTTCTTGGTGTTGAAGTTATTCCCACCAAATCTGGTTTGTTCCTCTCCCAACATCGTCATATCCAAGATGTTCTCACCTCATTTCACATGGAGGGTGCTAAAGATGTCACAACCCCTCTAAGAACTTCAGATCCCTTAACCCTTCTTGATTCAACTCCAACGGTTGATGCTACTCCTTATCGAAAACTCGTTGGATCTCTTCAATACCTCGCTTTCACCCGTCCAGACATCTCATTTTCTATCAACAAACTCTCCCAATTCATGCATGCTCCGCGTCAATCTCATTGGCAAGCTCTTAAACATCTACTTCGTTACCTCAAAGGTACCATCCACTATGGTCTTTTCCTAAACCGTAACTCTCCTATCACTCTCACATCCTTTTCGGATTCCGATTGGGGTGGAGTGCACGATGCAGGTCGCTCTACTACTGCCTATCTTCTTTATCTCGGATCTAATATTGTCTCCTGGCACTCTACCAGACAAAAATCCGTGTCCAGATCGTCAACTGAGGCAGCCTGTAAATGTGGATGACCACAACAGTGTAATCAGCCTATATAAGGCGTGTATTTCATTCAGCAATATACAACTTAAAATCCTTAATTAAATACCTTTATAGTATTGGGGTCAAAAAAATGACTCATATGGAAGGTGTAGGTAGAATTCCCATGCCAAAGGAATTTCCTCCTCTAGATAAACCTCTTGGACGACTGTTGCCACGACCACCTCTGTTATTCCGACTGTAATTATTACTCCACTGTGGATTGCTCCAATTGCTTCTGCCTTGATTTCCACCTCTACCTGTGTTATTATAACCACAACCTCGTCCACCCCTATTTCCATTGTTGTTGTTGTTGTTGTTGGAGCGAGGAGATGGGTTAGGTTGAGAGGGGGAGGTTTTGGTGGCAGCTAGGGCTGTAGATTGCTCAATTGGAACAACAAAATTTTGTTGTAACATCTCTTCTTTAAGAAGTAACTCTGTCAATTCATCAAGATTAAGGGATTGTATGACATGAGATGAAGCCGTCGAGGTGAGAAATTCTTTGAATTCGGCACCAAGTCCACCAAGAATACGGTGAATAAGTTCTGAGTCTTCAATTGGTTTTCCTGCTGCAGTGAGAGAGTCGGATATGGTTTTGGCTTGGAGAAGATAGTCTGATACAGATAGGTCTGTTGGTTTCTTGAGGTTGTGAAGACGATCTTGTAGCTTTTCAATTTGGATTGTGGATGTGGAGCCAAATCGTTTAGCCAAGACATTCCAAGCCGTCGGGGCTGTATCACAAGAGTTCAAGTAAGGTTGAATTGCTGGGGTAACGGTTCCTTTTATCCAACAGCAAATCAAATCTGTAGCTTTCTGCCATTTCATGATCGGGATTATTTTTTCCATCAGCAAGGGTTTTAGGAGGCAGGGTAGAATCAATTACAAACAACAATTGGTGAGCACGAAGAAGAGTTTTGAACAGAGTACTCCAGTTTACATAGTTGTCTTTGGTAAGATGAGTATGAGCCATGATAGCGTTAGGGTTAAAGAAGATTGGGAGAGTATATGATTTGGTCATCGAGGATGAACCAGAATCGGTAGTCATGGAAGATTCAGAGTCCATGGTTGTGCTCTGATACCATAAAAGACTATGCAAGAAGAAGGATGAAGATAAGTGTGATGCAAAAAGGAGAAGAATAGAGATTGAAAATCCCAGCGTACCTTGCTCTATGTTTATTGACAGAATATATAAGAAAAAGATACAAGGGTAAAAAAGGAAATACAATTACATGACTAAACTTAGGCCTTAATTACAGGGCCTAAAATGATTAGTGACGAGGCCTAATCAATCCAATTAAATTATGTGCAACAAAATATTTTCCTAATATATATATATATATATATATATATATATATATATATATATATATATAGAGAGAGAGAGAGAGAGAGATCCGGTAAGAAATTTTTTTTGGTAGGAAGGTAAGAAGTTTTTTTTCTACATATTTTTTTGACGAACAAAAAAAATGAATCACTAGATGATAAATTTGTAAGATGATTCACAACAAAAAATTCCCAAAAAAACATATTTATGATTCATTTTTAAGTAAATTAAGAAAAAAAATCACTTTTATGACAATTTTAGTGAATAATAACAAAATCATTATATAAATGAATCATCGAGATGTTTTTTTGAGAATTTTTTCTTGTGAATCATCTTACAAATGAATCATCTAATGATTCATTTTGTTTGTTCGCGAAAAAAATATGTAGAAAAAAAACTTCGTACCTTCCTACCTAAAATTTCCTTCTTATTTGATCTTGATTCTCTCTCTCTCTCTCTCTCTCTCTCTCTCTCTATATATATATATATATATATATATATATATATATATATATATATATGTTTACACTTTATAGGTGCCTGCATTGGAGAATTCAAAATTGATGAACTTTGGGTCAAATGATCACTATCTTGAATGCATTAAATCTGCTTATGATTTTGCAAGTGGCGAATTACTAAATCTCACGAAGGACAAGGTGGGGCTTATTATTATTACTATTATTATTCTTTAAAATCTTATTTCTAATGGCTGTATTTTTTAGTTCTTTTAAGAATATTTAGTGACCAGTTATTATGCTGAATGTTGACAGTATGACCTGATTGGAAAGCTGCGTTCTATTAAGCATTATCTTCTTCTGGATTAGGTTAAATTTTGATTCATGCTTTTTCTAAAAGTTCTATTTTGAATGTTGACAGTATGACCTGATTGCAAAGCTGCGTTCTATTAAGCATTATCTGCTTCCGGATCAGGTTAAATTTTGATTGTTGTGTTTTTGTAGTTTAAAGTATTTGAATTGAAATTAAATTTGATAATTGATTTGATTGAGTTACAAATACAGGGTGATTTCTTGGTTCATTTTATGGATATTGCACGTGATGAACTTGATAAAACACCAAATGAGATCTCTGTTGAGAAGCTTCAGGTCTTTTTCCATTTAACTCATATTATCTAACTAAAAAAACCAGAGTATATTTTGGGAAATTATTGTTAATACACCACTGATACTTTATTCTTTCCAATTAAAGAATAATAGTTAAGACATTTTTTCCAAATTAACCGTTCTAATTCTCCAAATTAACCATTTTTGACCTATTATATCAGGTCAAAATGGTTAAATTGGAAATATGTCTGAAACTTTAATGGTTTTTTTGATTGGATAAAAAATAAAGTAGAAATGGTTAGTTAAACTGCAAAATTACCCAAAATATAATGGCATTTCTGTAATTTCCCTTATTTGTATAATCCATATGCATAGTTAGGGATAAAAGTTATCCATATATAAGAATTATCGTTTCTCACTCTCTTTTTACCTATTAACTTATATCTAAGAAAATAAATGACATTTGTAAACAGATGATTTATGGAAAAATAAAGAGTTTGATGCTATAAATATAATACACAAATAAATGAAAATGAAAGTACAATGCTATTTTTTTTTGCAAATTAACTTTATAATTTATTTGAGTTTAATTTTCAGTCTCTATTGGACCTTGCACTGTGTTCCACAGCAGCAGCAGCAGATCCTTTGCATGAAGATGTCACATGTTCTGTGGTCAGTTTCATTTATTCCTATCACAACATTCCACTTTCAGAAATAATTAATTAATTAATATTTTATTTAATATTATGCCTTTTTCAGGACACAGGTTCTTTGTTAAAGAGACTGAGCATTCTGAAAGATCTTCAAATAGGTGGTGGTGGTGGTGGTGAGTCAGTTTCAGAGGATGATGTTGTAGAAGAAGAGCCCTTGATCACTGGTATGGAAACCTTCTCTGTTAATTACAAGGTAATTATCATCATCAACATTCACACCTTTTTTTAACATTTTCTTTCATTAATTGCAAGAAATAGCAACCTACTTTCAGTTATCTAATTATCTAATTATCAATTAAATGAAAGTAAGTTGCTATTTTTGTTACAGGTTCAATGTCCATTATCTCTTGTGATATCAAGAAAAGCTCTGACAAAATATCAATTAATTTTTCGATTTCTGTTTCATTGCAAACATGTGCACAGACAGCTTTGTGCAGCTTGGCAACTACATCAAGTATGAGACTGAATATCCCTGATACAGATATTTATTAAATAATAAGAAATATAAAAGTATCTCCTTTTTTACTCTTTATATTATGTGTGATTATACTTTTCTTGTTGTTGTTGTAGGGTGCACGTGCACGTGATATGCATGGAACTACAATCTCTACATCATCAATACTATGCAGGAATATGCTTAAATTTATAAATAGCCTTCTTCATTATCTAACATTTGAGGTAAAAGTAAAACCATCTTCTTAAGTTTTTAAAATAACAATGTACTTATATTTCGTTACCAATAATAACAGTATCTAGTTATTATCAGTAAAAAAGTAAGTATGTTATGTAAAAAGTAAAGTACATTCTAAAAGTTTTATGAGTATGTTGTTATGGGTGAAGAAATATAAATATATTGCTCTTTCATTTATATTCATTACTCTGATGTTAATGTGGTTATTTATCTCTTTTTAATTCTTTTGTCAACTAACAAAGGTAGAAGTGATATACTAATATTATATTATTATGATTGAATAAGATATTGTTTTATCTTGTTTTAGGTTCTTGAACCAAATTGGCATGTTATGCATAATAAACTTGAGAATGCAAAGAGCATAGATGAGGTATATGTTGATTTCTTTATTGTAGCATCCTATTTTCATTTATTTTTTTGTATTACACAATTGTGCCTTGAAAAAACTACCCAGTTATAGCAATGTCATACAATTACAAAGCAATATTTGCTTCTTTAGTTGGGTTCATTTTTCAAAGTAAAATGTTATAATAAGAAAAAAATGGTACTATAATGCTGTAGAAGAAAAATATAAAAGTACATTGCTATATTTCACAAATAAATGAAAGTAAGTTGTTAATTTTTTTTTTTTGTGTGTGTGGTTCTAATCTTTGTATGAAAATAGGTAATCCAATATCATGACTTTTTCATGGAGAAGCGTCTCAAGGAATGTTCACTTCTTTCACCAATCCTCCTCAAGGTTTGCATCATTCCTTAATTCATAATGTGCTCTTAATTTTGCACATCTAAATTTCAAAATACAATATGAAAATTAGAGGAATAGTATAGCATGCAAATTTAATATGATTTTCATTAAGCATTATTTCTGTATAAAGTGCTATCTGGATAACTAATGTTTAAAAAATATTTGAGAAAATGATGACACTTGGGGAAAAGAAAGGTAAAAGTAAATGAGGTCAAATTCATAAAAAGTTAGGTTAAAAAGAAACATTGATATGTAAGGTACCACATTAAGGGGCTGTTTTTTTTTTTTTTTTTTTTTTTTTTGACTTGATGAGGAAATTACTCTCTCATGTTAGAAATTGATGAATATTCTGATTTTTTTTTTTCAGAATGTAAGGGTAAAATTGTCATTTGATCAGACATACATCATTATCTGTGCAATCACTTTACCCATACATGACTTAATGAGGCCCAAAGTCATGTCTCCATTAGTTAAAAAAGAAAGTCATATAATATACAAGGGTTTGTGTTCAAATAATAATAAGTTTTTTTGGGATGAATGCAGAAATTCGAGAAACTGAAACTTGTATGCCTTCAGTATTCTTCTGCAACTCAGTAGCTAATGAGCTCCATTGAAGCTCCCCATTCAAACAGTTCCATTGATGATTCACATTCATCTTCATTGGAAAATGTAACGGTTTTGAAGCTAAGAAAGTCTTCCAAAAAACCAAATTCACCCACAGATGAGTCTACAGTCATCGAATGTGTCTTGTAAGATCTTAAAACTATACCCCCATATTTCTTTCTATGTATGTATGCATATATGTATGTATGTATGTGTCACACCCCGAAAACCTAAGGCGGAAACGTTTCCAGGGCGGACTCCACGTTGAGTATCAAATCCAATGTACATAGTAAGCAAAGTAAACAACCATTACATTACATATTCGAATTTACATTTGTTCAAAAGTAAAGAGTTACAAGTGTTATACATATATCATATGAACAAAAGTAGAGACGAGTCTTCTGTACGCTCCGTCTTCTCCAACAGATTCGCTAGGTACCTGTCTAATGTCGACCTGAGAATACAAACAGTTTGAAAATCAACATAAAGCTGGTGAGTTTATAAGATGTTTGTTTTGCGAAAAATGTACGAGTTTCCTTTGATTCTTCCGAAAAGTTTGGTATCCAAGAAAATCACATATTTTCTTAAAAGAAATGTTTAGTTAACTGTTTTAGGTTACGCGGTCCTGGTTATGATTAACTATGATCCTAGGAAAATCCTATATTTTCCTAAAAGTAAGTTTAGTTATTGGATTTCGATGTAATGATTAATTACCATTTGTACTTATTGTATTAACTAGGTATTCTGATATCTTAAAGGTATTACACTGGTGTGTACCTAGATACGTGTCTTCGTATTCATATTCCTATTCTTTATCATATTCATAGTTTTTAATTTATATTTGTATTCGTAGTTATATTTGTAGTCCTGTTCATATTCGTATTCGTATCCCTACTCCTAATCCTAATAGTATTCGTATTCGTATTCGCAGTCGTGTTCCTATCCCTAATCCTACTCCTAATACTATTCGTATTCGTATTCGTATTCGTATTCATATTATTATTTTAGTATTCCTATTTGTTCCATTTCTAGTTATACTTCTGTATTCGTTCTATTCCTAGTTGTAGCTTTGTATTCGTTCTATTCCTAGTTATAGCTTCGTATTCGTTCTATTCCTAGTTATAGTTTCGTATTCGTATTCGTATTCGAATTAGTTATAATTGGAAATTAGTATAAAGTATTCGTAGATTATGAAACATAGTTTAGATTAGAACATTTTATCAAGAAATCTATGTTTAGTTTGAAAGCTAAATTCGTAATTCGAACTATTTGATAAACACAGTTATTGATATTAGAACATACAGAATGAAAACGATTAAACTGAAAACAATAAGTTTGAGTACAAGATTTCCTTGTACTTTTGCTTGTATTCCCCCCCTGAAAACAGTGAAAACAGTTGAAAAAGGGTAGGGGTATGAACTCACCGGTTGGAGAACACGTCGGTTTGGATTCTAAACGTCGGTTCTGGGTTTGCAAACGCACAAGATTCCTATGGATTATCAAATGATACACATTTGCATCTAATTAGGACTTAAATTATTTATTTGTTAGGGACATATGCTTCTAATCGCGAAAACGCTTCATTACAAGCGTTTGGGGGGACCCGGGTGGCGTTTAAGGACGTGTAACGATGTGAGGGACTTGGGAAATGAGTTTACTCCCCAAGAGTAAACTCCTTAATGGAGTTTTCAGCCTAAACACCCACTCCCCATGAGTTTACGGCCGTAAACTCATGGTGGGGTGATTTATGGTGCAAATTGGGTCACAAATGGATATGGACACTTGGAAATGCTTGGAATGATTTTACCTAAGGCTTGGAATGGATTAAAATCACCATTGGCAACACTTAAGGGAGTTTACGGCCTAAGCATGGGGTCTTTGGCCGTAAACTCTCATATCCCCTTGATTAAGTGTTTTTAAGGTCTTAAAATTAATCACATGTGATTCTAAAAATTCCCACAAGCCTAGAAATGAGTTTGGGGCACCAATGGACACTCTTTTAGGAGTTTACGGCCATGAGACATGTTCTATGGCCCTAAACTCTCAAATGTGGGGTTTTGATGTGTTTAAGGTCCTTAAACTATTTTTGGTTGGTCCTATGATTTATTCCAAGGCTTTTTGGTGGTGTTGGATGGCTTTCTAACACCTTGAAATTGAATTTACACCCATTTTTAAGGAGTTTACGGCCCAAGCACAAGCCTTGGCCGTAAACTCACACAAACCCCTCAAAAATTATGTTCAAGGTGTTCTAGGTCCATTACCAATATTCTACAGGTCATATCTAAGTCTTGTTTGTGATTTGGAAGGGTTTAAGGTCACGAAAACCCCATTTACATGAGTTTACGGCCCAAGCTTGTGCCTTGGCCGTAAACTCCTTCAAATGACTCAAAATCCAAGATTAAAATGTTACAAGTCCTTTCCATGATGCCATCTAGCCATATCTAAGGTCCAATTGTGCTTAGGAAGGGTTTTTGTGCTCCAAAACCCATGTTATGTGAGTTTACGGCCTAGGATGGTTCCATGGCCGTAAACTCATGAATATGGTCATATTTCATGCTTTGAACTCGAATTTGAAGGCTAGGGATGTTACATAACAAGCTAGGGGAAGTATCTCAAAGATTTGGAGCCTAAAATTGATGATTTGGACCTTTAAACTTGGATTTAGGAGAGAGGTTAGAGAGAGAGTAGAGAGAGGAAGAAAAAGCTTCAAATGAGTGCTTAGCTCACTTTAAATAGTGTCTAAGTTTTGGACACGGTGGAATTCTACCCGATACCGGCATTAAACGAGGCTTTTGGTCGCACCCGATTAAGTTACCGTCACCCGGCGGGAATGTTTCTAAACTTTTTGGAATAATCATTTTGGGGTTATATTTCATGAGTTCCTAAGGGGTTTGGACACTCATTCAATTATACTATAAACATATAAGTTTAATTAGTTTAACCCAAAATGAGAATGAAACGAATCGACTAACGGCGAAATCTCACGGGTAGAACAAGTTTTCGACGATGGAAAACTTCGGATTGTTACAGTATGTATGTATGTATGTATGTATGTATGTGTGTGAGTTGTGTGTGTGTATGTATGTATGTATGTATGTATGTATGTGTATGTGTGATGGAGTGGAGTGATTTTTGGCAGGAAATTTGAGAGGGAGTTCAGTAGTGAGCTGGAGAGTTTAAGACCAATATTGAGCAGCAGGGCACAGGCAGAACCATATTTGACTCATCTTGCACAGTTGATTCTTGGTGTTGGTATGGATCACCACATCTAGATTTTTGTATTTTTTTCTTCAAGTTTACAGTTTGCTTGTTGATTGTTTTGGTTTTTTGTATATATCTGTTTTGGAATGAGATTGTTTTTGCTTGCATGATGAACCACTTGTGTAGATTTCATTTCATAGTAGTAAAACATGGATCATCTGGATTTGATTTTAGCCAAACACAATTTGTTTCTTGTTATTAAAATGACATGGAGTTTTATGTGATGCTGTTTGTATTGATTGAAAGTTTATTTCATGCCTCTTGAAAACCGATCTAAATTATAATTTGGTTAGTTCAGATTGGATTTGAATTTAATTTGTATTATTCAGATTCACATCTTGAAAACCGAATTCAATCGGATAGGATCAAACCGATCCATCTAAATGAAAACCCTACAGATAATGTGTGACTCTGGATTGATATGTGAACAATTTTTAATAACTTCTATTACCCTCAGCCACCTTCAACTTTTAGCACTTGATAGGATCAGCCACTGGACTTTATTTTGTAGCCTTCAAGTTCTTTACATTAACTGCCAGTCCTTGAACTTTAGCTTTATGATCAATACAACTACTAAAAGTAAAAGCTGCATTAATTAACTTGCAGAAACCTTTCCAAGTTAATAACACAAATAAAATGGACATTTAATCATTGTTAAGATTGCATAACAAATTATATAGTACAAATCAGTTCCAATCCATCATGCAATGTATTAGATAAATGATGAATTATGAAAGAATATTAAGCACGGCTAAAAGTTGCAAAATTGGCCGATCAATTGCGATTACAAGTCAGATGGTAGCTGTAAGTTATAAGTGAGAAGACTTTTGGGATATTAAGTATAAAGTTTAAGTATCAGATTTATAAAATGTTGGGACTTTTACCCATATGTAATACTTGTGTCTTATACTTGAACAAGACAAATGTCTGGGTACAATTGGATCACAAGGGAGGAGAAAGTTTATTATTAAGCAAGAGCCAAGAGGAGGAATGATCTGACTGATACAACATATCTAATCTATATATACACCAACCAACACACTCAAATAACTAATTAATTAACACTTCATGATTTAGTTTGACAACAGTTGCTTCTTGTGGTGCTCCCCGTCTAACTGTTTCTTCATTTAGCCCCTTGCATTCATAGAACTCCAATTTTCGGATAGATGACATGTTGGTTAACCACATGGGCAGTTCTTGTATTCCGAATCCACTTATGATTAACTCGGTCAGTGAGGTGAGGTGTTGTATTTCTTCAGGTATCAACTCCCAATGATCCCAACCTTCCAAAGATAAAGAGTGAAGGTGGTTCCTTAACTTCTCGATGCCTTGGAGACTCGGGAAAGAATCCATCTCCTTTGAGAATAACTAATTAATTAACACTTTTCATTATCTAATCTGACATCATTTGCTTCTGGCGGCGCTCCCCGTCTAACTGTTTCTTTATTTAGCCCCTTGCAGTTATAGAAAATTAAATGTCGGATAGATGACATGTTGGTTAACCACATAGGCAGTTCTCGCATTCCAAAACTATATATGTGTAGTACAGTGAGTGAGGCGAGGTGTTGTATTTCTTCAGGTATCGACTCCCACTGATCCACACCGTACAACGTTAACTCATGAAGGTGGTTCCTTAACTTATCAATGCCTTGGAGACTCGGGAAAGAATCCAGCTCTTTTGAGAACGGACCAAGTTCCAACTCATTTAAGAGGGCAAAACAGTCGAACGTTTTCTGAGGCAAGGGTGTCAGGTTGGTGCAAAATCTAATAAACAAAGTCTTCAAAGAATGACACTCATTGGGCAAATTGGCTATTACCAAAAGACTTGGACAACCGCTGATTACTAAAGATTCAACAGATGTGAGGCCTTGTATGCTCATAATATACACCAGACCTGTGCAGTTCCGGATGGTTAAGGACACAAGAGGATGGGGATGGCATTCATCTAAGATAGCAATCTTTGGGCAATAAGTAATCTCCAAGCTCTGGAGGACAGGGGATATCATTTTTGAGCTGTTGGGTGCTCCATCTATCCACTTTTCCAGGCTGTACATATCATATAGTCGGAGGGATCTCAACGATGGACACAAAGGCTTCATTGATCCAGTAAAATCGGAACTCCCTAAGCATGTCAAGCTGTCCATATCCTCCAACACAAGATCCCGAAGATGTGGTAGCTGCTCAAGCGTCGGAAGAGAGAGGCAGCTCCTACACCCAGATAATCTGATTGACACGAGCTTGTCAAGGGGCGTTTCTTTCCTATCAATATTATTGACTGCCATCTTCGTTACCCATTCTGGAAAATTATCACCATAAAATCTTGTAATTGCCAATTCTTTCACATCTCTAGGGGGTTGCAAGCCTTCCAGTACTTCCTTGTCGTTTCTGTTGGCACCTTCATCATCGTCCTCACTCCATTCAAATTCAATCATGTATAAATTTTTCTTTCTAGATAAATCTGCCTTGACAGCATCCTCTTTGCTCCTAACATTTTCAAGACCGCCAATACAGAGCTTTCCACCAAGGTTATTCAACTGGGGTAGCTTTTCAATACCATGTCCTTTCCTTCTAAGCACTTTGACTGAAGACAGTTCTCGAAGACAAATCAATTGTCCCACGATATTGGCGGGAATGTTTCTGTTACCCATGAAATACCGCAGGCTTCTCAAATTTCTCATGGCTTTTGGAAACTTCTTGAGATGATTGCACCCTTGCAACTTCAGAGTTTGCAAGTGGTATAATTTACCAATTGATTCAGGAAGAACACGGATCTTATTAGATGACAAATTAAGATACCTGAGATGCACCAACCCTCCAATTGAATCGTCTAACTTCTCAATACGATCTCCCTTGAGTTTTAGAATGCGTATGCACTTTAATCGTTAAAATGAAAACTTCTTCTCGATTTCAAGTTTGATAAACAATGCATGCAAAGTTCTAGCCAATGTATTCCTTTCAATGAACATAGAAACCTCCGCTGCCGATTCATAGTTCTGTTCATGGTAAACAGCGAGATGTTTAACTTGAGGGATACGTGCAATGTCATCGTTTGTTGCATCCACCAAACATAAGCTTTCATGTTTTGAGAGTGATAATGAAAGATCATGCACCAGATCATGCATGCTACAAAGAGTGATCTGACCATACTCATCCCTTTCAACATCTTGGAACAATGAATTGCTAACCAAAATTCGAAAAATATCATTTCCCACATCCTCCACCGCCTTGTCTTTTTCCTCATCTCCTTGAACCAACCCTAAAGCCATCCAAAATTCAGACCAGTTCATCCCTTTCCATAACCTTATCTTTCTTAAAGATGGAACAATATGTGAAGCATTGCTTGGCCATAGAATTGGGAAGATTTTCAAAGCTCAGTTCCAAACTCTTTTGAACTCTCTCCCTTTCATCTTCTAGATCCCAAACTTTGCTATTTTTGATGGCCAACCACTTCTCAGGGTCACTGTAATTTTGCAACATACCTCCTATTACATTTAATAGCAAAGGCAAACCACTACACTTTTTGGCAATATCACGCCCTATCTCCTCCAATTCAGGTTGTGGTGATTGTCCTGCAGGAAAGGCCCTCTCTTTAAAGATGTTCCAACAATCATGATCAGAAAGACCTTTTAAAGAACAAGAATCCATTGACATAGCCTTCGTTCCGATGTCAAGTTTCCTGGTAGTGACAAGAACGCCACTTCCAATTTGTGACTTCACATTTATCATAACACTCCTAAAATCTTCCCAATATAATCTCTCTTCGTCCCAAACATCATCCAGGACTAGCAAGTATCTTTTTGCTCCCAACTTCTTTTCAAGATCTCCAACTAAATTGGCCATTGTTTCCGACTTAGGTTTCTCTCCTACAACAGATTCATAGATCTTTGCCAGAAGTGTGTTGATGTCAACCGTAACCGACACACACAACCACGCTTTCACATCAAAATATTGCTGGATTTTTGGATTATTGTATACAGACTTAGCCAGAGTGGTCTTCCCCATCCCGCCCATTCCCACAATATGAACAATCGTAAGTTTCTCTTCTTTTCTCGACTCGGTTAAAAGGTGTATGATGCGCTTTTCATCATCCTCCCTCCCAACAACTTTGAATTCGCCTAAATTTGGATCTGTCTCCAGGTAGGGGCGATATTGAACAACAGGACCAGGCTGTTCATTTTGTAGTCTCAACTCGTTTGCTTGTTTATTGATTTGAGACAACTTTTCGTTAATGCTTTTGATTTTATGACCCATTTCACTACAAAAGAAAAGCCTTTTCAAGCTTGGGAGAGAGGGTACCTTTATTGCCACCCGATCTCGCTTCTTTACCTCACGCCTCAACATTTCGTAGTGAACCTCATCCACCACATCATCAGCTTCAGCAACCACATCTTTTAGCTGTTTCAGCCACTCCATGACACTATGTTTTTGACCTTTCTGATTCTCGGCATCCTGTAACTTGGCACGAATCATTTTCAAGGCCCCTTCAAGTGTGTATAACTTCTCTTTGTAACCCCAAGCAAGGGCGACTTCGTTGACAGCTATGGATGCTAACTTTTTCAGGATAGCCTCGGCAGCAACAGCAACTAAAGCATCGGCCATTTTCAACTTTCAATGGTGTATGTGTGTTTGAGATACGAGAGAGAGAGAGAGTCAATGAGAGAGCGTGAAATATAAAGTCACACAATTCAAAACTCACAACCCAATAAAACGACATGGAAAACAGAAAAGATGCTTTAACATATTCAATATTAATTTTATGTTAAAGAATTCAATATAATATTTCTAATTGGGGATTTTTTATGTACCGTGATTCCCAAATGTAACCCTTTTTTTATATTTTTTTTGTTATTATTATATAATATTAAATAAATTAAAATCTTTTTTTTTTTCGTCTTTTTCCTTTTAGATTGTTTCGATCTTACATTTTTTTATCAAATTAAAAATATAATCTTTTTAACGACATTAGTATATCTTTTTGTTAATTTAGGAGTTTCATCATATGAACATATGAACGTATCAACTACAAATTAAATTTATTTTGTATTTAATAGAGAATTATAGATGATTACAAATATTAAAATAAAATTATGAATTCAAAATTTTACCCTTAAAAAAATGAACAAATTCTAAAGATTGTCACTACAACGTTATTATTAAACATACAATGTTATTATTAAACAAATTAAACATTAAGCATTAAAAGAAATTAAAATTTTACATTTGGGTGAGTGTGATACAACGTAAGCATACAATGTTATTATTAAACAAATTAAAATTTTACATTTTACTAATTATCTGATACCTTAACTATTTCAAGACGACGATTAGTTCATTGCCTATATGGTGGAACGTAAGCATTCAATCGAACATGAATTAAACAATGTTTGCCATCAAGTAAAGCATGTTGATTTGTGCATATTCCATATCTAATAAACACTAGCCATTTTGATGACCCTTTTGTAAATCAACATTAACATAATGAAAACCGTTAAGGAGGGTGATATTTATAACCGGATGATTTGGGAAATCTTGTGGACCACTCCAAAGTGGGAAAGACGTTGAAGATTCGAGCTTGCTTAAGAAATAAACAATAACACCATACTTATTAGCAATCAGAATACCACTGTTAGGCATAATCATTCAATATTTTTGAATAGCAGGTGTTCCATAGAACTTCAACGCTTCATTAACAGTATTTATGTGATTTGCAAAAACCACTATGTAATCATCAATGTGCATCAATAACTCTTCGTATAAGTCCATCCAAATTTGATGCCAATAGTCTTCATTATAACCAAGAGCATACTGCCCGGAATCCACAATATCCATCTCCTTCCACATTTTGTATGTTTGACACATATGGTTGAAATTCATTTGAAATATCATCCATAAGTGCATGGTCGAAGTATGATTTTTGATACATTGGTTCCTCGTTGAACATTGAAGATTCTCCATTTAAATTCAACTTTTAAATTTTACATTTCAAATCTAAAATTTCAAATTTAAATAAATTTTTGTTTAAACTTTCATATTTAATGTTTTGTTTTTTCCAACCCGTATAATATACGGGCCTCACAACTAGTATCTATATATACACCAACCAACACACTCAAATAACTAATTAATTAACACTCGTCATAATTTAGTTCGACATAATCTGCTTTCAGCGGCGCTCCCCGTCTTAATGTTTCTTTATTTAGTCCCTTGCAACCACAGAAGCTCAAACGTTGGATAGATGACATGTTGGTTAACCACATTGGCAGTTCTTGTATTCCGAATCCATCTATGCATAACCAAGACAGTGAGGTGAGGTGTTGTATTTCTGTAGGTATCGACTCCCAATGATCCTAACCTCTCAATTCCAATGAGTGAAGGTGGTCCCCTAACTTCTCGATACCTTGGAGACTTGGGAAAGAATCAAGCTCCTCCAAGAACGGACCAAGTACCAATAAATTTAAGAAGGCAAAACAGTCAAACATTTTCTGAGGCAAGGAAGTCATTTTGTGGCTATGCTTAATTTTCAAAGTCGTGAAAGAATAACACTGGTTGGGTAAATTGGTTATTTCTGAAAAACTAGGATAATTGCTGATCATTAAATATTCAAGAGATGTGAGGCCTTGTATGCTCTTAATGTACTCCAGACCTGTGCACTTATATATCTCTAAGGAAACAAGAGGATGGGGATGGCATTCATCTAAGACAATACTCTTTGGGCACTCACAAATGACCAAGCTCTGGAGGACAGGCGATATCATTTTTGAGGTGTTGGGTGCTCCATCTATCCACTTTTCCAGTCTTTTCATACAATCTAGTCAGAGCGTTCTCAATGATGGAGACAAAGGCTTCGTTGATCCAGTAACATCGGAACTCCTTAAGCATGTCAAACTGTCCATACCCCCAACCAAAGATCCCGAAGATGTGGCAGGTTCTCAAGCGTCGGAAGAGAGAGGCAGCTGCTACATCCATCTAATCTGATTGACATGAGCTTGTCAAGGGGCGTCTCATTCCCATCAATATTGACTGCCATCTTCATTACCCATTCCGGAAAATTATCACCTGAAAATTTGTTAATTGTCAACCTTTTCACATCTCCCGGGGGCTGCAAGCCTTCCAGTACATCCTTGTCGTTTCGGTTGGCATCTTCATCATTGTTCCAACTCCAATTGAATTCAATATTGTATAACTTTTTCTTTCTAGATAAATTTACATTGACAACATCCTCTTTGCTCCTTACATTTTCTAAATTGGAAATACAAAGCTTTCCAGTAAGGTTATTCAAGTGGCGTAGCTCTTCAATACCTTGTCCCTTCCTTCCAACCACTTTGATGGAAGACAATTTTCGAAGATAAATCAACTGTCCCAGGACATAGGTGGGAATATCTTCATCACACATGAAATGTTGCAGGCTTATCAAATTTCTCATGGCTTTTTGAAACCTCTTGAGATCATTGCAGCCTTGCAACTTCAGAGTTTGCAAGTGGTATAATTTACCAATCGATTCAGGAAGAACATGGATCTTCATATATGACAAATCCAGATACCTGAGATGCACCAGCCCTCCAATTGAATCGTCTAACTTCTCAATACTATCTCCTTTGAGTTTTAGGATGCGTATGCACTTTAATCGTTCAAATGAAAACTTCTTCCCAACTTCACCATTGATGAACAATGTATGTAAAGTTCTAGTCATTGTATTCCTTTCAATGAACATAGAAACCTTGGCTGTGAATTCATCATCCTCGTTCTCTTTTTGGTAAAAAGCGAGATGTTTAACCTGAGGGATACATGCAATGTCATCATTTGTCGCATCCACCAGACATAAGCTTTCATGTTTTGAAAGTGACAATGAAAGATCATGCACTAGATCATGCATGCTACAACGAGTGATGTGACCATACTCATCCCTTTCAACATCTTGGAACAATGAACTGCTGACCAAAATTTGAAAAATATCATTCCCCACATCCTCCATCTCCTTGTTTCTTTCCACATCCCCTTGAACCAACCCTAAAGCCATCCAAAATTGAACTAGTTCTTTCCTTTCCATGATTGTATCTTTCTTAAAGATGGAACAATATGTGAAGCATTGCTTGGCCATAGAATTGGGGAGATTATCAAAGCTCAGTTCCAAACTCTTTTGAACTCTCTCCCTTTCATCTTCTAAATCCCAAACTTTGCTATTTTTGATGGCTAACCACTTCTTAGGGTCACTGTAATTTTGCAACATACCTCCTATTACATTTAATAGCAAAGGCAAACCATGACACTTTTTGACAATATCACGCCCTATCTCCTCCAATTCAGGTTGTGGTGATTGTCCTGCTAGAAAGGCCCTCTCTTTAAAGATGTTCCAACAATCATCATAAGAAAGACCTTCTAAAGGACATGAATCCATTGTCATAGCCTTAGTTCCGATGTCAAGTTTTCGGGTAGTCACAAGAACGCCACTTCCAATTTGTGTCTTCATATTTGTCGTAACACTCCTAAAATCATCCCAATATAATCTCTCTTCGTCCCAAACATCATCCAGGACTAGCAAATATCTTTTTGCTCCCAACTCCTTTTCAAGATCTCGAACTAAATTGGTCATTATTTCCGACTTAGATTTCTCTCCTACAGCAGATTCATAGATATTTGCCAGAAGTGTGTTGATGTCAACCTTAACTGACACACACAACCAAGCTTTCACATCAAAATATTGCTGGATTTTTGGATTATTGAAGACTGACTTAGCCAGAGTGGTCTTCCCCATCCCGTCCATTCCCACAATGGGAACAATCGTAAGTTTTTCTTCTTTTCTCGACTCGGTTAAAAGGTTTATGATGCGCTCTTCATCATCCTCCCTCCCAACAATTTTGAATTCTCCTAAATTTGGATCTGTCTCCAGGTAGGGGCGATATTGAACAACAGGGCCAGGCTGTTCATTTTGTAGTCCCAACTCGTTTGCTTGTTTATTGATTTGAGACAACTTTTCGTTAATGCTTTTGATTTTATGACCCATTTCACTACAAAAGAAAAGCCTTTTCAAGCTTGGGAGAGAGGGTACCTTTATTGCCACCCGATCTCGCTTCTTTACCTCACGCCTCAACATTTCGTAGTGAACCTCATCCACCACATCATCAGCTTCAGCAACCACATCTTTTAGCTGTTTCAGCCACTCCATGACACTATGTTTTTGACCTTTCTGATTCTCGGCATCCTGTAACTTGGCACGAATCATTTTCAAGTCCCCTTCAAGTGTGTATAACTTCTCTTTGTAACCCCAAGCAAGGGCGACTTCGTTGACAGCTCTGGATGCTAACTTTTTCAGGATCGCCTCGGCAGCAACAGCAACTAAAGCATCGGCCATTTTCAAATTTCAATGGTGTGAGTCGATGAGAGAGCGTGAAATATGAAGTCACAGAATTCAAAACTCACAACCCAATAAAACGACATGGAAAACTAAAAAGATGCTTTAACTTATTCAATCTTAATTTTATCTTAAAGAATTCAATATTATTGTCATTGCTAAAAATAAATGTGCACTTTTACAATTTTACCCTTTATTTGAGTCATCTATCCTATCTTTAATATTCTAATTTTTGAGAAGGAAAATAAGAGTAAATTAGAATATTTACTTTACGAAAACAAAAGATACAGTGGCAATAAATTGGTGAACTTCAATTCCAAAAGAGAAATATATTTACGTTTTCATTACAACAAAATCAAAACACACTGAAGTGTTTTTTAGAAAAACTTTTGATAAGCAATTTTTTAATGGTTCGAAAACATTATAGCATCATCTATTAAACTCTGATCACACTCAATTTGGAGTGGCAAGTTACCTTGTCGTTCTAACCTATTTTTACCAATATGCGGTACATGATAGTTGTTGCCACCTTGAATCTTCATGATCTCTTTCATGCATGTTTGTAGAATTAAAAAAACATTGTTAAGTTGTTGCGATTGCATTCTTTAAAAAGATGTTTGAACCGCATCAACTAATTCATCAATTGTACGTAAAGCCTCTTGTTCTTGAAGTGATTGTATTGCCTGAAAAAATCCAAGGTGTAACACATTCAAATCCGGGCTATTTGGGGGCTGAAAACAAAGTCGAATATCAAACCCATCTCGAGATGCCGCTTCAAGAAACTCGCTATCATTAACATCAACATGGGGCTTTGCGTTGTCTTGTTGAATAAATATGGGACCCGTATGACCTCGCGGCCATTTAGCTCTAATATCCGGTAGAACTTTTTCTATCAACCATGACTTTGTTATCTCTTTGTTCACCGATAGAATAAGCTTTGTCTCCAATGTTCCCGCAACACGGTTTTTGCTTGAACGTTTAACGGGTTCCAATGTTGTAAATGGATAGATACCTATTTTTCCCGAAAAAACTTCGTTTCCCGATGAATCAAATCTCGGTCTTGCTACCGCTGCTAGAAACATAACCTTTGTGATAAATTTTTTGCTTTTGCATGTTCTTAACGGTTCATCCTCACCGGGGACTAGATAGTAACGTTTGGATGGTTTTGACATGTAAAACCATTTCTCATCAATATGGACAACGTTAAACATATCGTAGAATGTAGGAAGTGGACTAAATAATGATGACAACGTAATCTTTGATAAACAAAATTCTAACCTTGCTCTTTTATTCTCATGAGTTAGAGTCGGCTTGATGGCATTTGTATGAGGTCGAAGCACACCTTCCTTAATCCGTCTATGCATAGTTGATTTTGAAACATTTAAAGATTTTGCAATAGATCGTATATTGGATCGACGACGTAACGGAATTTCTGAAACTTGATTCAAATTTATTTGTATCCTTTTCCGCCCGACAACCATTGACATGTTTGAAGATAAATCAACCGGTAATCCTTGGTCAACTTGATTTTTACCTTGACGCCAAATAAGACTAACGGTTCGTTTAGAAACTGAGAATAGTGAAGCTACTTCACTTGCGGAACCTTTCTTTAATCGTCCATCAAAACTTTCTTGCAATAAGACTTGGAATATAGCTTGACGTTGTGCAATGGTAGTGTTTTTTTTAGTGAGGGGATTTGTGGAATGCTCCATATGAAACTTAAGTGTCAAATGAGAGTAAACTTGAATATGGTGTATTACGAACTGTTAGATGCAAATAAATATAGGCAAATTTATTGTTATGTACGTAGTTATGGCGGCATATTTGCCACCAAAAGAATATGAAATTTAAAAGTGGTTGAAAAAAAAATTGACAATTAAAATTCTTTCAGTTAGGATACGAATAGTCAAAAATTTAGGTGATTTTGACGTTAAAATATGGCGGCACTTTTACCTCCATTTGTTTACCAAAAGAAAACAAAATTTTTAAAATAAGATTATTACTTTTGTTTAGTAAATATTTTACCGCAAACTTTCTATTGCATATAGAGTAATTAAAAATCTAGAATTTTAAAAGAAAGTAATGTAAGATTTTTAAAAAGGGTATAAATGTCATTTTACTGATTAAAGTAATCAGTAATTATTGTTTTCTTAAAATTTGTGTTTTTTGTCTGTGGACAATAAAAATGGGACGGAAGGAGTAATATTTACCCATATATAACAATTATTGTTTCTCTTTCTACCCATTAAATTCTCTATGGATAACTAATGCTAAAAGAATATCCAAGAAAATGGAAGAAAAAAATAAATAAGGACATATTTGTAAACAAATATATGCTTATGGGAAAATGCACAATTTCCTGACTTTTTTTTCTGCATAAAGAGTTTGATGCAATAAATATAATACACAAATAAACAAAAGTACATTGCGTTTTTTTTTTTTTCAAATTTACGTTTTTATTTATTTGAGTTTAAAAAGATTGAGTATTCTCAAAAATCTTCAAACAGGTGGGGAGACAATTTCAGAGCCCGATGCTGTAGAAGAGCCCTTGATCACTGGTATGGAAACCTTTTTCTGTTAATTACAAGGTAATTAAACACACCTTTTGGTAAGCTATTTATGTTCAATGCTATTGCTGCCTATTATATGATAGTTTTTACTGAATATAATTATAAATAATGATATAGATTCTTAGATATTTGATATCGACAGTAATGCAATTTTGAACATTCTAAGTTCTGGAAACTACAGTGAGTGATAAATTTACTAATACAATAACAAGTCAAGTTATTCAATAGAAATCATTGACTATGTAAGATAAATATAACAGTATAACACATTTTAGTGTCAGGGTTGCATGAATTTACTATTTTTCTATATAATAAATAATTATTTTTCAGAGAATTATCAAGCCATGCATCAATTTCGACTAGGAAGACTCTCAATACAAGGATTATGGTTCTATTGTCAGGTAATTTCATTTCTTATAAACTTCATTTTTTGTTTATATATATATTTACAAAACTATGATGAGTGTCTTCTTTTTTGGTTTCATGATTAATATTTATTGCCTTTTAATATATTTTTGCAGCCGATGATGGGATCAATGCAAGCATTATCAACAGTAATAAGAAAGGCATCAACAAGTAATTTTGTGGGTTCAGCAGTTCTTAACCTTTTACAGAGTCAGGTATGTATGTCAATAAAGTAAACTAAAATATGTTATATGCTATTTATTTATTTATTTATTAATATATTTTAAACAAAAACAGGCCAAGATAATGGCTGGTAACTATTTGGTGAGATCATTGCTTGAGAAAATGATAGAATCTGCAAATTCTGCTTATCTTGGCATACTTGAAAGGTATATATAAAGTCACAATGCCCAATAATATACTCCAAAAAGTACTATTTTACCCCTTTCCCAATATAGAAAGTATGTTTCTATTTTCTGCAATTTTCACATAACATACTCAATATTATTGTCCATATATTGCCAATATATGCAGGTGGGTGTATGAAGGAGTTATTGATGATCCTCATGATGAGTTCTTCATTGCTGAGAACAAATCTCTCCAAAAAGTACTATTTATTTTTACCCCTCCTACAAGGTTTTCCAAAAAATACAATTTTATTTTTACACATGCTAAAGAGTACGATTTTACCCCTGGTTCTGTAGGAGAGTCTGTCCGAAGATTATGATGCTATGTATTGGAGACAAAGATACAGTCTGAAAGATGATATTCCTTCTTTCCTTGCAAATTCAGCTGAAACCATTTTAACAACAGGGAAATATTTAAATGTCATGAGGGAATGTGGCCACAGTGTTCAGGTCTTGTTTCTTTCTGTAGCTTTCAATTAATTACATTTTTTGTCCCTTTGGTTTGTTGTTTCTTACAAGTATGGTCCAATAGTTTGGTTTTTAAACTTTTGGTCCTTAAAACGTTGTTTTGTCATGCTTTAGGGACCCAGAATTTAAAAAATCAAACTAGTGGACCATATTTGTAAAATTCAACAACCCATAGGGATGAAAACTGTAAATTAATCATATTATTGTTGGTACTATTAGAGGGTTTTATATGTGTTTATAATATAGGTGCCTGCATTGGAGAATTCAAAATTGATGAACTTTGGGTCGAATGATCACTATCTTGAATGCATAAAATCTGCTTACGATTTTGCTAGTGGTGAATTACTAAATCTCATGAAGGATAAGGTGAGGTTTATTGTTATTATTATTTTAAAAAAAAAAATTATTTCTAATGGCTGTGTTTTTTAGTTCTTTTAAGAATATTTAGTGACCTGTCATTATGCTGAATGTTGACAGTATGACCTGATTGGAAAGCTGCAATCTATTAAGCATTATCTTCTTCTGGATCAGGTTAAATTTTGATTGTTGTGGTTTTGTAGTTTAAAGTTTTTGAGTTGAAATTAATAATTATATTTGATTGAGTTACAAATACAGGGTGATTTCTTGGTTCATTTTATGGATATTGCATGTGATGAACTTGATAAAACACCAAATGAGATCTCTGTTGAGAAGCTTCAGGTCTTTCTCCATTTACCTCATATTATCTTTACAGGGCTAATTACAATAATATCCACTGATACTTTACTCTTTCCATTTAAACCATTAAAGTTTCAGACATTTTTCCAAATTAACCGTTCTAATTCTCCAAATTAACCATTTTTGACCTATTATATCCGGTCAGAATGGTTAAATTGGAAAAATGTCTGAAACTTTAATGGTTTGATCTGAAAAAAATGGGAAAATGACATCAATGCCCTACAAACTTTTTAGGGTTTACCCATTTAGTCCCTAAAGTTTTTGTCGGGCTTTATGGGTCCCTAAACTAAGATATGACCTATTATTTTAGTCCCTGTCAACCTATAATAGCCGATTCAGTGACCAAAAAAAACTCACATTATTTTCATAATCACTTAAATTTGTATACAAGGAGATATAGAAGTATAATTTAATAGTAATAGTAAATATGATATACAAGAACATCCAAAAGTTCTTGATATATGAATTTCATGTACTCAGGAAGTGTATCGATGCAGCTTGCCAACCATCTATATACATTAATTAAAATGGTCAAAATGTTGTTTAATTTGAAGAATTATGGGAATTACTTATTGTACTTGTCGTTGGCTATTATAAGTAATTAATGCATATCACATACCTTTGAACAGCTTGGGTGAACATCTCAAGCTCTTTGTATGTACCATAGTCATCATACTTGTCATCCAATATGATAGCAAAATTGCATGTATTCATTAGAAAAATCCAAGCATCAGAATATTGAGGCTCAAAAAGTAGCCTTCTACCAATCTGTCGCGAACATAAGGTAGCCTGTTTTCTAAATCCAAATTCTTCCACCATCACATGAAGGTACATGGCCCCCCATGAGAAGAATTAAATGAGTAGATTAACAAAAGAGCAGGTCATACTCATATCCTATAAAGCCCGACAAAAACTTTAGGGACTAAATAGGTAAACCCTAGAATGTTTGTAGGGCATTTATGTCATTTTCCTAAAATTAAAATAAAGTAGAAGTGATTAAGCTGCAATATAATGGTGTTTCTGTAATTTGCCCTTATTTGTATGATTGTATCATCCTCATATGGTCATATGGATGGCTAATCCCATATATATATATATATATATATATATATATATATAGTAAGGAATAAAATTTCATCCATATGTTAGAATTATTGTTTCTCTTTCTACCCATTAAATTCTATCTGGATAAATAATTCCAAAAAAAATATCTGAGAAAATGTGAGGAAAAATATATGCTTATGGAAAAATACTCGATTTCCTGACTTTCTCTTTATTAATTCGTTTTGTCTGCATAAAGAGTTTGATGCTATAAATATAATACACAAATAAATGAAAATGAAAGTACAATGCTATTTTTTTTTTGCAAATTAACTTTATAATTTAATTGACTTTTAATTTTCAGTCTCTGTTGGACCTTGCACTGCGTTCCACAGCAGCAGCAGCAGCAGATCCTTTCCATGAAGATGTTACATGTTCTGTGGTCAGTTTCATTTATTCCTATCACAACATTCCACTTTCATAAATAATTAATTAATTAATATTTTATTTATTATTATGCCTTTTTCAGGACACAGGTTCTTTGTTAAAGAGACTAAGCATTTTGAAAGATCTTCAAACAGGTGGTGGTGGTGGTGAGTCAGTTTCAGAGGCTGATGTTGTAGAAGAAGAGCTCTTGATCACTGGTATGGAAACCTTCTCTGTTAATTACAAGGTAATTATCATCATCAACATTCACACCTTTTTTAACATTTTCTTTCATTAATTGCAAGAAATAGCAACCTACTTTCAGTTATCTAATTATCTAATTATCAATTAAATGAAAGTAAGTTGTTATTTTTGTTACAGGTTCAATGGCCATTTTCTCTTGTGATATCAAGAAAAGCTGTCACACCCCGAAACAGATGGCGAAAATGTTCCGGGGCGGAGGACGTCATGTAGAGTATCACAACCAATGTACATAGTAAGCTTAGCAAACACAAAACATTACATTACGTAGAATAATTACATTTGTTTGAAAGTAGAAAAGAAAAGTAATACATGTTTATAGATACATAAGTTTAAACAAAAGTTAGACGTGACTTCCACACGCTCCGTCTTCAGTAAAAGAACGCGGGATACCTGTCTAAGGAGACCTAAGAATACAAGCAGTTTAAAAATCAGCATAAAGCTGGTGAGTTCATAAACTGTTTGTTTATGTAAAAAGATCATGTTTCCTTTGGTTTTCTGAAAAGTTGTTATCCAAGAAAATCTCATATTTTCTTATAAAGGCAGTTTAATTAAACTTCTGAATTTCCGTTCGGTATAACAGTAGATAGTTTAATACGTAAAACTATATATACTGAAAAACCATAAATTGAGATCATTGGAATACCATCCAGTACGAAAGTAGGTAGTTTTAATATATAAACTATAGATTAAAGGAAGATATAAAATCCGTGAACCAAATTTATATTAATACGTATTGTGAGTTGGATAACCATGCTAATATGACACGAGACCTCCTTGATGTTCTTCAGGCGTCGGACGATATCCAAAATTTGTCACCCCAGGCGTGCCCGCCTAACTGTAGCTAGCAATTAAGGTGTGGGATTGTCAGTCCCGAATAGATCTATTCACAAATTTCATGCTCTCCCTCCAAAAGACTCTGGTTATACTTCCGGGGAGGATTTACTGATGACCCGAAGAGTTTAATGAAGATAAATCTCACAAGCTAGTATTAAATTATTCACGGTGTACTCGGTCGTTATCAAACATAATAATCGTTTTAAAACATAATACAGTAAAAAGAATTGAATACAACGAAATTATCTGGCATGATACTTTAAATTAAATAGAGATAAACTGAATCAGACATAGTTTACCTATTAACTTTGCATAAAATCTGTGCTCGTAAAACAAGAACTGAAGATCCCAAATTATTCCCATAATAATTTGATTGTTTTGATTGTTTCTTACACTGTAATTGAAATCTACTTAGTTATATTCAGTAAAACATCCCTTATGCTCCGCATGATACAGAAGGGGTAACGATATCTAAAAGTTTGCCAGATATTTATAGAATTACATTAGTTTTAGGTTTCGAAAACATTTATAGTTTGCTTGTATTCCCCCCCTAAAAACATTGAAAAATACGGAAAAAGGTGTAGGGGTATGAACTCACCGGTCGAGAAAAAGTGTCGGCTAGGATGCTAAATGACAACTCAGGGCTTGAACGCGTGCGAGGTTCCTATGTAGTATGAAGAGATACATAATTTGTATCTAATTAGACCTTAATCTAATAATTAAATAATAATAATAAACATTTCTAGATGCGAAAACACTTCAATTCAAGTGTTTGGAGTGACCCGGGTAGCATCTAAGGGTGTGTATGACTAGAATATGGAGTTTGCTCTTCAAGAGTAAACTCCTTATGGAGTTTTCGGCCCAAATGACCAAATCCCCATGATTTTACGGGCGTAAACTCATGGTGGGGGTGTTCTTAGGTGCTTAATGGTCTTATAACTCTTGTGGGGTAATGCTAGGCTTGGTTTTAAGGCATTGGAATGGAATTTGAACATCATAGGGACCATTTGAGGAGTTTATGGCAGTAAACTAGGAGTTTACGGCCGTAAACTCTTATGTACCAATTCTTAATGTGTTTTGGTGGCCCTAGGTTAATTACAATGCACAAAAGAAGGTTCTAGGGTTGATTCCATGGCTTAGGAAGTGATTAGGACTTGAATTGGCCTTGGAAAAAGAGTTTACGGTCTATGAAGGTGTTCTTGGTGATTTTACTACCTTAAACACATGAGTTTTAAACTCATGTTTGTCCATGATTCATGTGATTTGGTGGTTGAAGGTTAAGCATGATAACTTCTAGACCCATTTCTAAGCCATACAAGGTGTTAAGGGCACTTAAACACCCCTTGGAGGAGTTTAAGGTCTAATAAGGGGTGTTTACGGTCCAAGAATGTTCTTGGGCCGTAAACTCAGGTTTGACCCATTTGTGTATGTTTTGGTGCATCTCTTGATGGATTATAAGGTTCTATACTCTCATGGAAGCTTTTTGGAGGTGTATAGGGGAAAACTAACAACTTAAATGGTGTTTATGGTCCATGAATGAGGGTTTACGGTCCAAGCATGTTCTTGGGCCGTAAACTCAAGTTTACCCCCTAAATGGTAAGATTTTGGTGCTCTAATTCCATTCCTGCAAGTCCAAAAGTCTTAACTAAGCACTAGAAGTGATTTGCAGGGGTTTTAGGGCTTCAAAACCCTCTTTAAAGGAGTTTACGATTTTGGGAGGGTTCCCAAACCGTAAACACATGTTCTTAATGGTTTTGGGTAGTTTAAACACAAATTTGAATGATAAACAAGCTTAGAAACATGCTAGGATAGATTACTTACCAAATTGAAGCTTGAAAGGGGTGATTTTGGCTCAATTTCGAGTTTTAGAGAGAGGGTAGTGAGAGAAAGTTATGAGGTGGTGGTAAAAAGCTAAATTGAAGTTCACTCATCCTTTATATAAGGCTTGAGTTTGTGGCCCGGTGGAAATCTACTCGATACCGACGTTAAACGAGGCTTATGGTCGTACCTGATTAACTGTTGTAATTACGACTTAGTCGTAACTAAAAATTTTCCAAATAAATAACAAGGGTATTTTCACGCGTTTCTAATGGGTTTGGACACTTATGAGGTCAAAATAAAAGTATTAAATTAAATGACCTAATCCAAAATGTTAACGGAAAATTGAAAGATAGACGGGTTTTGCTGACGGGGATGGGTTATCATGACGGAAAAATTTTCGGGTTGTCACAAAAGCTCTGACAAAATATCAATTAATTTTTCGATTTCTGTTTCATTGCAAGCATGTGCACAGACAGCTTTGTGCAGCTTGGCAACTACATCAGGTATGAGACTAAATATCCCTGATATAAATCTTTATTTAAAAAATAAAAATATCTCCTTTTAATTTTACTATTTATATTTTTTGTGATTATACTTTTCTTGTTGCTTGTTGTAGGGTGCACGTGCACGTGATATGCATGGAACTGCAATCTCTACATCATCAGTACTATGCAGGGATATGCTTAAATTTATCAATAGCCTTCTACATTATCTAAATTTTGAGGTAAAAGTAAAACCATGTTCTTAAGTTTTTAAAATAACAATCTACTTACATTTCCTTACCAATAATAACAATATATAATTATTATCTGCAAAAAGGTAAGTATATTATAAAAAAAATAAAGTATATTGTGTAAGTTTCATGCAATAAGCCTATAAGTATGTTATTATGGGTAAAAAAATATAAATATATTGCTATTTCCTATTTATTTATTTGTTAATCCAATGTTAATGTGGTTATTTATGTCTCTGTAATTCTTCTGTCAACCAACAAAGGTAGAAGTGATATTATATTATTATAATTGAATATCGTATTCTTTTATCTTCTTTAGGTTCTTGAACCAAATTGGCATGTTATGCATAATAAACTTGAAAATGCAAAGAGCATAGATGAGGTATATGTTGATTTTTATTTATTTATTTATTTATTTTTTATTACAACATTGTGCTTTGAAAAAACTACCCAATTATAGCAATGTCATACAAATACAAAGCAATATTTACTTCTTTAGTTGGGTTGATTTTTCAAAGTAAAATGTTCTAATAAGAAAAAAAAATTGTACTACAATGCTGTAAAAGAAAAATATAAAAGTAGATTGCTATATTTCACAAATAAATGAAAGGTAGTTGTTAATTTTTTCCCTGTGTGTGGTTGTAATCTTTGTATGAAAATAGGTAATTCAATATCATGACTTTTTCATGGAGAAGTGTCTCAAGGAATGTTCACTTCTTTCACCAATCCTCCTCAAGGCTTTCATCATTCCCTATTCATAATGCTCTCAAATTTCCACATCTAAATTTCAAAATACAAAATAAGAAATTAGAGGAATAGTATGAAAAGTAACAGAAATAGAATCATATAATAAGCTTTGTTTTTGTTCTAATAGTAATAAGTTTTTGGGGTGAATGCAGAAATTTGAGAAACTGAAACTTGTATGCCTTCAATATGCTTCTGCAACTCAGTGGCTAATGAGCTCCATTGAAGCTCCGGATTCAAACACTTCCATTGATGATTTGCATTCATCTTCCTTGGAAAATGTAAAGGTTTTGAAGCTAAGAAAGTCTTTCAAAAAACCAAATTCACCCACAGATGAGTCTACAGTCATCGAATGTGTCTTGTAAGATCTTAAAACTATACCCCCATATTTCTTCTATGTATGTATGTATGTATGTATGTATGTATGTATGTGTGTGTGTTGTGTGTGTGTATGTATGTATGTATGTATGTATGTATGTATGTATGTATGTATGTGATGGAGTGGAGTGATTTTTGGCAGGAAATTTGAGAGGGAGTTCAGTAGTGAGCTGGAGAGTTTAAGACCAATATTAAGCAGCAGGGCACAAGCAGAACCATATTTGACTCATCTTGCACAGTTCATTCTTGGTGTTGGTATGGATCAGCACATCTAGATTTTTTTTTCTTGTTGGTTGTTGTTTGTAGTGGTTTTTTTTTTGTATATATATGTTTTGGAATCTGAGTGTTTTTGCTTGCATGATGAACCACTTGTGTAGATTTCATTTCATAGTAGTAAAACATGGATCATCTGGATTTGATTTTAGCCAAACACAATTTGTTTCTTGTTATTAAAATGATATGGAGTTTTTATTGATTGAAAGTATATTTCATGCCTCTTGAAAACCAAATTGTAAAAACCGATCCAGTCGAATTATAATTTGGTCGGTTCAGATTGGATTTGAATTTAATTTGTATTATTTGGATTCATGTCTTGAAAACTGAGATCAGTTGGATTCACTTGGTTCCATCTAAACGCGAAGAATATGATTCTCGATTGATATAGGAACAACTTTTAATAATAACTTCTCTTATCCTCAGCCACCTCCAACTTGTAGCACTTGATAGGATCAGCCCCTTCTGTACTTTATTCTGTAGCCCTCAAGTAGTCAAGTTCATTAGATTAACTGCCAGTCCTTGAACTTTAGCTTTATGACCAATACAACTACTAAAACTTGCAGAAACCTTTCCAAGTTAATAAGACAAATAAAATGGACATTTAATCATTGTTAAGATTGCATGACAGGGTAAGTACAGCAAATTATATAGTACAAATCAGTTGCAATGGACGAGAACCATCATGCAATGCATTAGATAAATGATGAATTATGACAGAATATTAAGCATAGCTAAAAGTTGGAAAATTGGCCTATCAATTGCGATTACAATTCAATGGTAGCTGTATTTTTAAGTGAGAAGAATTTTGGGAAATTAAGTATAAAGTGTAATAAGTATCAAATTTATAAGATGTCGGGACTTTTACCCATATTTTATACTTGTCTCTTATACTTGAACAAGACAAATGTTTGGGCAGAATTTGGATCGCAAGGGAGGAGAAAGTTTATTATTAAGCAAGAGCCAAGAGGAGGAATGATATATCTATATATACACCAACACACTCATATAACTAATTAATCAACACTTTTCATCATTTAATCTGACATAAGTAGTTGCTTCCTGTGGTGCTCCTCATCTAACTGTTTCTTTATTTAACCCCTCACATTCATCGAACCACAATTCTCGGATAGATGACATGCTGGCTAACCACATGGGCAGTTCTTGTATTCCGAATCCACTTATGTGTAACAAAGTCAGTGAGGCGAGGTGTTGTATTTCTTCAGGTATCGACTCCCAGTGATCCCAACCTTTCAAATTTAATGAGTGAAGGTGGTCCCTTAACTTCTCGATGCCTTGGAGACTTGGGAAAGAATTGAGCTCCTCCGAGAACGGACCAAGTACCATCTTATTCAAGAAGGCAAAACAGTCAAACATTTTCTGAGGCAAGGAAGTCAGTTTCCCACATTTGGTAATATGCAAAATCTTCAAAGAATGACACTGGTTGGGTAAATTGATTATTTCTGAAAGACCAGGACAATCATCGATCAGTAAATTTTCAAGAGATGTAAGGCCTTGTATGCTCTTAATGGACACCAGACCTGTGCAGTTAATAATCTCTAAGTAAACAAGAGGATGGGGATGGCATTCATCTAAGAGAATAATCTTTTGGCAATTCTCAATGGACAACTTCTGAAGGATAGGTGATATCATTTTTGAGCTATTGGTTGCTCCATCTATCCACTTTTCCAGTATTTTCATATTATATAGCCAGAGCAATCTCAAGGAAGGAGACAAAGGCTTCGTTGATCTAGTAACATCGGAACTCCTTAAGCATGTCAAGCTGTCCATATTGTGCAAACAAAGATGTCGAAGATGTGGTAGGTGCTCAAGTGTCGGAAGAGAGAGGCAGCTTCTACAGTTAGATAATGTGATATCCATCAGCTTATCAAGGGACATCCATTTCCCTTTGATATCGATTGCCATCTTCATTACCCATTCTGGAAAATTATCACCATCAAATCTTCTGATTGCCAATTCTTTTACATCTCTAGGGGGTTGCAAGCCTTCCAATACATCCTTGTCAACTCTGTCGGAGCCTTGATAGTCCTCACTCCAACTGAATTCAATCTCGTCTAAATTTTTCTTTCTAGATAAATCTGCCTTGACAGCATCCTCTTTGCTACGGACATTCTCTAGATGTGAAATAGAGAGGCTTCCAGTAAGGTTATTCAAATGGCGTAGCTCTTAAATACCATGTCCCTTCCTTCCGACCACTTTGACGAAAGATAGTTTTCGAAGATAAATCAACTGTCCCAGGACATAGGTGGGAAGATCTTCATCACACATGAAATACCGCAGGCTTATCAAATTTCTCATGGCTTTTGGAAACTTCTCGAGATAAATGCAACCTTGCAACTTCAGAGTTTGCAAGTGGTATAATTTACCAATCAATTCAGGAAGAACACGGATCTTCGTATATCTCAAATCCAGATACCTGAGATGCACCAACCCTCCAATTGAATCGTCTAACTTCTCACTTTTATAACCTTTGAGTTTTAGGATGCGTATGCACTTTAATCGTCGAAATGAAAACTTCTCCTCAACTTCACCTTTGATGAAGAATGTATGCAAAGTTCTAGCCATTGTATTTAATGGAATAGGGCCAATGTCATCGTTTGTCACATCCACCAGACATAAGCTTTCATGTTTCGAAAGTGATAATGAAAGATCATGCATGCTACAATGAGTGATGTGACCATACTCATCCCTTCTAACATCTTGGAACAACGAATTGTTGACCAAAATTTGGAAAATATCATTCCCCACATCCTCCATCTCCTTGTTTCTTTCCTCGTCTGCTTGAATCAAACCTAAAGCCATCCAAAGTTGGACTAGTTCTTCCCTTTCCATGACCGTATCTTTCTTAAAGACGGAACAATATGCAAAGCATTGCTTGGCCATAGAATTGGGGAGATTATCAAAGCTCAGTTCCAAACTCTTTTGAACTCATTCCCTTTCATCTTCTAAATCCCAAACTTTGCTATTTTTGATGGCTAACCACTTCTCAGGGTCACTGTAATTTTGCAACATACCTCCTATTACATTTAATAGCAACGGCAAACCACAACACTTTTTGACAATATCACGCCCTATCTCCTCCAATTCATGTTGTGGTGATTGTCCTGCTAGAAAGGCCCTCTCTTTAAAGATGTTCCAACAATCATCATCAGAAAGACCTTCTAAAGAACATGAATCCATCGACATAGCCTTAGTTCCGATGTCAAGTTTCCTGGTAGTGACAAGAATGCTACTTCCAATTTGTGACTTCACATTTATCATAACACTCCTAAAATCTTCCCAATATAATCTCTCTTCGTCCCAAACATCATCCAGGACTAGAAAATATCTTTTTGATCCCAACTTCTGTTCAAGATCTTGAACTAAATTGACCATAGTATCCGACTTAGGTTTCTCTTGTCACACCCCAAAAACCAAAGGCGGAAACATTTCCGGGGTTGACTCCACGTTGAGTATCAAATCCAATGTACATAGTAAGTAAAGTGAAACAAACATTACATTACATATTAAGAGTTTTACAATTTGTTTCAAAAGACACAGTTTATACAGTTGTGATACATATTATAGATATAAACAAAACGAACGAGCCTTGCACGCACACGATCCTGAACTAAGTAAGTCTTCGGGTACCTGTACTATCGTTGACCTGAGAACACAAGCAGTTTAAAAATCAACATAATGCTGGTGAGTTCATAAGCAGTTTTTGTTTTGTGAAAATGTTTATGTTTCCTTTCTATTTCTGAAAATGTAACACACGCCATGAAAATCCCATTTCATTATTCTATTTCTTTTATGTACCTGTATAATCCCAGGAAAGTCCTATACTTTCCTGAATTGTTAGTTAATGTAAAAGATGTAATGTTATACAGTTGGTTACACTTTACTGGTTATGTATATGTTACCCAGGAATGCCCCATGCTTTCCTGTATGTTAGTTTTCAATGTGAAAGATGTATACTGTTAAACGTGGTTATGTACAAAGTTTTCCACAGGAAGGTCCCATACCTTCCTGAATGTTGGTTATCATATGTAAAAGATGTAAACTGAATCCTGGTTTTCTGTAAAATGTAGTATGTGGTTCATTATTACTATAAGTAAATCTCTGTTATCCTAGTTGCGAGTTCCATAACCATACTAAAGACTGAACCTGTGGCAATAAGTAGTCCACAGCCTTGCGGCAATAAGTAGTCCACAATTCTTATGACTTTCGTCACCCTTGAACCATTTTGGTTCGGCTGTAGCTAGCAGCCAGGTGTGGGGTAGTCAGCCCCGTATAGATCTATACACTCAAGTCACGCTCTCTAAATTCCAGAGATTCTGGTTACGGGTGTAGTCCTCCACTCGCGTATCTCTGTGGAGTGTTTGCCGAGGACGTGTCTCCAATCATACGGAATAACAAATTTACTAGTAATAATAGGATAATCCTCCATTCACGTATTTCTGTGGAATGTTACCGAGGACAAGACAGTGTACGAATATATTATTCATGTGTTATAAGTCATTCTTTTAACTGATAAAATATGGAAACCATTTGTGAAATATATAAAACATAACAGTTTATAAAACTCATTTCACAAATAAATGTTTAAGTAATATGTGTATTCAACTCGTTATTAGTTATGTAATCAATATTAAAAGCATATGAAATGTGAAGTACACACATGAAAATAAGTTTTGAGTACAAGAAAACCCTTGTACTTTGCTTGTGTTCCCCCCCTGAAAACAGTGAAAAACAGTGAAAAAGGGTAGGGGTATGAACTCACCGGACTCGGGAATGTGTCGGTTTTGGATACTAGACGTTGATTCGGGGATTGTTTACTCGCGATGACCCTATGTAAAATGAAATAATGTCCATATATATACAATTAGGGATACATTCACTAATCATATGGAACATTACACTCCAACGAGGTTAAACACCTCAAAATGAGCGTTTGGAGTGACCCGGGTGATATCTTCGGACTTGTAATGGCACTAGGGACTTGGGACTTGAGCTTACTCTCCATAAGTAAACATTTTAAAGAGTTTACAGCCATATAACACACACATACATGAGTTTACGGCCGTAAACTCATGTAGGTGTGATTTTGGGTGTTTTAATGGCTTAAATGGACATGGGGATTGTTGGAATGGATTTCTAAAATGCCTTGGAATGGATTGTATGAAATTTTAACACTTAATTGGGAGTTTACGGCCACCCCATAAGAGTTTACGGCCGTAAACTCACCTATGGCCAAGGAAAATTGATTTGAGCTTCAAAGGACAATCACATGTGATTCTAGTTAATTTTCCAAGCCTTGTTATGAATTTAGAACATCATTTAACACACTTTTTGGAGTTTACGGCCTAGAGGTATGTTCTAAGGCCGTAAACTCTCTTATACCCATGAAAAAGTTAGTTTTTGATGCTTAAAACAATCACATGTGATTCTAGAAATTTATACAAGCCATATGAGTGTATTTGATGCATCATTAACATGATTTTATGAGTTTACGGCCAAGGGTGTGTTCCTAGGCCGTAAACTCCTATAAATGACATTTTTGATATGTTTCAAACCTTTAAACTATTTTTAGATGCATCTAGATTTTACCACAAGGCCATTGGTTGAGTTTGAAAGCATTTTGACATGTTTTAAGGCACTAAATCCCCATTTAAGAGGAGTTTACGGCCCAAGAACATACCTTGGCCGTAAACTCTCTTTTGTCCCTCATAAATCATGTTTTAATTGTTTTAAGTCTAGATTTGCAAGCCTTATAGTCATATCTAAGTCCCAACTTTGATTTGGAAGGGTAATTTGGCTTAAAAACCCCATTTAATGGAGTTTACGGCCCAAGCTTGCTCCTTGGCCGTAAACTCATGTTCTTGGTCCCAAAACTCAATTAATTCATCACTTTGAAGGCTAAAGATGTTGAATAACATGCTAGGGAGGTTACCTTAAAGATTTGAAGCCTTAAACTTGAGATTTGGACCTTAATTCTAGCTTGAGGAGAGAGGTTGTGAGAGTTTAGTGAGAAATTGGCCAAAGGCTTCAAATGAAGTCTTAAAACACTTTATATAGTGTTCGGGAATTGGACACGACGGAATTCTACCCGATACCGACGTTAAACGAGGCTTTTGGTCATACCCGACCAAATTGTCGTGACTCGATATGGCCGATTCTATAATTATTCCGATCACTAAAGTGGGGTGTTAAAATGATTTCTAAACGTATTAAGACACCCATTAATTCATTTTAGGTCAATATAAACTAATGACTTAATAAAATGGCGAAATTGGAAACGAAATTGAAAATGACGTCTGGTTGATCGGATTGGATTACAAGTTGTGGTACAAGAAGTGACATGAAATTTCGGGTTGTTACATTATCCCCCCGTTAGAGAGAATTTCGTCCCGAAATTCAAGACAAGAAATAAGATAAAAATTAC
Source organism: Lactuca serriola (assembly GCF_051521515.1). Lineage (NCBI taxonomy): Eukaryota > Viridiplantae > Streptophyta > Magnoliopsida > Asterales > Asteraceae > Lactuca > Lactuca serriola. The sequence continues at coordinate 69,088,758 of NC_136409.1, read as the reverse complement.
AAATCATGGACCTAGAAAGAGTTGTGGATATTTTTGTTTCATCGAGTCTTCTCGCTCCCAACTGAACTCCGGTCCAACATCCCAATTCGTTTATGTTCGTTCTTATTAGTTTCTTTTATTCTCAATTATATTTGATTACATAAGTATATTGTATATTTGTTTATGTTTATATATGTTGAATTATATTTGTTTATAATATACTTGAATTAGTATCAAATAACAAGATATCTTCATTTTCTTAACAGGGTATAGTAACGAGATATCCTCATTTTTTTAACAAAAGGGTATAGTGCATAAAACTAGCTGCAGACACATGCCTGCATACATCTTTAAAATGTCCATGGTGGCTTTTACGTTAATGACTTCATATTTGTTTGAAAGAGTCATCTAGTCGCATAAGATATAGCAGAAATTAATTCTAAATAGTATTGGTATATAAAGCATTCATGATGACTTTTTAAACTGGAAAATTTCTTTAAGAAATCAACCAATCAATATGTTAATTCCAGTCTTAGTTTTTTACTTTGAAAAATCTTTTTGACCAGACCAGACTTTTCAGAACTCTTCGTGGGCATACTGCTTCAGTTCAAAGCCTTGCATCTATCACAACCTAATGGCAATTTGGTAATTTTTTCTTTTTCTCAATAATCTTTAATGATTTACATTTTTGCCATTATCTCACCTCTCTCCTCCATTACAGATATGTTCAGGCTCTTGGGATTGCAGAATCAACGTGTGGCAAACAGAGTGTAATGAAGCAACTATTGTATCAGTAAAGAAAAGGAAAAAAGGGAACAAGGAAGAAGAATCTCAATCAAAGGTATATTTTTATATTTTAATTTATATTTTCATTAAGTTTATTGATAATTTGGTTAAAAAATAAATATAGGGGGAGGCTGTATCTACACTTGTGGGCCATACTCAATGTGTATCTTCAGTTGTTTGGCCTGAATATCGAACAATTTATTCAGCATCATGGGATCGGAGCACATCCCATTATGGTACATGAGATGTTGATGGTTTATTTAGATGTTTTTTTTTTCAATATAATCCAAGGTTTTTTCCCCTTAGTTATGGGTTACCTAAGAACATCCATGATAAGATGGTAGACTTCTTTTGTTGAGCTTTTTCGTGACGCATCTCATCAATTTAAAAAGCTCAAAATGCCTCCACATTTGGAATTTTTTTAATCAAATAATGGGACCTATAAGTCCTGTTTTTGTTGTTTTATTGTTGTTTGTAGAAGTTTTTGTTTATATTTGGTTGAAAAAACATATATATAGAACATACTATATTTATTAAAGAAGCTCGTGATATGAACTATTTAAAAAATGTATTTGATTGGATAAGTTTGTCATATTTGTTTTCCTTACATTCAAAAGTTTTTTTTTTTTTTTTTTTTTTTTTTGAAACGGATTCAAAAGTTATTTGATCTCATAAACAATTAAAATACTTATATCGTGGACATGTTCTGTTATTTATAATATATATCTTTACTACTTTGACCTGTAATAGGTAAATTGATTATTTCTCTAGAACATGAAACAAAGTGGTTATCTAATTAAGTGAATCCAATAAAAATAAAATAATCAATTATAATTGTGTCAGGTCGGGTTGTAGACCTTAAAACCGGACTGAATAATTTAACTGGTTAAACCGAAAACCTATCAGGTCACCAATATTGATTCAAAAACTTAAACAAATTGGTTGCAATTATACAGAAGAAACTGTGTGGTTTAGTTCAAAACTGGCTAAACCAAGAGCATATACAGGTAAAAAATTTTACTATATTTTATCAATTTAAAGTTAGGCACAATGAACATGTATAAACTATATATATAATTTAAAATTACAATTTCATAGCACACCTGTGTTATATACTTCATCTGAATCTACGCAGTTGACAAAGATTGCACACTTGCATTTGCATACAAATTTCTATAAACCCCGAAAAGAAAATCCATCCCAGATGTTTACATCTATAAACATATTAGATGGATTCTCTTTCATCAACCCTCATAACACTATTTACAAGATTATAATAATAACTAAAAATTTATAAAATTTAATATAATTTGGTTGGTTCAGATTGGATTTGAATATAATCTGTATTAATTATTTGGATTCACACCTTGAAAACCGAAATCAATAGGATTCACTTGGTTGGATTGGATTGCAGACTGATCCATCTAAACGAAGAATATGTGACTGTGGATTGATATGGGAACAACTTTTAATAACTTCTGATATCCTCAGCCACCTCCAACTTTTAGCACTTGTCAGCATCAGCCCCTTTGCTTTATTCTGTGACCCTCAAATTCTTTAGATTAGCAGGCCAAGAGCTTAAACTTTAGCTTAATGACCAATAGAACTACTAAAAGTAAAACCTGCATTAATCAACTTGCAGAAACCTTTCCAAGTTAATAACACAAATAAAATGGACATTTAATCATTGTTAAGATTGCATGATAGGGTAAGTACAGCAAATTATATAGTACAAATCAGTTACAATGGAAGAGAGCCATCAGCAAATTAAGCACAGCTAAAAGTTGCAAAATTGGCTGATCAATTGGGATTACAAGTCAGATTGTAGCTGTATGTTATAAGTGAGAAGAATTTTGGGAAATTAAGTATAAAGTGTTATAAGTATCAAATTTATAAGATGTTGGGACTTTTACCCATATTTTATACTTGTCTCTTATACTTGAACAAGACAAATGTTTGGGCAGAATTTGGATCGCAAGGGAGGAGAAAGTTTATTATTAAGCAAGAGCCAAGAGGAGGAATGATCTGACTGATACAACATATCTAATCTATATATACACCAACCAACACGCTCAAATAACTAATTAATTAACACTCTTCCATAATTTAGTCTAACATCAGTTGCTTCCCGTGGCGCTCCCCGTCTAACCGTTTCTTTATTTAGTCCCTTGCATTCACTGAACATCAAGTCTCGGATAGATATGTTGGTTAACCACATGGGCAGTTCTTGTATTCCGAATCCATCTATGCGTAACCAAGACAGTGAGGTGAGGTGTTGTATTTCTTCAGGTATCGACTCCCAATGATCCCAACCATTTAACGCTAACAAGTGAAGGTGGTCCCTTAACTTCTCGATGCCTTGGAGACTTGGGAAAGAATCCAGCTCCTTTGAGAAGTGACCAAGTACCAAATGGTTTAAGCAGGCAAAACAGTCAAACATTTTCTGAGGCAAGGAAGTCAGTTTCCCGCATTTGGTAATATGCAAAGTATTCAAAGAATGACACTGGTTGGGCAGATTGGTTATTTCTGAAAGACCAGGACAATCATCGATCAGTAAATTTTCAAGAGATGTGAGGCCTTGTATGCTCTTAATGGACGCCAGACCACTGCAATTATATATACATAAGTAAACAAGAGGATGGGGATGGCATTCATCTAAGAGAATAATGTTTGGGCAATCATAAATCTCCAAACTCTGGAGGACATGGGATATCATTTTTGAGAAGTTGGGTGCTCCATCTATCCACTTTTCCAGTCTTTTCATATCTAAAATTGCAAGCGATCTCAATGATGGAGACAAAGGCTCCGTTGATCCAGTAACACCACAACTCCTTAAGCATGTCAAGCTGTCCATTCCCCATAACACAAGATCTTGAAGATGTGGTAGGTGCTCAAGCGTCGGAAGAGAGAGGCATATCCTGCAGTCAGATAGTCTGATTGACACGAGCTTGTCAAGGGGCGTCCCTTTCCCATCAATATTGATTGCCATCTTCATTACCCATTCCGGAAAATTATCACCTGTAAAATTGTTAATTTTCAACTTTTTCACGTCTCCTGGGGGCTGCAAGCCTTCCAGTACATCCTTGTCGTTCCGGTTGGCATCTTCATCATCGTTCCCACTCCAATTGAATTCAATCTCGTATAAATTTTTCTTTCTAGATAAATCTGCCTTGACCGCATCCTCTTTGCTACGGACATTCTCTAGATGTGAAATATAGAGGCCTCCAGTAAGGTTATTCAAATGGCGTAGCTCTTCAATACCTTGTCCCTTCCTTCCAACCACTTTGATGGAAGACAGTTTTCGAAGATAAATCAACTGTCCCAGGACATAGGTGGGAATATCTCCATCACACATGAAATACCGCAGGCTTATCAAATTTCTCATGGCTTTTGGAAGCTTCTTGAGATGACAGCAACCTTGCAACTTCAGAGTTTGCAAGTGGTATAATTTACCAATCGATTCACGAAGAATACGGATCCTTGTATATGACAAATTAAGATACCTGAGATGCACCAACCCTCCAATTGAATCATCTAAATTCTCAATACTATATCCGTGGAGTTTTAGGATGCGTATGCACTTTAATCGTTGAGATGAAAACTTCTTCTCAACTTCACCGTTGATGAACAATGTATGCAAAGTTCTAGCCACTGTATTCCTTTCAATGAACATAGAAACCTTGGCTTTGAATTTATCATCCTCGTTCTGTTGGTAAAAAGCGAGATGTTTAACCAGAGGGATACGTGCAATGTCATCATTTGTTGCATCCACCAGACATAAGCTTTCATGTTTTGAAAGTGATAATGAAAGATCATGCACCAGATCATGCATGCTACAACGACCGATGTGACCATACTCATCCCTTTCAACATCTTGGAGCAACGAATTGCTGACCAAAATTTGAAAAATATCATTCCCAACATCCTCCATCTCCTTGTTCTTTTCCTCATCTGCTTGAACCAATCCTAAAGCCATCCAAAGTTGGACCAGTTCTTCCTTTTCAAAGACTGTATCTTTCTTAAAGATGGAACAATATGAAAAGCATTGCTTGACAATAGAATTGGGGAGATTATCAAAGCTCAGTTCCAAACTCTTTTGAACTCTATCCCTTTCTTCTTCTAGATCCCAAACATTGCTATTTTTTATGGCCAACCACTTCTCTGTGTCATTGTAATGTGCCAACATGCCACCTATTACATTTAATAGCAACGGTAAACCACCACATTTTTGAACAATGTTGCGGCCTATTTTCACCAGGGGATGCTGAAGTGCCTGCCACAAACGCTTTTTCTCTGAAGATGTCCCAACAATGATCGTTAGAAAGACCTTTTAAAGGACAGGAATCCATGTGCATATCATGAGTTCCGATTTCAAGTTTACGTGTAGTGACAAGAATGCCACTTCCATTTTGTGAGCATACATTTAACATACAACTCCTAAACTCTTCCCAGTATGGCCTCTCTTCGACCCAAACGTCATCCAAGACGAGCAAATATCTTTTTGATGCCAATTGCTCTTTAAGACTTTCAATTAAATTGGCCCTTAAGTCCGATGTAGGTTTCTTTTTGGCAAGAGATTCGTAGATCTTTGCAAGAAGTGTATTGATGTCAACCTTAACTGACACACACAACCATGCTTTAACATCAAAATGTTGCTCGATCTTTTGATCATTGTACACGGACTTAGCCAAAGCGGTCTTCCCAATCCCGCCCATTCCCACAATGGGAACAATGCTAAGTTTTTCTTCTTTTCTTGATTGGGTTAAAAGTTCAATGATATGGAGTTTATCATCATCCCTCCCAACAATTTTAAATTGTTCTTGATTTGGAACAGTCTCTCTCCAATAGAGACGATCTAGAACAGGGCCAACAGGGTGTTCATTTTGTAGTCCTAAACTGTTTGCTTCTGTATTGATCTTAAGTAACTTTTCATTGATGTTTTGGATTTTATGACCTATTTTATAACGAAAGGAAAACCTTTTCAAGCTTGGAAGGCACACTACCTTTTTTGCCATTCGATATTGTTTCTTTATTTGATGCCTCAGCATTTCGTAATCAACCTCATCCAACACATCATCAGCTTCACCCACAACATCTTTTAGCTGCTTCAGCCATACCATCACAACCTCTGATTCCTTTTTTCGCTCCGCATCACGTAACTTGGCACGAATCAGGTCCAATGTTCTGTGAAGGCTGGTCAGCTTTTCTTTGTAACCCCAGGCAATGGCGAGTTCACCCGCAGCAATAGACAACACCTTTTTCAATATCCCCTCAGCAGCAATAGTGACTAATGCTTCAGCCATTTTCACTGTTTATAAGAGAGAGGAAGAGGGGATGAATGGTGAAGAAAGATAGAAAACGATAAGAATCTATGAGATAGTGGAACAAAGAGAGACCCAAAAAATTAATAGAAATGGAAATTCATTTGTTGGCGTGTGTAGTGGAAAATGGTATCGAATCAGAATTGAAGGTGTCTACTAAGTACTAATTAAGTTATACCTTTCTTAAGTTACAAGTTTAGAACATACACTTTGCTAATTTTCTTTTCATTTCTTTTGTTTTTTTCCTTTTGTCATTATTACTTATCTAAAATATTAATATATCATTATATTTTATGTTTTAATAGTTAATATAAAATGTTTCATTTATAAACTAGAATTGATCTTTGTAACTGGTTTATTTTCATTTACCTTTTGTCCTTTTGATATACCTCTATATTGTAATACGATATGTAAATATATCTTTCCATTTTAATCCCTACATTTCTTTATACGGGTGGAATACTTTTTTTCTTATATGGAACATGGAAATTTTTGTAATAATTGTGACAATGAGAATATAACTAAGATAAAATTACATAAATGGTCCGTATGAAATCCAAAATTCACATATATCATCCCTAACTTTTTTGCTTGATAAGGATGACCTATGTCGTTATAATTTCTTATGTAGTTGGTCTGTTTCATTTTATTACAAGTTTGATCCAAAATTATTGTTTTACCCCTTTTTATTGGTTTTGATTTTTTATGGACCATACAAGCATTTCTTTTGGATTTGTTTATCAGTTCGAATATCTCTTCCCTCCACAAATAAATGGTGGGTTTGTATTTCACATTGTGTTGGTGTGTAGTTTGTTTTTTCTTTGTGTTTATATTCATTGATCTTGTGACGTAATGGATGAAACTTGGTTGCCTCTGAGATCTGGACTCAAATTTTGAAGGTGGTGTGTTTAATAGTGTTGTGATCGGAAATAAATAGAAGAAAATTATAATAAATATTCAAAAGGGTAAAGTAGTCATTTTATAGTAAGAAATTGAAACCACATGGACCATCTTCTTCAATATATCATTTTATAGCAGCCTACTTGCTTTTTATGTAGTCTTATATCTACTATTGCTTCAAATAGAAAGCAAGTTGCTATAAATTGACTAAAATATTCTGCTTTTCTCATTTTATAGCACTGTACCCTTCGTTTGTGTCAATTTATAACACTGTGCTTTCTATTTATGTCTTCTTATAGCTAGTATGACTTTAAGCAGAAATTAGGTTCCTATATATAAATTGAGTAAAATTTTATTTATGTTATTAAATAGCAATGTACTATTCATTTATGTCATTTTATAGCCTCCTATTTTCCATATAGGCCATCTTATAACTATTGTGCCTTTAAATAGATAGTAGGTTGCTATAAGTAGATAGTATGTTGCTATAAATTGTGCCTTTAATGTCTTAAATCTTGTTTTACCATGGTTATCTGTTACATTATATTTCTAACAATCACAAAAATATCAAGAAAACAAAAATATCAAATGCAAATTTCAAACATGGTTATCTGTTACATTATATTTCTAACAATCACAAAAATATCAAATGCAAATTTCAAACATGATTTACAGAAAAGAAAACAAAAATATCAAATGCAAATTTCAAACATGGTTATCTGTTACATTATATTTCTAACAATCACAAAAATATCAAATGCAAATTTCAAACATGATTTACAGAAAAGAAAACAAAAATATCAAATGCAAATTTCAAACATGGTTATCTGTTACATTATATTTCTAACAATCACAAAAATATCAAATGCAAATTTCAAACATGATTTACAGAAAAGAAAACAAAAATATCAAATGCAAATTTCAAACATGGTTATCTGTTACATTATATTTCTAAAAGTTGGCGTATTTATGCAAAAGTTAGCGCATAATGGGAAGATCTCATTTCTCTATTAAAAAAGGAACATCCATATATAGCTTACTCCTCATTAAGTCCATTAAGTCAAAAAACAACAACTCGTTTCTTATAAACTGCTGGCAGACTAAAAGCATACCTTATCTGTTAAAAAGGTAAAAAAAATCTAATAAATGAGAAACAATTTCAAAGATGAATTCATCAAAGATACAAAGTGAATTCAAATCTGTGATTTTTGGTAAATAAATAAATATTTGGTGAGGACCTGACAGGTCAATAAGAAAATTGATATGTAGGATAATCACATTGGGGCTTACCTTATCTTAAGGAATCATAGTTGAAAATAGCCATAGAAATTTAAAGGCTAATTTCTTGCAATTAACCTTGTTCTTGTAATTATATACCAAGAAATGAAAGTAGTTCAATATACCAAAATTTCCCAACTTTTGGTCACACAAATGATAATATATTAAGGACAAAAACATAGCTTTAGTTTCACAATTTTCAAACAGGATAATCAACAGTTTTGACAAATTAATTACTAAGAAATAAAATAAAAACGAAGTTTACAATTGATGAAATACATGTTACATAGTTGAAATATGTAAGATGATAAGTCCATAAGGGGAGTTCATCGTTGTAACATTAAAAAGATTTAATGAATATTGATCAGTATAACTAACTTCATCAGGAAATTCCTTCATGTGGTCTTGTGGTTGGGTTTCTCTAAGCCAGCCAAAAAAAGCTACACAAAAACAATTATTTCAGACTGACAATTAATTACTTAAAAAAACAAAAGTACACATGATCATGTTAAGGTGCCCTAAAACACTTGATAAATTTATCAATGAAAAGATGTTACAAATCACAATTATATTTTTCTCCCCCAAGAGTTAGAATGCAACTCGAATAATGTGTGAAATCATGCATGGATCAGATTTGAATTGGCTCCCAAATCAGTGTAAAATAATGTGCTAGATATAGTAAAATCCAAATAGTTTAGAAACACATATTTATCATGTATGTATCTTTGGGTATATGTATTTGTATGTATATGGATATAGTAAACTTATAGAGGCTAAGACTTTGTATGAAAAGTGATCTATTTATCACAATGATCCTGATGAACACCAAATGAAAAATAATATAATGATACAGAGAAGGACACTGAAGGCAACGATGTTTAAGGAAAATTCAAAGGATACGTAATATAATGAACACAATAAGGGGAACATAGAATCTGTGGAGGTCTTTTCATTGAGGAATTTTATCAAACACTTGGTGTTCATAAAAAGAGGAGTTCAACTGTGATCAATTTGTTATTGGAAAGCATTACCACAACCAAGAAAAGAATAAAGCAGGTTAAAATGTCACAAGAAAGAAAACCAAATTTACATAAATGAATAAACTACAGTTTAGAAGGTCGCCTGATAAGATCACCATCACCAGTGAAGAAAGAAAGATCCCGGTGGCTCATTGCTGGAGAGTAAAGCTGAAAAAAAAAAAAAAAAAAAAAAAAAGATGAGTTAGCCGTATTTCAATAACTCAGTTAGTTGGTCATCAGAGAGTTAATCCAGTCAATTTCATATGTGAGGAGGCAGCGATGGGGAGTTGAAAACGAAGAGGGGCTCAGGGGCAACTCAAGAAACAGTGTCATATCATCCCGATTTCAAAATGTCCACAAAGTATCATAGCATCCCCATTTTGATTTCAAATACTAGTTGTATCATGATTCATGGGCTCCCTAGTTTTGTATCCACGCAAAACAGCCATGACAATCTTTTATTTCGACGATTAGTTTCTCTAAGATTCCGTACATCCAAATAGTTTAGATTCTATTTTTATATTTTAGACAATTTCAACAGAATTATGTAAAACCAATATGTGTATATCATACTTTTTATCCAACAAACTAAACAGGTTAAAAAAATTAATGAAAAAGTGCATGAAAACAAAATTTCCAAAAAAAAATCATTAAGAAATGTGTTTAAATCAATCCTATCACTAGTTCATTAAGAACTTATTGGTTCTAGAATTAATGTCAATATGTCATATGTAGAAGATTTTATGTTATGGGCATTAACATTACATACTGTCAGGCATATCTGGGGTGCCCGACCTACCCTTCGGTCCTAACAACCGAAGTTGGGGACTATTCCCCTCCTACTACCACTATCACATATAACATATCATGCTAGCATATAAACATACCAGATAGTAGCGAACCAGAAAATTATCACAAAGACAATCATCTCAACTATAATCAACTACTAGTGGGTCGGCCTTGGTGCCTTAGACCCACTTCTACTGTAAGGTAACTCACCTCGTAAAACTGCATATCGAATCTCGCGGAAAGTAGTCTCTAGCAGCTGCTCTGATGACTCCCGGCTATCATAATCACATTAACAATCAATTAGAGTCTATAACACTACTTAGGGTAAAATGACCATTTTACCCCTTGGTCTAATTGGAACATTCATAAGATCCAATTCTAACTTATTAAACCCAGCCCTCCTATGGCCCATCAAAGACTCCCTAAGGGCCCACTAATTGCCCAATTTCTGAATTGGGCCTTATCCCCCAAATGGGCCCATTACAAGTCCAAAAAGTTCCAAGTCCAAATATAATAATTCCAAAGGGTCCAATCATGGCCCAATAGGCCCAATACTCTAGTTCCAGATTCCCAAGTCCAAAATTATACTTCACAATAGTCCACGAGGCCCAATAGTCCAGGCCCAGTCCCTTAAGGCCCAAAAGCCCAGCATATCCACTCTGCATGCGTACGCACGGCGTACCTGGCACGTTCACCCAGCGTACACTGGCCTTGACCAAAATGGGGAGTTGACCCAGTACATACAAATATCATTATCTGTTCGGTCACCTTACCCATACAAGGTAAGTACTCTCATGTTAGAAATTGATGAATATTCTGATTTTTTTTTTGGAGTGCAAGGGTAAAATGGTCATTTAGACAGATAGATATCATTATCTATTCGGTCACTATACCCATACATGACTTGATGGGACCTGAAGTCATGTCTCCATTAAGTGAAAATGAAATGGTCATAATTTATATACAAGGTTTGTGTTTGTGAATTTGTTCTAATAGTAATGTTTTAGGGCTGAATGCAGAAATTTGAGAAACTGAAACTTGTATGCCTTCAGTATGCTTCTGCAACTCAATGGCTAATTAGCTCCATTGAAGCTCCCGATTCAAACAGTTCCTTTGATGATTTGGATTCATCTTCCTTGGAAAATGTAAAGGTTTTGAAGCTATGAAAGTCTTCCAAAAAACCAAATTCACCCACAGATGAGTCTACAGTCATCGAATGTGTCCTCTAAGATCTTAAAACTATACCCCCATATTTCTTTCTATGTATGTATGTATGTATGTATGTATATATGTATGTATATATATACTATATATGTATGTGTATGTATATGTGTGATGGAGTGGAGTGATTTTTGGCAGGAAATTTGAAAGGGAGTTTAGTAGTGAGCTGGAGAGTTTAAGGCCGATATTGAGTAGCAGGGCACAAGCAGAACCATATTTGACTCATCTTGCACAGTTGATTCTTGGTGTTGGTATGGATCACCACATCTAGATTTTTTTTCTTCAGGTTTACAGTTTGCGTGTTGATTGTATTGGGTTTTTTTTTTTTTTTTTTTTTTTTTTTTTGTATATATCTATTTTGGAATTAGACTGTTTTTGGGAAATTTTATTGAATGAATGATTAACGACTTGTGTAGATTTTATAGGTTAAATGGCACAAAAAACACTCTTTTTACATAGAAATTCGATTTTGACACCGTGTTTTTTTTTGTGTCAATTTTGACACTGTGTTTTCCAATTTGTTACAATTCTGACCACTTGACCGGTTAACCAGGTTGCATGCTGACGTGAAATGATGACGTGTCAGTTTTGATGACGTGACATGTTGATATAATATGCTGATGTGTCAAAATTGAATTTTTTTTCTCACAAAAAACAGTAAGTTTTCATTTTTTTTTTTTTCGATTTTGACACTAAGTTTAATTTTTTCTTTCAACTTTGACACTATGTTGTTTTGTTCCGGTGAACCCCTTCCTAGTCAGTAGGTAAAGTCAATTGTTAAAGTCTTCCCTCAATTGAGACGGTACATGACTTACAATAACCCTAAATTCAATAGCGATGGCCATGAAATCAATGAAGGCTCCATCTGTTTCTCATTTTGTATGAATTACATCACAACAAATCGAAGGTTTAAATCAAAAAATATAGCAACGGTGTCTCTTCCGATTTCAATCAACATTCTTCACTCTGTTCTTTATCTTCTTTGTTATTGAACGAGTAACCTAATCATGAACATCAAATCTGATCGACGACGGTGTGTGTGTGTGTGTGTGTGCCCGTCTCAGTTGAATAATTGTTACCCAGAAACCAATCGCCACCCTCATTTTCCTTTGTTCACAACCAATTTGATTAGGTATCAGATTGAATAATCGTCTTCATGAGATCACTAATATATACAAAATGAGGGGCCTTCGTCTTAATTAGATTGGGAAGGGAAATTGATGTGGACGGAAACAGGAAACGATGGGGTGATTGTTTGTGGCTGATCAGCGAGCATCGGTCGAGGAAGGAAGACGAAAGTAGTAGGCGGTTGCAATCTGTCTCCGTCTTTAACGATTAGGTAACGAATGTACAGTCGAAGTCGCTAGGGAACTCTGACGTTGGCTGGTGATTTCAAGAAGGGGAGGGCGTCAATCTTCGGCGATGGTTGGGAGGTCATGAGGAGGGGCGTCGGCACTCCAGGGCTACTCCGGTGATTTTCTTCTTCTTCTGGTCCGATCGACTGCAACATAGGAGGGGACAAAAGGTTCATCGGAAATTGAACAACAACAATTGAGGGATGATTGTGAGGAGCTCGATCGAGCAAGGTGTGCTTAGATTAATCCCCAAAGTTGCTGACGAGGCAGAAGTCTACTAAGGTCCAAGTATTGCTGACGAGGCTACATGTCATCATTTTCTAACCTATTTGGCATATCTAACCGATTATAATGGGTTGTTTTACCCAAATTGGCCGGTAAAATACAAGTTGATGCCCTTAGAAAGCAAAAAAAATAAGATGAGGGATCTTTTAAACCAAAACCCGTAAGTTTGTTGGGCTACAGTGAAATTTACCCAAAAATATATTTATAAGGTTTCAAATGGAAAATAGACAAAATTGAACAAAATTTGATAAATGATGCTCGATTGGAACAAAAAAACATAGTGTCAAAATTGAAATAAAAAATTAAACTTAGTGTCAAAATCGAAAAAAGTGAAAACTTAGTGTTTTTTGTGGGAAAAAAATCAATTTTGACACGCCAGCATGTCATGTCAGCATGCCACGTCATCAAAGCTGTCACGTCAGCATGTAACCTGGTTAACCGGTCAAGTGGTCATAATTGTAACAAATTGGAAAATACAGTTTCAAAATTGAGACAAAAAAACACGGTGTCAAAATCAAATTTCTATGTAAAAAAAGTGTTTTTTGTGTCATTTACCCGATTTTATAGTAGTAAAACATGGATCATCCAGATTTGATTTAGCCAAACACAATTTGTTTCTTGTTATTAAAATGATATGGAGATTTATGTGATGCTCTTTTAAATGTCATGCCTTTTGAAAACAAACTGAACCGACCCAACCAAATTATAATTTAGTTGGTTCAAACTGGATTTGAATTTAATTTGTATTATTCGGATTCATGTCTTGAAAACCGAAATCAATTGGATTCACCATCGAAACAAAAACCAAAATATGACTTGATTGATATGGGAACTATTAATAACTTATGTTACCCTCAGCCACCTCCAACTTTTAGCACACGATAGGATCAGCCCCTGCACTTTATTCTGTAGCCCTCAAGTTCTTTAGATTAACTGCCTGTCCTTGAACTTTAGCTTTATGACCAATACAACCACTAAAAGTAAAAGCTGCATTAATTAACTTGCAGAAACCTTTCCAAGTTAATAACACAAATAAAATGGACATTTAATCATTGTTAAGATTGCATGATAGGGTAAGACAGCAAATTATATAGTACAAATCAGTTGCAATGGACGAGAGCCATCTTGCAATGAATTAGATAAATGATGAATTATGACAGAATATTAAGCACAACTAAAATTTGCAAAATCTGTTGATCAATTGCGATTCAAAGTCAACGGTAGCTGTAAGTTATAAATGAGAAGAATTTTGGGATATTAAGTATCAAATTGTAAAATGTTTGGATTTCAGTTCTAGACATCTTTTGTACTTGTGGCTTATACTTATACAAGAAAGTGAGAAGAGAGTATATTATTGAGCAAGCGGAGGAATGAGCGATCCAACATATATGTATGCACCAACACATCAAATAACTAATTAATTAACATTCTCCATAATTTAGTGTGACATGAGTTGCTTCCCGTGATCTTCCCCGTCTAATTGTTTCTTTATTTAGCCCTTTGCAACCTCAAATGTCGGATAGATGACCACATGGGCAGTTCTCGCATTCCAAATCCACTTATGGTGAACACTGTCAGTGAAGTGAGTGAAGTGAGGTGTTGTATTTCTTCTGGCATTGAGTCCCAATGATCCCAACCTCTCAATTCCAATGAGTGAAGGTGGTTTCTTAACTTCTCGACGCCTTGGAGACTCGGGAAAGAATCCAGCTCCTTCGAGAACGGACCAAGTGTCAAACCACTTAAGAACGCAAAACAGTCAAACATTTCATGAGGTAGGGAAGTAAGTTTGTAGCAATCGGTAATTTGCAAAGTCTTCAAAGAATGACACTGGTTGGGCAAATTGGATATTTCTAAAAGACTCTGGCAGTAGGAAATTTCTAATGATTCAAGAGATGTGAGGCCTTGTATGCTGTTAATGGAGACCAGACCATTGCAGCCCAATATCTCTAAGGAAACAAGAGGGTGGGGATGGCATTCATCTAAGAGAATAATCTTTGGGCAATGACGAATGACGAAGCTCTGGAGGACAGGGGATATCATTTTTGAGCTGTTGGGTGCTCCATCTATCCACTTTTCCAGTCTTTTCATATTATATAGTCGGAGCGATCGCAACGATGGAGACAAAGGCTTTGTTGATCCAGTAACATTGGAACTCCTTAAACATGTCAAGCTGTCCATGTTCTCCAACTTAAGATCCCAAAGATGTGGTAGGTGCTCAAACGTCGGAAGAGAGAGGCAGCTCCAACATCCAGATAATGTGATCTCCACCAGCTTGTCAAGGGGCGTCTCTTTCCCTTGGATATTGATTGCCATCTTCATTACCCATTCCGGAAAATTATCACCAGAAAATCTTCTAATTCTCAATATTTTCACACCTCCAGGGGTTTGCAAGCCTCCCAATACTTCCTTGTCGTTTCTGTGGTCAACTCCATAATTTGTACTCCAATTAAATTCAATCTCGTTCAATTTTTTTTTTCCAGATAAATCTGCCATGACTGCATCCTGTTTGCTACTAATATTTTCTAGATTGGAAATACAGAGCTTTCCACTGAGGTGTTTTAACCGGCTTAGCTCTTTAATACCGTGTCCATCATTTCTAAGCATGCCCAAGGAATTAGGCATTAATGTTCGAAGAGAAGTCAATTGCCCCACGATATTGTTGGGAATGCTTTCTTCAGATTTACAAAATCTTAGGCTTATCAAATTTTTCATGGATTCTGGAAACTTGTTAAGATGATAGCAATTTTGCAACTTCAGAGTTTGCAAGTGGTATAATTTACCAATCGATTCAGGAAGAACACGGATAGGCGTAGATGACAATTTAAGATACCTGAGATGCACCAACCCTCCAATTGAATCGTCTAACTTCTTAATACCATATCCGTTGAGTTTTAGGATGCGTATGCACTTTAATCGTTGAAATGAAAACTTCTTCTCAACTTCACCATTGATGAACAATGTATGCAAACTTCTAGCCATTGTATTCCTTTCAATGAACATAGAAACCCTGGCGTTGAATTCATCATCCTCGTTCTCTTCTTCGTAAAAAGCAAGATGTTTAACCTGAGGGATACATGCAATGTCATCATTTGTTGCATCCACCAGACATAAGTTTTCATGTTTTGAAAGTGATAGTGAAAGATCATGCACCAGATCATGCATGCTACAATAAGAGATGATGTGACCATACTCATCCCTTTTAACATCTTGGAACAACGAATTGGTTACCAAAATTTGAATAATATCATTCCCCACATCTTCCATCTCCTTGTTTCTTTCTTCATCCGATTGAATCAACCCTAAAGCCATCCAAAGTTGAACCAGTTCTTCCCTTTCCATGAGTGTGTCTTTCTCAAAGATGGAACAATATGTGAAGCATTGCTTGGCCATAGAATTGGGAAGATTATCAAAGCTCAGTTCCAAACTTTTTTGAACTCTCTCCCTTTCATCTTCTAGATCCCAAACTTTGCTATTTTTGATGGCCAACCACTTCTCAGGGTCACTGTAATTTTGCAACATACCTCCTATTACATTTAATAGCAAAGGCAAACCACAACACTTTTTGACAATATCACGCCCTATCTCCTCCAATTCAGGTTGTGGTGATTGTCCTTCTAGAAAGGCTCTCTCTTTAAAGATGTACCAACAATGATTATTAGAAAGACCTTTTAAAGGACATGAATCCATCGCCATAGCCTTAGTTCCGATGTCAAGTTTCCTGGTAGTGACAAGAATGCTACTTCCAATTTGTGACTTCACATTTATCATAACACTCCTAAAATCTTCCCAATATAATCTCTCTTCATCCCAAACGTCATCCAGGACTAGTAAATATCTTTTTGCTTCCAACTTCTTTTCAAGATCTCGAACTAAATTGGCCATTGTTTCCGACTTAGGTTTCTCTCCTACAACAGATTCATAGATCTTTGCCAGAAGTGTGTTGATGTCAACCTTAACAGACACACACAACCAAGATTTCACATCAAAATGTTGCTGGATTTTTGGATTATTGAAGACGGACTTAGCCAAAGTGGTCTTCCCTATCCCGCCCATTCCCACAACAGGAACAATCGTAAGTTTATCTTCTTTTCTTGACTCGGTTAAAAGGTGTATGATGCGCTCTTCATCCTCTTCCCTCCAAAAATTTTGATTTCGCCTAAATTTGGAATTGTCTCCGGGTATGGACGATAATGAACAACAGGGCCAGGCTGTTCATTTTGTAGTCCCAACTCGTTTGCTTGTTTATTGATTTGAGACAAATTTTCATTAATGTTTTTGATTTTATGACCCATTTCGCTACGAAAGAAAAGATTTTTCAAGCTTGGGAGTGAGGGTACCTTTGTTCCCACCCGATCTCGCTTCTTTACCTCACGCCTAAGCATTTCGTAGTGAAACTCATCCAACACATCATCAGCTTCAGCAACCACATCTTTTAGCTGTTTCAGCCACTCCATGACACTATGTTTTTGACCTTTCTCATTCTCGGCATCCTGTAACTTGGCACGAATCATTTTCAAGGTCCCTTCAAGTGTGTACAACTTCTCTTTGTAACCCCAAGCAAGGGCAATTTCGTTGGCAGCTATGGAAGCTACCTTTTTCAGGATCGCCTCGGCAGCAACAGTAACTAAAGCATCGGCCATTTTCAAATTTCAATGGTGTGTGTATGTGTGTTTGAGAGATGAGAGATAGAAAGAGAGAGGGTGAGAGTGAAATATAAGGTCACAGAAATCAGGGGAATCCTATATGTATGGTTAGGAATAAAAGTTATCCATATATAAGAATTATTGTTTCTCTTTCTAGCCATTAAATTCTCTATGAATAACTAAAAGAATATCTGATAAAAAAGAAGGAAAAAAATAAATGAGGGCATATTTTGTTATCCATCCACAGATTTTTATAGTTAGTTAACAATTACACCCTTAGCTTAAATTTAGAGAGAGAGAGAGAGAGAGAGAGAGAGAGAGAGAGAGAGAGACCCAAGGATATACTTCCAAACTCACTACGCTCCTTCTTCCTTAGTAGCGCCGCGACAATCCTTCTACGGAGCTGCCTAACGAGTCTGTCATGTCAAATAAATCTCATTCGCTAATCCATCATTCATGTCACAAGGAATGCCACATGTATATGTCTATAATACACAACAAAATTGTGTCATAATACAAGATTGAGGAAGGCAGACGCCCTCACTCTTCTAATTCCAACATTCCAATTTTCTAATTCCAACATTCAAATTTGTTTATGTTCGATCATATTAGTTTCTTTTATGTTTATATATGATTAATTATATTTGATTACATAAGTATATTATATGTTTATATTATATGTTTGTTTATGTTTATATGTGTTCAATTATATTTGTTTATATATGATCATTTTTTTAACAAAAGGGTATATAGTAACAAGATATCTTCATTCTTTTAACAAAAGGGTATATAGTAACGAGATATCTTCATTTTTTTTAACAAAAGGGTATAGTGCATAATACTAGCTGCAGACACACGCCTCAATAGATCTTTCAAATGTCCATGGTGGCTTTTACGTTATACTTCATATTTGTTTGCAAGAGTCATCTAGTCGTATAAGATATAACAGAAATTAATTCTAAATAGTATTGGTATCTAAAGCTTTCATGATGACTATTTAAACTGGAAATTTTCTTTAAGAAATCAACCAATCAATATGTTAATTCCAGTCTTAGTTTTTTACTTTGAAAAATCATTTTGACCAGACCAGACATTTTAGGCCACATGCACCTCTGGTTCTAGGGTGGGGCCAAGTCGGCCATATGGCGATGATGTAGCAATGCCATAACAATAGTAGAGGAAGAGATTAAAGTATGATGTCTATCGTGCTTAGTTTCTACAAATATAATTCCAATTAAACACAAACATCGACCAAAGTTCAATCAATTCTACCATCACAACAATACTAAAAAGATCAAACAAGGGTTGTTAACAATGCAATACTGGCTTTATACATAATACCAAACCAAATCCTACACCCTTTCTTCCATTAATTACTGCACCAAAATAAACCAAAAATTAGTTTTAAAGTCAACTTAACTCCATATTTTACTTGAAAAAGAAAAATTGTTTCTAATTTCAGAAATTGTATTTCTAATTTAACATCAATCATACCATTTACAGCTAGCTCATTCAGCATTATGGGATTGATCATGCTCGATGAAATCCAAGGCCTCTTCCATGGTGACAACATTTACACCACTAACACGGTGGTTTTTATGCGTGACACCCAACAATGGAGGTGGAACGGTTATCTAGGGCTTCTGAGGATGAGAGAGTGTTTTATGGAGGCTAGGGTGAGAGCCATTATGTTCCTTATATAAGGGCTGACCTTAAATTTAGGGTTTCTGGAAGATAGACGTACGTTGGGCGTACGTCGAGAGACCCCGCGTTCCTTTCCTGCATTACGCTGGGCGTACCCAGCCAAAATCATACATGCATGCTTGGCATGCATCAGACTCCTTTGCTAAACTTCCCCCTTAGGGACCCTTGCTGCCAATATCTTTAATTTGCAACATTTCCTCCATCAAAAGTCCGTTCTCGTCAATTCTTTATCCACATTAAGGACCGAAACGCCCTTACTTTTGATCTCGGGAACCCATAAATAGATATTTCAAGAACGGGGCGTTACAGTATGTATGTATGTATGTGTATGTGTGATGGAGTGGAGTGATTTTTGGCAGGAAATTTGAGAGGGAGTTTAGTAGT
Organism: Lactuca serriola; assembly: GCF_051521515.1. Taxonomy (NCBI): domain Eukaryota; kingdom Viridiplantae; phylum Streptophyta; class Magnoliopsida; order Asterales; family Asteraceae; genus Lactuca; species Lactuca serriola. The sequence continues at coordinate 69,069,094 of NC_136409.1, read as the reverse complement.
GAGCTGGAGAATTTAAGGCCAATATTGAGCAGCAGGGCACAAGCTGAACCATATTTGACTCATCTTGCACAGTTGATTCTTGGTGTTGGTATGGATCACCAGATGTAGATTTTTTTAGTATTTACTTTTTCAACTTTACATTTTGCTTGTTGATTGTTGATTGTATTGGTTTTTTTGTATATATATGTTTTGGAATGAGAGTGTTTTTGCTTGCATGATTAACCACATGTGTAGATTTCATGCCTCGTGAAAACCGAATTGTAAAAACCGATCCAACCGAATTATAATTTGGTTGGTTCATATTGGATTTGAATATAATTTGTATTATTTGGATTCACGCCTTGAAAACTGAAATCAGTTGGATTCACTTGTTTGGATTGGATCAAAGTGATCCATTTAAAGGAAGAATATGTGACTCTGGATTGATATGGAAACTTTTAATAACTTCTGATATCCTCAGCCACCTTCAACTTTTAGCACTTGACACCATCAGCCCCTCTGCTTTATTCTGTGGCCCTCAATTTCTTTAGATTAATAGGCCAAGAGCTTAAACTATTGCTTTATGACCAATTCAACTACTAAAAGTAAAACCTGCATTAGTTAACTTGCAGAAACCTTTCCATGTTAATAACACAAATAAAATGGACATTTACACATTGTTAAGATTGCATGACAGGGTAAGTACAACAAATTATATATTACAAATCAGTTACAATGGGAGAGAGCCATCAGCAAATTAAGCACAGCTAAAAGTTGCAAAATTGGCTGATCAATTGGGATTACAAGTCAGATGGTAGCTGTATGTTATAAGGGAGGAAGGAGTCGTTTCCCTCCTCCCGCCGAAACTGCTAAACCCTAGGTGGAGGGTATCGAACCCATCCAACCCCAAAACCACCGACCCCATCTTCTCCAACTTTCCTTCTTTGAGTTGTCTCTCCAGCGGGTTCCTGAAACCGCTAAACCCGCTATGACTCCTTCCACCCTAAGTGAGAAGAATTTTGGGATATTAAGTATAAAGTGTAAGTATCAAATTTATAAAATATTTGGACTTTTACCCATCTTTTGTACTTGTCTCTATACTTGAACAAGACAAATGTCGGGTACAATTTGGATCGTAAGGGAGGAGAAAATTTATTATAAAGCAAGAGGAGGAATGATCTGACTGATACAACATATCTATATATACACAAACACACTCAAATAACTAATTAATTAACACTCTTCCATGATTTAGTATAACATCAGTTGCTTCCCGTGGCGCTCCCCGTCTAACTGTTTCTTTATTTATCCCCTTGCATTTAAAGAACCACAATTTTCGGATAGATGACATGCTGGCTAACCACATGGGCAGTTCTTGTATTCCGAATCCATCTATGCGTAACCAAGACAGTGAGGCGAGGTGTTGTATTTCTTCAGGTATGGACTCCCACTGATCCCAACCTCTCAATTCTAACGAGTGAAGGTGGTCCCTTAACTTCTCGATGCCTTGGAGACTTGGGAAAGAATCAAGCTCTTTTGAGAACGGACCAAGTATCAACCTATTCAAGAAGGCAAAACAGTCAAACATTTTCTGAGGCAAGGAAGTCAGTTTGTCACAATGGATAATCTCCAAAGTCTTCAAAGAATGACACTGGTTGGGTAAATTGGTTATTGCTAAAAGACTAGGACAATTACCGATCATTAAATTTTTAAGAGATGTGAGGCCTTGTATGCTCTTAATGGACACCAGACCTGTGCAGGCTCCAATCTCTAAAGAAACAAGAGGATGCGGATGGCATTCATCTAAGAGAATAATCTTTGGGCAACCCATAATCACCAACTTCTTGAGGACAGGCGATATTATTTTTGAGCTGTTGGGTGCTCCATCTATCCACTTTTCGAGTCTTTCCATACCAAATAGCACAAGTGATCTCAAGGATGGAGACAAAGGCTTCGTTGATCCATTAACATCAGAGCTTCTTAAGCATGTCAAGCTCCCCATTTCTCTTAATAGAAGATCCCGAAGATGTGGTAGGCGCTCAAGCGTCGGAAGAGAGAGGCAGCTTCTACATCCAACTAATGTGATTGACACGAGCTTGTCAAGGGGTGTCCATTTCCCATCAATATCGATTGCCATCTTCATTACCCATTCTGGAAAATTAGCACCTAAAAATTTGTTAATTGTCAACTTTTTCACATCTTCCGGGGGCTGCAAGCCTTCCAGTACATCCTTGTTGTTTCGGTTGGCATCTTCATCATCGTTCCCTCTCCAATTGAATTGTATATTGTATAAGTTTTTCTTTCTTGATAAATTTGCATTGACAGCATCCTCTTTGCTCCTAACATTTTCTAAATTGAAAATATAGAGGCTTCCAGTAAGGTTATTCAAATGGCGGAGCTCTTCAATACCATGTCCCTTCCTTCCAACCACTTTGACGGAAGACAATTTGCGAAGATAAATCAAATGTCCCAGGACATAGGTGGGAATATCTTTATAACACATGAAATACCGCAGGCTTATCAAATTTCTCATGGTTTCTGGAAAATGCTCAATGTCTTTAGGCAACTTCAGAGTTTGCAAGTGGTATAATTTACCAATTGATTCAGGAAGAACACGGACCCTTGTATATGACAAATTAAGATACCTGAGATGCACCAACCCTCCAATCGAATCATCTAACTTCTCAATACTAAATCCTTCGAGTTTTAGGATGCGTATGCACTTTAATCGTTGAAATGTAAACTTCTTCTCAACTTTGACTTTGATGAACAATGTATGCAAAGTTCTAGCCATTGTATTCCTTTCAATGAACATAGAAACCTTGGCTTCAAATTCATCATCCTTCTTCTCTACTTCGTAAAAAGCGAGATGTTTAACCTGAGGGATACATGCAATGTCATCATTTGTCGCATCCACCAGACATAAGCTTTCATGTTTCGAAAGTGATAATGAAAGATCATGCACTAGATCATGCAATCTACAATGAGTGATGTGACCATACAACTCATCCCTTTCAACATCTTGGAACAACGAATTGCTGACCAAATTTTGAAAAATATCATTTCCCACATCCTCCATCTCCTTGTTTCTTTCCTCATCCGCTTGAACCAACCCTAAAGCCATCCAAAGTCCGACCAATTCTTCCCTTTCCATGAGTGTATCTTTCTCTAAGATGGAACAATATGTGAAGCATTGCTTGGCCAAAGAATTGGGGAGATTATCAAAGCTCAGTTCCAAACTCTTTTGAACTCTCTCCCTTTCATCTTCTAGATACCAAACGTCACTATTTTTGATGGCCAACCACTTCTCAGGGTCACCGTAATTTTGCAACATACCTCCTATTACATTTAACAGCAACGGCAAACCACCACACTTTTTGACAATATCACGCCCTATCTCCTCCAATTCAGGTTGTGGTGATTGTCCTGCTAGAAAGGCCCTCTCTTTAAAGATGTACCAACAATCATCATCGGAAAGACCTTTTAAAGAACAAGAATCCATTGACATAGCCTTAGTTCCGATGTCAAGTTTCCGGCTAGTGACAAGAATGCTACTTCCATTTTGGGACTTCACATTTATCATAACACTCCTAAAATCTTCCCAATATAATCTCTCTTCGTCCCAAACGTCATCCAGGACTAGGAAATACCTTTTTGAGCCCAACTTCTCTTCAAGACTTTCAATTAAATTGGCCTTTGTTTCCGACTTAGGTTTCTCTCGTGCAACAGATTCATAGATCTTTGCCAGAAGTGTGTTGATGTCAACCTTAACTGACACACACAACCAAGCTTTCACATCAAAATGTTGCTGGATTTTTGGATTATTGTATACGGACTTAGCCAGAGTGGTCTTCCCCATCCCTCCCATTCCCACAATGGGAACAATCGTAAGTTTTTCTTCTTTTCTTGACTCGGTTAAAAGGTGTATGATGCGCTTTTCATCATCCTCCCTCCCAAAAACTTTGAATTCGCCTAAATTTGGATCTGTCTCCGGGTAGGGACGATATTGAACAACAGGACCAGGCTGTTCATTTTGTAGTCCCAACTCGTTTGCTTGTTTATTGATTTGAGACAACTTTTCGTTAATGTTTTTGATTTTATGACCCATTTCACTACGAAATTTAAGCTTTTTCAAGCTTGGGAGAGAGGGTACCTTTATTGCCACCCGATCTCGACTCTTTACCTCACGCCTCAACATTTCGTAGTGAGCCTCATCCACCACATCATCAGCTTCAGCAACCACATCTTTTAGCTGTTTCAGCCACTCCATCACACTATGTTTTTGACCTTTCTGATTCTCGGCATCCTGTAACTTGGCACGAATCATTTTCAAGGTCCCTTCAAGTGTGTACAACTTCTCTTTGTAACCCCAAGCAAGGGCGACTTCGTTGGCAGCTATGGATGCTAACTTTTTCAGGATCGCCTCGGCAGCAACAGTAGCTAAAGCGTTGGCCATTTTCAAATTTCAATGGTGTGTGTATGTGTGTTTGAGAGAGGAGAGATAGAAAGAGAGAGAGAGGGTGAAATATAAGCTCACAGAAATCAGGCAATCCTATATGTATGGTTATGAATAAAAGTTATCCATATATAAGAGTTATTGTTTCTCTTTCTAGCCATTAAATTCTTTATGGATAACTAAAAGAATATCTGAGAAAATGGAAAAAGTAAATGAGGACATATTTTGTTATCCATCCACCGAATGTTATAGTTAGTTGACAATTATGCCCTTAGTTTTAATTAAGAGATATTGGAGAGAGAGAAACCGCAGGATTTACTTCCAAACTCACGACGCTCCTTCTTCCTCAGTAGGCGCCGCGGCAATCCTTCTACGGAGCTGCCTAAATAATCTACCATGTCAAATAAATCTCATTCGCTAATCCATCATTCATGTCACAAGGAATGCCACATGTATATGTCGATAATACACAACAAAATTGTTTCATAATACAAGATTGAGGAACACAAAGAGACGTCCTCACTCTGCTACTCTTCTAGTTCCAACATCCCAATTCGTTTATTTTCGTTCATATTAGTTTCTTTTATCTTCAATTATATTTAATTACATAAGTATATTATCTGTTTGTTTATGTTTATAGATGTTCAATTATTTGTTTATAATATGCTTGAATTAGTATCGAATAACAAGATATCTTCATTTTTTTAACAAAAGGGTATAGTGCATAAAACTAGCTGCAGACACAGGCCTGCATACATCTTTAAAATGTCCATGGTGGCTTTTACGTTAATGACTTCATATTTCTTTCCAAGAGTCATCTAGTCGTATAAGATGTAACAGAAATTAATTCTAAATAGTATTGGTATCTAAAGCATTCATGATGACTTTTTAAACTGGAAAATTTCTTTAAGAAATCAACCAATCAATATCATGTTAATTCCAGTCTTAGTTTTTTACTTTGAAAAATCTTTTTGACCAGACCAGACTTTTTAGGCCACATGCACCTCTGGTTCTAGGGTGGTGCCAAGTCGGCCATATGGCGATGATGTGGCAATGCCATTACAATACAACCTGAGCAAATAACAATAGTAGAGGAAGAGATTAACGTATGATGTCTATTGTGCTTAGTTTGTACAAATATAGTTCCAATTAAACACAAACATCGACCAGAGTTTAATCAATTCTACCATCACAACAATACTAAAAAGATCAAATAAGGGTTGTTAACAATGCAATACTCGCTTTATACATAATACCAAACCAAATCCTACACCCTTTCTTCCATTACTGCACCAAAATAAACCAAAAATTAGTTTTAAAGTCAACTTAACTCCATATTTTACTTGAAAAAGAAAAATTGTTTCTAATTTCAGAAATTGTATTTCTAATTTAACATTCATATATACCATTTACAACTCATTCAGCATTATGGGATTGATCATGCTCGATGAAATCCAAACGCCTCTTCCATGGTGACAACATTGACACGACTAACACGGTTTTTATGTGTGACACCTTAAATCTTGTCAGCAACTTTCACCAATTCAGACCTAAACGTTGTTGTAATAAACTGCGTGTTTGCCATATCAGCCAAACGCCGAACCATACTTACAAACAAACAAACAAATCGTCAACTCCCTAAACAATATACTATGTATATTCGCAAAAAAAATTATATCTTGTCTGAGAAAAACGACGTAAATGCCCTCAATTTGAAGTATGAGAGAAGGATAGGATTATTACTTCGGACTGCTGTCCGGTATTGAGGGTCAAGTGCAGCATCGATTTCATCAAAGAGGTAAAAAGGAGCAGGATCGCATCGTTGTATGGCAAATATGAGAGCCAATGCTACTACAGTTTTTTGGCCTCCAGATAACTGCTTCATGGACTGTGTGTCACCTTGTCTAGTGAAAGAAACCTGAAATATCAAATATTATATTAGTAGGAAATGGAATGGAATTCAATCACATTCCTATAATAAAAAAGCATACATACCTTCACTTTCACTCCAATGTATTTTTCAACGCGTCCCTCTCTATCAGGTAGAGGTCTATCATCATCATAGTCATTATCAACAGGATCACCATCTTGCTTTGATAAAATAGATAAAAAAAATCAACAAGTTCAATATAAAAAAAATGGCAGAAGTTGTTTAACAAAAAACATATAATAAAACGCAAAGCAACCTTCTTCTTCATCATGATCAAAATCCCATGACCACCTTGGACAAGTTCAGAAAATACTTCTCGAAAATGTTTAGCCACACCTTTAAATGTCCGCTCTATAGATTCGTCCTTACGTTGATCCAACACTGATATAAGTTCTTTGATTTTCTGATACACAAAATGTTGAAATAATTGAAAGTTCAAGGGTTTTTTTCTACATTTCTATTAGTATTAAGTAGTTTTCTCATTGAATAAATCAAATACCACGTGTGAAGATGATTCTGTGGTCTTTAGCATGTAGCTAGTTAATTCCTATATTTTTGCTAAGTTTCTAGTTTAAATAGCAAGGCATATGTACATTGTGTTTGTATCTCAGCTTGCTTTCTTATATTCTTCAATGAATAAGAAGTACTTTGCCTCAAACTATCTTCTGTGCCTTTAATTGTCATCTGTGCTTCTCTGTTCACTGTGCAGCTAGCTGTCTTTAAAGCTGTTTATTCCAGTTTTACCCTTCCCTGTCATTTAGCACTTGTTTTGTCCTCTATACAGTTTTGCTTTCCTGTGCCCTGTTTCCTGTTCTGGTAAAAAGTCTTTGTTACCCCTGCAAAAGAACAACATCTGGTATCAGAGCTTTCAAGTGCATGCCCAAGTACCAGTCTCGAGAAGAAATGACCAGAAACAGTGGATATGGCGACAAGGAAAGTCGTATCACTCTTCATTACCCAATGCTCTCCGGGAGTAATTATAGTGCATGGGCTATAAAGATGAGGGTCTTCATGCAAGCTCAAGGAGTTTGGGAAGCAGTGGAGCCCAGAACTCGGAACACGCTTGTAGAAGTAAAGAAAGATAAGATGGCATTGGCAGCCATCTATAAGGGCATTCCTGAAGACCTGTTACTCTCATTGGCAGAGAAGAAGACAGCCAAAGAGGCATGTGATGCCTTGAAAACCATGTTTATGGGATCAGATAGGGTGAAAACAGCTAGAATACAGACATTGAAGACAGAGTTTGAGGCCATGACAATGAAGCAGACAGAAGGGGTGGATGACTTTGCTGCGAAAGTATGAAACATTGTGAGCACCATGCACACTCTTGGGGACACTATAGAGGAGTCATATATTGTAAAGAAGCTGTTGAGGGCAGTACCATCCAAGTTCCTCCAAATTGCTTCAACAATTGAGCAATTTGAAGATATAAATTCCATGTCAGTTGAAGAAGTAATAGGAAGACTTAAAGCCTATGAAGAACGGATGAAATGTCATGCCGAGGCAGAAGATAGAAAACTCCTCATGACCTATCAACAATGGTCATAGAAGAACAAGAATAAAAGTGATGTTGACTCAAAAACAAAGTCAAACCGAGGTGGCTTCGGTGGCTCACGTGGAAGAGGAAAAGGCAAGGAAGAGGTCGTGGTGGTCGTGGCAGATGTGGTCACCATAATCAAGGAGGCCAAGGTACTTCTAGCAGTCAAGATAAAATGGTGTACAATGCTACAATTGCCAGGAGTTCAGGCACTATGCAGCTGAGTGCAAGAACCCAAAGAAAGAAATTAGGAGAGCTATCTAGTCCAGGATGACAATGAACCAACTTTGTTGTTGTCATCCTTTGTGGCAAAAGAAGAGATAGGGGAAGTATTCTTAAAGGTAGAAAAAGTTAAGTCAGAAGTAAAACCAAATGGTGGAGTCTTGAATCAGTAAAAAATGTGGTATCTAGATACTGGGGCTAGTAACCACATGACTGGGGACAAAGAAAAGTTTCAAACACTGGACAGAAAAATTCATGGAGTTGTGAAATTTGGAAATGAATCCAAAGTAAGAATTGAAGGAAAAGGATCAATCCTACTCAAATGCAAGAATGGAGAATAAAGAAGGCTGAAGGATGTGTACTACATACCTGATCTTTGTAGCAATATAATCAGCCTTGGGCAACTTTTTGAACGAGGTGATGAGATCAGAATCAAGGAACCTTTCCTGTGGGTTCATGATGATACTGGAAGGCTGATAATGAAGGTGAAGAAGTCTCCAAACCGGCTCTACAAAATCCAACTAGAAGAGGTAACACAAAGGTGCTTAATGGCTAATCTAAGTGACCCAACATGGTTGTGGCACACAAGGTTAGGTCATGTGAATTTCACCACTTTGAAGTCCATGTCTGAAAAGGGATTAATTGATGGGATCCCCAAGATGGTGATACCATCAGAACCTTGTGAGGGGTGTCTAAAAAGGAAGCAATCAAGAAATTTGTTCCCAGCAAGCACAAGGTTCGGGGATAAGAAGAAATTGGAACTGGTCCATGGCGATCTTTGTGGACCAGTTTCACCTTCAGCACCTGCAGGAAACATATACTTTATGCTGTTAGTTGATGATTACAACAAAGTTATGTGGGTGTTCTTAATAAAAACAAAAGATGAAGCCTTTCGTACCTTCAAGAATTTTAGAAGCAAAGTAGAGAATGAAACCGGTGAGAAGCTAAAAGTATTGAGAACCGTTTGTGGAGGTGAGTTCCTGTCGAAGCAATTTGATGAGTATTGTAGGGAAATTGGATTGGAACGTCACTATACTGCACCCTACTCCCCACAGTAGAATGGGGTAGTAGATAGGCGAAACCGGACAGAGCTAGAGATGGCTTGGAGTTGTTTGAAGGCGATGGCGGTACCCGATGTACTGTGGGGCGAGGAGGTGAGTCACGTAGTCTATGTATTAAATTGCCTAAGAACCAAAGCTCTAGATGGGACTACACTGTATGAATTATGGACGGGAAGAATGCCACACGTTGGTCATCTAAGAAACTTTGGCTGTGTAGCTCACATGAAAGTAGCGAAGGGGCACCTTAAGAAATTAGACGATCGAAGCAAGAGACTGGTGTATCTTGGAACAGAGAAAGGCAGAAAGGCTCACAGGCTTCTATACCCTAATTCAGGTTTGATGTATGTAAGCAGCGATGTAATCTTTGAAGAAAATCGGAGATAGGTATGGGAGTGTAACATCCTGTGTATTAAATAAATACATAGATAAAATTGACGAACGAATAGTCGCTCTAAATCCATATTATTTAGTGGAGTGTTGGTTTTAGGAAGCCAAATGTTATAAATTGGATTATTCGGGGGTTAAAAGTTAATTATGGGATTTATTTGGGAAGTATTAGACTTAATTTGTAAAGGATTTCAGGGGGGCTGGGTTAAAAAGGTAAATATCAGACTTATAATGAAAAGAATTGGGGGAGCAGGGGTATAAAGAGTAAATTTTGGGCCTTGGCTGCAACAATATTTATGGCGAAGGAACTGTTCTGCCATTATGGCAAGATGTTTCATGGTGTGTTGGGTATATAAGCTCTAAGAAACCCTAAACCTTAAGGAAGTAATCAGTCGCCAACCCCCCCCCCCCCCCACCACCTTGTCTCTCTCGTTTGCGGTCGGAAACCGCACGATACCCCATCACCAGTGATCACTTCTTTGCCTGTTGAAGCTGGAAAACCATCGAGATGCCACCACGAATCTGCTGCTGCCACTATCTCCGGTTCTACGACACCTCAAGCCGCCGCCGGAGGAGACGAGGCAGCTGAAGTCCGATGTCGAGCAGGTGTTGCTGCCTTTCCCAGCCGTCAACGGTGTCACTAGCTTGAGCTGTCTGCCGCCAGCATCCTCGTCGCAGTCTCTTTCTCTCTCTCTCTCGCTCTCTCTCTCTCTCTCTCTCTCTCTATTTTCCGTCGTTCCTCTTGTTGTTGGACGTTGTGAACGTCATTGCCGCTGACGGAGGCTATTGTGCTGCTATGGTTATTGTTTTCAGGGTGGATTTCCACCATTTCCCCACCGCAAACTCCCCTCCATCTCTGTTTGCGGTCATGTATGAAGACTACCGCCGCTACTGCCGTTGTTATGCCGCTGTCACCGTCGTCTTGCGCCACCAGGAGGGGTGGATGGACTCGTTCACGGCCAGATGTTAGTTGTGGTGTTTGTGTTTGATTGTGGTGATGGTGTCAGGCTGCTAGAATGACTTTTTGGCTGGAGATCCGAAGGGAAAACCCCACTGCCACCACCGTGTGGTGGTGGCTGCCACCACTCGCCACCGCCAGCCACTACAAAGTGGTTTTGTGTGTGTGTGTTTAGCTTAGCCGTGTGGGTGTTATTTTGGGACTGTAACCTTGTAAATGTAATATAAAGTGAGATAATGAAAAAAAGGAACCCTAACCACCACCGTGAGGTGGTGGCTGCCATCTCCTGCCGCCACCAACCACCGTGTTAGGTGGCAGTGTGATTTATTGTGTGGACTCGTATGGGGTGTTGGACATTGTGGTCTTAAAGGAGAAGTGGGCCCAATGATTCCCTAATGGGCCTAAGGACTTAACTTTGGGCCTAGTCGGATTGTATCGGGTTTGGAAAGCCCTAAATGCCATGAAGCCCTAATTTTGGGGATTGATCGGGACCCGCTTTAGAATTGATTAATAAACTTAAAATATTAATTAACAACATTGGCAAATTAACCTAAAGGCAATATTGGACTTGATGGATTATGTCCTGAATGGGTTAAGTAGGAACACTTAACCCTAATCGACATTTTATGTGAAAAACCCTAATTGGAATTGGGTTCTTATTGGACAACTTATTGGATTAAGCTGTTGTGGGCCTTGATGGGCCAATTGGGAACATGTTATGGATTAAGGAAATCATTGGGCCTTAGGATAGGACCTATTAGAGAGGCTTGGGCCTAATTTGGAAAATTCGGCCATAAGTGGGCCACAACTGGGCATTGAGGATTATGAGAGGTTGGGCCATGGGAATGCCTAATGTTTGGACTAGAATAATTGGTTAGCCCTTAAAATAAGTCCATATAGAGGTTTGGTCCCAATTTGGAAAATTGAGCCATATGTTGGGCTTAAGCCCATTACTTGGCTTTTAGGCCTTTGGGGTGTGATTTGGACCTTGGGCTTGGAACCGAATTATTAATTAGGTATTGTTTGATGTTGGCAGTTCGGGAACCTGTCAACCAACAGCTGGAGTTGCAACCGCGGGACTTCAGCAGTGGCAGGTGAGTCTCCTCACCATACCAATGGGTCTAAGGCACCAAGGCCAGCCCATTTTATGATATGTGGTACACTAGCTATAGTAGAGATATGTGATACGATAACTAACCTTATGTTAGGTGGTATGCTAGTGGTTATGTGATAATTGCATGGAAGACCTCGGGGGTTTCCCGAGGTAGTAGATTAAGACCATGTGGGGGTTCCCATGGCAATCTAGTTACATGTATTAGGTGGTATTCTAGCTATTATGTGATATGTGGTATGCTAGATATTTCTGTGATATGCGATATGCTAGTTGACCCTATGTTGCTTGCATGGAAGGCATCGGGAGGATCCCGAGGAAGTCAGATATAAGATCATGGAGGGTTTCCATGGCACCTTTATATGTTGTATGTATGGCTTATAGGGTTTGTATTCATGTGTACTGTTAATTGATTTTGGTGATATGTTTATATGATATTGATATGGAAGACCTAGGGGGGGTTCCCGAGGCAGTTGGATATAAGACCATGTGGGGGTTCCCATGGCAGTGGATTAAGACCATGTGGGGGTTCCAGTGGCACCCGATGTAAGACCTTGGAGGGTTTCCATGGCTTCCCTATATGTTTATATGCATGGCTTGTGTAGTTGATATGATTTATGTGAGTATGTGAATAAGACCTTGGAGGGTTTCCATGGTATCTTTATATGTGTATCTACATGCTTATGTGATTGTTATTGTTTATGGAGTGTTTATAGCTATTATGGATTATGTGGTTATGTTGATCGTGTGGGGTATGCTCTGGGGAAGTCACTAAGCTTCGTGCTTACAGTTTTGTTTATGGTTTCAAGTATCGTCATTTTGGAAAAGAAGGGCTCAGCTTGATCGCAGCGCGCACACCCATGTTTTTCCCGCAATCAATGATTTTGGGATGAACTATGATAAATGTTTTAATTAACAATGGTTTGGAATGTTTGGAACAAATGGCCTCTATGTTTGGGTTATATAAAAATGAAATTTTTACCCATGATTTTTGGGTCGTTACAAGTTGGTATCAGAGCCTTGGTTTGAGGGATTCAGACATACTTTCGGATGCGTCTGAACTCAAACTGAGGATCTGTTAAGTTTTCAAAAAAAATTGTTTTAAGGAAAGAATTTATAAGGCAAGGAAGGGTGTGGTGCATGCAATCAACCAAGCTCAAGTAAGTTTCCCAGTAGACCCATATATGTTATATGTTATGATATGATTTATGAATCTGAGAATCGTATGCTAGTTAGGGCTAGGAGAGATACCTTTATGAGTTAGTAGACTTGCATGCTAGTGCTGATTATTCAGCGATAGAGTGGCCTGATATGTGATGCTTGTAGCCCTGGGAATAATGGATGCCATGCTAGAAGGAGAATGCTTATTGGTATTGATAACTGCTAAGTGTATGTTCTAGAAATTGTATACGGTTAGGACCTTATAGTCTTGGTTTGGCTCGTTTCCTATTATGTGTATAATTTGCTTGCATAAGGCAGCCGATAGTGAAAATGGATGGAAGTGGATACCACGAGTTAGGATAAGTGGGTTGAATGTTCTATGGCAATTCTTTGGATCAGAGTGCTACTGCACGAATGCTGCTTGCTTTTTGCTTTGTGGAACTCTTGAGTGATGGGAGTGAGCTACTAAGTGGATATGACGATATCCAGGAGGTGGATGGCTAGCATCAAGGGGAGTTCTTCAGCAGTTGATGGTAGGGCGATGTTGGGAACCTAGGAAAGCATAGGATATGCTCCAGTGAGTTAGTGGGGCGGTTCAGTGAGGTTGGGAGCCTAGGGGAGCCTAGGAGGTTCTTCGGTGGATATTGTGTTCCTATTTAGCGGATATTTGGTGCATCAATGAGGTAGGTGACTTAGAGGATTCAGGAGGATTGCTGAGGAAAGTATGGATAGGTGTGGAAGGTGGTATGGGCCCGTACTATTGAAAGCACATGATCCATACTCGAATCAGTGAGAGTCTTGAAGAATATAAGAAGCTGATAGGAAGGGGATTTCTTGGTTATGTTCTGATAGTGGGGATAGTTGCGTTGCCAGATGAGGATGAGCACACATGAGGGAGGACCAGGGTTTGGTCTCGGCTCCGGTGGTGAGCCAGATAGCGGGAGGACTGTCAAGATTTTGAGATCGTCGTGGATCTTTCGTATCGGACGGCACAGATTGATTGTGCATTCTATTTCACTTTCGGGATTGAAGACTATGACTTAGGGATGGTTAGTAGCCCGGTATAGAGCAGAGGTTGCTCCAACTATTGCAGTTCAGCCGTTAACGATTGAGTTGGTGAGTATGCCAGGGTGCGAGACCCTGAATGATGTGATTTCTAGGGCTCGAAAGCAGGGATGGATTTGTAGCACATTGGGAAGATGGGATCATATTGGGTGCCTATCTTGGAGGGTCTCGGGAAGAGATACAAGAGTCCGAGTCAGTCTGGAGAGGCCGACAGGGCCGATTTTAGTACGGTACTTGCGGGAAACTGCGCGAGGGAGTTTTCGTTTCGAGGGTTGTAGTAAGCATATCTCTGGGTTTGTTGCCCTTTTTGTGTTTGGACCATCCATTAAATCATTATCATATTTCATTCTCATTCTGAGTGTTTCGGGATGGTTAGTGAAAACTTGTTTCCCTCCTTGCTGGTTTGGAGCTTTCAACGTGATCCGGGTCTATGGTCGAGATTGGTTCGGAGACGCGATGCGGAGGGTCTACGGTCAGGATTGGTGACTCAGCCATTATGCTTGGGTCGGCTGCTAGAAGCGCCAAGGGAAGTGGTTTACTGTTGAGAATTTGGCATGGACATCGGTCAATTAGATTTTAAGATATACGTGCAACGTCATTTTAAAGGCGACTGAGATCTCTAGTCTCGCTAGGCTTCGGGAAGTGTTTGTCTGATCTTTAGGAGTTGCATGACCCTTAGGGATTTGGCTCTGTAACAGAACCCTTGCACGGACAAGAAACAAGCTGTCAGTAGTTGGTTATTAACGAGTAAGAAGGATCGGGAATCCTTAAAATCCCATGTATTGCGAAGACTTAGTCGAATCTAAGTGGGGGGAGAATCACGCACGTATTCAGGACAAGGACATGTGTGAGACCAAGATGGACTTCTCGAGGAAAAATGTGGCCCAATTGGCTATTTGGTTTGAGGGTTGTGCGAGTTTGGAGTTCGGTAGAACTCCCCAGCGTGTGAACCGCGTCTTCTTCGGGCTTGATAGCAGAATTTGGAAGTAGGATGGGGCTCCTGTCATGAATGGAGTTCAGTTCGGGTGTGTGGTGGAGTGCATGCTCGATTATGTATGCGTTTTGAGTCAATAGGTTAAGGGTAAGGAATTGGGCTACGGTTGTGTTAGAATGAGGGTGTTGTAAGACTACGGGGGAGCCGTAGCATTCACTAATGGTCAGTTTGTATGGAAGTGTTGTAAGAGTACGGGGGAGCCATAGCATTTACTAATGGACCCAAACATCTCTGGTATCGCCTCTCGAATAGTTGCGGCTACCTCCTCATGGATGATCCTGCGGATCTCCTCGTCACTAGTCCCACTGCTCTCAGGGTTGTGGTGCGTACCCACCATGATGTCTCTGAAACACAACACAAAATCATCAGAGACTCGCTCCAACATACTCACAATCGATTCCTGCCCCTATATGTTCCTTAGTACCCCAAGGATTATTACTTGGGCTGCATATAGATCCGGTGCTTTCAGTAGTACGGGCCCAATACTACCTTTCACAACAGCTCGTAGTCACCCCAAGTCCTCCTCCTAGGATCCAAATTCACAAGTACTATATTTCTCACAGATATTAGGCTACTCTCTTAGTAGACTCCTCATATACTCATCTAGATATCTATCTTAGATTAACTAGCCTATCCTCTAGCATGCATCCCTAACATCTCATAAATATCTCATAACACAAATAAGTAAGGGTATTTGGGGAAATCACCGTTCGGGCTCTGGCTGATTGTACGCACTGCTCCATCTCGTTTTTCAATTAAGCTCTTTCTCATTTTTTTGAAAAATCATTTCTTTTGAAATTTTTTCTCAAATCCTCAGTTTGAGTGCAAACACACCCGAAGGTATATCCGAATCCCTCAAACCAAGGCTCTGATACCAACTTGTAACACCATAAATTTTCAAACAAAATTTTCATTTTAAAAATCACATAATTCTCATTAGCACAAACACCAAAAATCCCCACAATATTAATTTATCAAAAACACATGTTCAAAAATTATTTATAACACAATCTAGGATCCTCCAAACATATTTCTAACTCGTGTGTGTGTACAATCAAGCCGGTGCCTTCCCGTGATCTTGAGAAGTACCTGAAACACATAACAAATAACATGGTAAGAACGAAGCTTAGTGACTTCCCCAAAATACCATACATATCTCATTATCCTCTCATGCCTATGCTCGAATAAGACCCTTCGGTCAATGTGTCACACCCCCAAACCAGAATGGCGGAAACATTCAGGGGTGGATGACTTGACGTAGTATCACAACCATTGAATATTGTAAAGAAAGTAACACAACCATCACATATATAATGAAAACGTATGTTGTTGCGTTATACATAATAGCAAAAGAATATTACAATGAGATGATAAATGTTCAAAAATAAAACATCTTTAGTGTTCCTTCTCCAAAAGCTGGTGGTTACCTGTATTACTAATTCCCTGAGAAATACAAGTGGTTTCGAAAAAGTGTCAACAATTAAGTTGGTGAGTTCATAAGTGTTTTGCATTGAAAAGTATGTGCTTTCTTTTGATAGTAAATCGATGAAAGAGGTTTTCAGAAAATCCAATATTTTCTATAAATGAATGTAAAAGTTCCCTGTGTTGGAGTGTGTTTGTGTTTTCCATACTTGAATAACAGTGATAAAATTTGTGTTAACGATAAAATGGAAAACTGAAATGCATATATGAATCTCGTAAATCAAGCTTGTTTTTATACTTTTATGTGAGTTTTATAACCATGCTATTGACATTGATGGCCTGTAACAACGTTCTTCAGGCATTGGAATTGTTATGACATTTGTCACCCCAGGCCTGCCGGCCTAACTGTAGCTAACAGCTTAAGTGTGGGATTGTCAATCCCTTATAGATCTATACACAAGTATCACGCTCCCCCTACAAGGGATTATGGTATATAATACAGGACTTAATAATGCATACTCGAACGTACGTGAAGCTGTCTCACATTACTTGGTATAAACAGATTTACGATAATAAAGACTTTACTTCTTTTGAAAGCATTTCATTTGTCGAGATGTATATGTAAAATGTATGAATCACTTGAATACTACACTCATTATAGTTTCTCAAAAGTATTTCCCATTTGGTAATAACAACTTGGTGATATAATATAGCCCTTTAAACATAAGGTTATTTTTGTATCAAAACTTTATAAGAACGATATTATAAAAATGATACTTTGATTTGTAATGTACTTGTATTCCCCCCCCCCCCCCCTAAAACATGAAAAAAAATTGAAAAGTAGGGGTATGAACTCACTCGTTTCGAAGAGAGAGGCTAGGGTTGAGCAGAATTTCGTCCGCGGATGGTTGCGTCGTCGGGCTCTTCGGGGATCTCTGCAGCGTAAATCTTTCGTCGGGGCACGAGTGCGGAAACCGAGGTGAGGGAATGGTCTCTGGTGCTTGGAAGGGTGTGAGAGTGACTGAAGAATTGAGAAAGGTGTGCAAAGACTCGAGCTCATGCCTTCTATTTATAGGGCTGGAAACCCTCGTACGCGGCGCGTACTTCCGGAGTACGCGGGGCGTAACATGGCGTCATGGCTTACGACTCGGGTCTAGCTAGCGTAGCTTGGGCGGGTCGATGGGACTACTGGGTCTAGCCGGGTGTAGCTTGGGCGGGTCGATGAGACTCGACTCTGGGTCTAGTACGCGGGGCGTACTCCCAGAGTACGCGGGGCGTAATCCCTGTTTCCGACTTCTAAATTCCGTAACTTTCGCGTACGAGCTCCGTTTTTCGCGTTCTTTATATCCACGCGTAGGTGAGATTATGCTCTACAACTTTCATTTAGACTCCGTTGGCTAGTTTTGAGTTTATTTTTAATGATATATTTTTAATAGGCCAGGCCTCCTAAAGTTCGTTAAAAATTCATAGGTTCTTTATTCGACGTCGGTTTTCGTTTGTCTTTTTATCGTTTTATTACTACTGTGGAGATCTTCAACTTCCGTTTAGGTGGCGATAGCTAAATAACACTCGATCTTCAATCCGAGTTTTTAGTCCTCTACTACTGTTTACGAAACTTTGAAAATTCGTAACTTCTTCATACGAGGTCCAATTTGGGCGATCTTTTTATGTATGCTCACCTGTCAATGAGATCTACGACTTTTGTTTAGATACTTAAGGCTAAAATGCATTTTATTGAGATTCTACTTTTTACGTCAAATAATGTTTTAACGTCGTGTCGTAAATATACAAGTGGTTATAATTTCTTCAATATAACCCGGTTTTGAGCGTTCTTTATGTTTTTGAAAACCTTGGCATGATATCTAATATTCGATGCAGCCCAACCTTGATACTTGAACGCTTTATTTTCGAGGTTAATTTTCGTTGTACTTAGTTTTCGAGTGTTACAATGCTTTTGTAAAATATAGGGTTGTCACATCATCCCCCTGTTAAGGAAATTTCGTCCCGAAATTTAATCTAAGATAGTGTTTACAGTTTTAAGAAAAAGATGCGGGTACTTTTGTTTCATCTGATCCTCGCGTTCCTAGGTGTATTCAGGTCCTCGCTTGGCATTCCAGCGGACCTTTACAATGGGTATGCGGCTTTGTTTAGTCCTTTTGATTTCTCGATCCATGATCTATACTGGTTCCTCCACAAATTGAAGGTTTTCATTTATTGCAATTTCGTCTAGAGGAACGACAAGGGTCTCGTCGGATAAGCACTTCTTCAGATTCGATACGTGAAAGGTAGGGTGTACGTTGTGGAGTTCCTGAGGTAGTCTAAGTTTATAGGCCACCGGACCGATCCTGGCAAGGATCTCGAATGGTCCGATGTATCTAGGGTTCAGTTTTCCATGTTTTCCGAAGCGTATTAAACCTTTCCAAGGTGAGACTTTGAGTAGGACATGGTCTCCAACTTGGAATTCTAAGGGTTTTCATCTCTTATCTGCGTAACTCTTTTGTCTATCCCTTGATGCTTTTAGACGTTCTCGGATTTGAACAATCTTCTCCGTAGTCTCCCTTATGATTTCTGGTCCAGTGAGCGTGTTGTCAGTTGCTTGTCCTTTTGCTAGTTGCGTGTCCCCCACTTCGGCCCAGCACAAAGGTGACCTGCATTTGCGGCCATAGAGGGCTTCGAACGGGGCAGCTTTGATACTGGTGTGGTAGCTATTGTTGTACGAGAACTTGACCAAAGGTAGATGTGTGTCCCATGCTTTGCCAAAATCGATTACACAAGCTCTCAGCATGTCTTCTAGGGTTTGTATAGTTCTCTCGCTCTGGCCGTCGGTTTGTGGGTGATAAGCTGTACTCATGTCTAGCCTTGTCCCCAAAGCTTTTTGTAGCGACTGCCAGAACCTTGAGGTGAATCTACTATCTCGGTCCGAGATAATGGATATGGGCACACCATGCAGTCGTACAATTTCTCTGAGGTATGTCCTTGTTAACTTCTCCAATTTATCCGTCTCTTTGATGGGCAGGAAATGTGCTGACTTAGTTAACCTGTCGACAATTACCCAAATGGTGTCGAGTCCGCTTGCTATTTTGGGTAATTTTGTTATGAAATCCATGGTTATCCGCTCCCACTTCCATTCGGGTATTTCTGGTTGTTGTAATAAACCCGAGGGTTTCTGATATTCCACCTTGACTTTGGCACATGTCAGGCATTTGCTCACGTAGGTAGCAATTTCGGCTTTCATGTTTTGCCACCAGTACAACTTCTTGAGATCGAGATACATCTTATCGGAGCCGGGATGTACGGAGTATCGTGTTTTATGGGCTTCATCCATAACGATTTCTCTGAATCCACCAAACTTCGGTATCCAAATTCGATCCATGAAATAACGAATTCCGTTGTTCTTGGTCTCAAGGTTTTTATCCATTCCCCTTAGGGCTTCTCCTGTCACGTTTTCGGATTTCAAGGCTTCTATTTGGGCTTCCTTGATTTGCGTGGACAGGTGTGAATGGATCGTCATAGTTAGGGATTTTACTCGGCGACCTGAGTACTCCTTCTGACTGAGTGCATCAGCCACTACATTAGCCTTTCCAGGGTGATACCGAATTTCGCACTCGTAATCACTTAGTAGTTCTACCCATCGTCTCTGTCTCATGTTGAGTTCCTTCTGATTAAGGATATGTTGGAGGCTTTTATGATCAGTGAAGATGGTACATTTTGTGCCGTAGAGATAGTGTCTCCATATCTTCAGAGCGAAGACGACTGCTCCTAGCTCAAGATCATGCGTTGTGTAGTTCACTTCGTGCGTCTTTAGTTGCCTTGAGGCGTAGGCGATGACCTTCCCCCTTTGCATTAAGACACACCCAAGTCCTTGGTTTGATGCATCACAATAGACTACGAAGTCCTCCGTTCCTTCTGGCAAGGTTAGGATGGGCGCACTACATAAGGCTTGCTTTAGTGTCTGAAATGCGCTGTCTTGTTTTTCTCCCCAGTCGAAGGTCACATTCTTCTGGGTTAGGGTGGTAAGTGGCTTGGCAATCTTTGAAAAATTCGGTATGAATCTTCGGTAATACCCGGCGAGTCCCAAAAATTGCCGGATTTCTGTAGGGGTTCTTGGAGTAGTCCAATTATCTATTGCCTTTATTTTGGAAGGGTCCACGTGTATTCCTTCTTTGCTTACAACATGTCCTAGGAAATCCACTTCCCGAATCCAAAATTCGCATTTGGAAAATTTTGCGTAAAGTTTCTCTGCCCTTAATGTTTCCAGTACTTGGCGGAGATGTCTGCTGTGTTCTTCCTAGCTTCTTGAATAGATGAGTATATCATCTATGAAGACGATCACGAATTTATCCAGGAAGGGTCGACATACTCGATTCATCAAGTCCATGAACACTGCTGGAGCATTCGTCAATCCGAAGGGCATTACTACAAATTCGTAGTGACCATAACGTGTTCGGAAAGCCGTTTTGGGGATGTCTCCCTCCAGTACTCGCAGTTGGTGATAACCAGATCTTAGATCGATCTTTGAGAAGTAGCTTGCTCCCTGCAATTGGTCGAATAGATCGTCTATGCGTGGTAAGGGATATCGGTTCTTGATCGTCAGTTTGTTTAATTCCCGATAATCGATGCACATGCGAAAGGATCCGTCCTTCTTTTTCACGAATAGGACCGGCGCTCCCCATGGAGAGAAGCTCGGTCTGATGAATCCCTTGCTCAGCAGCTCGTTTAATTGACTGGATAGTTCCTGCATCTCGGCTGGGGCTAAACGGTAAGGTGACTTTGCTACAGGGGTAGCTCCGGGGATTAAGTCGATTCTGAACTCGACTTGACGTTCCGGTGGGATTCCTGGAAGATCTTCTGGAAAAATATCCGGGAAGTTGCAGACTTCCGGGATGTCTTTAATGTTTTTCGATTCTCGCTTCTTGTCTACTACGTGGGCTAGAAAGGCATGATATTCCTTACGAAGATACTTTTGTGCTTTAATACAGGAAATGATTTGTAAATTTGAACTAGGTTTGTCGCCATAAATAACAAGAGTTTCGCCGTCTGGCAGATTTAGGCGTACAGCCCTTTCGTGGCAAAGGATATCGGCATGGTGAAGGCTCAACCAGTCCATACCGATGATGACATCAAAACTTCTTATGGAAATAGGCATAAGATCGACTCGAAACAAACGCTCCTTTAAACTTAGTGTGCACCCTACGTACAAATCGTTTGCGTGTTCTGTTTTACCGTTTGCCATTTCTACAGTGAATATTTTATCGAGTAGTTGGGGTTTTTGATTAAGTAGGCGTTTGAATTTATGACTCACAAAACTTCTCTCCGCACCGCAGTCAAAAAGTATGCATGCATAAGTGTTGTTGAGTAGAAACGTACCCGTAACCACCGTGGGGTCCGCTATTGCTTCTCTCTGTCCTACTGCTAGCACTCTCCCTACACCGCCAATATTCCTTTCCTTGGGACAATCCCTCCTAAAGTGTCCAGTTTCTCCGCATCCATAACACGCCCGGCTTACCCCAGTGCCAGAAACTTGAGTGATTGGTCGTGCCGGTGCTTTACAGAAACGGGCTGTATGCCCTTTCCTGTCACGGTTCCTGCAGTGCATCTCGCGACAAATACCATGGTGATGGTAGTTGCACTTACTGCACTTGGGCAGATTTCCTGCATATGGTTTTGTTGATGCAGAGGTAGCAGGAGTCGTGGTGGGGGTAGTAGCAGCATGAACCGCAACCATTTGCTTCTTTGAAGGTTCTTGCAAAGTTTGTCCCTTCCTTTTGTTCCAAAGTTTCTTCTTGTTGTTGTTGTTGGCATTGATTTCATTGTTGCTATTCCCTTTGGTTGGTTCAGCCATGATAGCCGCGACTCCTTGACAGACACCATGATCAACAAGAGATTGCGCTAGTTCCTTGGCGCTGGCAAAAGTCAAGGGTCTGGAAGCTAGCACACTTCCTCGAAGTTGGGGTGATAGTCCCCAGATGTATCGCTCGACCTTTTGGCTCTCCAGGGTTAACATTCCTGGGCAAAGTGTTACTAAGTCACTGAACCTGTTGGTGTAACCAGCTATGTCCGATCCTACCATCGAGAGATTCCACAGTTCCTGTTCAAGCTTCTGAATCTCGCCTCTTGGGCAGTATTCTCGAAGGAGCATTCTTTTCAGGTTTTCCCAACCCATGGAGTTTGCCAGCACCAGGGTTAGTGTTTGGACGTGGTCGTTCCACCATGTCAGGGCGCGTTCAGAGAAAGTAAAAGCGGCGAACTTTACTTTGCTTTCTTCAGGACATGCACAGATTACGAATACAGCTTCTGTTTTCTCTATCCATTGGGATAGAGCCAATACTCCCCCAGTCCCGTAAAAGGGAATAGGTTTTCCGTTGGTGAAGTCTTTGTAAGTGCATACCCCTGAACGGCTTTGACCTTGGCCATTTGTGAAACTGTTTGTTCCTCCTCCCGATCCGTTGTTGCTTATTTGAGCCATTGCTGCAGTTACAGCAGCGGTTACAGCAGTCTGGAACATAACGGTGTCCATAATTTGAGGAGGTGGTGGAGGTGGTGTTGAAGTTGAGTTTCTGCGTGTTGATCTACGAGGAGGCATGTTCTGGTAGAGAAAAATAAGAATGAATACTATAAGTTTCTAATGTTTTGACAATTGTGTGTTAGTTGTATCTTTGTAATTTGTTTTGACTTTAGTTTATGGTTTCAAGGTAGGCATAGAAATTTAAAACTCGAAATTTTGAGAGGTATATAAGAAATACTTCATATTCATATATATAGGTCACACCTGAGGTGTGTTACATTACATATCTTGTTCGGGAAAATTTGACCCTCCTAGAGGTCTCCGATTGTAGATACAAAAGGAAAATAAGGGAAAAACTTTTATCCGAAATCCTAATCTATAACAAAATTGTTGGGCATCGAACAAGCTCTACTTGCGGCGTTTGGAGCTAGACTCGGCATCTGACCGTTTGACTCCCATTAGTTGCCTCTCGAGATCTGCTTGTTGTTCCTTCATTCCCCTTATCTCTGCCAGAGCCACTATCATTTGGTTCTGAAGTGTTCCCGTGTAGATTTGGGTATTCTCATGTAGTCCTTCCAAACGGCGGATGTCAGCGGCGTTACCTTGGGTAGCAGCATTGATCTCTCGAACTCTGGCTGCTTGTTGGTCCGCCTGGTAGTTCTGGTTAGCTATAGCATTCACGACGACAGGAAGTGCTCGATCAGCTGAGCCTCCCCCACTGACGTCGTAAAAATCCCGACACATGCCGAATGGAGGGCGTACACCTTGCTGGCGGCTCCAGTAATAGAGGTGGCTTCCCCAGATGGGGATGGGTCCCGGTTGATCTGGTCTGATTACGGGAGGATGAGGGATGGGAGGGTCGTACACTTCGGGCTCGGAGTCTGTCCCGCTAGAAATCTCCACGATCTCTTCGTCGATTTCGAACTCCTCTCCGACTTCGACTTCGAATTCTTCCTCGACCTCTTCTTCGATTTCCTCTGGGTCTTCCTCCGGGTCTTCTTCTATCCAACCGCCGTTGCCTTGGTTTGGGTAGTAAGGATCTCCTGGAAAATGGAATCCGGCCATTTGTCTGTACTAGGATAGACGTACGAGAACGTTATAAGAAAAGAAATTTCCATCTAGTGACTTATTAATTTTAACTATAATTTTTTTTTTATTTTACAACTATTCTTAATAATACTTCTATATTATTTTAACTTGACGAAACTAAAATAATTTTGTATTTGGTAAGTTTTCGGCTTGTTGTCCACTACGACTATTCCTCGACGTACGTTGGTCAAATCCAGGATAAATATAGTTTATCAGGCTATATTTATTCTCGACATGATTACATACCCCGGGGCTCAATCGTAATGTCGTAACTTGCCTTAATACTTTTTAGTAAAACTTGTTATGATACGAGATTAATGCATGCTTGTAAAAATGTATATCTTTAAAAGAAAGTATTTTGTTCAAGAAAATGTTTTGTCAGAGGGTTTTTGGTCCCCTTTGCATTTATAGTTTGTATATCGTATGTGGTTCGATATACTTAGTTCACTATAAACAATGCTCTGATACCAATCTGTCACACCCCCAAACCAGAATGGCGGAAACATTCAGGGGTGGATGACTTCACGTAGTATCACAACCATTGAATATTGTAAAGAAAGTAACACAACCATCACATATATAATGAAAACGTATGTTGTTGCGTTATACATAATAGCAAAAGAATATTACAATGAGATGATAAATGTTCAAAAATAAAACATCTTTAGTGTTCCTTCTCCAAAAGCTGGTGGTTACCTGTATTACTGATTCCCTGAGAAATACAAGTGGTTTCGAAAAAGTGTCAACAATTAAGTTGGTGAGTTCATAAGTGTTTTGCATTGAAAAGTATGTGCTTTCTTTTGATAGTAAATCGATGAAAGAGGTTTTCAGAAAATCCAATATTTTCTATAAATGAATGTAAAAGTTCCCTGTGTTGGAGTGTGTTTGTGTTTTCCATACTTGAATAACAGTGATAAAATTTGTGTTAACGATAAAATAGAAAACTGAAATGCATATATGAATCTCGTAAATCAAGCTTGTTTTTATACTTTTATGTGAGTTTTATAACCATGCTATTGACATTGATGGCCTGTAACAACGTTCTTCAGGCATTGGAATTGTTATGACATTTGTCACCCCAGGCCTGCCGGCCTAACTGTAGCTAACAGCTTAGGTGTGGGATTGTCAATCCCTTATAGATCTATACACAAGTATCACGCTCCCCCTACAAGGGATTATGGTATATAATACAGGACTTAATAATGCATACTCGAACGTACGTGAAGCTGTCTCACATTACTTGGTATAAACAGATTTACGATAATAAAGACTTTACTTCTTTTGAAAGCATTTCATTTGTCGAGATGTATATGTAAAATGTATGAATCACTTGAATACTACACTCATTATAGTTTCTCAAAAGTATTTCCCATTTGGTAATAACAACTTGGTGATATAATATAGCCCTTTAAACATAAGGTTATTTTTGTATCAAAACTTTATAAGAACGATATTATAAAAATGATACTTTGATTTGTAATGTACTTGTATTCCCCCCCCCCTAAAACATGAAAAGAATTGAAAAGTAGGGGTATGAACTCACTCGTTTCGAAGAGAGAGGCTAGGGTTGAGCAGAATTTCGTCCGCGGATGGTTGCGTCGTCGGGCTCTTCGGGGATCTCTGCAGCGTAAATCTTTCGTCGGGGCTCGAGTGCGGAAACCGAGGTGAGGGAATGGTCTCTGGTGCTTGGAAGGGTGTGAGAGTGACTGAAGAATTGAGAAAGGTGTGCAAAGACTCGAGCTCATGCCTTCTATTTATAGGGCTGGAAACCCTCGTACGCGGCGCGTACTTCCGGAGTACGCGGGGCGTAACATGGCGTCATGGCTTACGACTCGGGTCTAGCTAGCGTAGCTTGGGCGGGTCGATGGGACTACTGGGTCTAGCCGGGTGTAGCTTGGGCGGGTCGATGAGACTCGACTCTGGGTCTAGTACGCGGGGCGTACTCCCAGAGTACGTGGGGCGTAATCCCTGTTTCCGACTTCTAAATTCCGTAACTTTCGCGTACGAGCTCCGTTTTTCGCGTTCTTTATATCCACGCGTAGGTGAGATTATGCTCTACAACTTTCATTTAGACTCCGTTGGCTAGTTTTGACTTTATTTTTAATGATATATTTTTAATAGGCCAGGCCTCCTAAAGTTCGTTAAAAATTCATAGGTTCTTTATTCGACGTCGGTTTTCGTTTGTCTTTTTATCGTTTTATTACTACTGTGGAGATCTTCAACTTCCGTTTAGGTGGCGATAGCTAAATAACACTCGATCTTCAATCCGAGTTTTTAGTCCTCTACTACTGTTTACGAAACTTTGAAAATTCGTAACTTCTTCATACGAGGTCCAATTTGGGCGATCTTTTTATGTATGCTCACCTGTCAATGAGATCTACGACTTTTGTTTAGATACTTAAGGCTAAAATGCATTTTATTGAGATTCTACTTTTTACGTCAAATAATGTTTTAACGTCGTGTCGTAAATATACAAGTGGTTATAATTTCTTCAATATAACCTGGTTTTGAGCGTTCTTTATGTTTTTGAAAACCTTGGCATGATATCTAATATTCGATGCAGCCCAACCTTGATACTTGAACGCTTTATTTTCGAGGTTAATTTTCGTTGTACTTAGTTTTCGAGTGTTACAATGCTTTTGTAAAATATAGGGTTGTCACATCATCCCCCTGTTAAGGAAATTTCGTCCCGAGATTTAATCTAAGATAGTGTTTACAGTTTTAAGAAAAAGATGCGGGTACTTTTGTTTCATCTGATCCTCGCGTTCCTAGGTGTATTCAGGTCCTCGCTTGGCATTCCAGCGGACCTTTACAATGGGTATGCGGCTTTGTTTCGTCCTTTTGATTTCTCGATCCATGATCTATACTGGTTCCTCCACAAATTGAAGGTTTTCATTTATTGCAATTTCGTCTAGAGGAACGACAAGGGTCTCGTCGGATAAGCACTTCTTCAGATTCGATACGTGAAAGGTAGGGTGTACGTTGTGGAGTTCCTGAGGTAGTCTAAGTTTATAGGCCACCGGACCGATCCTCGCAAGGATCTCGAATGGTCCGATGTATCTAGGGTTCAGTTTTCCATGTTTTCCGAAGCGTATTAAACCTTTCCAAGGTGAGACTTTGAGTAGGACATGGTCTCCAACTTGGAATTCTAAGGGTTTTCATCTCTTATCTGCGTAACTCTTTTGTCTATCCCTTGATGCTTTTAGACGTTCTCGGATTTGAACAATCTTCTCCGTAGTCTCCCTTATGATTTCTGGTCCAGTGAGCGTGTTGTCAGTTGCTTGTCCTTTTGCTAGTTGCGTGTCCCCCACTTCGGCCCAGCACAAAGGTGACCTGCATTTGCGGCCATAGAGGGCTTCGAACGGGGCAGCTTTGATACTGGTGTGGTAGCTATTGTTGTACGAGAACTCGACCAAAGGTAGATGTGTGTCCCATGCTTTGCCAAAATCGATTACACAAGCTCTCAGCATGTCTTCTAGGGTTTGTATAGTTCTCTCGCTCTGGCCGTCGGTTTGTGGGTGATAAGCTGTACTCATGTCTAGCCTTGTCCCCAAAGCTTTTTGTAGCGACTGCCAGAACCTTGAGGTGAATCTACTATCTCGGTCCGAGATAATGGATATGGGCACACCATGCAGTCGTACAATTTCTCTGAGGTATGTCCTTGTTAACTTCTCCAATTTATCCGTCTCTTTGATGGGCAGGAAATGTGCTGACTTAGTTAACCTGTCGACAATTACCCAAATGGTGTCGAGTCCGCTTGCTATTTTGGGTAATTTTGTTATGAAATCCATGGTTATCCGCTCCCACTTCCATTCGGGTATTTCTGGTTGTTGTAATAAACCCGAGGGTTTCTGATATTCCACCTTGACTTTGGCACATGTCAGGCATTTGCTCACGTAGGTAGCAATTTCGGCTTTCATGTTTTGCCACCAGTACAACTTCTTGAGATCGAGATACATCTTATCGGAGCCGGGATGTACGGAGTATCGTGTTTTATGGGCTTCATCCATAACGATTTCTCTGAATCCACCAAACTTCGGTATCCAAATTCGATCCATGAAATAACGAATTCCGTTGTTCTTGGTCTCAAGGTTTTTATCCATTCCCCTTAAGGCTTCTCCTGTCACGTTTTCGGATTTCAAGGCTTCTATTTGGGCTTCCTTGATTTGCGTGGACAGGTGTGAATGGATCGTGATAGTTAGGGATTTTACTCGGCGACCTGAGTACTCCTTCTGACTGAGTGCATCAGCCACTACATTAGCCTTTCCAGGGTGATACCGAATTTCGCACTCGTAATCACTTAGTAGTTCTACCCATCGTCTCTGTCTCATGTTGAGTTCCTTCTGATTAAGGATATGTTGGAGGCTTTTATGATCAGTGAAGATGGTACATTTTGTGCCGTAGAGATAGTGTCTCCATATCTTCAGAGCGAAGACGACTGCTCCTAGCTCAAGATCATGCGTTGTGTAGTTCACTTCGTGCGTCTTTAGTTGCCTTGAGGCGTAGGCGATGACCTTCCCCCTTTGCATTAAGACACACCCAAGTCCTTGGTTTGATGCATCACAATAGACTACGAAGTCCTCCGTTCCTTCTGGCAAGGTTAGGATGGGCGCACTACATAAGGCTTGCTTTAGTGTCTGAAATGCGCTGTCTTGTTTTTCTCCCCAGTCGAAGGTCACATTCTTCTGGGTTAGGGTGGTAAGTGGCTTGGCAATCTTTGAAAAATTCGGTATGAATCTTCGGTAATACCCGGCGAGTCCCAAAAATTGCCGGATTTCTGTAGGGGTTCTTGGAGTAGTCCAATTATCTATTGCCTTTATTTTGGAAGGGTCCACGTGTATTCCTTCTTTGCTTACAACATGTCCTAGGAAATCCACTTCCCGAATCCAAAATTCGCATTTGGAAAATTTTGCGTAAAGTTTCTCTGCCCTTAATGTTTCCAGTACTTGGCGGAGATGTCTGCTGTGTTCTTCCTAGCTTCTTGAATAGATGAGTATATCATCTATGAAGACGATCACGAATTTATCCAGGAAGGGCCGACATACTCGATTCATCAAGTCCATGAACACTGCTGGAGCATTCGTCAATCCGAAGGGCATTACTACAAATTCGTAGTGACCATAACGTGTTCGGAAAGCCGTTTTGGGGATGTCTCCCTCCAGTACTCGCAGTTGGTGATAACCAGATCTTAGATCGATCTTTGAGAAGTAGCTTGCTCCCTGCAATTGGTCGAATAGATCGTCTATGCGTGGTAAGGGATATCGGTTCTTGATCGTCAGTTTGTTTAATTCCCGATAATCGATGCACATGCGAAAGGATCCGTCCTTCTTTTTCACGAATAGGACCGGCACTCCCCATGGAGAGAAGCTCGGTCTGATGAATCCCTTGCTCAGCAGCTCGTTTAATTGACTGGATAGTTCCTGCATCTCGGCTGGGGCTAAACGGTAAGGTGACTTTGCTACAGGGGTAGCTCCGGGGATTAAGTCGATTCTGAACTCGACTTGACGTTCCGGTGGGATTCCTGGAAGATCTTCTGGAAAAATATCCGGGAAGTTGCAGACTTCCGGGATGTCTTTAATGTTTTTCGATTCTCGCTTCTTGTCTACTACGTGGGCTAGAAAGGCATGATATTCCTTACGAAGATACTTTTGTGCTTTAATACAGGAAATGATTTGTAAATTTGAACTAGGTTTGTCGCCATAAATAACAAGAGTTTCGCCGTCTGGCAGATTTAGGCGTACAGCCCTTTCGTGGCAAAGGATATCGGCATGGTGAAGGCTCAACCAGTCCATACCGATGATGACATCAAAACTTCTTATGGAAATAGGCATAAGATCGACTCGAAACAAACGCTCCTTTAAACTTAGTGTGCACCCTACGTACAAATCGTTTGCGTGTTCTGTTTTACCGTTTGCCATTTCTACAGTGAATATTTTATCGAGTAGTTGGGGTTTTTGATTAAGTAGGCGTTTGAATTTATGACTCACAAAACTTCTCTCCGCACCGCAGTCAAAAAGTATGCATGCATAAGTGTTGTTGAGTAGAAACGTACCCGTAACCACCGTGGGGTCCGCTATTGCTTCTCTCTGTCCTTGGGACAATCCCTCCTGAAGTGTCCAGTTTCTCCGCATCCATAACACGCCCGGCTTACCCCAGTGCCAGAAACTTGAGTGATTGGTCGTGCCGGTGCTTTACAGAAACGGGCTGTATGCCCTTTCCTGTCACGGTTCCTGCAGTGCATCTCGCGACAAATACCATGGTGATGGTAGTTGCACTTACTGCACTTGGGCAGATTTCCTGCATATGGTTTTGTTGATGCAGAGGTAGCAGGAGTCGTGGTGGGGGTAGTAGCAGCATGAACCGCAACCATTTGCTTCTTTGAAGGTTCTTGCAAGTTTGTCCCTTCCTTTTTGTTCCAAAGTTTCTTCTTGTTGTTGTTGTTGGCATTGATTTCATTGTTGCTATTCCCTTTGGTTGGTTCAGCCATGATAGCCGCGACTCCTTGACAGACACCATGATCAACAAGAGATTGCGCTAGTTCCTTGGCGCTGGCGAAAGTCAAGGGTCTGGAAGCTAGCACACTTCCTCGAAGTTATGGTGATAGTCCCCAGATGTATCGCTCGACCTTTTGGCTCTCCAGGGTTAACATTCCTGGGCAAAGTGTTACTAAGTCACTGAACCTGTTGGTGTAACCAGCTATGTCCGATCCTACCATCGAGAGATTCCACAGTTCCTGTTCAAGCTTCTGAATCTCGCCTCTTGGGCAGTATTCTCGAAGGAGCATTCTTTTCAGGTTTTCCCAACCCATGGAGTTTGCCAGCACCAGGGTTAGTGTTTGGACGTGGTCGTTCCACCATGTCAGGGCGCGTTCAGAGAAAGTAAAAGCGGCGAACTTTACTTTGCTTTCTTCAGGACATGCACAGATTACGAATACAGCTTCTGTTTTCTCTATCCATTGGGATAGAGCCAATACTCCCCCAGTCCCGTAAAAGGGAATAGGTTTTCCGTTGGTGAAGTCTTTGTAAGTGCATACCCCTGAACGGCTTTGACCTTGGCCATTTGTGAAACTGTTTGTTCCTCCTCCCGATCCGTTGTTGCTTATTTGAGCCATTGCTGCAGTTACAGCAGCGGTTACAGCAGTCTGGAACATAATGGTGTCCATAATTTGAGGAGGTGGTGGAGGTGGTGTTGAAGTTGAGTTTCTGCGTGTTGATCTACGAGGAGGCATGTTCTGGTAGAGAAAAATAAGAATGAATACTATAAGTTTCTAATGTTTTGACAATTGTGTGTTAGTTGTATCTTTGTAATTTGTTTTGACTTTAGTTTATGGTTTCAAGGTAGGCATAGAAATTTAAAACTCGAAATTTTGAGAGGTATATAAGAAATACTTCATATTCATATATATAGGTCACACCTGAGGTGTGTTACATTACATATCTTGTTCGGGAAAATTTGACCCTCCTAGAGGTCTCCGATTGTAGATACAAAAGGAAAATAAGGGAAAAACTTTTATCCGAAATCCTAATCTATAACAAAATTGTTGGGCATCGAACAAGCTCTACTTGCGGCGTTTGGAGCTAGACTCGGCATCTGACCGTTTGACTCCCATTAGTCGCCTCTCGAGATCTGCTTGTTGTTCCTTCATCCCCCTTATCTCTGCCAGAGCCACTATCATTTGGTTCTGAAGTGTTCCCGTGTAGATTTGGGTATTCTCATGTAGTCCTTCCAAACGGCGGATGTCAGCGGCGTTACCTTGGGTAGCAGCATTGATCTCTCGAACTCTGGCTGCTTGTTGGTCCGCCTGGTAGTTCTGGTTAGCTATAGCATTCACGACGACAGGAAGTGCTCGATCAGCTGAGCCTCCCCCACTGACGTTGTAAAAATCCCGACACATGCCGAATGGAGGGCGTACACCTTGCTGGCGGCTCCAATAATAGAGGTGGCTTCCCCAGATGGGGATGGGTCCCGGTTGATCTGGTCTGATTACGGGAGGATGAGGGATGGGAGGGTCGTACACTTCGGGCTCGGAGTCTGTCCCGCTAGAAATCTCCACGATCTCTTCGTCGATTTCGAACTCCTCTCCGACTTCGACTTCGAATTCTTCCTCGACCTCTTCTTCGATTTCCTCTGGGTCTTCCTCCGGGTCTTCTTCTATCCAACCGCCGTTGCCTTGGTTTGGGTAGTAAGGATCTCCTGGCAAATGGAATCCGGCCATTTGTCTGTACTAGGATAGACGTACGAGAACGTTATAAGAAAAGAAATTTCCATCTAGTGACTTATTAATTTTAACTATAATTTTTTTTTTATTTTACAACTATTCTTAATAATACTTCTATATTATTTTAACTTGACGAAACTAAAATAATTTTGTATTTGGTAAGTTTTCGGCTTGTTGTCCACTACGACTATTCCTCGACGTACGTTGGTCAAATCCAGGATAAATATAGTTTATCAGGCTATATTTATTCTCGACATGATTACATACCCCGGGGCTCAATCGTAATGTCGTAACTTGCCTTAATACTTTTTAGTAAAACTTGTTATGATACGAGATTAATGCATGCTTGTAAAAATGTATATCTTTAAAAGAAAGTATTTTGTTCAAGAAAATGTTTTGTCAGAGGGTTTTTGGTCCCCTTTGCATTTATAGTTTGTATATCGTATGTGGTTCGATATACTTAGTTCACTATAAACAATGCTCTGATACCAATCTGTCACACCCCCAAACCAGAATGGCGGAAACATTCAGGGGTGGATGACTTCACGTAGTATCACAACCATTGAATATTCTAAAGAAAGTAACACAACCATCACATATATAATGAAAACGTATGTTGTTGCGTTATACATAATAGCAAAAGAATGTTACAATGAGATGATAAATGTTCAAAAATAAAACATCTTTAGTGTTCCTTCTCCAAAAGCCGGTGGTTACCTGTATTACTGATTCCCTGAGAAATACAAGTGGTTTCGAAAAAGTGTCAACAATTAAGTTGGTGAGTTCATAAGTGTTTTGCATTGAAAAGTATGTGCTTTCTTTTGATAGTAAATCGATGAAAGAGGTTTTCAGAAAATCCAATATTTTCTATAAATGAATGTAAAAGTTCCCTGTGTTGGAGTGTGTTTGTGTTTTCCATACTTGAATAACAGTGATAAAATTTGTGTTAACGATAAAATGGAAAACTGAAATGCATATATGAATCTCGTAAATCAAGCTTGTTTTTATACTTTTATGTGAGTTTTATAACCATGCTATTGACATTGATGGCCTGTAACAACGTTCTTCAGGCGTTGGAATTGTTATGACATTTGTCACCCCAGGCCTGCCGGCCTAACTGTAGCTAACAGCTTAGGTGTGGGATTGTCAATCCCTTATAGATCTATACACAAGTATCACGCTCCCCCTACAAGGGATTATGGTATATAATACAGGACTTAATAATGCATACTCGAACGTACGTGAAGCTGTCTCACATTACTTGGTATAAACAGATTTACGATAATAAAGACTTTACTTCTTTTGAAAGCATTTCATTTGTCGAGATGTATATGTAAAATGTATGAATCACTTGAATACTACACTCATTATAGTTTCTCAAAAGTATTTCCCATTTGGTAATAACAACTTGGTGATATAATAGCCCTTTAAACATAAGGTTATTTTTGTATCAAAACTTTATAAGAACGATATTATAAAAATGATACTTTGATTTGTAATGTACTTGTATTCCCCCCCCCCCTAAAACATGAAAAGAATTGAAAAGTAGGGGTATGAACTCACTCGTTTCCAAGAGAGAGGCTAGGGTTGAGCAGAATTTCGTCCGCGGATGGTTGCGTCGTCGGGCTCTTCGGGGATCTCTGCAGCGTAAATCTTTCGTCGGGGCTCGAGTCCGGAAACCAAGGTGAGGGAATGGTCTCTGGTGCTTGGAAGGGTGTGAGAGTGACTGAAGAATTGAGAAAGGTGTGCAAAGACTCGAGCTCATGCCTTCTATTTATAGGGCTGGAAACCCTCGTACGCGGCGCGTACTTCCGGAGTACGCGGGGCGTAACATGGCGTCATGGCTTACGACTCGGGTCTAGCTAGCGTAGCTTGGGCGGGTCGATGGGACTACTGGGTCTAGCCGGGTGTAGCTTGGGCGGGTCGATGAGACTCGACTCTGGGTCTAGTATGCGGGGAGTAATCCCTGTTTCCGACTTCTAAATTCCGTAACTTTCGCGTACGAACTCCGTTTTTCGCGTTCTTTATATCCACGCGTAGGTGAGATTATGCTCTACAACTTTCATTTAGACTCCGTTGGCTAGTTTTGACTTTATTTTTAATGATATATTTTTAATAGGCCAGGCCTCCTAAAGTTCGTTAAAAATTCATAGGTTCTTTATTCGACGTCGGTTTTCGTTTGTCTTTTTATCGTTTTATTACTACTGTGGAGATCTTCAACTTCCGTTTAGGTGGCGATAGCTAAATAACACTCGATCTTCAATCCGAGTTTTTAGTCCTCTACTACTGTTTACGAAACTTTGAAAATTCGTAACTTTTTCATACGAGGTCCAATTTGGGCGATCTTTTTATGTATGCTCACCTGTCAATGAGATCTACGACTTTTGTTTAGATACTTAAGGCTAAAATGCATTTTATTGAGATTTTACTTTTTACGTCAAATAATGTTTTAACGTCGTGTCGTAAATATACAAGTGGTTATAATTTCTTCAATATAACCCGGTTTTGAGCGTTCTTTATGTTTTTGAAAACCTTGGCATGATATCTAATATTCGATGCAGCCCAACCTTGATACTTGAACGCTTTATTTTCGAGGTTAATTTTCGTTGTACTTAGTTTTCGAGTGTTACAATGCTTTTGTAAAATATAGGGTTGTCACACAATGTGTCTTAGTGGGACCCTCCGGTCCCACAACTCGGGTGGACCCTCCGGTCCTAACTCAATAAACTCAGTATAATACACATCATAAATCACAAAGACATATTTCAGGATGGATTAAATGATGTGACTTGCTCGAATCTGGGATGTCGCCAAATGATGCGACTTCGGCTCCGACCACCTGCTCTGAGGAAGTACTTCTACGCTGGAGACGGATCTGCGAGGCCACAATACAAGCCCGTTAGAGCCTCCCCAGGGACTGTGCCCCGAGAGTGGACTCTGATGATCAAGTTAGATCAGCTGATAGATCTGAGATGGTTCTCCATAGCTGGAGAGAATCATCTTGGTGCTGGTGGTGGTGTATGGTGGCTGACGGCTAAGCCACCCGACCGGAGTATAGTGTGGAGGTTGATCCCTGGGGAAGAGTCCCCCTTCATGGAGGAGGCACTATTCTATTTATAGTGGACAATTAGGTCAAGGGGAATTAGGTGAGGCCTTGGGCCAGCCCAATTCAAGACCAGCTAGCAAGGAGCTATGCAAGGCCGCCCGGAGGTGCCGGGAAAGGCTGGCGGGCGCGCACCAGGAGAGGCCGAAAAGGGAGCGCTAGGCCAGGCTGGCGGAAGATTCCCCAACAAGGCTGGCAAGGGAATGCCATGTAGGGCTGGCAGGAGCGTGCCAAGCCAGGCTGACTTGCTATAGCAGTCGAGGCCATGCTAGTGGACCATATATGATCAAGTCCCCACAGTCTGATGTTAGTGGTACGCGGCCAATGACATCGGACTGGACTTAGTCATATAAATTGTGCGTCGTCACAGGATATCACAATACTCAATATAAGCACATAAGACCCTCCGGTCACACATAGATTACCATTCAAGGTAAGTATAGTGAGAAGACTCACCTCGTAAGCAAGCAAGGAAACTGAATACCCGTCGAACAATCTAATCCCCGCCTACATGTAATAAGCATTTCTAATTAACACTTAAATATCACAAGTCTAAATAAACTCATGATAGACCCTATTTGACTCTTAGGATGGGTAAAAGACCATTTTACCCCTCCATGACCTCTATCCCCCAAGTTTAACCAGACCCTAAAGTCAATAGAAGTCAACATTCGAGTCAACAGTCCATGTTGACCTGACTCACCGAGTGCATCAGTGTGACTCGCTAAGTCTCCTTGTTTCCTCTGAGATGTCGTGAAAAACCAACTTAACTCCTCGAGTTGTATCTTCAACTCACCGAGCTACCCATGTCCAGACTCATCGGGGGGGCCTAGCCGACTCGGCGAGTCCATTCAGTCTGTATTCCCATTCAGACGTTTTAAGGCAGATCCACCACTCCAAACTCTAGATCTAGTCTCCCAAGGCTTGAATGTCACGTAAAGCTTTGATCTTTACATTCATGCATGACAAACGATCCATAATGCCAATACAAGCTCCAACAAGGGTTTGGTGCTCATAGGCTTGCCTCTAACTCCACAAAGCTTGGGTCTTTGGACTCCCAAGACCTCCTACAATCCAGATCTGAGGTTTCAACCTCAAGATATGTTCAAGGGACTCAATAACACAAGAAAGATGGGGAAAAGCCCATATCTCATAAGAAAAATGATCAAGATAGCATCTTTTTACCTCAAACAGAAGCTATCTACTGAGAACCTCTAGATCCAAATGTCCCTCCTTGCTCCAAGCCTTAATACTTTCCTCTTCTTCTCTCAAGGTGCACCAAAATACTCAAGATAGCCTCTCCTTCTCACAAAATAAACTAAAACTCGATTAGGGTTCTTCACAGTGCTCAAGGTTGATGAAGGAGGCGGAAATGAGGGCTTAAGGCCCTTTAAATAGGACACAAACCCAGAGATTTAGGGTTTCCTCACACAACGCCAACTCGGCAAGTCGGCTCTCTGACTCGTCGAGTTGATTACTAAACCCATGTGGCCAATTCAACTCTACTCGACGAGTTGGGGCACCCACTCGTCGAGTCGCTCGGTTAAGTTGAAAATAAATATGTATAAATATTATACCTGGAAGTCGGGATGTTACAATTTTTACTTGATAGCAAGTAAAACATGTTTTGGGGAGTTTGAGTTCCACCTCCGGTGATATTTCTGGTGAACTCAAGCTCCGACGACATCTCTGGTCATCTTCTCCGGCCTCACCACCACCCTCTTCTCCAAAACCTCCCGCTATCTTCTCCGGTGTTCCTTACTTTTCAAGAGTTTCAACGATTTTAGTGGTTATTGTGAGCTTGTCTCCACTCATCTTCTCCGTTGTCCATTAGCAACCTTGAAAACCTCCAATATTTAATCTTGAAACATTGAATTTGCCACCATATCCTCACCCTCACCACCTCCGACAACCATCAAAATCGATTCAACCCAAAATCATCATCAATCAACCAAATTACCAGAACAAACAAGTTGTTCATCTTCGTTTAATATATGCGATCGAAAACCAGGTTCAATTTTTCAACATCAATTTAACAATGAAATCGAGTTCATCGACGAATTTACATCGAATAGAATTAATCATTTAATCCATTTTCATCTCCTTCATTTCCGTCAATGATTTCCATTTGATTTAGCACAAATAAATTTGTTTCAATCATCATCTCCATTTCAAGAGCTTGAAATCGATAACACTGAAGAACACTTGAGAACCCATATTCACTAAACGAAGCAACCACAAGAATCAACAACCATTTTTAGATCATAAATCGAGATTAAAATAATTTAAACAAACTCAGATGATCAACTCTAGTAAATAAGGAACATGATGGAGTGGAATAAGAACCCTAAAATTCCACTGTCATCGAAAATGGAAAACCATTGTTCTGAGCCTTGAGTTGCATGAGAAAAAAAAAGGGTTCTTGTTGATTATTTGTCCATATCCACGATGAGATTTACAAATTTGGCTGTAATAAGAAAGGAATCATGAATAAGAACATTCTGATTCATATACTAAATACACTTCCAATGGAAATGAACTTTTCAATTGAAAAACTGTAGATAGCAAATAAGAGTTCAAAGATCTAATTAGTCAAACAGATTATCCAACTAACAAATGCTAAAAAAACAATCAAACAAACCTAGAATCGTTAACCAAATCAAATCAATGATCCAGTCATACCCATCATGCTTGACACACAAAGTGAAATCGATTTATAAAACAATCAACGAACTCGAGTTAAACCCATATGCAACTTCCAGAAAAGAAATGATTTTTTTGCACCTGGAAGCTTAAGAGTTGGAATCACCATGATCTTCAGAGCATCCATCCCACCATCTGAAGAAGTGAGTGAGAAATTCTAAGCAAAGACACCAATGAAAGTCTACCCAAAACAACATATAGAACATATGTGAAGAAAAATGTAAGAGATTAGGAATTTTCAATGTGAATTTCTTTAGTGATTCGAAATTTGAAATAATTAACATATATGGAGACAAATAAAATAAAAATTTGCTTTAAAAGAACCCAGAATCGATGGTATGAATAAACTTAATTAAACAGATGAATGAATAACTTCAAAGAGGGTTCGAAAACAAATGAGTGAGTAAATTCAATTAAACAGGTACTCACCAGTTTCAAGCAATGATTAGAGATGTCGCCGGAGCTTGCATCGCCCGAAAAATTATCGGAGGCGGAACTCAAACCTCCCAAAATAGGTTTTACCTGCTATTGCAGGTAACAATGATCTATTTTAAACAAAAAAACAAGTTTAAAGGTACCATATGGTTAGGGATGTTTTGGTCGAAATATTTAAGCATGCCAGGGTTTCCGCCAAGAAAGAGGCTCCTGTTAATTTCCTGACTCACCCAACAGAAAGAAGGTCAACCCTTAGACCGGTACATTAAAAAATGATATGTTTTAAACAAAAAAAAACAAGTTTAAAGGTTATCGGTACATAAAAAAATGACTAAATATGTATAAAAGTTGTAGTATGTTATTATCCCTAAATCATATTTCAATCTAAAAATCATTATTTAATTCGGATTTCATTGTCAATTTATCACATTTCATAAATTCTACTATTAATTAAAAAAAGAAAAAACAATAAGTTTTTTCAAATGCCACCCTCTCCTCTCACACTCACATTTCTACAAATTTGAAAATCAGAATCCTAAGGCTTTGGGGAGTGGACACACCCACCCCACCGGAAAAGTACTGTCACATGTGCGCCATGTCAGCTTCACACCCAACCCACCATCAACCCACTAGACATAGGAAATGGTCACCACTCCACAAATTCCTTTTTTTATTTTTTATTTTTTTTAACATTATATTAAATAAAAAACAAAATACAAACCATAATATAAAATAAAACCATAATTTAAATGTTGAGATTGAGATGGTTGAAATTGTTGAGGTGTAAAAGAAGTTTGTTGAAATTGTTGAGAAGGTTGTTGTTGAAAGGGTTGGAATTGAGGTTGATTGAATTGTTGTGGTTGATGTTGGTAGAAGTTTTGGGGGTATGAATTGGTGAATAGAGGTTGTTGTTGGATTGGGGAGGTTAACAATTGCATGTATCTAACATTTTCATTTCGAGTGTTTGGGGTGTTTAGATTTGAATCCATGTAAAGAAAAAAAAATGAGAGATGAGGTTTTTTGTAGAAGGTAATAAAATGTAGAGAGTGTTTTTTGAAGTGTAAATTGTAAATAGAATAGTGAATAATTTATAGGTGTAGATGGTTATGTTTAAATTGTAAAAAGTAATTTTTTTATGTTTAAACGGTTATATATATCAGTTTCCTCAAAAACTCCGAACGTTAGAAAATGAAGCAATTCCATTGGCCATCTCGTCCCGTCTTCGGAGCCACGTCACACGCACCCACCGGGCTTGGGGGCGGTGTTCACGCATGGGAGATGCTTCCACCTCAGCCAAGACACGTGAATTGCCTCCTATAGATGCAGTATCATCTTTTTCCTCTACTTGCTTCACCATTCTCCATAGATGCAGTATCGTCTCCACGCCTTTCTACCCCTCAATGGAACTACGACAGACCTTTCGTCACCGACCAATTTTACCAGGTTTCTCTTCTTTCTGTATATATATTTACATATATGTATGAATGCTCAGATACATATTTATCCCAATAATGTTATACCGAACCGTCTACCCTTTTGTGAATGTAGCTTATTTTGTTCAAATTTTGATTTTGTTGGAAACTGGTGTATAAATTTATGCTTGTTCGATGCAAGAGTCAAAGGGACATTCAGTGGATATAGGGTAATTTTACCTTTTCTCTGGAATAATATTGAGTTTATCCATGATGCTATGTGTGTCACTGCTTTTATTAAATGGAATTGCTTATCCTTTTACACTTTCTTTGTATAGTTTGGAATCCGAGAAGCCGATAGGTTGCTACAATGCTTCTTTGTAGGTACAACTACAATTGTTTTTATGCTTTCTTGTGCAATACATATGTTATCTTTTCATTCATAATGTCAAACCAGTGTCAATTTTGAAACCTAGAAACAAGTTAATCTGGAATATCATTTTAAAGTAAGTATAAATGAAGATTTTGTGGTGATGTTTCAACACATGCAGGAACTTATTGTAATAGATGATTTTCTATCTGCTTTAGTTAGGATTGAGAGGCGATATATTTCTATCAATAAAGTTGGAGGGAATGATGATTCTTTTATCTTCAATGTTGATGGATCTTTGGATTTGGCACTCCAGGTTAAGAATCTTCACATATACAGTTATACATACATAGATGCATATATGCATCTATCTTAACTTCATGGAACTCTTTTCACTTTTAGGATAAATATTGAAAGAAAATGCAGGAATCATCGAAAAGAATATTCCCTTTTATGCAAAAGCTATTTGATTATTAATTAGTTTGTGGAATCAAGATCACAGTTCAAGTCTGGATTAGTTAATCATGCCTTTGTTGCAGCATTAAGAGCCCTCCTTTTGGTAAGTTATTTATGCTTAATGTTGCCTATTAGATGATGGTTTTTACTGCATATAGTTATAAATAATGTTATTCAATAGGAATTATTGACTATGTAAGACCAATATTTCAATATAACACATTTTAGTCATTTAGTGTCATGGTTGCATGAATTTGCTATTTAGCTATTATAATAAATAATTATATTTTTCTCAGGATTATCAAGCCATGGTGGCACAACTTGAACATCAATTTTGACTTGGAAGACTCTCAATAAAAGGATTATGGTTCTATTTGTAACACCCTGTTCTGAAAGTATTCATTTATGGATTTCAAAGGCCAAGGCTAGGGGCGTTTTGGTCTTTCAAGAGTTCAGAGTTTCATTCGATAAGTTTTGGGCCGGGGTGTGTCGCTAGAAACGTAGGGTTTCTTGCCACTTTCTCGTGGATATAAAGTTCGTCGGAAACGAACTCAGAATGAATGAGTTATAGCACTTTGAAGTTATTTACGGAAATGGCCCCTTGTGGAAATAAATGACTAGAGGAACCATGCATGCGTGGTAGTAAACGCGCGTGTACACCCAGCATACGGATAGGGTACGCCCAACGTTTAAGGGTAAAAGGATCGCGAGTGCTAAAGGCGTACGCCCAGCATACAGGAAGTACGCCCAGTGTCCAGAAACCCTAATTTTAGGTCCAAGCCACTATATAAAGAACATAACACCCAGGTTGATAGCCTC
The DNA here is from genome assembly GCF_051521515.1 of Lactuca serriola. Taxonomy (NCBI): domain Eukaryota; kingdom Viridiplantae; phylum Streptophyta; class Magnoliopsida; order Asterales; family Asteraceae; genus Lactuca; species Lactuca serriola. The sequence goes on along the minus strand of NC_136409.1, from coordinate 69,027,701 downwards.
CATCTCATCCTTAGGCAGTCTCCATGAAACCCTAACCCTCCTTGAGTGAGTATTTGGGTGTTATAAAGCCATTTCAAAACAAGAGAAGAGAGTAGTAAGGTGGTGGATCGAAAGGGTAGCTGTAGATCTGAGATTTTGGTTCCCTTTCGGACAATTGTGGGGTATCAAGTCACAAACTTGCCTTAAATATGCTTAGATCTATGTTAATGGAAGTTTTGGGTCTTTTTGGTTCCAAGATTTGAACTTTATGTCACAACTCGCCTTCTAGGTCTAGGGTTGCCACCTTTAGTGTCATATGAGTCCCATAAGCAGTAAAGTTTCAACCTTTAGGACTCATTTGTGTCTTTGCATGAGATCTAGCCCTTGGAATGAAAGCATGTTGTCACCTTTTGAGTTTGGGCTTGTTTGGTGGATTGCAAGTCACCAAGTTAGTGACTTTATGGTTTAAGACATCAGTAAGGACCTAGATCTGAGTTGGTAGCCTCTAGAGTGGAGTATCAAGCACTTAATGAAAAAGTGTCTTAACAAGAGGATTACATTGAGCTTACGTAAGTGTACGCCTAGCGTACTCATTAGCAGGCCAGTACGCTTAGCGTATATTAGAGTACGCCCAACGTACTCAGCAGAGTTGGGCTTTGTGCATATTGGGCCTCGGTGTGGGCTGAGTTTTGGATTTTGGGCCTTTAGGCCATAGTAGGCCATCAGGATTCAGTTATATGGACTAAGGAATATATAATCGGGCTTAGGGTAAGGCTCATTAAGGGATTGGGCCCAACGTAGCAAATTGGGTCATTAGTGGGTCACTAGTGGGCTTGGGAAACTTACCTAGTGTTCGACTTTGAATATCTATCAAGCTGGACTAGGAGGGGTAGAATGGTCATTCTACCCTATGAGGGATTATTGTATTGGGCTAAGTTTATTGTGGTATTGATAGTTCTGGGAGCTAGAGGAGCAGCAGTGCGGGGATTGTCAGATAACAGCTAGAAGTGTACCAGCACAGCGAGATGAGTTTCCTCACTATGTGAATGGGTCTACAGCCACAATGCTAGACCATGTAGTCTATGAGTAGGAAGACCCAGGGGGTTAGCCCTAGGCACTGCATGCTAGAATATGATTCCAGATCAAGGTCTGATGTCAGGTGGGTGCCCGAGGAGTGTTTGCATGATAGTTTATACTTGTTGTCTATGTGATACTTGTATGTGCCTGGTAGGGAGGTGAGTGTGGTCGAGGTCCCGTATCTCACCATTTGCCGAGTATGGATGGGGTTTCGTATCTCGTTAGTAGTAGAGCAGGGGGAGGCCCGAGATAGGAGAGAGGTAAGTGTGGGCGAGGGCCCGTATCTCACTAACAGTAGGAGTGTGGATGGGGTTCCAAGACTCATTAGTAGCAGGCCAGGGGCGAGCCCTAGTTAGGTGATGCCTTAGATCAAGAGTATTGTAGAGTGTGATAGCTGCTTGTTGTGTGTTATTTTATATGTTGTATGTATTCAGCGGGCGAGGCCCAGAGACATGCGGGGCCTAAGAGAAACATATATGTGTACCAAGCGGGGCTCGATGCCAGGCGGGGCCCGATGTCAGAGTTAGTCCAATGTCGGGCAAGTCCCGATGCAGCGGGTGGGGGCCCAGTATGTGGATGTATGTGGTATGTGGTAGGATGGGGAACTCACTAAGCTTCGTGCTTATGGTTTTCAGTTTTGGTTTCAGGTACTTATAGTAGCTGAGGGAAGAGCTCGAGGACATCACATGGCACACACACCATAGGAATTTTGGACTGGGATGTTTACTCTGATAAAATAAAATAATGTTTTACACATGATACTTTGATTAGATATGTTTTGAATGAATGGTTGACAATTGTGGTTTATTTATTAAATTAAAAACAAAATTTTTGGTTAGGATTTTTGGGTCGTTACAAGTTGGTATCAGAGCCTTGGTTTGAGGCATTCAGATACACTCTCGGGTGTGTCTGAACTCAAACTGAGCACTTGGTATTAAAATTTTCAACAAAAATCATTTATATAAAAAGGAACTTTGAGAAAAAGATAAGAATTTTGGTAAAAGAAGAAAAGAGTGTGGTGCATGAAATCAGTCGAGCTCAAGTAAGTTCTCCCAAATTACCCATACATGTTTGTTTAGATATGATATGCTTATGAGAACCGCATGCTAGTTAGGGCTAGGGGAGATGCCTTCATATGCTGTATGAGCTGGTAGACTTGCATGATAGTGCTGAGTATTCAGCGATAGGTAGGCCTGATGTGTGGTACGTGTAGCCATGATGATATTGGATGTCATCCTGGAATGAGAATGATAATTGTTATTTGTAACTGGAATGTGTATGATTTGAAAATTATATACGGTTAGGATCTTATAGCCTTAGAATAATTGATTTGACCTAATTTTCTGTGAACTTAGGGTAGAGTCTATTATTAGACAGTCTATTAGATCCTGTTCAATGTATAATTTACATGCATAAGGTAGTCGGCAGTGAGGGTGGATGTAGACAACATGGGTTGTGATATATGGGCTAAATGTTCTATGATAGTTTGTGGGTCGGAGATTTCCCTAAGGTAAGCCTAGGATGAGGTTAGCGATAGGTGTTACCTGCTTGCGGGATGTATGTGTGGTTAGATTTTCCTTTTGTCTAAATGCTACTTGCTTTGTGCTTTGTGGGATTCTGAGTGATGGGAGTTAGCCATTAGGTGAATGCGTCAAGTCACATGTGACCAGGGTTGAATAATCTCAGATTGTTGGATTTAGCCCTATTGCGCAACTCTTGTCTGAGTCTAACCGTTGTAGGGGCGAGTCCTTTACTCAAAGGATTATCTGAGCCTCGTCACATGTGATGGTATTCAGGTAGTGGCTAACTGGCATTATAAAGATACCTTCAGTAGCTGAGGACTGGGTGCGGGTTGGAGGTTACCCTAGGGAAAGCCTAGGATGAGAGTAGTGATGGGAGCAGTATTAGTAGAAAGGGACTTGGTGGAGTCAAGGCCATCCTTAAGGAAAGTACGGATAGATGTGGAAGGTAGTAGGGGCCCATACTACTAAAAGTAGAGGATCTGTACTCGATTCAAGAAGGTATGAGATAAAACCAAGGAACTTGTAGCGTGTGTGATCCCTCGGTAGTGATGCGTATTCTGATGATTGTTATGTTATGTTTTCAGCATGGTGAGATTGTGCGAGAGGCCAGTGGGCGGATCAAGCGCCGGGGAGGGATCAAGATCAGGATCAGGAGCCGAGCAACTCAAGGAGCGGATGAGGGAGTTGATATCAGCTGAGGTTACGCGCAGTATTCTAGACCAGACTCTTGTGATCTTCGGGTCGGTCAAGGAGGGTATTTTAGAGCTTCTAGATGAGAAGCTGGGAGCTTTCCGCACTGAGATGATGGCTTTGGTGGGGGAGCGTACACTGACATTCAGAGAATTCCGAGCTTGTGGAGCTCCAGATTACCACGGGGCCAGGGACCCCATTGCTAGCAGCAGGTGGTTGGCCAATGTTTCCAACACTTTCCGTACGAGCCGGTGTCCCAAGGGGGGACAATGTCCGACTGGCCTCCCGTCATCTGAAGGACCGAGCACGGGACTGGTGGGAGGAGGTTGGACATACTATTGGAGATGATGCCGCATTAGACGCGATGGCATGGGCTGATTTCTCGGCTAGGTTCAGGGCCAAGTTTGCACGAGTTATTGAGGTGCAGCAGTTAGCACGGGAGTTTCAGGATCTGCAGTAGACTACAGAGATAGTGGTGGAAATCACCGCCAAGTTCAGGGAGAGGGCTCTTCTAATTCCGTAGTATGTCGCGGACGAGGAAATGAAGAAGTCCCGATATCACGAGATGCTGAGGAGTGACATCAGGGAGTTTGTGAGCAGGTCCAGCTGCAAGACGCTGGAGGATATGATTGCTCGGGCCAGGGAAAGGGAGATCGATCTAGAACACATTAGAAAGAGGAAGCCGGGGGAGGTGCAGGTAGTCGCAGGTTCAGGCAAGAGACCCAAGGGGTCGGATGTGAGATCGAGGGAGTATCAGGGCCGCAGTCGTTGTGGAAAGTGTGGCAGGACGCATGAGGGTGCGTGCAAGAGAGGTAGTGGGGGTGATTCTGGCTGCTTCAAGTGCGGCTGGATTGGTCATTTCAGCAGGGAATGTACTATTGCCACCACTCAAGGATCAGACCTTATATGTTTTCATTGCAGACAGAGGGGACACAAGAAGGCCCAGTGTCCGAGTTTGTTTCCAGCAAGACAGGTGATGACACCTGCCCCTATAACCATGAGGATCACCGACGGCCGTTAGGGCCGAGCGGAGGCGCCTGCAGTGGGGAGCAGGGCTTTTCAGTTGTCTACAGTGGAGGCTCGAGTAGCATCGGACGTGGCAGGTATGTATCTTTTGTTTTCCTGTCAGTTTTATTTATGATCATATTGGTATGGTACTGCATCTATGTTAGCAAATGTATGTTAGAATTTCTATTTCTGTTTGTGTTCGGATCATACGCCATCTGCATACCATGGGTTTTCGGCAGTAGTTCTTAGCAATACCCCCCTTCCTTCTTGGTTTGGTTTCCGGGACGTAGTCGACATAGCAGGTGAGAGTGGGACTCGGGGAGTGTCTTGTTAGTCTGCATGAGTGGTTCGGGTTGGGTATTGTTTAGTTTTGGAGCTCCAGCAATGGTAGGTGTGGCTGGCAGCAGATCGACCTTGCGATGGAGAAAAGGATTGGGGATCCTTTCCAAGCCAGAACCGGTAGGGATCTAGTTGAACCGAAGTGGGGGAGAACCTTCCAAGTATTTAGGAGCAGTAGCATGCAAAACCTGGAGGAGTTAGTGACCTTCGAGAAGAAAAAGGGAGAGCAGTCCGAGGGGCTGCGTGGGTTAGGGAGTGCATAGATTGGGAGTTTGAGCAACCTCCCCAACGATGAGTTTGTATATTTTGATAGCTGAAGGCTAGTTTGAGAAACCAGGTTGGAGGATCGAACACAGGACTCAAGTAAGTCGGGATGTAGATCATGCGAACGACCGACACGGGATGCTTTCAGATTGTAGTTAATTGCAGAATCAGCATGGAGAGTACGGTAGGACTGAGGGATATCCGCAACATTCGTTAGTAGCCAGTTAGAGGAGGGTGGGTGTGTGCTCGTATCTCCTAATTAGCGGAGTTCAGGTGAGGCCCGTGTCTCCTAGTTAATATGTCGGAGATCGATAAAGGGTAGTCGTTGAGTTTCAGGAAGGTTTTAGACCGTGTAGTTCTAGATGGGTGAGACCCGAGGGCGTGGTCGCTCAGTAGTATGGATTGGGTGGGACCCCGTGGGCGAGATCCGTATGTTAGTAGCGGTACAGGTGGGATCTGCTAGAGACCTTAGGGTCAAGATAGGGGATCGAGGATCCCAAGACTTGTAGAGCCAGTATGGCAGGTTAGATAGAGCAGTTTCCTTCGGAAATCGCTGGGAGAGACTGAGTGTTTGAGCTTGGTTGTTGTAACCGGTAGGAGTTCGGTAACCCAGATTATGGAAGATTAGTTGGGACCAGGGTAGTCTCGGTTCATCCAGACAGCGGACAGGAGATAGCAGGACCTTCGGACGGGGAGCACCAAAAGGGGATTGTCGGTAGGGTAAGAGTCGTGCTCTCAGGATTGTTGGTGATTAGAAGTGCTTTCGAGGTTCTTATCTTTTTCGATTATTTTCGTAAGGTCAAGGGAAGAGGTTTTTTGGGGATCGGACCCGACAAGTGATGTGTGCATAGGACAGGAATGTTGTAGGCAGATTGCGGGATAGTTGGTCGTAGCAAACTTTCAGGACGAAGTCTAGTTTAAGTGGGGGAGAGTTGTAACACCCTGTTCTGAAAGTATTCATTTATGGATTTCAAAGGACAAGGCTAGGGGCGTTTTGGTCTTTCAAGGGTTCGGAGTTTCATTCGAGAAGTTTTGGGCCGGGGTGTGTCGCTAGAAGCGTAGGGTTTCTCGCCACCTTCTCATGGATATAAAGTTCGTCGGAAACGGCCTCAGAATGAAGGAGTTATTTCACTTTGAAGTTATTGACGGAAATGGCCCCTAATGGAAATAAATAACAAGAGGAACCATGCATGCAGGGTGGTAAACGCGCGTGTACGCCCAGTGTAAGGCTGGGGTATGCCCAACGTTTAAGGGTAAAAGGATCGCAGGTGCTTAAGGCGTACGCCCAGTGTCCAGAAACCCTAATTTTAGGGCCAAGCCACTATATAAAGAACATAACACCCAGGTTGATAGCCTCCATCTCATCCTTAGGCAGTCTACGTGAAACCCTAACCCTCCTTGAATGTTTTTCAAGCTTTGGTGGCCAATAATGTGAGTATTTGGTTGTTGTAAAGCCATTTCAAAACAAGAGAAGATATTAGCAAGGTGGCGGATCGAAAGGGAAGCTGTAGATCTGATATTTTGGTTCCATTTCGGGCCATTGTGAGGTATCAAGTCTGAAACTTTCCTTAAGTATGCTTAGATTTATGTTAATGGAAGTTTTGGGTCTTTTTGGTTCCAAGATTTGACCTTTATGTCACAACCCGCCTTCTAGGTCCAGGGTTGCCACCCTTAGTGTCATATGAGTCGCATAAGCAGTAAAGTTTCAACCTTTAGGACTGATTTGTGTCCATGCATGAGATCTAGCCCTTGGAATGAAAGCATGTTGTCACCTTTTGAGTTTGGGCTTGTTTGGTGGATTGCAAGTCACCAAGTTAGTGACTTTATGGTTTAAGACATCAGTAAGGACATGGATCTGAGTTGGTAGAATAGTCATTCTACCCTATGAGGGATTATTGTATTGGGCTAAGTATTATTGTGGTATTGATAGTTCAGGGAGCTAGAGGAGCAGTAGTACGGGGATTGTCAGATAGCAGCCAGAAGTGTACCAGCAGAGTTTCAGCAGTGCGAAATGAGTTTCCTCACTGTGTGAATGGGTCTACGGCCACAATACCGGCCCATGTAGTCTATGAGTAGGAAGATCTTGGGGTTAGCCCTAGGCACTGCATGCTAGAATATGATTCAAGATCAAGGTCTGATGCCGGGCGGGTGCCCGAGGAATGTTTGCTTGATAGTTTATACTTGTTGTCTGTGTGATACTTGTATGTGCCTAGTAGGGAGGTGAATGTGGGCGAGGTCCCGTATCTCACCATTTGCCGAGTATGGACGGGGTTCCGTATCTCCTTAGTAGTAGAGTAGGGGTGAGGCCCGAGATAGGAGAGTGGTGAGTGTGGGCAGGCAACAGCAGGAGCGTGGACGGGGTTCCATGACTCGTTAGTAGCAGGCCAGGGGCGAGGCCCTAGTTAGGCGATGCCTTACATCAGGAGTATCGTAGAGTGTGATAGCTACTTGTTGTGTGTTATTTTATATGTTGTATGTATTCAGCGGGCGAGGCCTAGAGACATGCGGGGCCTAAGAGAAACAGATATGTGTACCAAGCGGGGCACGATGCCAGGTGGGGCCTGATGCCAGGCGGGGCCCGAAGTCGGAGTTAGTCCGATGTCGGGCAAGTCCCGATGCAGCGGGCGGGGGCCCAGTATGTGGATGTATGTGGTATGTGGTGGGTTGGGGAACTCACTAAGCTTCGTGCTTATGGTTTTTAGTTTTGGTTTCACGTGCTTCCTGTAGCAGAGGGAAGAGCTCGAGGTGATCGCATGGCACACACACCAAAGGAGTTTTAGCCTTGGATGTTTACTCTGATAAAATAAAATAATGTTTTAGACATGATACTCTGATGAGATATGTTTTGAATGAATGGTTGACACTTGTGGTTTATTTATTAAATTAAAAACGAAAATTTTTTTTCAGGATTTTTGGGTCGTTACAAGTTGGTATCAAAGCCTTGGTTTGAGGGATTCAGATAGACTCTCGGGTGTGTCTGAACTCAAACTGAGGACTTGGTATGAAAATTTTCAACGAAAATCATTTATATAAAAAGGAACGTTGAGAAAAAGATAAGAATTTTGGGAAAAGAAGAAAAGGGTCTGGTGCATGAAATCAGTCGAGCTCAAGTAAGTTCTCACAAATTACCCATACATGTTTGTTTAGATATGATATGCTTATGAGAACTGCATGCTAGTTAGGGCTAGGGGAGATGCCTTCATATGTTGTATGAGCTGGTAGACTTGCATGATAGTGCTGAGTATTCAGCGATAGGTAGGCCTGATGTGTGGTACGTGTAGCCATGATGATATTGGATGTCATCCTGGAATGAGAATGATAATTGTTATTTGTAACTGGAATGTGTATGATTTGAAAATTATATATGGTTAGGATCTTATAGCCTTAGAATAACTGATTTGACCTAATTTTCTGTGGACTTAGGGTAGAGTCTATTATTAGACAGTCTATTAGATCCTGTTCTATGTATAATTTGCATGCATAAGGCAGTCGACAGTGAGGGTGGATGTAGACAGCATGGGTTGTGGTATATGGGTTGAATGTTCTATGATACTTTGTTGGTCGGAGATTTCCCTAAGGTAAGCCTAGGATGAGGTTAGCGATAGGTGTTACCTTCTTGCGGGATGTATGTGTGGTTAGATTTTCCTTTTGTCTAAATGCTACTTGCTTTGTGCTTTGTGGAATTCTGAGTGATGGGAGTTAGGCATCAGGTGAATGTGTCAAGTCACATGTGACCAGGGTTGAATAATCTCAGAGTGTTGGATTTAGCGCTATTGTGCAGCTCTTGTCTGTGTCTAACCATTGTAGGAGCGAGTCCTTTACTCCAAGGATTATATGAGCCTCGTCACATGTGATGGTATTCAGGTAGTGGCTAATTGGCATTATAAAGATGCCTCCAGTAGCTGAGGAATGGGTGCAGGTTGGAGGTTACCCTAGGGCAAGCCTAGGATGAGAGTAGTGTTGGGAGCAATAGTAGTAGAAAGGGACTTGGTGGAGTCGATGCCATCCTTGAGGAAAGTACGGATAGATGTGGAAGGTAGTAAAGGACCATACTACTGAAAGTAGAGGATCTGTAGTCGATTCAAGAAGGGCTGAGAGAAAACCAGGGAGGCGGAAATGAGGGCTGAAGGCCCTTTAAATAGGACACAAACAGCGCCAACTCGGCGAGTTGGCTCTCTGACTCGTCGAGTTCATTATTAAACCCATGTGTCCAATTCGACTCTACTCGACGAGCTGGGGCACCCACTCATCGAGTCACTCGATGAACTTGAAAATAAATATGTATAAATATTATACCTGGAAGTCGAGATGTTACAATGATAACATCAAAGGATATCAGCATGATTGGGACTCAACCAATCCATGCCAATGATAACATCAAAGCTCTTTATGGAGACTGGCGTAAGATCGATGGGAAAAGAATGATCATTCAGGGTAAGGGTACAGCCTATGAATATAACACTAGCGCTTTCTTTATTACTGTTAGCCATCTCGACGGTAAATTTTTCGGTTAATGGTTGGGGATTATGTTTAAGATTTTGTTTGAATGAATGGCTAACAAAACTTCTTTCAGCTCCAGAATCGAAAAGTATACTAGCATAATAGTTGTCGAGAAGGAACGTACCCGAGACAACAGTGGGGTCGGCGACAACCTCCTCTCGTCCCATAGCTAGGACTCTCCCCGTGTTGCCAGTTGTTGCGGCCTTGGGGCAGTTTCTCTTGAAATGCCTTACTTCACCACAACCGTAGCAGGCCTGACCGACACCTGCTCCGGAAGATTGATTGGTTGATTGGGCTGGTTTTCTGCAGTTTCGAGCAAGGTGGCCCTTCTTGCCATAGTTGTTGCAGAGTCTTTCACGACATGGCCCGGGAGTACGATGATGGTAGTTGCACTTGCTGCACCAAGGAAGGGTACCAGTGTATCCACTAGTAGGAGTCTGAGCAGTGGATTTGACGGCAGAAACAGCAGCAGGGGTAGTAGCAGCGTGGACTGCCACAATTTGCTGCTTCTTAGAGGATCCTTGTGAACTTTGGGCCTTCCGTTTGTTCCAGAATTTCTTTTTACTGCCACCACTACCTTTAACTGGTTCAGGAGTGGTGGCCTCCTCATCAGGAAGGTCTCCGAGATCCATCAGGGTTTGCGCCTGACATTTAGCACTGTCAAAAGTGTCTGGCTTTGCGGCCAAAACATTCCCTTTGGTTGGCTGGGTCAGCCCCCAGATAAATCTTTCAATCTTTTTACTTTTCGGGGTAACCATTCCCGGACAGAGAAGCGCTAGGTCTTCGAATCTGGAGGTGTAAGCGGTGATGTCGAAACCCTTCATCTTTATATTCCAAAGTTCATGCTCCAATTTTTGCATTTCGCCCCGAGGGTAGTACTCCACAAGCATAAGTTCCTTCATGGCCTCCCAACCCATAACATTGACTACAGGTAAGGTTAAGGATTTGACTCGGCCATTCCACCAAGTCAAGGCTTTATCGGTGAAAGCGCAAGCGGCGAACTTCCCCTTATCAGCTTCCGAACAAACACAGATTTCGAAAAAAGATTTGATTTTCTCGAACCATCGAGTCAGGGCGATAACACCTCCAGTTCCATCGAAAGATGTAGGTTTCACATTCATAAAGTCTTTGTAGGAACACTCCTTCCGATGTCCCTGACTACCCTCCTGGTTTTGAGTTTGAGTACCACCTCCTGAACCATCGGAGTTCATTTGAGACATGGTGGCTGCCAATGCGGCAGTAACAGCTGCCTGAAACATCGCATGATCAAATTCAGGAGGAGGTGGTGGTGGAAGGTTGTTTTTCTTTGAGCTGGGTCTCTTTCTTGGAGGCATCTTGATCTAAAAAGATCAGGAAAGAGAGGATGGTAAGTCCTCTGAATTGAATCAAGAGATATGAAACAAGAGATATCTCATTATGACAGATATAGAATTCTATTAAGCGATAAAGCAGGAAAGAGTTATCAAAGAAGATAAACTATCGCTAAAGGAATGATTGAGGAGCAACGCTTGAATGAGGATTTCTATAACGAAGTTGGCTCTAGAAAATACTCCCGTAGTATTTTATGTTTTGCTGTGACAACGACTCGTTGTTTGGGTATTGAGTAAGTTTTAGGTCTGTTTCACACCACAATCACTCCCAAGCACATGTTGGCCATGTCTCGAATGAATATAGTTGATCAGGCTATATTGACCCTAGACACGACTACATAACTGCCCAGGTTTAACCGCAGTGTACAACACCCATTTACTTATGTTTTGTTCTACTCAAGGTTACGGATTCCGGCGGGTAGGTATACTTGTATTCTTTTGAAAATACTTATATTTTAAAGCATACTTTTAGTTCAAAGCACTTTGGCCCCTTTAGTGTTTATAGTCTTATACCATGTAAGGTTTGGTATACTTTGTTCACTATAAACAAGGGCTCTGATACCAATCTGTTACACCCCGAAACCGAAGGCGGAAACGTTCCGAGGCGGAGGTGACTTCATGTTAAGTATCACAACCAATGTACATAGTAAGCGAAGTAAACATAACCATTACATTACATAAAAGTATTTACATTTGAAAGTAAAGTGTTACAAGTTTTATACATACAAATCATATAAACAAAAGCTAAGACGAGTCTTCTATACGCTCCGTCTTCTCCAAAAGATCACGGGGTACCTGTCTAAATTGGACCTGAGAATACAAGCAGTTTGAAAATCAGCATAAAGCCGGTGCATTCATAAGCGGTTTATTTATGAAGAAGAACAAGTTTCCTTTGCTTTTCTGAAAAAGATTGTTAACCAAGAAAATCCCATATTTTCTATCACGTTTGTCGAGTTCTATAAGATAAGTCATGATTATTACTAGTATGTTAAGAAAACATATGTTAAAATTTGCTGAATTCCGTTCGGTACAATAGTAGGTAGTTTAATACATAAAACTATAGATTGAAAACCCTGGAATACCATCCAGTATAATAGTAGGTAGTTTTAATACATAAAACAATAGATTGAAAACCCTGGAATACCATCCAGTACAATAGTAGGTAGTTTTAATACATCAAACTATAGATTAAAGGAAGAAATAAAATCCGTGAACAAACTTATTTTTAATATGTATTGTGAGTCGTATAACCATGCTAATATGACCCGAGACCTCCTTGACGTTCTTCAGGCGTCGGACGATATCCAGAATTTGTCACCCCAGGCGTGCCCGCCTAACTGTAGCTAGCAGTTAAGGTGTGGGATTGTCAGTCTCGAATAGATCTATTCACAAATTCCACGCTCTCCCTCAAGGATTTAGGAGACTCTGGTTATACTTTCGGGGAGGATTTACTGATAACCTGAAGGGTATAATGAAGACGAATCTCACAAGCTAGTATTAAATTATTCACGGTGTACTCGATCGTTATCAAATATCGTAATCGTTTTGAAACATAATAGAGCATAAACAATTGAATACAAGGAAATTATTTGGCATGATACTCTAAATTAAACATAGATAAACTGAATCAGACATAGTTTATCTATTGACATTGCATGAAATCCGAACTCGTAAAACAAGAAATGAAGATCCCAAATTATTCCCATAATAATTTGATTGTATTGATTGTTTCCTACATTGTGATTGAAATCTATGTAGTTATATTCAGAAAAACATCCCTTATGCTCCGCATAATACAAAAGGGGTAAAGATACTAAAAGTTTGCTAGATATTTATACAATTACATCAGTTTTAAGTTTCGAAAACATTTATAATTTGCTTGTATTCCCCCCTAAAAACATTGAAAAATTCGGAAAAAAAGGCGTAGGGGTATGAACTCACCAGACGAGAAATGTGTCTGTTGGATGCTAATTGTCAGTTCGGGGCTTGAAAACACGCGAGGTTCCTATTTAATATGAAGAGATGCATAAATTGTATCTAATTAGACCTTGATCTATTAATTAAATAAGAATAAACACTCCGAGGCGCGAAAACACTTCAACTCAAATGTTAAGAGTGATCCGGGTGACATCTACGAGGGTATAGGGCCTAGATATGGAGTTTGCTCTTCAAGATTAAACTCCTAAAGGAGTTTCCGGCCCAAAGACCATGTCCCCATGAGCTCACGGCCGTAAACTCATGGGTGATGGGTTCTTTGTTGCTAAATGGTCTTACAACACTATAGAGATAATGCTAGGATCAAATCTAGGGCATAGGAAGTGATTAACCACCAAAGGGACCATTTAATGGAGTTTACGGCTGTAAACTAGGAGTGTACGGCCATAACCTCTTATGTACTCATTCCTTATGTGTTTTGATGGTCCTAGGTTAATCACATGTGATTCTAACTCAATATACAAGCCATGGATGGAAGTTAGGGCACCGTTTGACCAACTTATAGGATTTTATGGCCCAGGAACCATTCCGTGGGGGGTTTACGGCCGTGAACTCCTAAGAAGATGGTTTTATTGATGATTAAGGCCCCTAACACAATGGTGGTTGGTTCTAGACTATATTCCAAGGCTTAGGAGGTGTTTAAGGGGCATCTTAACACCTTAAAAGGTGTTTACGACCTAAGAAAGGGTGTTTACGGTCCAAGTATGTTCTTGGGCCGTAAAATCATGTTTACCCCTCAAATGTTAAGGTTTTGGTGTTCCAAGTCCACACATACAAGCCCTTAGATCATATCTAAGCTCCAGAAGTGATTTGGGAGGGTTTTGGGCTCCAAAACCCCATTTATGTGTGTTTACGGTTTTGGAGTGTTCTAGGGCCGTAAACACATGTTCTTGGTCCTATTTCATCATTTAAACACGAATTTGAAGGCTAAAGATGATACACTATGAGTTAGCATGGATTACATACCTATTTGGAGCTTGAATGGGTGAGTTTGGATCAAAGGTTTGGATTTGAGGAGACAGAGTAGAGAGAGAGTGAAAAAGCTTCAAATGAAGTTCTTTGAACTTTATATAGGGTTTGAGTTTAAGACACGGTGGAATTCTACCCGATACTGATGTTAAACGGGGCTTATGGTCGTACCCAAATAAGTTGTCGTAACCAGACGTGGTCGTAACTAAAATTTTCCAATTGAATATCGAAAGTGTTTTCACATGTTTCTAACGTGTTTGGCCACCCATTAAGTCATAATAAAAGTCTCAAATTAAAAGACTTTATTCAAATACATAAACGAAACAATTCGGAAAAGACGAATTTATTGATAAATACGGGTTACAATGACGGGATAAACTTCGGGTTGTCACAATTCAACCCATAATCATCATCAATCAACCAAATTAATAACCAGAACAAACAAGTTTTTCATCTTCGTTTAGTATATGCGATCGAAAACCAGGTTCAATTTTTCAACATCAATTTAACAAAGAAACTGAGTTCATCGGTGAATTTAGATCGACTAGAATTAATCATTTAATCCATTTTCATCTCCTTCATTTCTGTCAATGATTTCCATTTGATTTAGCACAAATAAATTTGTTTCAATCATCATCTCCATTTCAAGAGCTTGAAATTGATAACACTGAAGAACACTTGAGAACCCATATTCACTAAACGAAGCAACCACAAGAATCAACAACCATTTTTAGATCATAAATCGAGATTAAAACAATTTAAACAAACTCAGATGATCAACTCTAGTAAATAAGGAACACGATGGAGTGGAATAAGAACCCTAAAATTCCGCTGTCATCGGAAATGGAAAACCATTGTTCTGAGCCTTGAGTTGCATGAGAAAAAAAGGGTTCTTGTTGATTATTTGTCCATATCCACGATGAGATTTACAAATTTGGTTGTAATAAGAAAGGAATCACGAATAAGAACATTCTGATTCATATACTAATTACACTTCCAATGGAAATGAACTTTTCAATTGAAAAACTGTAGATAGAAAATAAGAGTTCAAAGATCTAATTAGTCAAACAGATTATCCAACTAACAGATGCTAAAAACAAAAATCAAACAAACCCTAGAATCGTTAACCAAATCAAATCAATGATCCAGTCATACCCATCATGCTTGACACACAAAGTGAAATCAATTTATAAAACAATCAGCGAACTCGAGTTAAACCCATATGCAACTTCCAGAAAAGAAATGATTTTTTTGCACCTGGAAGCTTAAGAGTTGGAATCACCATGATCTTTAGAGCATCCCACCATCTGAAGAAGTGAGTGAGAAATTCTAAGCAAAGACACCAATGAAAGTCTACCCAAAACAACAAATAGAACAGACGTGAAGAAAAATGTAGAAGATTAGGAATTTTCAATGTGAATTTCTTTAGTGATTCGAAGTTTGAAATAATTAACATATATGGAGACAAATAAAATACAAATTTGTTTTCAAAGAACCCAGAAACGATGCTATGAATAACTCAACTAAACAAATGAGTGAAAAACAT
Source organism: Lactuca serriola (assembly GCF_051521515.1). Taxonomy (NCBI): domain Eukaryota; kingdom Viridiplantae; phylum Streptophyta; class Magnoliopsida; order Asterales; family Asteraceae; genus Lactuca; species Lactuca serriola. The sequence continues at coordinate 69,012,441 of NC_136409.1, read as the reverse complement.
CAAAGAGGGTTCGAAAACAAATGTGTGAGTATATTCAATTAAACAGGTACTCACCAGTTTCAAGCAATGATCGGAGATGTCTTCGGAGCTTGCATCGCCCGAAAAGTCGTCGGAGGTGGAACTCAAATGTCACACCCCCAAACCTAGGATGGCGGAAACGTCCGGGGGTGGAGGACTTCATGTATAGTATCATAACAACAATTTCAATAGTGATCAAAGTAAACACAACCAACATAAATATAATTGAAAAAGTTACATCATAGTATATGTTTACATGTTTCCAAATCAATTACATTATGTGGACAAAAAGGAAATGTTTGACGCCTTAACGTCCCATCCTCAATAGCGCTTGTTTACCTGATTATTTATTCCCTGAGAATACAAGTAGTTTGAAAGAGTGTCAACAATTAAGTTGGTGAGTTCATAAGCTTTTGAATGCAGTGATGAAAACATTTTCCTTTGTAAAAGTAATGTTTGTTCCAGATAAATCCAATATTTTCCTTAGAGTATGAATTGCAGCCTTAAATCCAAAGACCAAAATGTACAAGTAATTTCCATACTTATAGTAAAACATTGCAAGTTTAAATTGACATAACCCATTTGATTTAATGAAATTCTCGTAATTCCTATGAGTTGTTAATAATTTATGTGAGTTATTATAACCATACTATGACCTAGGTGGCCTGAAACGACGTTCTTCAGGCATCGGAAATGTTATGACATTTGTCACCCGTAGACCTCGAGGCCCTACTGTAGCTAACAGAAAGGTGTGGGGTGTCAATCTCAATATAGATCTATACAAAACTATCACGCTCTCCCTCAAAGAGACTCTGGTTACAATACGGGACTTATAGTGCATTACTTGAAAAGTAACATGAAGCGAATGTCTCACAATTTAGTCATTAACGGATTTACGTGAAGTGAATGAAAACTCTTTTTGTGTAAATGAAACTTTTAGTAATGAACTTGTTGTGTAGTGCATCATAAACTATACCTATTATAGTTTATCAAATAATAGTAGTAGTAGTGAACATAAACTATACTTACAATAGTTTATCAAAATGTTTAAATACAATGGATATAAACTTTGTTTATTTTAAATAAATTACCATATTTGTGGAGGTAAAAATCCATTTGTTTTCTGTTGTATGTCTATTTACCAAGACAAAATGACATATAATATAACACATATATGCACATAATGATACACACCTTGTTCAACAAGTTACAAGGTGTGAGTGAAATAGATAACATTTTTCTAGTGTTAACATTTCTATTCCTGTTCTTAGAAGATTTATAGAAAAATCATCAAAAGTCCAAATCAGAATCTGTAAATTCTGAGAGATTGAAAAATGTGTCTAGTTTGTTCATAAATGTTATTATGATTTTTAGTGACTTCCCACTTGTGTGAAAAAGTCCATATCCACAAACGGGTCCGGATTTGTTCTTGAAATGATAGGCAGTTTTGTAAAAATCACCATAAATTGTAGAAAAATCGTATGGTGATGTCCAAATAGTCATTTTAAAGGTATGAACCTGACCTATTTGCACCTTACACAGTTTTGAACACTAAAATGTTTAAGTTGACCAAAAAAGTCCGTGAATGGAGTTAAACTTTTCTGATGAAAGCTGTTGGTGAGTTTAGTTGTGTTCTTGGTGTTTTAACTTGTATTCCCCCCCCCCCCCCCCTTAAAACTTAAGAAAAACATGAAAAAATAGGGGTATGAACTCACCTTGTGTGATTTCAGAGTATGGATGATGAAGAAAGGAGCTGTTCAACTCAAGAACACTTAGAAGGTGTTCAACTGAAGATTCGAAGATCTAACACACATAGGATGATGTTTGTGTAAGATATCCATGATTTAAGTAGAAAGAAGGAGAAATAATCATGTGAGGAGTGATATTACTTACTAGGAGTAGATGAATAGCTTGTGATCAGCCTTGGACTTTTTGCGATTAGAGAGCGATAGTGAGAGAGAATGAGTTTTTGCTTCTTGGTGAAGTTTGAGTGAAATGGGAGGAGAGATGAGGGTCTTACTATCCTTGTATCAAGGCACTTGGCTGGAAAGAGTGGGAAAAAGGACAATGAAATGACCAGGAATGGTGGAATAGTAACTGGGGATGGTCTTGGAGTGGGTATTGGAGGTGACATGTGGCATTGCCCAAAGGATAAGTTAACACTCCAATCCATATCTTACCCACTATATTTTTAGTCTTAGATATTGATTACCCTCAAAATGTGATTAGATTATGGAAATATGGGGTCTTATATGTCAAAATATAAGTTTGGTTGAAAATCCCGCGTTAAAATCACGAAAAACAGGCTCAAAACACTAAAAATATTGAAAACCGGGTAAAAGTTGCCAATTTCCGAAGTTCAGGGTCGTAGGTTTGGTCCTAGCCATTACAACCGAAAGTAGATGGGAACCGAGAGTAGGGTTCAGTCTTGAGCGGCTTCGCATCTCGGAACTGAAGGTTGCATTCTCGGACCGAAGGTGTATTCTCGGACCGAAGGTCGCATTCTCGGACCGAAGGTTAAGTTTGGTCTCTTAATAGGTTCGGTTCAGGAAGGTGGTTTTGGTTCTTAAGAGGTTTCGGTTGCTTAGAGGAGGTTCGGTTCCTAAGAGGGTTCGACTCCTTAAGAGGGTTCGGCTCCTTAAAACTGTTTTCCGCATAAACTTCCGTTTTCGAGCGGTTTTCAACTAAATTAAGGGTCGGGATTCCCCGAGTGATTATAAGAAGTTGAGAGAGATTTTGAGGGAGATTTGGGAGAGATTTGACACACTTGGAGAGATTTGACATACTTGGAGAGATTTGGGAGAGATTTGACATACTAGGAGAGATTTGGCATACTTAGAGAGATTTGGGAGAGATTGGACATACTAGGAGAGATTTGGCATACTTAGAGAAATTTGGGAGAGATTTGACATACTTGGAGAGATTTGACATACTTAGAGAGATTTGGGAGAGATTTGGCATACTTGGAGAGATTTGACATACTTAGAGAGATTTGGGAGAGATTTGACATACTTGGAGAGATTTGACATACTTAGAGAGATTTGGGAGAAATTTGATGAAACATCCCAAAATACGACCCAAAAATTTTGTTTTATAATATTAAAATCATGATACTAAAAACCATAATATAAAACGTATGTCATAAATCTCAAAACATAATAAAATGTATCATATCAAACTGAATCAAACATGTGAAAATGTCTAATCAAACTCCCAGGAAAACTGCCGAAGTTGTGGTGTGTGCGATGCTATCAATCTGAGCTCTTCCCTTTTCTTGCGGAAGTACCTGAAACAGAAACTGAAACTGTAAGAACGAAGCTTAGTGAGCTCCCCTAAACTACCACATACCATACAATCACATATAAGCAACTATTGGGCCATGCCCACTGCATCAGACCGAAGTCCGGAACTAACCAGGGCCTCGCCCTCTACATCGGACCAAAGTCCGGAAGCTACATCGGACCAAAGTCTGGAACTACCGAGGCCTTGCCTCCTGCATCGGACCGAAGTCCGGAACTAACTGCATCGGACCAAAGTCCGGAACTACTGAACATAGCATAGCATAAACATATCAACTAGCAAGAACACATATACTGCATACTGCATCGGGCCGTAGCCCGGAACACATAACACGTACGTAAATCTTGTCTGAGCCACGAAGTCATCAAACATACTAAGTACTACATCAGACCGAATTCCGGAAACTACTGCTGACTAAACGGGTCGGTATTGTGGCCGTAGACCCGTTCCTACTGGAAGGAAACTCACCTCGTACAGTGGCTGCTAAATGAACTACTCTGGAATCTGTCTGCTGCTGCTCCGGTATCTCCCCAGCTACAATTTCCATAAATACACTCAATCAATTACTAATAACTGTACTGAGGGTAAAATGACTATTTTACCCCTGGTCAAAGTCAACCTCCTGGTCAAAGTCAACTTCCAGTTGACCGGACTCGTCGAGTTAGGGCGCAGACTCAACGAGTCCTTCCTTTACTGACTCTAACTTTAACTCACTGAGTCCCTTTTCCACTCACTAATTCACTCCGAACTCTCGACTCAAAGAAAGATGGGGACTCGCGACTTGACTCGTCGAGTCCGAAGAACTACTCGCCGAGTCTAAGGAACTACTCGCCGAGTTCTGCCGTGCAGACTCCATACAACTACATTTGAATCTGTTCCAAGGTTCCTAACTCGTGGATCTGAAATCTTGGAACCATCTGAACACGTAAAGTTGCTAACTTTACGTGTAACTACGAAGGAATGAGCCCATCCTACTCAAACACAACTTTACTCGGGAAAACTCATCCGACTCGCCGAGTTGCTCGCACAACTCGTTGAGTTTTAAGGAAAACTTCATCGGACTCGCCGAGTTGTTCTTCCGACTCGTCGAGTCAACGGCTAACTTCATACAACTCGTCGTGTCGCTCTGGGGACTCGCCGAGTTCATTCAGTCCTTTCTCCATACAGGTGCGATCTGATCCATGTAGTGGTTCCAAATCATGGATCTAAACTTCTAGGGCATGTTTTTCACGTAAAGTTGCTAACTTTACGTGCATGCATAGCTTTAAAGGCTTCATATGTCCAAAATAAGCTCTTATTGGGGTTCTAGACTCAATAGGGACTTCAATCACAACCATAACCAAAACTTTATACTTCTAGCATGCCATGAGTGTCCAGATCTGAGGTATAACCCGGCCATAAGGCCTAATCATAAAGGATTTGGGGTTTTTGGGCTTAGAAACCACAAATTAGGGACAACCTAGATCTATATGATCAATAAGCAAGGTATAGAATTTAATACTAGAAAAGATGACCAATAGAGTGTGTATTCTGGATCTACTTCCTCTTCCTTGAACTCTCCAACTTTCTCCTTCTCCTTCTTACTCCAAAGATGTCTTCACAAGCAATAAACACACACACACACTCACTAAGAAAATGGCTAGGGTTTGTTAGTAGGTGCTCTGGGGGGTGAAAGAGACGAGTTTGGGTGCATAAGAGGGTTTAAATAGGTGCAATACCCTAAAATTAGGGTTTCTTCTAGACAGGAAAACTCGCCGAGTCCAGCGTATGGACTCGCCGAGTAGCCGGCTAAATACGCGTGCTCATCCCGTCTTTACTCGACGAGTCGGGAAACGGACTCGTCGAGTTCCTCTTAGAAATGGAATTAACTTATTCAAATACATACCGGGAATGGGGCGTTACAACTCTCCCCTACTTGTCTCAAACTTCATCCTCAAAGTCTACTGCTGCTAAATCTTGGAACAACTCTGGATAGTGCTACGTCATATCTTCCTCTACCTCCCATATCCACTCAGACCCCTTCCGGTGCTGCCACTACACCTTCACCAACTAAACTACCTTGTTCCTCAAGGTCTTTGTCTTCCGGTCCAAAATCACAATCGGTCTCTCAGTGTAATTTAGGCTGCTATCGACCTAAATATCTTCCAAGGGTACTACTGTTGTCTCATCCACCAAGCACTTCCTCAACTGAGAAACATGGAAAGTGTTATGGATATGGCTGAGCTCTGCCAGAAGATCCAACCGATAAGCAACCCGACCCACCCAGGCGAAAACCCTGAAAGGACCGATGAACTTGGGGCCCAGCTTGCCCCTCTTCCGAAACCTGATAACACCCTTCCAGGGTGATACCTTCAGGAGCACCATATCGCCCACCTGAAACTCCAAGTCTGAACGCCTCCTATCGGCGTAACTCTTCTGCCGACCCTGCGCAGTCTGCAGTCTGCTACGAACCTGTTGGATCAACTCTGTCATCTTGAGCACCACTTCGGTGCTCCCAATGACTCGCTGGCTGACCTCGCTCCAACAAATCGGGGTCCTGCACTTCCTCCGATAGAGCATCTTGAAGGGAGCTCGATCAATATTCGCATGGTAACTGTTGTTTTATGAAAATTCTACTAACGGAAGATATGTATCCCAACTGCCACCGAAGTCTAGAACACATGCTTGTAGCATGTCCTCGAGAGTCTGAATCGTCCTCTCGCTCTGCCTGTCCGTCTGAGGATGAAAAGCGGTGCTAAAATGGAGACGAGTACCCATCTCATTGTGAAACCGCTTCCAGAATCTAGAAGTAAAACAGACATCACGGTCTGACACTACTGAAACAGGCACTCCATGTCGTGCCACCATCTCTCTCACGTAAATATCGGCTAGCTTCTCGGCCGATATACTCTCTTGGATCGGTATGAAATAAGCACTCTTCGTCGACCGATCCACTATAACCCATATGGAATCCACCCCACGCGTAGTCCTGGGAAGCTTAGTGATGAAATCCATGGTGATATCCTCCCATTTCCACACTAGAATGTCTAGCGGCTGCATCTTGCCGTGAGGCCTCTGGTGCTCTGCCTTGACCTTCCTGCAGGTCAGGCATCTTTCTACGTACCAGGCGACATCCCGCTTCATGCAGGGCCACCAATAGTCAGGTCGAAGATCTCTATACATCTTCGTTGCCCCTGGATTTATGGAAAACCGAGACTTATGAGCCTCATCCATCAACACTTGTCGTACTCTGCCCCAGTACGACACCCTAACTCTCCCATGAAGGGTCAAAAATCCTCTACTATCATAGTCAAAAGAAGCTACTTGGCCCACGATCCTCTCACACTTCTGCCTCTCCTCCTTGAGGCCCTCTACCTGTGCCTGCTTGATTTGCTCCATTAATGGAGTAATCACCGTCATCCTTAAACAAATGTCTCTGATCGGCGGCTCTACTTCCTTGCGGCTCAGGGCGTCGGCCACTACATTGTCCTTCCCTGGATGATATAGGATCTCACAATAATAATCCTTCAACACATCTAGCCACCGTCTCTGCCTCATGTTCAAATTCGACTGATCCATGAGGTACCTCAAGCTCTTGTGATCCGTGTAAATGGTACACCGGACCCCATAGAGGTAATGTCTCCAAATCTTTAGAGCAAACACCACTGCCCCCAACTCTGAATCATGCATAGGATAGTTAGCCTCGTGGGGCTTCAACTGTATCGAGTCATAAGCTATCATACGGCCTCGCTGCATCAGCACTGCTCCCATACATGTGATCTAGGCGTCACAGTAGACTACGAAATCCTCTACTTCCTCTGGAAGGGTAAGGATCGGTGCCTCGCACAATCTCTGTCTGAGGGTCTCAAACGCTACCTGCTGCTCAAGCCCCCAACGAAACGCCACCGACTTCTTGGTCAATCGGGTGAGCAGTACTGCTATCTTGGAGAAATCATGGATGAATCTCCTATAATACCCCGCCAAGCCTAGGAAGCTCCAAATCTCGGATGGAGACTTCGGCACCTCCCACTGCATTACGGCCTCTATCTTGGCTGGATCTACCAAAATACCCTTCTGGTTGACGAGGTGACCAAGGAACTTCACCTCGTGCAACCAGAACTCGGACTTGGAGAACTTCGCGAAAAGTCTCTCCCTCCTCAAAACTTCTAGCACCTCTCTCAGGTGTTCCTCATGCTGCTCCTGAGTCTTGGAATAAACCAAGATATCATTTATGAATACTATCACAGACCGATCCAACATCGGCCTGCATACGCGATTCATGAGATCCATGAACGCGGCTGGAGCGTTGGTGAGCCCAAACGGCATCACCACAAACTCATAATGCCCATACCTGGTCCTGAAAGTAGTCTTCTGCACATCCTCGCCTCTGACCCGCATCTGATGATATCCGGAGCATAAATCGATCTTGGGAGAACCAAGACGCTCCCTGAAGCTGATCAAACAAATCATCTATCCTCGGAAGTGGGTAACGGTTCTTCACCGTTACCTTATTCAGCTCCCAGTAATCTATACACATACGGTGCGACCCGTCCTTTTTCTTCACAAACAAAATCGGTTCACCCCAGGGCGAACTGTTCGGCCTGATAAAACCCTTGTCTGATAGCTCTTGCAGCTGCATAGAAAACTCCTACATCTCGGGGGGGGGGGGCAACCGATACGGTGCCTTGCCTATCAGAGCTGCACCAGGAATTAGATCGATATCGAACTCGACCTACCTCTCAAGAGGTATTCTTGGAAAATCCTCTGGAAATACATCCAGGTAGTCTCGCACCACTGGAACATCGTCAACTGTCGTCTTGCCTTTCTCCCGGGCATCTAAGACATAGGCTACATAACTGACGCAATCCTGCTGAAAATAGCGCCTCGCTCTCGCCGCTAAACACAGAACTGGTCCGCTCTGTGGCCTCTCGCCTTGAATCACTAACTCTCCCCCACTGGGAGTGCAAACCCTCACTAACTGCAGCTCACAATCTATCACCGCCTCATTGGGGCTCAGCCAATCCATGCCTACTATGACCTTATTCCCTCGTAGGTGAATAGGGACCAAATCCACCGGAAACTGCTCGTCGAATAACTATAGAGAACATCCTTTGTGTACCCTTGCAACCCTAACGGTCCTATCAGCTGCTATCTCAAACTCAAGTGGACAATCTAGCTCCCCTGGAGCTCTGCTAAACCTCTTGCTAAGCGCAAGAGAGACGAATGACCAGGTAGCCCCCGAGTCAAACAATATTGTAGCTAAAATGTCGTTCACTGAGAACGACCCTATACAAAACATATACCCACAAGAAACAATCAAAAATAAATGTAGAGGTAAATGAGAAATACATACCCGTCACCATGTTAGGAGTCGCTTTCGCCTCCACTGCTATCAGCTGGAAAGCCCTACTCTTCGCCACTAACGTCTTAGCTCGGCCCTGACGGGCATCTATAATCCTCAAAGTAGCAGGGGCAGGTGCTGACACCTTCCCTGCAGCCGCTAAACTCGGACACTGGGACCTTTTATGTCCCCTCTAATTGCACTGAAAGCAAATCAGATCTGACGCTGCAATGGCGGTGGTAGTGGCTATACAATCTCTACTCATATGCCCAGTTCAGCCGCACTTATAGCAACCAGAACTCCCTGCCTTGCACACCCCGTCGTGCAATCTCCCACACTTGCCACATCGACTATGGCTCTGCTGACTCCTGGATCTATGATCAGAAACCTTGGGCTTTTTGCCCGAACCCCCTATACCCGAAGCCGCCTCCGGCTTCCTCTTCCTCTCCATCTCAAGGTCAATCTCTCGCTCTCGAGCTCTAGCATTCATGCCATCCAGCGTTTTACAGCTAGACCGGCTCACAAACTAGCGGATATCACTCCGCAACATCTCATGATAACGGGCCTTCTTCATTTCCTCATCAGTTGCGTACTGAGGAACGAGAAGTGCCCTCTCCCTGAACTTGGCGGTAATTTCTGCCACTGTCTCTATGGTCTGGGTCAAATCCTGAAACTCGCGTGCTAACTGCTGCACCTCAATAATCGGTGCAAACTCAGCTCTAAACCTGGTAGAAAAGTCTGCCCATGTCATGGCATCCAAAGCCGCGTTTGGACACGGAAACTACTCAACCAATTCTATCCTCATAATGAGAAACTGTACTAGCATACAGTTCTAAGCTCGTGCTATCAGGCATAACCTAAACAGGCTATCCTACTGCGGTTTACCCGATACTAGCATGCAATTCTCATAAAGCTGGAATACACAAATCACGCACATAAGGCATCCTCCTAGATCCTTAGTCCTATACTAGCATACTGTTCTACTGAAACTGAAACAATTAATCATAATATAAACTTGTATGGGAAATTTGGGAGTACTTACTTGAGCTCGGTTGATCGCATGCACCACACCCTTTTCTCTTTATCAAAACTCTTATCTTTTAAGTTCTTTTTCAAAAATGCTTTTCTTTTGAAAACCTTTATCCATTTCCTTAGTTTGAGTTCAGATGCACCCGAGAGTGTATCTGAATCCCTCAAACCAAGGCTCTGATACCAACTTGAAACATCCCAAAATACGACCCAAAAATTTTGTTTTATAATATTAAAATCATGATACTGAAAACCATAATACAAAACGTATATCATAAATCTCAAAACATAATAAAATGTATCATATCAAACTGAATCAAACATGTGAAAATGTCTAATCAAACTCCCAGGAAAACTACCAAAGCTGTGGTGTGTGCGATGCTATCAATCCGAGCTCTTTCCTTTTCTTGCGGAAGTACCTAAAACCAAAACTGAAACTGTAAGCACGAAGCTTAGTGAGCTCCCCCAAACTACCACATACCATACAATCACATATAAGCAACTATTGGGCCATGCCCACTGCATCGGACTGAAGTCTGGAAACTGCATCGAACCAAAGTCCGGAACTAACCAGGGCCCTACCCTCTGCATCGGACCGAAGTCCGGAAGCTGCATCGGACCGAAGTCTGAAACTACCGAGGCCTTGCCTCCTGCATCGAATCGAAGTACGGAACTAAATGCATCGGACCAAAGTCCGAAACTACTAAACATAGCATAGCATAAACATATCAACTAGCAAGAACACATATACTGCATACTGCATCGGGCCGTAGCTCGGAACACGTAACACATAAATCTTGTTTGAGCCATGAAGGCATCAAACATACTAACTACTGCATCAGACCGAATTCCGGAAACTACTGCTGACTAAACGGGTCGGCATTGTGGTCGTAGACCCGTTCCTACTAGAAGAAAACTCACCTCGTACACTGGCTGCTAAATGAACTGCTCTGGAAACTGTCTGTTGCTACTCCGGTATCTCCCCGGCTACAATTTCCATAAATACACTCAATCAATTATTGATAACTGTACTGAGGGTAAAATGACTATTTTACCCCTGGTCAAAGTCAACCTCCTGGTCAAAGTCAACTTCCAGTTGACCGGACTCGCCGAGTTAGGGCGCAGACTCGCCGAGTCCTTCCTTTACCTGACTCTAACTTTGACACACCGAGTCCCTTTTCCACTCACTGATTCACTCCGAACTCTCGACTCAAAGAAAGACGGGGACTCACGACTCGACTCGTCGAGTCCGAAGAACTACTCGTCGAGTCTGAGGAACTATTCGCCGAGTTCAACTGTGCAGACTCCATACAACTACATTCGAATCCGTTCCAAGGTTCCTAACTCGTAGATATGAAATCTTGGAATCATCTGAACACGTAAAGTTTCTAACTTTACGTGTAACTACGAAGGAATGAGGCCATCCTACTCAAACACAACTTTACTTGGGAAAACTCATCCGACTCGCCGAGTTGCTCACACAACTCGTCGAGTTTTAAGGCAAACTTTATCGGACTCACCGAGCTGTTCTTCCAACTCGTCGAGTCGACGGATAACTTCATATAACTCGCCGAGTCGCTCTGGGGACTCGCCGAGTTCATTCAGTCCTTTTTCCATACAGGCCTGATCTGATCCATGCAGTGGTTCCAAATCATCAATCTAAACTTCTAGGGCATGTTTTTCACGTAAAGTTGCTAACTTTACGTGCATGCATGGATTTAAAGGCTTAATATGTCCAAAATAAGCCCTTATTGGGGTTCTAGACTCAATAGGGACTTCAATCACAACCACAACCAAAACTTTATACTTCAAGCATGCCATGAGTGTCCAGATCTGAGGTATAACCCGTCCATAAGGCCTAATCATAAAGGATTTGGGGTTTTGGGGCTTAGAAACCACAAATTAGGGACAACCTAGATCTATATGATCAATAAGCAAGGTATAGAATTTAATACCAGAAAAGATGACCAATAGAGTGTGTATTCAGGATCTACTTCGTCTTCCTTGAACTCTCCAACTTTCTCCTTCTCCTTCTTACTCCAAAGATGTTTTCAAAAGTAATAAACACACACACACACACACTAAGAAAATGGCTAGGGTTTGTTAGTAGGTGCTCTGGGGGTGAAAGAGACGAGTTTGGATGCATAAGAGGGTTTAAATAGGTGCAAAACCCTAAAATTAGGGTTTCCTCCAGACAGGCAAACTCGTCGAGTCCAGTGTATGGACTCGTCAAGTAGCCGGCTAAATACGCATGCTCATCCCGTCTCTACTCGACGAGTCGGGCAACGGACTCGTCGAGTTCCTCTCAGAAATGGAATAAACATATTTAAATACATACCGGGAATGGGGCGTTACATTTGACATACTTGGAGAGATTTCACATACTTGGAGAGATTTCACATACTTGGAGAGATTTGAGAGAGATTCAGATAGGGAGAGATAGAGTGAAAGAGATTGGGAGAGACTTCTTTCGTGACCTTTTTGAGTGTTTGGCTTTGTAACGCAAGGTCCGTAAACCCCGTTAAGCTATGTTTAAGAGTCTTAAACACCCCCAAAGGGTATGTAATAGTGTTTTATCGCTTTGCTACATCACTTACCCCGATTAGGGCTCAAGAACCCTACACATACGAACTTTCCAAGTGATGACTTCTTATTAAAATAGCGAATTGTACAATAATTAAATAATGTAAACCCACTATACAAGAGTTAATAGAGTTAACCGGTTTGACTTGTTGACTTTATTTGACTTTGACTTGACTAGAATTTGACGGTTGTCACATCAAACCTCCCAAAATAGGTTTTACCTGCTATTGCAGGTAACAATGATATATTTTAAACAAAAAAACAAGTTTAAAGGTACCATATGGTTAAGGATGTTTTGGTCGAAATATTTAAGCGTTCCAGGGTTTCCGCCAAGAAAGAGGCTCCAATTAATTTCCTGACTGACCCAACAGAAAGAAGGTCAACCCTTAGAACGGTACATTAAAAAATGATATATTTTAAACAAAAAAAAACAAGTTTAAAGGTTATCAATACATTAAAAAAATTAAATGACTAAATATGTATAAAAGTTATAGTATGTTATTATCCTTAAATCATCTTTCAATCTAAAAATCATTATTTAATTCGGACATCATTGTCAATTTATCACATTTCATAAATTCTACTATTAATTAAAAAAAGAAAAAACAATAAGTTTTTCAAATGCCACACTCTCCCCTCATACTCACATTTCTACAAATCTAAAAACCAGAATCCTAAGGCTTTGGGGAGTGGTCCCACCCACCCCACTGGAAAAGTACTGTCACATGTGCGCCATGTCAGCTTCACACCCAACCCACCACCAACCCACTAGACATAGGAAATGGTCACCACTCCACAAATTGCTTTTTTTATTTTTTATTTTTTTACCATTATATTAAATAAAAAAATACAAATCATAATTTAAAGTAAAACCATAATTTAAAGGTTGAGATTGAGATGGTTGAAATTGTTGAGGTGTAAAAGAAGTTTGTTGAAATGGTTGACAATGTTGTTGAAATTGTTGAGAAGGTTGTTGTTGAAAGGGTTGGAATTGGGGTTGATTGAATTGTTGTGGTTGTTGTTGGTAGAAGTTTTGAGAAGGTTGTTGAAATTGTTGAGAAGGTTATATATCTGTTTCATCAAAAAAAATCCGAACGTTAGAAAATGAAGCAATTCCATTGGTCGTCTTGTCCCGTCTCCGGAGCCACGTCACGTGCACCCACCGGACTTGGGGGCGGTGTTCATGCATAGGAGAGGCTGCCACCTCAGCCAAGACACGTGAATTGCCTCCCATAGATGCAGTATCATCTTTTTCCTCTACCTGCTTCGCCATTCTCCATAGATGCAGTATCGTCTCCATGCCTTTCAAACCCTCAATGGAACTACGACAGACCTTTCCTCATCGGCCAATTTCACCAGGTTTCTCTTCTTTCAGTATATATTTACATTTATGTATGAATGCTCAGAGACATATTTATCCTGATAATGTAATACCGAACCGTCTACCCTTTTGTGAATGTAGCTTATTATGTTCAAATTTTGATTTTGTTGGAAACTGGTGTATAAATTTATTCTTGTTCGATGTAGGAGTCAAAGGGACATTCAGTGGATCTAGGGTAATTTTACCTTTTCTCTAGAATAATATTGAGTTTATCCATGATGCTATGTGTGTCACTGCTTTTATTAAATGGAATTTTTTATCCTTTTACACTTTCTTTGTACAATTTGGAAACTGAGAAGCCGATAGGTTGCTACAATGCTTCTGTGCAGGTACAACTACAGTTGTTTTTATGCTTTCTTGTGCAATACATATTTTATCTTTTCATTCATAATGTCAAACCCGTGTTAATTTTGAAACCTAGAAACAAGTTAATCTGGAATATCATTTTAAAGTAAATATAAATGAAGATTTTGTGGTGATGTTTCAACACATGCAAGAACTAATTGTAATAGATGATTTTCTATCTGCTTTAGTTAGGATTGAAGGGCGATATATTTATGTCAATAGAGTTGGAGGGAATGATGATTCTTTTATCTTCAATGTTGATGGATCTATGGATTTGGCACTTCAGGTTAAGAATCTTCACATATACAGTTGTACATACAGAGATGCATATATGCATGTATCTTAACTTCATGGAACTCTTTTCACTTTTAGGATAAATATTGCAAGAAAATGCAGGAATCATCGAAAAGAATATTCCCTTTATGCAAGAGCTATTTGATTATTAATTAGTTTGTGGAATCAAGATCACATTTCAAGTCTGGATTAGTTAATCATGCCTTTGCTGCTGCACTAAGAGCCCTCCTTTTGGTAAGTTATTTATGCTCAATGTTGCCTATTAGATGATGGTTTTTACTGTATATAGTTATAAATAATGTTATTCAATAGGAATTATTGACTATGTAAGACCAATATATCAATATAACACATTTTAGTCATTTAGTGTCATGGTTGCATGAATGTGCTATTTTGCTATTATAATAAATAATTATATTTTTCTCAGGATTATCAAGCCGTGGTGGCACATCTTGAACATCAATTTTGACTGGGAAGACTCTCAAGACAAGGATTATGGTTCTATTTTTAACACCCTGTTCTGAAAGTATTCATTTAGGGATTTCAAAGGCCAAGGCTAGGGGCATTTTGGTCTTTCAAGGGTTCGAAGTTTCATTCGAGAAGTTTTGGGCCCGGGTGTGTCGCTAGAAGCGTAGGGTTTCTCGCCACCTTCTCGTGGATATAAAGTTTGTTGGAAACAAACTCAGAATGAAGGAGTTATAACACTTTGAAGTTATTTACAGAAATGGCCCCTAATGGAAATAAATGACTAGAGGAACCATGCACGCAGGGTGGTAAACGCGCGTGTACGCCCAACGTTTAAGGGTAAAAGGATCGCGAGTGCTTAAGGCGTACGCCCAGCATACTGGAAGTACACCCAGTGTCCAGAAACCCTAACCCTCCTTGAGTGTTTTTGAAGCTTTAGTGGCCATTAAGTGAGTATTTGGGTGTTGTAAAGCCATTTCAAAATAAGAGAAGAGATTAGCAAGGTAGTGGATCGAAAGGGAAGCTGTAGATCTGAGATTTTGGTTCCATTTCGGACCATTGTGAGGTATCAAGTTTGAAACTTTCCTCAAGTATGCTTGGATCTATGTTAATGGAAGTTTTGGGTCTTTTGGTTCCAAGATTTGACCTTTATGTCACAACCCGCCTTCTAGGTCCAGGGTTGCCACCCTTAGTGTCATATGAGTCTCATAAGCAGTAAAGTTTCAACCTTTAGGACTCATTTGTGTCCATGCATGAGATCTAGCCCTTGGAATGAAAGCATGTTGTCACCTTTTGAGTTTGGGCTTGTATGGTGGATTGCAAGTCACCAAGTTAGTGACTTATGGTTTAAGACATCAATAAGGACCTGGATCTGAGTTGGTAGCCTCTAGAGTGGAGTATCAAGCATTTAATGAAAAAGTGTCTTAATAGGTGGATTACGCTGAGCTTACATGCAGGTACGCCCAGTGTATTCACTAGAAGGCCAGTACGCTTAGCGTACATTGGAGTACGCCCATCGTACTCAGCAGAGTTGGGCTTTGTGCCTATTGGGCCTCGGTATGGGCTGTGTTTTGGATTTTGGGCCTTTGGGTCATAGTGGGCCATCAGGATTCAGTTATATGGACCAAGGAATATATAATTGGGCTTAGGGTAAGGTCCATTAAGGGATTGGGCCCAATGTAGCAAATTGGGTCATGAGTGGGTCACTAGTGAGCTTGGGAAGCTTACCTAGTGTTGGACTTTGAATATGTATCAAGCTGGACTAGGAGGGGTAGAATGGTCATTCTACCCTATGAGGGATTATTGTATTGGGCTAAGTATTATCGTGGTATTGATAGTTCGGGGAGCTAGACAAGCAGAAGTGCGGGGATTGCCAGATAGCAAACAGAAGTGTACCAGCAGGGTTTCAGTAGTGCGAGGTGAGTTTCCTCACTGTGTGAATGGGTCTACGGCCACAATGTCGGCCCATGTAGTCTATGAGTAGGAAGACCCAGGGGTTAGCCCTAGGCACTGTATGCTAGAATATGATTCCTGATCAAGGTCCGATGTCGGGTGGGCACCCGAGGAATGTTTGCATGATAGTTTATATTTGTTGTCTGTGTGACACTTGTATGTGCCTGGTAGGGAGGTGAGTGTGGGCGAGGTCCCGTATCTCACCATTAGCCGAGTATGGATGGGGTTCTGTATCTCCTTAGTATTAGAGTAGAGGTGAGGCCCGAGATAGGAGAGAGGTGAGTGTGGGCAGGGGCGGGGGCCCGTATCTCACTAACAGCAGGAGCGTGGACGGGGTTCTATGACTCGTTAGTAGTAGGCGAGGGGTGAGGCCCTAGTTAGGCGATACCTTAGATCAGGAGTATTGTAGAGTGTGATAGCTGCTTGTTGTGTGTTATTTGATGTGTTGTATGTATTCAGCGGGCGAGGCCTAGAGACAGGCGGGGCCTAAGAGAAACATATATGTTTATCGAGCAGGGCTCAATGCCAGGCGGGGCCTGATGTCATGCGGGGCCCGATGCAGCGGGCGGGGGCCCAGTATGTGGATGTATGTGGTATTTGGTAGGTTGGGGAACTCACTAAGCTTCATGGTTATAGTTTTCAGTTTTGGTTTCAGGTACTTCCGGTAGCTGAGGGAAGAGCTCGGGGTGATCGCATGGCACACACACCAAAGGAGTGTTAGCATGGGATGTTTACTCTGATAAAATAAAACAATGTTTTAGACTTGATACTCTGATGAGATATGTTTTGAATGAATGGTTGACACTTGTGGTTTATTTGTTAAATTAAAAAGGAAATTTTTGGTCAGGATTTTTGGGTCGTTACACTATTTTCAGGTAATTTAATTTGTTATAAACTTAATTTTTTGTTTATATATTTACAAACTATGATGAGTATCTTTTTTTTTGTTTCATGATTAATCTTTTTTTTTTTGTTTCATGATTAATATTTGTTGCCTTTTGATATGTTTTTGAGCCAATGATGGGATCAATGCAAGCATTATCAACAGTAATAAGAAAGGCATCAGCAAGTAATTTTGTGGGTTTTGCAGTTCTTAACCTTTTACAGAGTCAGGTACTTATGTCAATAAACTAAACTAAAATATATTATATGCTATTTATTTATTTATTAATATATTTTTTTAAATTCAAACAGGCCAAGATAATGGCTAGTAACTATTTGGTGAGATCATTGCTTGAGAAGATGATAGAGTCTGCAAATTCTGCTTATCTTGGCATACTTGAAAGGTATAAAAGCCACAATGCCCAATAATATACTCCACAAAGTACAATTTTACCCCTTTATGAATATAGAAAGTATGTTGCTATTTTCTGTAGTTTTCCCATAACATACTCAATATTGTCCATATATTGCCAATATATTTAGGTGGGTGTATTTGACTCATCTTGCACAGTTGATTCTTGGTGTTGGTATGGATCACCACATGTAGCTTTTTTTTTCTTCAAGTTTACAGTTTGCTTGTTGATTGTTTTGCTTTTTTGTATATTATCTGTTTTGGAATGAGAGTGTGTTTTTGGGAAATTTTATTGAATGAATGATTAACCACTTGTGTAGATTTCATAGTAGTAAAACATGGATCATCTGGATTTGATTTAGCCAAACACAATTTGTTTCTTGTGAAGTTGTTATTAAAATGATATGGAGTTTTATGTGATGTTGTTTTTATGTACTGAAAGTATATGTCATGCCTCTTGAAACCGATCCGAATTAGAATTTAGTTGGTTCAGATTGGATTTGAATTTAATTTGTATTATTCAAATTCACATCTTGAAAACCAAAATCAATTGAATTCACTTGGTTCCATCTAAACACATGGAATATGACTCTCGATTGATATAGGAACAACTTTTAACAACTTCTGATATCCTCAGTATTAACCTGAGTTGATATTTTAGAATTATTTTGTTACTGTTATTATTCTTTAGGGTATCAAAGTATAATTATTATTTTCTTTATATTTGGTTGTAATTTCACCAAATCAGTTAATGAAAAACCAACGATATCAATTTCCTTATTCTCTTTATGGTATCAGAGCGTCCTTCAAACCCTAGTCCCAGTTGGAGCGGCAACCCTAAAATCTTGATTGCAATTACAGTCCCTGTTCTACCGATCAGCAACAATTAGAGTCTGTATCTCAGACACAATCTTCGACTGCAACAACAGTCCTGTTCCTAACAATTAACATCAATCAGGTAACCTGAATCACTGATTGCAAACTCATGGCAGAAATAATTCAATTTTCAAATCAGGAGAAAACCATTCACAACTCTCACAAGTTCTCATTTTCTCTCAAACCAACCAACTATGGCTATTAGAGATCCATGATTGAATCCTTCCTCACCTCTCACAATATTTTCTGTTATGTTGATGGAACTGTACCCTACCCTGACCAAAAAGTCACAAATGAATCTGCCACTACTAATAATCCAAGCTACGTTCCATGGATCTGTAACGATGCCCACATCCGTATGCTGATCATCTCAACAGTGTCTGAAGACTCCTATCAGCATATTCAGGGAAAACATCATGTGAGGTATGGTTTTCACTTGAACGGGTTTATGCTCCTGTTACTTTATCTCATGAATTTACTCTTAAAAGTCAACTTCTGAGAATCACCATGAAGGGTGATGAAAAACCAGCAGAATATCTTAGCAGAGCTCAAGAATTTGCTACTGCTCTTGCTAACATTAGAGAACCAGTCAAGGACAAGGATCTGGTAATGCTCACCCTTACAGGACTTCGAGAGGAATACAATGGCCTCAAGGCCAACTTATTGGCTCGTGTGCCTCCTGTCAGCTTCAATGAATTACATGGCCTTCTATGTGATCATGATTATGTCTTCACAAAAATGATGACCGCCACTCCCCAAGCTTTCTTGGCAAATACTTCTTCAGTTCCACAATCACCATTGGTTGCTACTCCTTCACTTCAACAAGCTCAACAGCCGCATATTGATCATCTTCAACAACAACTACAAAACATTCAACTGATGGCCACTCAGTTGGGTTATCAACTCAACCCCATTCAATCTCCATGGCCTTAATCTCATTTTGGCTCTCGGTCTTTCAATAATAACCGAGGTGGTCGTGGATCTCATGGCTCTTTTCGTGGCAACTTTCATGGTAGTTTTAATCGCTCTCAGGATAGCAGCAGCACACGACTGTTTTCTTGGGCCTCCACCCAAAACACCGTCTATGGTCATTGCAACAGGTGTGGTATAGGACATCTACCATCTCAGTGTCCGACCCATTCGAACCCGTCTCAACTTGCACCACAAGCTAACTTTACAATACGCTCAGAGGCTGCCACGTCTTCTGGACCCACTTGGAAGCTCGACACTGGTGCAACTCATCATGCCACTCCAGACCAATCTAGGTTGGATAGCTCCGAAGCCTACTATGGTAATGATTCTTTACTTGTTGGTAACAGTAACTCTATACCCATCTGTCACATTGGTTCATCTAAAATCTACTCACCAAACAAAACCTTTACCTTATCTAACATTCTTCATGTTCCCCAACTCAAACAAAATCTTTTATCTGTTCAAAAATTTTGTCTTGACAACAATGTTTTCTTTGAATTTTACTCTTCTTATTTTGTTGTGAAGGACGAGTCTACTCGCACTACCCTCCTTTTGGGCCCCAGTGAGCAGGGCCTGTACTCCATTCGCCTTCCACAACTCAAGTCTTTGCCCAAGGTTGCCTTCACTGCTGTCAAAGCCTCTTCAAACATTTGGCATCAACGTTTAGGACATCCTCATGCTCAAGTTTTCCGTTCTATTATTTCTCATTGTTCCTTACCTGTTTCAGACAAATTATCAAATAATTTATGTTCTTCTTGTCAATGTGGAAAATCATCAAAACTATCTTTACCTGATTCTACTTTTCATAGCACTAATATTTTAGATCTTGTTTATTGTGATGTGTGGGGTCCTTCTCCCGAGCCATCCTTTGATGGTCATCGTTATTTTCTTTTGTGTGTTGATCATTGTACTCGTTATATGTGGATTTATCCTTTAACTCAAAAATCAGATGTTCACCGTATTCTTACAAACTTTATCACTATGATTGAACGTCAATTCAACACTAAACTAAAATGTATTCAATCTGACTGGGGGGGGTGAATTTCGACCTCTCACAAATCTTTGTCGCACCCTTGGCATCATCCATCGACGATCTTGTCCTCACACCAGTGAGCAAAATGGCTTTGTTGAATGCCGTCATCGTCACGTTGTGGAAACTGGACTCTCTCTCTTGTCTCAATCCAGTCTTCCTCAACGTTTTTGGAACATTGCCTTTGAAACAGCTGTATACCTCATAAATCACCTCCCTTCTCGTGTTTCATCCAACAAATCCCCTTTTGAACATGTCTTCAAACGTAAACCTGATTACTCTTTTTTACGAGTTTTTGGATGTCAATCTTTTCCTTTTCTTCATCCGTACAATCGTCATAAAATTGAATTTCGGTCTACTCCATGTGTTTTTCTTGGCTACAGCCCTGCTCACCATGGTTATCACTGCCTTAATCCATCCACGGATCGGATTTACATTGCTCGGCATGTTCGCTTCAACGAACACGTCTTTCCTTATCAGTCTTCATCTACACCTCCACTACCTTCTACCCCTCCTTACATCTCTATTTTTCCTGACCCACCACCCGGTTTTCCATCTGAACCACCACGACTTCCTCAATCTCCTCCACCCTCATCACCTCCATCTCCTCCACCACAATCTCCACCATCATCACCTCAATCTCCTCCACCACAATCTCCACCATCATCATCCCAATCTCCTCCAACTAATACCATTCTACCACCTCCACCACCAGCTCCTCGGCCTCGGCCATCCAACCTTCTCCCTAATCCTAAACAACCAGATCGATACAACCCGCTGCCTACACCATCTCCACCTCCACCTCTCCTCCCCTTGAACCTACCAGCTTTACCGTTGCTAACAAGTCTTCAGAATGGCATCAAGCAATGGTTGAAGAGCTATCTTCGCTCCATAGAAATGGCACGTGGACCCTTGTGCCCCCTGTCTCTAATGCTAATATTGTTTCTTGTAAATGGGTTTACAGGGTAAAAACTGATGAACATGGAAAGATTACCAGGTACAAAGCCCGTCTCGTGGCAAAAGGCTTCAATCAACAACATGGTGTGGACTATCATGAGACTTTTAGTCCGGTCATCAAGCCCGCCACCATTCGTACGGTCCTCTCTCTAGCTGTCAGCAACAAATGGCCTCTTAGTCAGTTAGACATTCAAACTGCCTTTCTTCATGGAGATCTTGAGGAAACGATATACATGCACCAACCTCCGGGCTTTGTTGATCAAACTAAACCAGATCACATCTACTTGTTGCATAAATCCTTGTATGGCCTTACGTAGGCTCCTCGGGCTTGGTTTAAAAAGTTGTTTACTGCGCTTCATTAGTTGGGATTTTATGGGTCTAAAATGGATCCCTCCCTTTTTATACTAAAATCATCCGGCTCTCTTGTCTATCTTCTGGTTTACATGGATGACATCATCATCACCGGTAACAACTCCACTGTTGTTGCCTCAATCATTCAGAAACCCAATTCTCTCTTTGCACTTAAGGATATGGGTCAACTACACTATTTTTTGGGGGTTGAAGTTGTTCACAGGGGTTCTGACTTGGTTCTTTCCCAACGAAAATATTTTTGTGAGATCTTACACCGTGCTGGTCTTGCCGAATGTAAGCCAATATCAACCCCTATGAGTACCTCTCACATCCTGTTACCTGATGATAGCCCCTTACTTGATGATCCCTCTTGCTACAGACAGACAGTAGGAGCTCTTCAGTATGCTACTCTTTCTCACCCTGTCTGTCAGTTCATGCATGCTCCAACTGAGAACCATTGGGCCGGTGTCAAACGCATCCTTTGTTATCTTAAGGGCACCATCGACTTGGGATTATGGATTCGACATAATACGGGGTATCAGCTTCAAGCTTTTTCGGATTCCAATTGGCACTCCAACCTTCAGGCCTTCTCGGACTCTAACTGGGCAGGTTGCCCAATTGATCGTCAATCCACGGGGGGCTTTGCTATCTATTTAGGTTCGAATCTCATCTCTTGGTCTGCTCGCAAGCAGCAAACTGTATCTCGATCTTCAATAGAGTCTGAGTATAAGGCTATTGCAGATACTGCTGCTGAATTGATTTGGTTGAAGTCCTTGCTTCGAGAACTTGGTTTGGTTAGCACGGCACCCACACTTTGGTGTGACAATCTTGGTGCGACATATCTCACAGCTAATCCAGTCTTTCATGCTCACACTAAACATGTTGAAGTTGACTATCATTTTGTTCGTGAACAAGTAACTCAGGGAAAACTAAATGTCAAGTTCATCTCTACAGACGACCAAAATTGTTGATATTTTTACAAAGCCCCTGTCATCACAGAAGTTTGAGTTTTTGCGTTCCAAGTTGTAGATTGCTAACCGCCCTGAACTTGCGGGGGAATATTAACCTGAGTTGATATTTTAGAATTATTTTGTTACTACTATTATTCTTTAGGGTATCAAAGTGTAATTATTATTTTCTTTATATTTGGTTGTAATCTCACCAAATCAGTTAATGAAAAACCAACGATATCAATTTCCTTATTCTCTTTACTCAGCCACCTCCAACTTTTAGCACTTGACAGCATCAGCCCCTCTGCTTATTCTGTGGCCCTCAAATTCTTTAGATTAACTGGCCAAGAGCTTAAACTTTAGCTTTATGACCAATACAACTACTAAAACTAAAACCTGCATTAACCAACTTGCAGAAACTTTTCCAAGTTAACAACACAAATAAAATGGACATTTACTCATTGTTAAGATTGCATGACAGGGTAAGTACAACAAATTATATTATACAAATCAGTTGCAATGGGCGAGAGCCATCATGCAATGCATTAGATAAATGATGAATTATGACAGAATATTAAGCATAGCTAAAAGTTGCAAAATTGGCCTATCAATTGCGATTACAAGTCAATGGTAGCTGTATGTTTTAAGTGAGACGAATGAGTGATACATCCTCTCTAATAAATGAAAATAATTTTGTCACATGTCACCCTCTTATTAACTTGGACACATATCATTTTTTAGTATATTTGAATAAATGTTTTTTCCATTTCTCATTTTCTCATTTTTTTTAATCTTTTTTTAATTAACACCTCATATTTACACCTCATTTAATAATTTACTTAATTGAAAATAACCAATAAATTACAATATTACAACTCATATAGTATTTAATATGTTTCCCTTTAAATTCAAATTTTAAATTTTAAATTTCAAATCTAAAATTTCAAATTTAAATAAATTTTTGTTTAAACTTTCATATTTAATTTTTGGTTTTTTCCAACCCGTATAATATACAGGTCTCACAACTAGTATCTATATATACGCCAACCAACACACTCAAATAACTAATTAATTAACAATCTTCATAATTTAGTTCAACATAATCTGCTTTCGGCGGCGCTCCCCGTCTTGTTGGTTAACCACATGGGCAGTTCTTGTATTCCGAATCCATATATGCGTAACCAAGACAGCAAGGTGAGGTGTTGTATTTCTTCAAGTATCGACTCCCACTGATCCCAACCATTTAATGCTAACGAGTGAAGATGGTCTCTTAACTTCTTGATGCCTTGCAGACTCAGGAAAGAATCCATCTGCTTTGAGAACGGACCAACTCTCAACTCATTTAAGAAGCCAAAACAGTCGAACATTTCACGAGGCAAGGAAGTCAGGTTGGTTCAATGTGTAATAGACAAAGTCGTCAAAGAATCACACTCGTTGAACAAATTGGCTATTCCTAAAAGACTATCACAATAGGAAATTTCTAAAGATATGAGAGATGTGAGGCCTTGTATTCTCTTAATCGACACCAGTCCTTCGCAACCTCTAATCTGTAAGGAAACAAGAGGATGGGGATGTCATTCATCTAAGAGAATAATCTTTGGGCAACGATAAATGGACAAGCTCAAAAGGTGAGGCGATATCATTTTTGAGCTGTTGGGTGCTCCATCTATCCACTTTTCCAGTCTTTTCATATTATATAGTGTGAGCGATCTCAACGAGGGAGACAAAGGGTTTGTTGATCCAGTAACATCGGAACTCCTTAAGCATGTCAAACTATCCATACCCCCCAACCAAAGATCCCGAAGATGTGGCAGGTTCTCAAGCGTCGGAAGAGAGAGGCAACTGCTACATCCATCTAATCTGATTGACATGAGCTTGTCAAGGGGCGTCTCATTCCCATCAATATTGACTGCCATCTTCATTACCCATTCCGGAAAATTATCACCAGAAAATTTGTTAATTGTCAACCTTTTCACATCTCCCGGGGGCTGCAAGACTTCCAGTACATCCTTGTCGTTTCGGTTGGCATCTTCATCATTGTTCCAACTCCAATTGAATTCAATATTGGATCAGTTTTTCTTTCTAGATAAATTTGCATTGACAACATCCTCTTTGCTCCTAACATTTTCTAAATTGGAAATCCAGAGCTTTCCAGTAAGGTTATTCAAATGGCATAGCTCTTAAATACCATGTCCTTTCCTTCCAACCACTTTGATGGAAGACAATTTTCGAAGATAAATCAACTGTCCTAGGACATAGGTGGGAATATCTTCATCACACATGAAATGCCGTAGGCTTATCAAATTTCTCATGGCTTTTGGAAACCTCTTGAGATCATTGCAGCCTTGCAACTTCAGAGTTTGCAAGTGGTATAATTTACCAATCGATTCAGGAAGAACACGGATCTTCGTATATGACAAATCCAGATACCTGAGATACACCAACCCTCCAATTGAATCGTCTAACTTCTCAATACTATCTCCTTTGAGTTTTAGGATGCGTATGCACTTTAAACGTTGAAATGAAAACTTCTTCCCAACTTCACCATTGATGAACAATGTATGCAAAGTTCTAGCCATTGTATTCCTTTCAATGAACATAGAAACCTTGGCTGTGAATTCATCATCCTCGTTCTCTTCTTGGTAAAAAGCAAGATGTTTAACCTGAGGGATACATGCAATGTCATCATTTGTCGCATCCACCAGACATAAGTTTTCATGTTTTGAAAGTGACAATGAAAGATCATGCACCAGATCATGCATGCCACAACGAGTGATGTGACCATACCCACCCCTTTTAACATCTTGGAACAACGAACTGCTGACCAAAATTTGAAAAATATCATTCCCCACATCCTCCATCTTGTTGAACACGACTCTTTTATATGGGAAACAACAAGACTTTTATTAAGACACTTAAGGAGAACTTACACTTTGTGAGACTACTACACACTTTGCTTTCTTTGAGGCTTTCTTGTATACTTGGATGTTGGGATGGTTTGGAGCAAATGAGCTCCACACCTATTTATAGGTGTTTCCACCTCCTTATAGGAAGTTTCTAGATCTACATACATTCATGGCTATTCTAGAACTATCTACCATATTCTATATCTATTACAAGCTTTTATATGTTTCTAGAATGTTCTATAATGTCCTAGATAAGTATAGATATTCTTGTGTCTTCCATAGTGTTCTAGAATGTTCCATAGCCTTCCAGGGTCTTCCATCTCGTTCTAGAGTATTCTAGAATCTTCCGGCATCTTCAACACTCCTCCATAGTATTCCATAATGTTCTAGAATCTTCCAGATCATTCTAGAACATGCTAACTTCTTCTAGACAATAACATGATTCTATTGGGGCTAGTGATGACCTTCAACACTCCCCCTCAGCACTAGCCCCCATTCTCCGTATCATGTTGAGCTGACATCTAAAACCTTCATTTTTTCCTTTACTCAGCCCTTTGGTGAATAATTCCGCTATTTGTTTATCATTCTTGATCTGTCGCATATTGACTTCTTCCTTGAGAACTTTTTCTCTTCCACATGCTTGGTTTTTTCTTAGTTGTTGTAGTTGTTGCTTCATATATTGTTTTCGTAGTTGACAACGACATTCGTGGTTGCATTTTCTTGCAGCATAATATTGTTCCTGACTTTGTTGAACTATCTTGTGTAGTTTCTTATGCCTCCCTTTGAGAAACTTGTAAGCATGTGAGTTGTCCCTTTTACAAGCCTTGGAAAATTCCCACAATATTAACATGTTATGACGTGATCCCTTATTGATCCGCTCATCTCGTTTAGATGTTGCTCTGTTGAGAAATTCTACTTTGCTCTTACGAATTAATGTGTTTTTCTTCTTTTTCGCCTTATCCAGTTTCTCCATCACATGTTCCATTTTTCGTCTAAGATGAGACTTTTTATGCAACTCTAGTGATGTCATGTTATTATTCTCCTTCGGAACATCCATCTTCCAATGAACGTCTTCCTCCTCCAAGGTTGTCATAAACTTTGTCTCGCTCTTCTTGAGACCTTTGTTGAGTTTCATAGTTGATAGCATTCGGGATCCAATCATATTTCTCTTCAAGGGTACAATGTGAATTATTGAACCCTTAGTGATACGCATGGTATCATCTCTCTCAAATGACCAGGGTCGTACGTTGTCTAGGAAATCCATTCCTAATACCATACGATAGTCATCCATATGCACCACTGTCAAGTCTATGGTGCCTTCCCATTCTGCTATCTTAAGAGGTACTCCATATGCAACACCAATGATAGGCTTGGATAAAGAGTTGACGACTTTCAACCGGCCTGGATTTTTGGTGTATTTGATGCCCAACTTCTTAGCTTCATCTTTAGCAAGGAAATTATGAGATGCACCTGTATCTACCAATGCCTTGGTGTATCCTCCATTTACCCTGGCATCCACGAACATTAGCCTTCCTCTTTTAGTCTTATTCTCTTCTATAGCACATAGTGCCTCAGCATCCCATTCATCCTCTACTTCCTTTTTGGAAGTTACTACATTGCTTTCCACAGACTTTTTCTTTGACCAATAATCCTTGGACATGTGGCCCCACTTTCCACAATTGTTGCAGTTGCCTTCGAACCTCCTCCCCCAAGAACTCTTATTGTCGATCTTTTGAGATCTCCATGGTTGTGAGGTTCCTGTTTGACTCTTTCCTTTGTCAGCATTTTTGTATGCTTCTTTAGAAGGTGGCTTAAAATTCCTCCGACTTTTACTTGTGTAGAGTGCTTCTTCTTCACTCTTCAGCGTGATGCCTCCCATTTGCTTAGCCATAGCTTCTTGGCTGGCCAACAAATTCTCAAACTCTACAAGTGATGGTTGAACGGGCCATCCTTGTACAGCAGTAATAAAGCTTCTATATTCCGGCCTCAGTCCATGGATAATGATCCTCTTCATTCGAGCTTCTGCAATGACGGATTGCGGATCTAGTTCAGTAATCTCCCGACATATCGACTTGACCTTGTGGAAATATTGAGCAATCGTCATGTCACGTTGTGAGATTGATAATAGCTCGTTCTCCAAAAGTTGTAGTCTCGTATCATTCTTCTTTGAGAAAAGCGTCACAAACCTGTCCCAAGCTTCTTTCGGGGTGTTCTCATCCCGAATATGCTCCAACATCTCTTCTTCGATTGTGGTCTTCAAGGCAAACATTGCTTTGCCTGCTTTGATTTTCCATTTGCGCAAAGCACCATTAACGTCTTCCTCTGGTGGCGTAGTTTCGCTTCCACCAACGACCTCCCATAGATCTTGTCTTTGTAAGTAGGACTTCATACATGTTTCCCACGTTTTGTAGTTGTTGTTGTTGAGTTTCTTGATTCCTCCGACGACTTGGAGATCACCCATCGTGTTGGCAGTACCTCGGTAATACCAAACAAGCTAGTTTCGATACTAAACTTGCAGAGTCACAAACTACTCACGATACAACGAGAATCACTCGTTCTCACTATCAAGAAACCTTGCTCTGATACCAGATTGTTGAACACGACTCTTTTATATGGGAAACAACAAGACTTTTATTAAGACACTTAAGGAGAACTTACACTTTGTGAGACTACTACACACTTTGCTTTCTTTGAGGCTTTCTTGGATACTTGGATGTTGGGATGGTTTGGAGCAAATGAGCTCCACACCTATTTATAGGTGTTTCCACCTCCTTATAGGAAGTTTCTAGATCTACATACATTCATGGCTATTCTAGAACTATCTACCATATTCTATATCTATTACAAGCTTTTATATGTTTCTAGAATGTTCTATAATGTCCTAGATAAGTATAGACATTCTTGTGTCTTCCATAGTGTTCTAGAATGTTCCATAGCCTTCCAGGGTCTTCCATCTCGTTCTAGAGTATTCTAGAATCTTCCAGCATCTTCAACACTCCTCCATAGTATTCCATAATGTTCTAGAATCTTCCAGATCATTCTAGAACATGCTAACTTCTTCTAGACAATAACATGATTCTATTGGGGCTAGTGATGACCTTCAACACATCTCCTTGTTTCTTTCCTCATCCGCTTGAACCAACCCTAAAGCCATCCAAATTTGAACCAGTTCTTCCCTTTCCATGATTGTATCTTTCTTAAAGATGGAACAATATGTGAAGCATTGCTTGGCCATAGAATTGGGAAGATTATCAAAGCTTAGTTCCAAACTCTTTTGAACTCTCTCCGTTTCATCTTCTAGATCCCAAACTTTGCTATTTTTGATGGCTAACCACTTCTCAGGGTCATTGTAATTTTGCAACATAGCTCCTATTACATTTAATAGCAAAGGCAAACCATGACACTTTTTGACAATATCACGCCCTATCTCCTCCAATTCAGGTTGTGGTGATTGTCCTTCTAGAAAGGCTCTCTTTTTAAAGATGTACCAACAATGACTACTAGAAAGACCTTTTAAAGGACATGAATCCATCGCCATAGCCTTAGTTCCGATGTCAAGTTTCCTGGTAGTGACAAGAATGCTACTTCCAATTTGGGACTTCACATTTATCATAACACTACTAAAATCTTCCCAATATAATCTCTCTTCGTCCCAAACATCATCTAGGACTAGCAAATATCTTTTTGCTCCCAACTTCTTTTCAAGATCTCGAACTAAATTGGCCATTATTTTCGACTTAGGTTTCTCTCCTGCAACAGATTCATAGATCTTTGCTAGAAGTGTGTTGATGTCAACCCTAACAGACACACACAACCAAGCCTTCACATCAAAATGTTGCTGGATTTTTGGATTATTGTATACAGACTTAGCCAGAGTTGTCTTCCCCATCCCGCCATTCCCATAATGGGAACAATCGTAAGCTTTTCTTGTTTTCTTGACTCGGTTAAAAGGTCTATGATGCGCTCTTCATCCTCCTCCCTCGCAATGGGTTTGAATTCGCCTAAATTTAGATCTGTCTCCCGGTAGGGGTGATATTGAACAATAGGGACAGGTTGTTCATGTTGTAGTCCCAACCCGTTTGCTTGTTTATTGATTTGAGAAAACTTTTCGTTAATGTTTTTGATTTTATGACCCATTTCACTACGAAATTTAAGCTTTTTCAAGCATGAGAGAGAAGGTACCTTTATTGCCACCCGATCTCGATTCTTTACCTCACGCCTCAACATTTCGTAGTGAACCTCATCCACCACATCATCAGCTTCACCAACCACATCTTTTAGCTGTTTCAGCCACTCCATGACACTATGTTTTTGACCTTTCTGATTCTCGGCATCCTGTAACTTGGCACGAATCATTTTCAAGGTCCCTTCAAGTGTGTATAACTTCTCTTTGTAACCCCAAGCAAGGGCGACTTCGTTGGCAGCTATGGATGCTAACTTTTTCAGGATCGCCTCGGTAGCAATAGTAACTAAAGCCTCGACCATTTTCAATGGTGTGTGTATGTGTGTGTGTGTGAGAGAGAGAGAGAGAGAGAGAGAGTCGATGCGAGAGGGTGAAATATAAGGTCGCATAAATCACAATTCAGATCATCAATATGATAGACAGTGGAATATTTGACGAGCAAGAAATGATAAACTTGTAAGAAAGTGGTGTTCCCTCTAACCGATTCGTTGATATCTTATAATCACTCAAACTTTTGAATGGCATAAACACAGGGGCAAGAATGGAATAAACAATGTAGATTGGAGTAGTTGTCCTTAATAAACAGGGTAGATTGGAGTATTTGTCCTTCGTAATTTATTTTCCTCAATTTTCATGTTCTTAAAATTTATGTTTCTGTATCCTCAAACTTAGAATATTGCTTTGTTTGCTTTTGATCATTTATATACTTATTCGCTATTTAAAAAAAAATCACTCAGAACCCAATAAATCGATATGGAGGGCCCATTGTTTAAAAGAATTCAACAGAAAAGATGCTATTACATGATGAATATTATTTCAATCTAAAAGAATTCAATATAAGATTTGTAATTATATGCTTCGTAGAAAACAAATCATATGTAATATTTGGTGCTTATGGTTGGTATTTTTCACTAGTTTTAACTCAAAATTTTAAAATCGATACGAATAGTACTTATAGATATGACCATTTCATGTCAAACCAAATAAGTAAAACTAGGGTATCCTGCTTTTTGCGGCGGACGGAAGGATGGTGGGGAATTTTGTTGACATTTTTATCAAAAAAAAAAACATATCGGGTAATCAATTATAGATTGCAATACACCATTCAAAAATCTAATTTAACAACTCAAAAAAGTATACAAATTGATGGTTAATCGTGGCAATCCCATATGTATAGTTAGAAATAAAGCTTTTATATATATATATATATATATATATATATATATATATATATATATATATATATATAAGAATTATTGTTTCTCTTTCTACCAATTAAATTCTCCGAGAAAAGGAAAGGAAAATATAAATGAGGACATATTTGTAAACAAATATATGCTTATGTGAAAATACTCAATTTCCTTTCTGCATAAAGAGTTTGATGTTATAAATATAAATACATTAATAAATAAAAGTACACTGCATTTTTTTTTCAAATTTACATTATTATTATTATTATTATTATTATTATTATTATTTTAAAATCTTATTTCTAATGCCTGTGTTTTTTAGTTCTTTTAACAATATTTAGTGACAAGTTATTATGCTGAATGTTGATAGTATGACGTCATTGTTGGGGTTGAAACAAACTTTTATTTAGAACTAGAACAAAAGGAGGAGCTTACTAGATCAATTACAAGAAAAGAAAAACAACCCTCTATTACAAATACTCACTCTATCACTCTCTGTTTTTGTGGTGCTCTACAACTGAAGTTAGAGCTCTTATTTATAGTTAAGCTAGTCTACCGTAACTACTATTACCATTTAATGTGTACATCATGTGAAATGAAGAAGCTGTCATTTGACTTCTTATTGTCAACATAGATGGAGGTGCAGCTATGGGTGTCAGGTTCACACCCAAGTCTCCCAAGTCAGGTTTACACTCACATTCTCCTCCTTAAACCGAACTTGGCTCGAGATTCGTCATGTCGATCATTTTTCGCATTTCACTATGTTTCACGTATGCTAAAGCCTTTGTAAAGATGTCTGCCTGTTGATCCTTCGAGTTGACATATTCCACTATAATTTGCCCACATTCAACACATTCTCGTATGAAGTGATAACGAATGTCAATGTGTTTGCTTTGACCATGAAACACGGGATTTTTCATCAATGTGATTGTTGACTTGTTATCGACATATAAGGTGATAGGCATGATATGATGTCTTGTGAGCTCCTTCAGGAGATTAGCAAGCCAAATGGCTTGACATGCTGCTGTTGTAGCTGCCATGAACTCGGCTTCACATGTGGACAAAGCAACAGTCTTTTGCTTTTGGGATTGCCAAGTTATCACGTTCCTTCCTAGATAGAAAATCATTCCACTTGTGCTCTTGCTATCAACAGGGTCACCTCCAAGATCACTATCGGTAAAACCAACCAAATCTTCAATTTCACGACCTCTTCCATAGTTGATTCCATAATCAACGGCTCCTTTCACATACCGTAAGATGTGTTTCACAACTTGGAAGTGCAAAATGGTCGGTTCATCCATGAAACGACTTGTAATTCCAACTGAAAATGACAAGTCCGGTCGAGTGTGAGTCAAGTACCTCAAACAACCTACCACTCGCCTATATTCAGTTGGATCAACTTTTTCACCATCTTCATCCTTTTTAACCTTCAACTTAGGTTTCATTTGTAACGTTGTCGAAATGCAATCCAGCAACCAAATTGCTCTAAAATCTTCTTTGCATAAGCCGTTTGTCGCAAAGATATTCCCCACTTCTTTTGCAAAACTTCGATTCCAAGGTAGTAAGAAAGTAATCCCAAGTCACTCATTTCGAATTCTTTCTTCATTTGTTCTTTGAATTCGATAATGTCATTAGTGTTCAACCCGGTAATGATCAAGTCATCAACATAGACACCAACAATAAGAATTTTGTCTTTTGAGTTCCTTTTGTAAACAACTGGGTCTTGTGAACTTTTTGTAAAACCAATTCTTTTTAAGCATTTATCCAAACGAATGTTCCAAGCTCGAGGAGCTTGTCGTAGACCATAAAGAGCTTTATGAAGCTTGAACACCTTATGACTGTTTGCTCTATCAACATATCCTTCTAGTTGGGTGACCCCATGAAAAAGCTACACCCTTCCGGGTCAACTTGGTAAGTGGCACGGGGATCTTGGATAAATCCATGATAAATCTCCGATAATAGCTTGCCAATCCTAGGAAACTCCTGATCTCTGTAGGTGACCTCGGCACCTCCCAACTCATCACCGCCTCAATCTTGTCCGGGTCGACCAATATCCCTTTCTGGTTAAGGAGATGCCCTAGGAACTGGACCTCTCGTAACCAGAAATCATACTTGGAGAATTTGGCATAAAGCCTCTCCGATCTCAAAACCCCGAGGATTTCTCTCAAATGCTCCTCATGCTGCTCTCTGGATCTCGAATACACCAATATGTCGTTGATGAATAGGATCACCGAGCGATCCAACATCGGCCTGCACACCCTGTTCATGAGGTCCATGAACACCGTTGGTGCATTGGTGAGCCCGAAAGGCATCACCACGAACTCGTAATGCTTGTAACGAGTCCTGAACGCTGTCTTCTGGATATCCTCATCTCGCACGCTCACCTGATGATATCCAGACCTCAAATTGATCTTGGAGAACCAAGATGCTCCCTGAAAATGATCAAACAAATTGTCGATCCTCGGCAACAGGTAACGGTTCTTGACCGTCAACTTGTTCAACTCCCGGTAATCAATGCACATCCGGTGTGAACCATCCTTTTTCTTGACAAAAAGGATAGGCGCTCCCCACAGCGAACTGTTCGGCCGAATAAATCCCTTCCCTTGCAGCTCCTGAAGCTGTGAGGACAACTCATGCATCTCTGGAGGCGCAAGACGATAGGGCGCCTTGGCGATAGGCTCAACCCCCGGAACCAAATCCATACTGAACTCTACCTGCCTCTCGGGAGGCACACCCGGCAACTCCTCCGAAATTACATTCGGGAACTCACGCACTATTGGAACCTCATCAACTGACCTCGGTCTCTCTGAATCAATCCTCGCGTCCATCACAACGCTACAAATCCCTTACATCCCTGTTGTAGACTCTGTCTCGCTCTAGCGGCTGAACAAAATGCCGACCCAGAACGTGTACCCTCGCTGTACACCGTAATAACTCCCCCACTAGGGTCTCGCATAGTCACCAGCTGTCGCTCGCAGTCGATGACCGCTCCAAATCTGCTCAACCAGTCCATGCCCACGATGACACAGACATCTCCCATCGCGATAGGGACTAAGTCAATCGAAAACTCTACCCCGAAAATCTCTAGTACACAACCTCGAATCACCTCTGTGGCATACACCGCTCTCTCATCCTCTATGGAAACTCTCAGGGGTCGACTCAACGCCTCCCGACTAATACTGATGTGCTGGCTAAAAGCCAACGATACAAAAGATCGACTCGCACCCGAGTCAAATAACACTAGGGCAGGTACAAAACTCAAAAGAAAAGTACCTACGCATAACATAATATAAGCACAATATCTCAATATAAAAATAAATACATGGAAGAATACATACCGGCCACGACATCGGGCGTTGCGCAGACCTCCTCCGCAGTCAACTGGAAGGATCTCCCCGGTGCCTTCGGTGCCCCGACCTTCGCAAGCCGACTATCCGTAGCTCTCAGTGCTACAAGGGCAGATCCCGGAGATGCTCCCTGTGCTGTCCCTCGCAACTGTGGACACTCTGCCTTCCGGTGTCCGGTCTGGTTGTAGTGAAAACATACTGCAAACCCCTTGGGGCAATCTTTGGCCATATGCCCCTCCTTGCCACATTTGTAGCAAGACCCTGCTCTGCACACCCCATCGTGATTCTTGCCGCACTTGCCACAAATACGGCCCTTCTGGTTCCCAGATCTCGAATCAGCGGGTTTGGCCCGCTTAGCTGCCGGCTGGGACTGAGCCGGCCGCCGATCCCTTCCCTGAGACTTAGCCTCCTCCCTAGCGTGGGTCTCCAACTCTATCTCCCTCTTTCAGGAATTTGCCTGAAGCTCAGCAAATGTCCGGTACATTGAGTTCGCCACGAACTCTCGTATATCCCTCCTCAACACACTCAAATATCGACTAATACATGCCTGCTCGGAGGACACGTGCTCTGGGCAAAACATTGCCCTCTCATGAAACATCCAAGTAATCGTTGTAACTGACTCAGTACCCTACTTGAGGGTCAGAAAATCATGTGCCAATCGCTCCCTCTCCACCTGGGGAACATACTCGTCTCAAAACATAGCAGTGAACCTCGATCTCCCAGGTGACTGCAGCAAGCTCAGCAGGCGGGTAGTGCATCGTCACAAGCTTCCACCAGTCCTTTGCTCCCAAGCGAAGTTAGTTCAGCGCGAACCGGACTCTCAAATGCTCAGGAGATGAGCAATTAAAGAAACACCCCTCTATGTCTGATATCCACCTCATCGCTGCAATCGGGTCCTGGGTCCCATCGAACTCCGGTGAGGTCACGAAAGGAATTTCCGAGGGTGTGGAGCCAAAAGGCTCGGAAGGAATGCAGGGATGGAATCTTGGATTTCCAATTTGATTTTGATCAAGGATTTATGTATGTGGTGGACATTCATCCTGGGGGATTTTGGAGGTAACACTAGTGTATCGGGTTTTCCCAACCCGGAGATGCTAGAGCCAGTTCAGCATGGGTATGAAATTGTGGTGGAGAACTCATGAGAGTTGCTCTGAGGCTAAAGGATGTGTCATCCTATCAGCATGGAGTGGATAAAGTTGGGCTCAGACCGGGAATTCCGGTGGTTCATTGTTATTTCTAGCTCGTATGAGTCGAGTGATTGTTGTGATTTGGAGCAAGTGAAGTATCATGGAGTGGTACTCAGTTGATAAGTTGATAACTTGATAAGTGTGGTTGTCAGAGGACGAGGCCGGTGGCCGGCTTGAGGCAATGATCATAACACCGCGGGAAGGAAAATTGGGTTTTGGGTTTCGGCGGTTGTGTTTTGAGGGACCTGGTCTGGTTAATGCCAGCTGGTGCATTGCGAGAGTAGTCCTAGAGATGTGTTGCCGCAGGCTTCGAGGACGAAGCCTAATTTAAGTGGGGGAGAATTGTAACATCCCAGAATATCAGAAGTTGAGTTGAAGGGCTAAAAGTGTAAGTGTGAAAGGGCAACTCGGCGAGTCCACGAGAGGACTCGGCGAGTAGGGTCACGATCTGGTCGCGTGTTAAGTGACCAACTCAGCGAGTAGCATGGGTTGACTCGCGCGAGTTGGTGCGGAGTGGAGAAAACCCTAATTCTGGGGGTTGAGCCCTATATAAAGAACATAACACTTCTTCCCCAACCTCTTTACCTTCCCTTTGAGTTCCAGAAACCCTAAATTCGTGTGAGCTTTCCTTGGTGAGAGATTAGAGCCTTGGAAGAGGTAACCTTGGAAGGAAATTGATGAGCAAGAAGATTGGAGCAAGGGGATTTACATAGAATTGGTTCATTCATCAGTGGGAGCCTTCATTCGAGGTAACAATCTTCTGTTTGAGCTTTTGT
This sequence comes from Lactuca serriola, assembly GCF_051521515.1. NCBI lineage: Eukaryota > Viridiplantae > Streptophyta > Magnoliopsida > Asterales > Asteraceae > Lactuca > Lactuca serriola. The sequence goes on along the minus strand of NC_136409.1, from coordinate 68,976,235 downwards.
GCATCGATATCTTTCATTTGTGGGGGTTTTGGGGCATAAATGAGGTCCATCTCAAGTTTGGTGTAAGATCTAAGGTTGCTACCTCAGATCTAGGTTGTTAATGATCCAGAAAGCCATAAAGTCTATGCTCAAGAGTTGTTGGTGAAGTTCTTTTGTCCCAAACCCTATCCCTAGAGTGTAAAATGCCTAGATCTCTTTGGATCCACATGAAGTTTGCCACTTTACATGATGGATGGCTTGTAGAAGGGTAGATCTATGGTTTAGAGCCTCTGCATGGCTTGGAAAGCCTCTGGATGGTTTCGGATCTAGGGGTAATCGGCGAGTCACAAGGGTGTACTCGGCGAGTTGCTTGGAACTCGACGAGTTGGAAGAACAACTCGGTGAGTTGGATAAAGATGGGCAGGAACTCGGTGAGTTGGAAGAACAACTCGGTGAGTTGGAAGAACAACTCGGCGAGTTGGTTGCAGATAGCCTTGGACTCAGCGAGTCTGGTCGTGAGGTCCTAACCTTCTTCTGGTTGAGCCGTGAATCGGTGAGTCAAGGGATGACTCGGTGAGTTGAGTGCGAGGGGACTCAGAGTTGTTGGACTCGGCAAGTCTCGGGGTGACTCGACGAGTTGAGTTGCGGATTGGGGAAGTTCTAAGCATGGGGACTCGGTGAGTCATCAGGTTGACTCGGCGAGTAGAGTCAGTCAGGGGTTAACTTTGACTTTAACTTTGACCAAGGGTTGACCAGTTGATTTCTAGGGGGCATTTTGGTAATTGCAGGCTTTTGCTTTGAGTTCAGTGTTTTGGTGTTGGCCAGTGGTGGAGATCGTATCAGTGGTTGGGGTAGCTTGGGTTATCTGTCCAGTCGTCAGTTGCGAGGTGAGTTATCCTCACTATAACAACAGGGTCTACGGCACCAAGGCCGGCCCTTTATCGGATTGTGATCCGGGTATCGTTGTTATGTTATTGCTTGGCTATGTTGCATCCTGGTAGTTAGGATGGTATATGTTAGAGACCTGGGTAAGGTCGGAATCCTGGTATATAGGATGATGCTATGCTAGTGACCGATTAGGTCGGTATCCTGGTTAGGATGATGTTATGCTTTGTGATCTGCTAGATCGGTTTGATTGGATGTGAATTGTTATATGTTTGAATGTTTATGTGCACATGGTTGTTGCACTGGGGTTGGGTTGAGGCGGGACCTGCTTTGTGCTGTAGGCCAACATACCCAGGGCGGACCGGTTATCCTGAAGGCCCAGTGAGCGGTCCAGCTAGGCTGTAGACCCCAAGAGGGCGGACCAGACGTACCGAGGCTTGGAGAGTGGACCAGGCCGACCGAAGGCCCAGTACGGGCAGATTAGTCATACTGTAGACTCAGGGAGTGGACCAGGTGGATTGAAGGCCCGGTGCGGGCGGACCAATCACACTGTAGACTCGATGTATGTGGTTAGACTCGGAGGGTGGACCAGGTGGACTGAAGACCGATGCGGCGGACCAGTCACCCAGTAGATCCGAAGTCCATGGCTGTTCTATGTTCTGTTATGATATGGCATGTTATGCGTGTATGGTATATGTGGTTGGTATTTTGGGGATATCTCACTAAGCTTTCGGGCTTACAGTTTGGTTCAATGTTTTTCAGGTTCTTCGGGAGACCGTGGCAAGACAAAGGCGTGATCGTACCGCTCCTCATGATTATGTTTTTGATGTGTTTCTGGGAAGAATCTGATAATAATTGTATTGAAAACCTTTTTGTAATAACTTTATGAAACCGAGTTGTTTTTGAAAAGTTTAAAATTGGTTGGAATTTTATGGTCGTTACAAGTTGGTATCAGAGCCTTGGTTTGAGTGAATTGGAGGAACATCCGTGTGAATCCAGTCTCAAATCAAGGAAAGTTTTCAAAATAGAATTTAAAATGGTTTTCAAAATGAGTAAAGGAGGACGCGGAGGTACGATCAGCCGGAGCCAGTAAGTAACCCCAAAATAGCATACATGATATTTGTTTTGAGCTTTTATAAAACATCATGCTAGTACTAGGCTAGGGATCTTCAGGATCTCGTGATAATGTTGCCTGATTTATGATGCCTGTTAGCCTAGGGTTTCCTATGTGGGAGACTTCCAGTGTTCCTCTAGGAGTGAGGGTTGAGTGCTTGTTATGTATGTTCTTCACTAGGGTGTTGTGGTATACTTGATACAAATATGGGTAGGTGTGGAAGGTAGTATGGGCCCGTACTACTGAAAGCACAGGACCCATACGCGTATCAAAGAAACCATAACCTCTAGGGATGGGTTGGGGGTTGATTCCTGGGTTAGTAGGAAGTATCTGAGATCTTGTGGTGTTTTTCAGTATGGAGGTTTCGGGCATGCTGGGAGTGGGTCCGGATCGGGATCGGGAGCAGGAGAGGGCGGTCAGGGTGGGTCAGTACTGCCCGAGGTTATTGGTCAGATGAGCACATACGAGTTGGATGCTAGGATTTGTGATATCCTGCATGAGGAGGTTGTTGCGTTGTTCCAGGTCGAGTTACCGGAACTGTTTGGGTCGATTAAGACCACCATGGTCGTGTATTTTGATGAGCACTATGTGACTCTCATAGAGACGGCTGCCACGACGGCTACAGCGGCTGTAGCAGCGGCAGGGGGAGGAGCTAGTCGGGGTTTTTAGTATCGGGACTTCGATAATATGAAGCCTCCTACCTTCGATGGGGTTCAGGACCCGATTCTTGCTATGAGATGGTTGTCGGATGTGGAGGGGTGTTTCTTCACGTGTTCATGCCCTACTGATCAGAGGGTGAGGTGTGCTCTAAACCTGTTGAGGCTCGGGGCGAAGGGTTGGTGGAGATTGACCACGAGGCCATATTCGGATGCGCAGAGGGCTGCGATTTCATGGGATCAGTTCCGGGAGATGTTTAGCACTCGTTATGTTCCAAGGGTTGAGAGGGAGAGATTGGATCAGGAGTTCCTGGAGCTGAAGCAAGATTCGGAGTCGGTGACGGAGATCACCAGGATGTTCACTGAGAGGGCGATGTTTTGCCCTGATTTTGCTTCGGAGCAGGCTCAGATGTCCCGATATCTAAGTATGCTCAGGAGGGACATCAGGCAATTTGTGTCTACGCAGAGGTGTGAGACCTTGTTGGAATTGCAGGAGGCCGCCAGGCGGTGTGAGTTGGAGATTGAGTTGCAGTTGCGAGAGAAGAGGCAGGCTCCGGTGCAGTCGCATCCGGCGCCGAAACGGTCCAAGACCGTTGATTCTAGATTGGGAGATCAAAGCATCCACACTTGTGGGAAGTGTGGGAAGGGTCACACCGGAGTTTGTAGGTCTGGTGGTGCTTGCCGAGTGTGGAAAGGAGGGGCACTATGCGAGGGATTATCGGTAGGCAGCCCCGGGTCGGGATTTGAGGGTTTGTTATCATTGTCATCAGGTTGGACACTTGAGGGTCAACTGTCCACAGCTTGCTGCAGGACCGGTGCGGGCTCCAGCACCGGCCACTTTGAGGATTACGGGTGGAGGTCAGGGTGGAGCGGAGCCCCTAAGGGCTCAGGGTCGTGCTTTTCAGCTTATAGCAGAGGAGATCAGGGTAGTGCGGGATGCAGTTGCAGGTATGTTCTTCCTTGATGTCTTGTTATTTTGTAATTATTTTGGAGTATTGTATATCTGCTAGTCTCGTTGTGTGGTTTCTGGTATTGTATTCGTTGTTCTTTAAGGGTCATGGTATGGTTAAGGGTTTGGTGTTAGGAATTTCATTGGTTATCATTCATGAGGGCTATTAGTGGGAATCTGGCGTTTGGTCTGAATGTCGGGCAACATCTGCAGTCGGAGGAGTGGTTAGCTGAAGGTCTGGTTTCTTTAAAGCCAAGATGATCCGTGTTGATATGTGATTTTATGAAGGTTGCTCATTCTAGTGGGAACCAGTTTGCGTGTAAGGGACTGTGTTGTGTAGGGTTGATAAGGGAGGTCGGTGATGGCGACCGGTGGTTGATAGTCAGTGCTCTAAGTGAGGGAGAATTGGAAAATTCTTCGGAAGATCAATGAGCATGAGAGGTTGTTTAGCTGCTTGGGATTCAGCAGTGGTTCTATCTGCCAAGAGCGTAGGCTGTTATGAGTAAGTGGTAGGCATGCGGGGCGGGAAATAGACCGAGGGTGATTGATTGTGGAAGGCCTGGGATCGGGCCGGGATTGAGTATGTAAGATGGAGATAGAGTTTGGAACCCCTAGAGGGCTAGAACAATATGCATGGGAGAGTTTCCCGAAGGGATAACTCAGAATGATGAATGCTAGTTGAGCGGTCCGGATAGACTGAAGGCCGGTAGGCGTACCAGTCAGGCCGAAGGCTCGGAGAACAGTCCAGCCAGGCTGAAGGCCCTGGAGGGTGGTCCAGATCTGCTGAAGGTTTTGAGAGTGGTCCAGATTGGCTGAAGGCCTGGAAAGGCGGTCCAGTCATGCTGAAGACTTTGCATGTGTTGATAGATCGGTACGAGGAAATGGATTGAGTATGTCGCGACGTGTTAGCGTCACAAGGTCTGGCCCTGGGTATTGATCGTGGTGAGTGGAAGCTAGAGCATTGATTTGAGAGTCCTTGCAAGCGGATCCAAAGCATATGTGGTGATGGGATAGCGGTTATGCTATAAGGGAATGGTGTAGTATTGAGTGAGCATCGCGGCACTTGTTGTAGTGACAAGGTGGCCAAGTGGATTTCCTTGGTAAGGAAAGGGAAGGAATTTAGCTCCGTGAGGGAGTGTAAGTTCACGGAAGTGAAAGCAGTAGTGCAGAGTTATGATTTGGGGTTTTCCAAGCATGGTTGATGAGCAGTGTGTCTGCGATTGTGGTATGGAATCACGCCCAGGTTGGATGTTTACTGAGGTCACAAAAGGAATTTCCGAGGGTGTGGAGCCAAAAAGCTCGGAAGGAATGCAGGGATGGAATCTTGGATTTCCAGTTTGATTTTGATCAACGATTTATGTATGTGGTGGAAATTCATCCTGGGGATGTTTGGAGGTATCGCCAGTGTATCGGGTTTTCCCAAGCCGAAGATGCTAGAGCCAATTCAGCATGGGTATGAAATTTTGGTGGAGAACTCATGGGAGTTGCTTTGAGGCTAAAGGATGTGTCATCTTGTCAGCATGGAGTGGATAAAGTTGGGGTCAGACCAGGAATTCTGGTGGTTCACGGTTATTTCTAGCTCGTATGAGTCGAGTGATTGTTGTGATTTGGAGCGAGTGAAGTATCATGGAGTGGTACTCAGTTGATCAGTTGATAAGTTGATAAGTGTGGTTGTCAGAGGACGAGGCCGGTGGCCGGCTTGAGGCGGTGATCTGAACACCGCGGGAAGGAAAATTGGGTTTTGGGTTTCGGTGGTTGTGTTTTGAGGGACCTGATCTGGTTAATGCCAGCTAGTGCATTGCGAGAGTAGTCCTGGAGATGTGTTGCCGCAGGCTTCGAGGAAGAAGCCTAATTTAAGTGGGGGAAAATTGTAACATCCCAGAATATCAGAAGTTGAGTTGAAGGGCTAAAAGTGTAAGTGTGAAAGGGCAACTCGGCGAGTCCACGAGAGGACTCGGCGAGTAGGGTCACGACTCTGGTCGCGTGTTAAGTGACCAACTCGGCGAGTAGCATGGGTAGACTCGGTGAGTTGGTGCTGAGTGGAGAACCTTAATTCTGGGGGTTGAGCCCTATATAAAGAACATAACACTTCTTCCCTAGCCTCTTTACATTCCCTTTGAGTTCCAGAAACCCTAAATTTGTGTGAGCTTTCCTTGGTGAGAGATTAGAGCCTTGGAGGAGGTAATCTTGGAAGGAAATTAAAGAGCAAGAAGATTGGAGCAAGGGGCTTTGCAGAGAATTGGTTCATTCATCAGTGGGAGCCTTCATTCGAGGTAATAATCTTCTGTTTGAGCTTTTGTGCATCGAGATCTTTCATTTGTGGGGGTTTTGGGGCATAAATGAGGTCCATCTCAAGTTTGGTGTAAGATATGAGGTTGCTACCTCGGATCTAGGCTATTAATGATCCAGAAATCCATAAAGTCTATGCTCAAGAGTTGTTGTTGAAGTTCTTTTGTCCCAAACCCTAGCCCTAGAGTGTAAAATGCCTAGATCTCTTTGGATCCATGTAAAGTTTGCCACTTTACGTGACGGATGGCTTGTAGAAGGGTAGATCTATGGTTTATAGCTTTTGCATGGCTTGGAAAGCCTCTGTATGGTTTCAGATCTAGGGGTACTCGGCGAGTCACAAGGGTGTATTCGGTGAGTTGCTTGATGATAGGCTGGAACTCGACGAGTTGGAAGAACAACTCGGCGAGTTGGATAAAGATGGGCAGGAACTCAGTGAGTTGGTTGCAGATAGCCTTGGACTCGGCGAGTCTGTTCTTGGACTCGGCGAGTCTGGTCGTGAGGTCCTAACCTTCTTCTGGTTGAGCCGTGAATCGGTGAGTCAAGGGATGACTCGGTGAGTTGAGTGCGAGGGGACTCATAGTTGTTGGACTCGGGGAGTCTCGGGGTGACTCGGCGAGTTGTGTCGCGGATTGGGGAAGTTCTGAGCATGGGAACTCGGCGAGTCATCGGGTTGACTCGGCGAGTAGAGTCAGTCAGGGGTTGACTTTGACTTTGACTTTGACCAAGGATTGACCAGTTGATTTCCAGGGGGCATTTTGGTAATTGTTGGCTTTTGCTTTGAGTTCAGTGTTTTGGTGTTGGCCAGTGGTGGAGATCGTATCAGTGGTTGGGGCAGCTTGGGTGAGTTATCCTCACTATATCAACAGGGTCTACGGCACCAAGGCCGGCCCTTTCTTAGATTGTGATCCGGGTATCGTTGTTATGTTATTGCTTGGCTATGTTGCATCCTGGTAGTTAGGATGGTATATGTTAGAAACCTGGTTAAGGTCGGAATCCTGGTATATAGGATGATGCTATGCTAGTAACCGGTTAGGTCGGTATCCTGGTTAGGATGATGTTATGCTTTGTGATCTGCTAGAGCGGTTTGATTTGATGCGAATTGTTATATGTTTGAATGTTTATGTGCACATGGTTGTTGGACTGGGGTTGGGTTGAGGCGGGACCTGCTTTGTGTTGAAGGCCAACATACCCAGGGCGTACCGGTTATCCCGAAGGCCCAACAAGCAGTCTGGATAGGCTGTAGGCCCAAAGAGGGCGGACTAGACGTACCGAGGCTCGAAGAGTGGACCAGGCCGACTGAAGGCCCAGTGCGGGAAGACCAATCATATTGTAGACTCAGGGAGTGGACCAGGTGGATTAAAGGCCCGGTGCAGGCGGACCAATCACACTGTAGACCCGATGTATGTGGTTAGACTCGGAGGGTGGACCAGGTGGACTGAAGGCCGATGCGGCGGACCAGTCACCCAGTAGACCCGAAGTGCATGGCTGTTCTATGTTCTGTTATGATATGACATGTTATGCGTGTATGGTATATGTGGTTGATATTTTGTGGGTATCTCACTAAGCTTTCGGGCTTACAGTTGTGGTTTAATGTTTTTCAGGTTCTTCGGGAGACCGTGGCAAGGCAAAGGCGTGATCGTACCACTCCTCATGATTATGTTTTTGATGTGTTTCTGCAAAAGACTCTGATAATAATTGTATTGAAAACCTTTTTGTAATAACTTTATGAACCCGGGTTGTTTTTGAAAAGTTTAAAATTGGTTGGAATTTTATGGTCGTTACATCTTGGCTTAAAGGCCACATTGTTGACCAAATCCTAACAGCAACAAAAGTCAACGGTCAAACTTTGACCCGACTCGTGAGTGCACTTTGGTGACTCGGCGAGTCTACACGTGTACACTAACTCTTTAGTCCCGCTTGGCACGTCTAGTCCCTCCCCTTGCTCGACGAGTCACACCTGGCATGAATCGCGGGGCCACCCCGACTCAACTCGCCGAGTCTCAAGAACTACTCGGCGAGTTCCGCCTTGAACTTCAGTCCTCTGATTCCCCTCTGACTCACTGAGTTATTCCCCCAACTCGGCAAGTCTACTCACTTAGTGATTTACGTGAAACCCTAACCCTACTCGCCGACTCTGATCTTTGGACTTGGCGAGTTCATGCCATGCACAAACTCCATTGACCTCCTGAGGTCAGATCTGGCCTTCCCAAGCATGATAATCACGTAAAGTTCAAACCTTGACACTCATATGTCATCTAGATGGTATTACTTGGTGATTTAGCCCCAAAAATGACATCCTAAGTTCATAGCTCCCAAAATGACTCATAAAGCTCCAAGGGTTAAGGTCTTTGGACCTCTTTGAGTCCAGATCCAAAGAATAAACTCGAGAAGGGACCAATTGCTCCACATAACCATCCTCTAAAGGGGTTAGAAAACCCTAACTCTAAGAATCAACACCAAAACTGAAGAAGGTTCGAATAAATACCTCAAGATGAAGTCTCTGAACTCTAAAATCACTAGAATCGCACCTCCTTCAGCCTCCTCTTGCCTTGGTCACCTCCTTCTTGAAATCACACCAACAAAATGATCAAAAATGGCCTCTCCTTCCTCACAAGCACTCTAGATCTCTTAGGGTTTCTCTATGGGGTTTGGTAGCCGCAAATGACGGCCCTAAGGGCCTTTAAATAGGTCCCAAACCCGGGAATTTAGAGTTTCATTAAACAGCGTGGACTCGCCGAGTCCACTCATGGACTCGCCGAGTCCAGTCATGAACCCGAATGAAAATCCGCGACCCTACTCGGTTAGTCTAAGCACCAACTCGCAGAGTCCCTCCACAAACTCCAAAATAAATGAATAAAATAATATACCTGGGAATCCGGATGTTACAAAATTCATACATTTGTTTTCAAAATGGTTTAAACATCAAAGTATTTCCCAGAACCATAACACATAAATCATAAAACATGAGGAGCGGTACGATCACGCCTTCGCCTTGCCACGATCTCCTGAAGTACCTGAAACAATACACTGAAATGTAAGCCCGAAAGCTTAGTCAGTTACCCCCAAAATACCAACCACACATAAACATACTCATAACATATAACAAATAGAACAGCCATGCACATCGGGTCTACTGTGTGACTGGTCCGCCCGCACCGGGCCTTCAGTCCACCTGATCCACCCTCCGAGTCTACCCATGTACATCGAGTCTACAGTGTGATTGGTCCGCCTGCACCTGGCCTTCAATCCACCTGGTCCACTCTCTGAGTCTACAGTATGACTGGTCCGCCCACACCGGGCCTTCAGTCAGCCTGGTCCACTCTTTGAGTCTCGGCACGTCTAGTTCGCCCTCTTGGGGCCTTCAGCCTATCCAGAACGCTCGTTGGGCCTTAGGAATATCCGGTCCGCCCTGGGTATCTTGGCCTTCAGCACAAAGCAGGACCCGCCTCAACCCAACCCCCTTCAAACAACCATGTGCACATAAACCAATCAATCAAATACAAATCCTTAACCAGACAAACAGTCTAATAGATCACATAGCATATCAACATCCTAACCAGGATTCCAACCTAACCGGTCACTAGCATAACATTACCCTATATACCGGGTACCGACCTTAAATAGGTCACTAACATAACACTATCCTAAATACCAGGATTCTTAATTTAATTCATTTTATTTTTGGTGAGATTTAATTGTCATTAATAGAATTCTTAATTTAATTCATTTTATTTTTGATGAGATTTAATTGTCATTAATATACTTCTTAATTTAAAATGTAGTATATGTTTTATAAAGTTTGTTGAAAAAAATAAAGGGGTTGACAAAGATAATGTCAGCAAATAATCTAAGGGTGGAAAATATAGGATTGAAATGCAATCAATGGCCCTGATTTCTTCAAATTGAAATTAAAGGTTCTCTTTTAATAATATTTAGAGATTGATCTTTGTAACTGGTTTATTTTCATTTACCTTTTGTCCTTTTGATATACCTCTATATTGTAATACAATATGTAAATATATCTTTCCATTTTAATCCCTACATTTCTTTATACGGGTGGAATACTTTTTTTCTTATATGGAACATGGAAATTTTCGTAATAATTGTGACAATGAGAATATAACTAAGATAAAATTACATAATTGGTCCCTATGAAATCCAAAATTTACATATATCGTCCCTAACTTTTTTGCTTGATAAGGATGATCTATGTCGTTTTAATTTCTTATGTAGTTGGTCTGTTTCATTTTATTACAAGTTTGATCCAAAATTATTGTTTTACCCCTTTTTATTGGTTTTGATTTTCATGGACCATACAAGCATTTCTTTTGGATTTGTTTATCAGCTTTAATATCTCTTCCCTCCACAAATAAATGGTGGCTCTGTATTTCACATTGTGTTGGTGTGTAGTTTGTTTTTTCTTTGTGTTTATAGTCATTGATCTTGTGAAGTAATGGATGAAACTCGGTTGCCTCTGAGATTTGGACTCAAACTTTGAAGGTGGTGTTTTTGATGTTGTTGTGATCTAAAATAAATAGAAGAAAATGATAATAAATATTCAAAAGAGTAAAGTAGTCATTTTATAGTAAGAAATTGAAACCACATGGACCATCTTCTTCAATATATCATTTTATAGCAGCCTACTTGCTTTTTATGAAGTCTTATATCTACTATTGCTTCAAATTGAAAGTAAGTTGCTATAAATTGAGTAAAATATTCTGCTTTTCTCATTTTATAGCATTGTACCCTTCATTTGTGTCAATTTATAACACTGTGCTTTCTATTTATGTCTTCTTATAGCTAGTATGGCTTTAAGCAAAAATTAGGTTCCTATAAATAAATTGAGTAAAATTTTATTTATGTTATCAAATATCAATGTACTATTCATTTATGTCATTTTATAGCATCCTATTTTCCATATAGGCCATCTTATAGCTATTGTGCCTTTAAATAGATAGTAGGTTGCTATAAATAGATAGTATGTTGCTATAAATTGACTAAAAGATTGGATCTAGCGTGTTTAATGTCTTAAATCTTGTTTTACCATGGTTATTGTAACACCCCAAGTTCAGAAGTATAAGTCCAGGATTCTAAGTGTAATTTGGAAAGGATGGACTCGGCGAGTTGGAGCTGTGACTCGCCGAGTCGGAGCGTATGTGGTGCATATGTTAAGTGACTCACCGAGTCGACGGCTAGACTCGATGAGTCCGTGCTGGAATAAGAAACTCTAAGATTCGGGGTTGTGCACCCAATTTAAAGGGCCTTATGTCCAACCCTCGGCCCCTTATTACTCCTTAGAGTCTGGACACCCTAAATAGTGTTTGTAAGCCTCCATTGTTAGAGCTTTGAGCTTGGAAGAAGAGTTTAAGAGGAGGAAGCTAGAAGATCAAGAGGCTAGCATTGGGAAATCATTGTAGATCCGGGTTCTACTCCTTCTTGGGCACATTTCTGAGGTAACAAGTCGTCACCTTGAGTTTTCCTCTTCTAGATCCATTGTTGGTTGCTAATTTGGGGTTTTTAGCATGATTGGAATCCATTTCGGGTTTAGAGGTTAGATCTGAAGTTGCATCTTCAGATCTAGGTTAATAGTGAGCCATGGAAGCTTAATGCATCATCCATGGGGCTTGATTTAGAGTATCTTTGTCCCAAAACCTTCTTGTAGCTTGGTTGGAGCTTGTTGAGCCTTGCATGCACATAAAGTTGGAAACTTTACGTGTGAATCTGGCCCTAGGAGTCCAGATCTATGTATTGGAAGCAATGATATGGCATGAAATCGTCTAAATGAAGATGTCACATTTGGACTCGGCGAGTTGGAAGAACAACTCGGCGACTCTGTTGAAGATTGCCTGGGACTCGGCGGGTCTGGTCGTGGAACCCTAGCCTTTTCTGGTTGAGCTGTGAATCGGTGAGTCGAGGGATGCCTCGGTGAGTTGAGCAAGAAGGGACTCAGAGTTTGTTGGACTCGACGAGTCTTGGGGCGAATCGACGAGTTGAGTTGTGGCATGGGAGTTTCTGAGCAAAGGAACTCGACAAGTCAACGGGTTGACTCGGTGAGTAAGGTCAACCAGGAAGGTTGACTTTGACTGAGGACTTTGACTTGGACCAAGGGTTGACCAGTTTGACTTCCAAGGGTATTTTGGTGATTATTGGTGTTTATTGGTTTTGGTTATTTGGTAATGATCGGTGGTGGAGTTCGTGCTGGTGGTCGGAGCAGCATGGTCTTATTTCTTCAAGTCGGCAGTTGTAGGTGAGTTATCATCACTATATCGATAGGGTCTAAGGCACCAAGGCCGGCTCTTTATCGGATGGGAATCCGGGTAGTTATTTGTTATGTTATTGCTTTGCTATGTCTGCATCTTGGTAGTTAGGATGGTATATGTTAGGGACTTGGTTAAGGTCGGTATCCTAGTAGTTAGGATGGTATATGTTAGGGACTTGGTTAAGGTCGGTATCCTAGTAGTTAGGATGGTATATGTTAGAGACCTGGTTAAGGTCGGTATCCTGGTATATAAGATGATGCTATGTTAGTGACCGGTTAGGTCGGTATCCTGGTTAGGATGTTGCTATGTTATGTGATCTGCTAGATCAGTTGACTAATTGTGAATTGTTATATGATTATATGTTTATGTGCACATGGTTGTTGGACTGGGGTTGGGTTAAGGCGGGTCCTACTTTGTGTTGTAGGCCAACATACCCAGGGCCGACCGGTTAGACCAAAGGCCCGGCGAACGGTCCGGATAGGCTGAAGGCCCCAAGAAGGCGGACCAAACGTGTCGAGGCTCGGAGAGTGGACCAGACAGACTGAAGGCTCGGTGCGGGCGGACCAGTCATACTGTAGACTTAGAGAGTGGATCAGGTGGACTGAAGGCCCGGTTTGCGGGCGGACCAGTCATACTGTAGACTCGAAGAGAGAGTGGGCCGGGTGGACTGAAGGTCTGGTGAAGGCGGACCAGTCACACTATAGACTCAATATGCATGGCTGTTCTGTTTATGATATGTTATGATATGCGTGTGGTATTGTGGTTGGTATTTTGGGGGTAACTCACTAAGCTTTCGAGCTTACAGTTTTAGTGTATTGTTTCATGTACTTCAGGAGATCGTGGCAAGGCGAAGGCGTGATCGTACCGCTCCTCAGTTTTATGTTGATGTTTCTGGGATACTCTGATAATAAATGAACTGAAAACCTTTTTGTAATAACTTAATGAATATGGGTTGTTTTTGAAAAGTTAAAATTGGTTGTAAATTTTTGGATGTTACAGTTATCTGTTACATTATATTTCTAACAATTACAAAAATATCAAAGCCAAATTTCAAACATGATTTACAGAAAAGAAAACAAAAAACTAATTAACCATGGTTGATTATAAAACTCAGACCATTGTTGTTTATCAACAATAAAAGCCCACAACCATCTTCAAATCCTTACTTTGTGACTCATACCCTTGCTCATGAAGCCCTAAAAAAGATGATTGAAGGTTTGTAAAAATTAGGAAGAACCTGTTGGCATATTTATGCAAAAATTAGAGCATAATGGGAAGACCTCATTTCCCTTCATTTCTCTATTAAAAAGGGAACATCCGTATATAGCTTACTCCTCATTAAGTCCGTTAAGTCAAAAAACAACAACTTGTTTCTTATAAACAGCTAGCAGACTAAAAGCATACCTTATCTGTTAAAAAGGTAGAAAATCTAACAAATGAGAAAAAATTTCAAAGATGAATTCATCAAAGATACAAAGTGAATTCAAATCTGTAATTTTTGGTAAATAAATAAATATTTGGTGAGGACTTCACAGGTCAACAAGAAAAATGATATGTAGGATAATCACATGGGGCTTATCTCATCTTAAGGAATCATAGTTGAAAATAGCCATAGAAATTTAAAGGCTATTTCTTGCATTTAACCTTGTTCTTGTAATTATATAACAAGAAATGAAAGTCGTTCGATATACCAAAATTTCCCAACTTTTGGTCACACAAATGATAATATATTAAGGACAAAAACATAGCTTTAGTTTCACAATTTTCAAACAGGATAATCAACAGTTTTGACAAATTAATTACTAAGAAATAAAATAAAAACGAAGTATACAATTGATGAAATACATGTTACATAGTTAAGATATATAAAATGATAAGTCCATAAGGGGAGTTCATCGTTGTAACATTAAAAAGATTTAGGCCCCGTTTGATACGCATCTTTTCAAATCCAAACAGATCTTTCTGGATGAATTGACCGGAAAGACCGTTTGATTTGCACAAAAGAAATGGTCTTTCCCGGTAAGATATGTCTTTTCCAGAAAGCTCCAAAATCATATCTTTCTGGCTGAATGGGCTGAAAAGACAACTATACACCAAACTCCGCTTCTTTCTTTCTTTATTGGATTATTAATTTTTTTAAATTAATTTTTTTATTGAATTATTACTTTTTTTTTCATCATTGAGCACAGTCAATCAGATGTACAATCAAACAGTATGGTTTCTTTCCCAGACAGCACTTTACCAGACAGCACTTTTCTAGATAAAAACTATCAAAAGGGACCTTAATGAATATTGATCGGTATAACTTACCTCATCAGGAAATTCATTCATGTGGTCTTGTGGTTGAGTTTCTCTAAAACAGCCAAAAAAAGCTACACAAAAACAATTATTTCAGACTGGCAATTAATTACTTAAAAAAACAAAAGGACACATGATCATGTTAAGGTGCCCTAAAACACTTGATAAATTTATCAATGAAAAGATGTTACAAATCACAATGTGCAAAATCATGCATGAATCAAATTTGAATTGGCTCCCAAATCAGTGTAAAAGTAATGTGCTAGATCATTATAAGTACTGTATCTGTATGTACAAAATGTGTAGGTATATGGATATAGTAAAATCCAAATAGTTTAGAAAGACATATTTATGATGTATGTATCTTTGGGTATATCATATATGTATTTCTATGTATATGGATATAGTAAACTTATAGAGGCTAGGACTTTGTATGAAAAGTAATCTATTTTATTTATCACAATGATCCTGATGAACACCAAATGAAAAGTAATATAATGATACAGAGAAGGAAACTGAAGGCAACGATGTTTAAGGAAAATTCAAAGGATACGTAATATATTGAACACGATAAGGGGAACATAGAATCTGTGGAGGTCTTTTCATTGAGGAATTTTATCAAACACTTGGTGTTCATAAAAAGAGGAGTTCAACTGTGATCAATTTGTTATTGGAAAGCATTACCACAACCAAGAAAAGAATAAAGCAGGTTAAAATGTCACAAGAAAGAAAACCAAATTTACATAAATGATAAACTACAGTTTAGAAGGTCGCCTGATAAGATCACCATCACCAGTGAAGAAAGAAAGATCCCGGTGGCTCATTGCTGGAGAGTAATGCTGAAAAAAAAAAAAAAAAAAAAAAAAAAAAAAAGATGAGTTAGCCGTATTTCAATAACTCAGTTAGATGGTCATCAGAGAGTTAATCCAGTCAATTTCATATGTGAGGAGGCAGCGATGGGGAGTTGAAAACGAAGAGGGGCTCAGGGGCAACTCAAGAAACAATGTGTCATATCATCCCGATTTCATAATGTCCACAAAGTATCATAGGATCCCTATTTTGATTTAAAATACTAGTCGTATCATGATTCATGGGCTCCCTAGTTTTGTATCCACGCAAAACAGCCATGACAATCTTTTTTTTTTCGACGATTAGTCTCTCTAAGATTCTGTAAATCCAATTAGTTTAGATTCTATTTTTATTTTTAGACAACTAGTTGTGAGCCATAAATGTTAAATATTTGGGAAGTTTATTTAAATTTGAAAATTATGATAAAAAAACATGCAAAAAATAAATTAATTAAAATTATGTGTTTAGTTAGAAGACTCATGTATTAAACGCATTAATTATAACAATATATTAAACACAAAGGTTTAGACTGTAAATTTATTTTAAAATTAAAATTGAAATTTAAAATTTAAAATTTATAATTAATAGTCATTATGGTAGGTTTAATTTATGGAAATTAAATTAATGATATATTGGAAATAAAAAATGAAGTAAATGACAAGTGGAAAATAAATATATCTTAAAATTATGATAAAATGACATTTGGCCGATTGAATGAGAGAAGGACATATGGCAAAATCATTCTTATTTATTAGGGTAGATTCAACAAAATTATGTAAAACCAATATGTGTAGATCATACTTTTTATCCAACAAACTAAACAGATTAAAAAAATTAATGAAAAAGTACATGAAAACAAATTTTCCAAAAAAAAAAAAATCATTAAGACATGTGTTTAAATCAATCTTATCACTACTTCATTAGGAACTTATTGGTTCTAGAATTAATTTCAACTATAGAAGATATTATGTTATGGGCATTAACATTACATGATGGAGGGAGCCTTTTTTTTATTATTTGAATGTCTAATTAAATTATAATAATGGTATTTCACAAATATTAAACTAAAAGAATTCATTCTTTTTATTATTTAGCTATATAATTAAACTGTATATACGTTTATCATTCCACTTTCTAGTTGATAACCTTCATCTCCACCGAACATATACCCATATTACATAATATTATTAAATAACTTGGATTCAAAGTGTTAGCCCTTTTGGCTAACTTTTTAAATAAAGATTAATACTTTTGAAATTACCAATTTACCCCTCATTAGTTTTTGTATTTTTTACCATTTTATTATATTTTTCTTTACCTATTTTATTATATTTTTCTTGTTTATTTAGGTTAAATTACACAAATGGTCCATTTGGTATGGAGTAATTTAAATGCTTGATCCCTAATACTTTTTTTAACCTGTGTGGTCCCTATTATATAATTTTCTTGCAGGTTTGGTTCTTAGCAGACCTAAAAAGACTATATTGTCCTTATTTATTTATTTTTAATTTGTTTGTTGTTTATTTTTTTATTTATTTATATTAATAATTAAATTGGGCCCTACTCACATTCATCTTTTCCCTTCAAAATTTCAAGACTTCCGCCTTGTTCCCGAGTTCCACTTAAGGAGAGAAATGGGAGGATACGGAGGGAAAGTGAGGGGTGTCGAAGGAAAATCGTGTTCCCGAGTTTCATTAATGGAAGGAAAGTGAGGGGAGGGGAAGGATTTTAGAGTTATATTTTCCTTCCAAAATATCCTCCCAAATTGGGTGGATTTGGGAAGAAAGTGAGGGGAAGGAAAATTTTAAGTTTATTTTCTTTTTCCTCCTAACTCAGGAACACAAAAACTAAAAATTTTCCCTTCCTTTCCTTTCATTTCCTTCGAACTCAGGAACACAGAATAATAAATATTTTCCTTCACCTCTCTTTCTTTCTGGCAAAAATTTCTTTCCCTTTCCTTTAATGAATTTACATAAAAACTCGGGATCAAGGCGTTCATATTCAACCTACCATCATCTTCGATGCAAACCGGTTTCCCTCTAGCAAACGAAGGCAAAACTAAGGTCACAGAGACAAAAGCAAGGCAGTGAACAACATCATCAGGGATACCACCATCGACAACCACCCACAACCCACCTCCTTATTCTTTTTATCCTCTTGGCTCCAACTCTATTTTCTGCATCGTTTAGAATAGACCACCATCAGAATACAATCGACCAAGACACTCCCACAGCTTATTCCCACCCATTCTCCTATGTTTCTCAATGACCTCTAGTCGGTCACCAATGGAAGATCATCAAAATCATGCCTCAGTCAAAACAAAATTGACATCCTCATCCTTCTTTCTCTACTGCCTCTCTCAGTCTCCTCCGTTGATACTTTGTCCATTTATATACCCCAACTGATATCCTATATATGATCAGTGTTACAAAACTCGGCCTACTCGGACGAGTACTCGGAATCGGCCCTCCACCGAGGTCAGTTATGTGAACTCGGCAAAAAAACTCAAATTAAGTCAAATCCGGTCAAAATTTTGTAACATTCCAGTGAAATTAAAGTAAATAATAATAATAATAATAATAATAATAATAATAATAATAATAATAATAATAATAATAATAATAATAATAATAATAATAATAATAATAATAATAAACCCTAGAACCCCGAGATATATTTTTGCCTATTGTATTTTAGCCCTAAGACGTACTAACTAATGGGATGTACACATTGGGGTGTTAAAAGCTACATTTTTTAATATTGAGGGTTAAATGGTAACTGTCGGACTTGAATTGTAATGATTTATTAAAGATGGGGGCTGTTTGGTAAATTGTGGGCTTGATTTGTGAGGAATAGAGGGGGAGGGGTCAGAATTGTCAATATGATGTGAAATTTGTATTGGTCTGGGTCTAAGACCCTTCGACTCTCTTCCCTTGCATATCATCCAAAAACTCTTAAGAAATTTTGTTGTGTATAGAGAAATTTTGTTGTGTACGAATCCGTTCACATGAATGATAAACTTTTAAGAAAGTGGTGTTCCCTCAAACCAAATCGCTGATATAATGTAATCACTCAAACTTTTGAATGACATAAATACAGGGCAAGAATGGAATAGACAGTGTAGATTGGAGTATCTGTCCTTTAACACAGGGGCAAGAATGGAAAAAACACAGTAGATTGGAGTATTTGTCATTTGTAATTTCTTTTCCTCAATTTTCATGTTCCTAAACTTTATGTTTCTATATCCTCAAACTTAGAATATTGGTTTGTTTGCTTTTGATCATTTAAATACTTATTTGATATTTACAAAAAAAAAAAAAAAAAAAAAAAAAAAAAAAAAAAAGAAGTAAACTCATAACCCAATAAATCGATATGGAGGGCCCATTGTTTAAAATAATTCAACAGAAAAGATGCTATTACATGATGAATATTAATTTTATCTAAAAGAATTCAATATAATATTTGTAATTATATGCCTCATAGAAAACAAATCGTATGTAATATTTGGTGCTTATGGTTGGTATTTTTCACTAGTTTTAACTCAAAATTTTAAATCAATATCAATAGTACTTATAGATATGACCATTTCATGTCAAACCAAATAAATAAAACTAAGGTATCCTGCTTTTTGCAGTGGGCGGAAGGGTGGTGGGGAATTTTGTTGACATTTTTATCAAAGAAAAACATATCCGCTAATCAATTATAGATTGCAATACACCATTCTAAAATCTAATTTAACCACTCAAAAAATTTTACAAATTGATGGCTAATCATGGCAATCTCATATGTATAGTTAGGAATAAAACATATATATATATATATATATATATATATATATATATATATATATATATATATATAGGCTTAGGTTATTTTGTTTTTCCTAACTATTGTATGCCGGAATGCACAGATCTAGACCACTGGATGGAATATAATCAAAGGTCATAATATGAGGGTCTATGATATTAGAATATGATAACATGTACCATATAATCACACAAATTTCAGCATAAGGACATTTTAGTCAATTAACCTATATTAGAAAAGGAAGTTTTCGCATTTTTAGGGATAATTAATTACTTTATTTTAAAAAATATGAATATTTTAAATTAATTCAAATTTAAAAATCCGATTTTATTCTGTCAGAATGATAGAATGCCAACCATAAACTAGTAAATATAGTTTTCGGTTTTATGTTGTCAGAATGACAGAATGTCAATCATAAACTAGAAAATACATTCTGAAAGAATACATAAAATTGACTCTTGAACTAATAATATACCAAATTATTACATTGTATGATTGTGTTTCATATAATAATAACAATATTCTGAAAGAATAACAAGTGTAATTCTTAAAAAATAACAACATTCTTAAACAGTGAGTGTGATCATTCTTTAATTCATTCTTCAAGTCTTTCCCATCAGGTCTTCAAGCCATTTCTATCACAAATTCATTGCCAAATATTGTATAGTGATACACTTGTAACAACTGCACATTAAACACATAACTAATTAATTACAATTCTATCAGAATACAACAATAATATTCTTACAGAATAAACTATTCTTGCAGAATGGTTTTGAATATTCTTAAAGAATTTGTATTATCAAGAATATACCCAACGAATAAAACATTTGAAATATAAATGCAGGAAAATATCATGAAACACAGAGATGTATTTTGAATGAATAACTACAAAGATGTATTTATATCAGATGTGCATACACATATACGATTGACATAAAAACTCAGTCTCACCCTTCTAGTATAATCTGCTTCTGAGACAATCTCCCAGACCTTTAAACTTGAAAATGAAGAGGGGCAATCAAGGTCAAAAATTTGAACTTAAATGCATTTATACTAGAAGGGTGAGACTGAGTTTTTAACGGACAGAAAGAAAAGAATAAGGAACGACAGTGCAAATTAACGGACAGAAAGAAAAACAATTAAAATATATAATCAACACTAATCAATTAAAGTTTCAAGTTACAAATTTTAAGGCACGTAAGAAAGTTTAGATGAATAGATTTACAAAAAAAAATTACTTTCTAGCCGGCATAGAAAGAGATCAACTTCACAAGAATTTTTTTTCTCTTGATATTGTCTTTCAAGATGATAAAACAATTTGATAGGGTTTATATGTGAAATACATAGAATGATCGATAGAAAAATATAATAATTAATCAAAACTCAACACAACCATACCTGCAACTAGGGCTAATTGGGTGTCTTGGTGGTGGTGTTTATGATTAACGATTGAAGAGCGCTCCCAAAATCGTTGATGGGTCGATGAAGAAGACGACCAGGGAGACAACAGAGATGCGGAGAAAGAAAATTGAAGACGCAATTGTAGGGTTTTTTTCTACAGGTTTTGACTTTGACATCTCATATCTTTAAATCTTTAAATATTATTAAAAGAGAAACTTTGTGACATCATTTTTAACAATTAGAGTCATTGATTGTGTTTCATTTATATCTTTTCCACCTTTAGATCGTTATGCTAACATCATCATTTGGTCAACCTTTTTTTTTGTCCACCAATTTTATGAAATTTATTAATGACAATTACTTTTAGCATCAGGAAATCTATTAATAACAATTAAATCTAACCAAAAATAAAATTATTTTTAAAATTAGGAAATCTATTAATGACAATCAAATCTCACCAAAAATAAAATTACTTTTAAAATTAGGAAATCTATTAATGACAATTAAATCTCACCAAAAATAAAATTATTTTTAAAATTAGGAAATTTATTAATGATATCATCATTTGGTCAACCCCACCCTTCATTATCCGTTTCTTTTGTTCTGGTTTGAAAATCATTAACACAGACATTATTTTATTTTCAATTTATTGCAGGGAAGAAAATATGAAGATCAATGGTGTTGGAAGATACATAAGAAAGATTCTCCCACTAATTTTAATGATACGTACGTCTTCTTTCACAACGATTCAATCGATTCTCCCTTCTACAACCTCGAATCCAGATACAATTTCTCTTCTCATGTCTCTATGCGCAGACAATCCATAATCTTATCTCTTTAATTCCTCCTTATGTAACCTCGAACCCTTTCATCTTATCATCACAACCGCAAGCACTCATTTATTTCGTCTCCTTCCCTTTCTTCATATTTATTGCGTTTCACCTTAGGGCTCTCTTTCTTCCGGTCAGTTATTCGTTTCTCCGCACAACAACTTATAATTGATTTGTTATGTTTCAATTTCTGGTGTTTATTTCTCAATTTTGATGAAAAAAACCTAATTTCTACACTTGCTTTCAGGAATTAAGGGAATCGTCGCTCCTTCTCCTCCTCCCTTTTTCTATCTGTTGCAGAAACTAGAAAGACGACATATACACACAGTTAACGCGTTCGTCTTTTTGATTTATTCATAGGTTTGTTTTCTACACCACTTCAACCTCTTTCTTTGCATTTTATACGATTTTTGTTACTGTTTTCTTCTTTTCCCTCATTTTTTTCACCATTTTTTGTTTATATATATATATATATATATATATATATATATATATATATATATATATATATATATATATAGCTTTTGGGTGCTTACTTTTTTCTTCAGTGCTATCTTGATGTTGATTTTGGGTTTTTGTTGAACACAATTATGATGTGTTCTTGATGTTAACTGACATTCAGTACCTCAAGAACATATAACACCATCTTGCAAATATCATTCTTTTATGGTATCAACAGATGAAGATAAACAAAAAAGGGAATAAAAAAAGAGTCGATTTGCATCAGGTTTGCATCAAGTAGCAATTCAATCTTCAAATATGTTTCTTGCTAGATTTTTTTTGTTGTTAGTGATGGAACAAGTAATATGATAGTTAAATATATCTCTTTTTTGTATTTGCTTTTAGTTGTAGAAAATGATAGAATAGACAGAGAAGTTGTCGTCAAAAGATATTAGGTGGGTTATTAGTTCCAGAATTCAGTTTGATTGAGTAGTTGGTAAAATAATATAAAAAAATGGTCAACATTTATCTGTATGATCATAAAAAATAGAAGTGGTCAAATAATTTTATAATTTTGTCTCTAAAATAAATGGAACTTTTCTTTTGGACTAAAAAAGAGTATCAAAAAACTCCCAAAATAAGACGCCCAACACTCAGATGAACACGCTCATTAAAAAAATAAAAAATGCTTTTATTTTTTACTGAATTTTTAATATATTTTCCTATTTTATGTAGATACCAACCGATTTCTTTCATGTTGATCATCATCCTAGAAACCTTGCAATTGGCTCGGATGAATCATGAATAATGAATCATTAATATACTATGTTTTGGTATGATGAAGGAGATTAAATCCTTAACCACAAAAAGATTGATAGATCTTTTCATGTAATTTATGAAGAAGTTGCAAAAAAGGTATGAATTTTTTTTATTTATTTTTCTAATGTTGTAAAGCAGGGACACCATAATGTAGTTTTTTAGGTATTCGAATAAAATTTATGTTTGGATTAAGATTAAAAAGTATTATGTTATCATTCAAGATTATGAACAATTTCATAAGTCTTGAAGCGCTTCAACCCATTGGAGACATGCCGTCAATATGTAAAAGTTGAGAGAAAAATATTTGAAGTTCTGGAGCATTTGAGGTTATTAGGTATGTATTGTATGTAGTTCTTTAGTTTATATTCATATCCTTAAGCCGTTATTAGATGCTTAATCTATTGAGACAAAAAAAAATTGTAATGATCGTGTACTATCAAAGTTTATCATCGGGAAATTTTGGGATTTTTATGTATAGAAGGTTAATTATCAAAACAAAATATATCCACTTCCAAGAATTTATAAAATTTATATATTTTTCAGTATAACCAACGAAAGAATGGTGTTTTGCCATCAAGTTCCATTTGGCCTTAATTCTTACCTTCTTAGATAATATACCATTGAGGTAATGGGATACAATCCACTTCACTAGAATAAAAAACCAACTGTGGGACACTATACTTGGGAATCTTTGTAGTTAGGTCATTCCTAAGATTCTTACATTTGAAGACCAAACATTTTCTAACCTTATTACATAATATGCATGCTTTCTAAAAGTGCAATTCTTATCTGATTTATATGGTTGTATAACTTTGTATTTTTTAACAGAAGCACGAATCGCACATGACGAGAGCCAAAGTATGTGTAAAAGGGATATGAAAGTGGATGTTACCCAAAAGTGGATGTTGGAAAATCAATTCCATATCCTTCACTTTCATTAACCAATACATGTGCTTTCCAAGATCCAATATAGTTAATTTGGATGCATATGTTGTCAAAAAGGATCTCAGGTTTGGCTTATTTATTTATTTTTAATTTCCTTATAGGTAAATTGACATTTGCATTATTAAAATAATGTCTGTGTGAAGTAAGTATGAACAAAGAGCGTTTCTTTTTTGCAGTCATCTAAAGTTTAGTAAATGACCCTTTTACACTTCTTTTTTAGGGCGTTTTATTTTCATATTTTTGTAAAATCTTTTAAATTTTGCATTATAGGAGTATTGATTATGGACTGCACATCTATACGAATTATTCTAACTTCTTGACAGCTCAATATGAAGTCACCTCACAAGAATTTGACATTCAAAAAGCTTTTTAACTTGCCACCAAAGGAATTTCTCATCGGTGATTTTGTCATGCTTTCCATGAGAAATTAGCCCTTCAGGCATAATCAGACGGTTGGATTTGATTACGGACTGCACATCTACACGAACTGTTTACTTATTATAGTTTCCAATTTCATTTTTTGAAGAGTAGACTATTCGTATATTCAAGAACTGTTGAATTTTATGCCAACTAATTGGTACACAAAACAAGGTTTTAATTGCAACTGCTTTTTTATTCTTTTATTTGTTCTTTTAGCGTATGATACAAAATTAGATGAGTTAGGTCAATGTTATGAGCTATCATTTTAGGGTTTTATATGAATTGTAGCCTTGTATTATGAATTTTTCATTTTCATTTAACGAAATTATGTTGTTTTTCCTTTTTTTTTTAATCCCAAAAAGAACTTAAATGAAAATGAAAAATAACAGATAATTCAACTACAAATACAACTTACAACATTTCAGATTTTAGAGGACATTTGACGGTTTTCATATAGGTCGCGCTTGCGTTCTCCAGGTTAAAGTTTTTTGCCAACTTAAGAAAAAGGAGTAGTTTGCCAGTTGATTATAATTGACTTATATTTGGAGATATGTATAAATTGATGCTAATACCCTTAATAAATGTTATGATAAACACACGACACACAAACACAAGGGTGTTGTCGTAACTTGAGTTAGAAATAGATTTACTTACAAAATTCTTGAAAAAGCATTTATGTTATTTGCTAATGTCCAATGATCGTCAACACCAGTCTTTGGTAACTTCATCACCTTAGAAAGTTGAACAATAACATTAGAGGGGAGAGGAGTGTAAACATCATATATGTATGGAACTAAAAAAATCAATGGCTGCAATAAAAAAATGCAAAATAGCTTGAAGGAATAATTCTTTTTGAAAGGTTATTTTTTTAAAAAAAATAACCTGTTGCAATGAGTCAAATGTAATTCATATAAGTGTTTTAGGACCCTCCTACACCAATCATATTATTATTACAAATCAATAAAACATTAACTCAAAGAAAATATAAAAAGTTGTACTTTTTTTGAAAAAAACATGAACTTACTGGAAGATCATTAACAAATCGATTAATAACACTAAAAGCTCCAAATGTAGCACCAATTTGTATTGCATTAATTGATATATCAACAAGAAGGGAAAAAATTACAATTGACATTGGTTCCCGAACCTAAAAAGAGTATAAATTAAAAAGATTTACTATTGAAGGTACTCATATGGGACAAGGTCGTCCAACTAATAAAACAAAAAATATTGTTTACAAAGTGGTCCTTCATCGGTTATAGATATTCAAGCATTTCATTGTTTTTTTCAATGTTACCAATAAAACTAATTCTATTTATGTTACTTTCTTTTTAATTACTGTGCCCACTTTTTATATTTTTATATGTATTTTTATATGTTCCCCGCGTTTTTCGCATGTCATAATCTAGTTTAAAGGGATAACAAACATATTAATTATCTACCAAATATTAAATATGCAAAGATTACTATAACACCCTTAAATGAATTATTTAATGTTTATTATTTCCTCAATACTCATTGGTGCATACATGCACACAATAGTTGCTATAAACATTTGAACCTGGCTCTCTCTCTCTCTCTCTCTATATATATATATATATATATATATATATATATATATATATATATATATATATAAGAATTATTGTTTCTCTTTCTACCAATTAAATTCTCTGAGAAAAAGTAAGGAAAAATAAATAAGGACATATTTGTAAACAAATATATGCTTATGTGAAAAATACTCAATTTCCTGACTATCTTTCTGCAAGAGTTTGATGTTATAAATATAAATACACAAATAAATGAAAGTACACTGCATTTTTTTTTTCAAATTTACTTTTTTATTTATTTGAATTTAATTTTCCATATCTGTTGGACCTTGCACTGCATTCAACAAAATCTGCAGCAGGTCCTTTGCATGAAGATGTCACATGTTATGTGGTTCGTGACAGTTATATACTTTCATTTACTCCTTTTACAACATTCTACTTTGAGAATAATTAATATTTTATAATGGGGCATTATATTATAGTTATTTTTCAGGACATATGTTCTTTGTTAAAAAGATTGAGCATTCCCAAGGATGTTCAAACAGATGGTGAGACAATTTCAAAGCCCAATGTTGTAGAAGAGCCCCTGATAACCGGTATGGAAACATTTTCTGTTAATTAAAGGGTAATTAAACACACCTTTTCTTTCTTTCATTAAGTGCAAGAAATAACAACACACTCTCATTGATTTGTTTATTACAACATCTTACTATCATTTATTCTGATTACAACATTGTATTTTGAAAAATCCACCTACTTATATATAGCAATGTCATTCAAATACAAAGCATTTTCAAAAGTACAATGCTTTTATACACAAAATAAATGAAACCACTTTACTATTTCTTGCATTTAAAACTTGTTTGAAGTACGAGATAAAATAATTATCTAATTATCAATTTAATGAAAGTAAGTTGTTATTTCTGTTACATGTTCAATGGCCATTATCCCTTATGACATCAAGAAAAGCTCTGACAAAATATCAATTAATTTTTCGATTTCTATTACATTGCAAACATGTTCATAGGCAGCTTTGTGCAGCTTGGCAACTACATCAAGTATGAGACTAAATATCCCTGACATAAATATTTATTAAAAAATAAAAATATTTCCTTTTAATTTTACTATTTATATTTTTTGTAATTATACTTTTCTTGTTGTTGTAGGGTGCATGTGCATGTGATATGCATGAAACTACAATCTCTACATCATCAATACTATGTAGGAATATGCCTAAATTTATAAATAGCCTTCTTCATTATCTAACATTTGAGGTAAAAGTAAAACAACGTTCTTGAGTTTTTTAAATAACAATGTACTCACATTTCCTTACCAATAATAACAATATATAATTATTATCAGTAAAAAGGTAAGTATGTTATGTAAAAAAAATATAGTATATTGTGTAAGTTTCATGCTATGAGTATGTTGTTATTATGGGTAAAGAAATATATATATTGCTATTTCCTATTTATTTATTTATTAATCTGATGTTATTGTGGTTTTTTATCTCTCTTTTGTCAACTAACAAAGGTAGAAGTGATATTATATTATTATGATTGAACAAAATATTCTTTTATGTTCTTTTAGGTTCTTGAACCAAATTGGCATGTTATGCATAACAAACTTAAGAATGCAAAGAGCATAAATGGGGATTGTTGTAACACCCAAAATTTGGAAGGCCAAGAAAGGAAATAAAACCCTAATTTTAAGGGCGACTCGGCGAGTCCAAGGACGAACTCGGCGAGCCCGAGCGGGATCCGGGTCGAAGAGTAAGTGACCGACTCGGCGAGTCAGCCAAGGAGACTCGGCGAGTCTGGTCTGTGCAAGGAAAAACCTAAATTCGGGACTTGGAGCCTATTTAAACGTCTCATTCTCTCCCTTAGGGTTCCTTTACTGCCTCTTTCACCCAGAAGATCGAACCCTAAGCCCCATTGTTGCCCATTCAAGCTTCCAAGCCATTTTTGAGTGATTTGAAGGAAGAAGAAGAAGGGGGAATCATTGAAGCTTCAAGGATTGGCCTTGGAACTGAAGATTGGGGAAACTTTCTGAGTTATTGAAGGTATTAAGTCGTTTCCCTCCTTTAGATCTATTTTGGTTATGAGTTTTGGGGGCTTTTTAGCCATGATTAGCTACCCCTTTTGAGTTAGAAGCCATATCTGAAGTTGCTACTTCGGATCTAAGCATATTATGGTCTTGAGAAGCATAAAGTATCTGCCCTTGAGTTGATTATGGAGCCTCTTTTCCTTAAACCCTAGTTTATGGTGTATTTTGCCTAGATCTCTTTCTCTACACGTAAATTTTGCAACTTTACGTGAGGAATAGGCTTGGGAAGGGTAGATCTACAATTTGGAGTCCATACATGACTCAAAAGTCCTCTACATGTATGGAGATCTGAATGGACTCGGCGAGTCCTTTGAGTGGACTCGGCGAGTAGCATGAAGATTTGGAGGAACTCGACGAGTGGGGTGAACAGCTCGTCGAGTCAGATGATGTTGGGGAGGAACTCGGCGAGTTAGAAGAACAACTCGGCGAGTATGTTGAAGATTGTCTTGGACTCGGCGAGTCAGGTCGCGAAACCCCAAACCCTTCGAGTTGAGACTCGAATCAGTGAGTCGAATGGAGACTCGGTGAGTTGGACAGGTCAGGTCTTGAAAATCGGTAGACTCGGCGAGTCATGGACTGACTCGGCGAGTCGAGTCGCGAATGGAAGGACTCTGAACATATGAACTCGGCGAGTAGGGTTGACCTGGAAGGTTGACTCTGACCAGGACTTTGACTATGACCAGAGTTGACTTGGTTGTCTTTCGGGGGTCAGTTGGACTCAGTGTTGCATTGATATTGGTAGCTCGGGGAGCGAGTGGAGCAGGAGTTCAGAGAGTGTCGGGCAGCGGCTAGTAGGATCGTCAGCAAGTTCAGCCAGTGCAGGTGAGTTTCCCTTTGTGTGAATGGGTCTAAGTCCACAATGTCGGCCCATGTAGTTATGAGTAGAAGACACGGGGGTTAGACCTAGGCACAGTATGCTAGTATGATATTCAGGACGAGGTCCAGTGGTAGCGGGCGGGTGCCCAAGGAATGGTTTATGTGGTAGTTTATATTTGTTGTCTGTGTGATGCTTGTATGTGCCTGTTAGGGAGGTGAGTGTGGGCGAGGTCCCATAACTCACCAATAGCAGAGTGTGGATGGTGTTCCACATCTCATTAGCAGCAGATCAAGGGCGAGGCCCGAGTTAGGAAAAGAGTGAGTGTGGGTTGGGCCCGTATCTCACAATCAGTAGGAGCATGGATGGGGTTCCATGACTCATCAGTAGCAGGGCAGGGGAGAGGCCCCGGATAGGCGAGGCCTTAGGACAGGATCAGTTGTATGTGTTTAGCTTATGTGTTGTGATATGTTTATGTGTTATTATTTGTTAGTGGGCGAGGCCCTGTGACAGGCAAGGCCTAATTGAAACAGATCTGTATCCGAGCGGGGCTCGAAGCCAGGCGGGGCCTGTAGGGGGCGAGGCCCAGGTTAGCGGGCGTGTCCCGGTATGTGCAGTATGTGGTTGTGTATGGTATGTGGTAGGGTGGGGAACTCACTAAGCTTCGTGCTTACTGTTTTCAATTTTGGTTTCGGGTGCTTCCGGTAGCGGAGGGAGGAGTTCGGGGTGATCGCATGGCACACACCATAGATTAGACAGCCTGGGAATGTTTACTCTGATAACGAACATGTATTTTGGAAATTGAAACTCTATTTACGTTTTGGAATGATGAATTCACTTAAAGTAATGTTTTATTAAAAGAAATTTTAGTCTTGAATTTTGGGACGTTACAATTGTAACATCCATAAAAATTTTCCAAAAGTTTAAACTTTTCAAAACCAACCCAAAAGTATCCATGGTTTACAAAATCATCCAAACATAACTTGATTCATAAATTGTTTTCAAACATTATTCATCAGAGTGTTCCAGTAACAAAATCATAAGGATGAGGAGAGGTATGGTCACGCCTTTGCCTTGCCACGATCCCCTGATGTACCTAAAACAATAAACTGAAATTGTAAGCCCGAGAGCTTAGTGAGTTACCCCAAAAATACCAATACCACACCGATATACCATATCAATAACAGATAATAACAACATGCATACTGGGCCTTCAGCCTGACCGGACCGCCTTACCAGGCCTACAGTCTATATGGATCTACTCCGAGCTTTCGGTATGACTGGGCTGTTATGTAGGGCCACAGTCCATCCGGACCGCTCATTGGGTATGTTGGCCTTCAGCACAAAGCAGGACCGCCTCAACCCAAGCTCCAAACAAATAATTGTGTGCACATGATAACATATTCTAACATACAAATCAGATATCATTATTTCACAAATCATCAATCATAGCACTCTTATATATCTGGACTACCGACCTAACCCGGTCACTAGCATACCAATCTATCTAATCAAAATAGCATATCACTTCCTGTTTATCCTGGTACCAATCTAATATATCATAATCGCATATATCATACTAAAATCAGAGTAATAACCTAAGGGTCAGCCTTGGTGCCTTAGACCCTATTGATACAGTGAGGATAACTCACCTCGCTAGCTGCTCGGAAAGATACTGACTACTCCTCCAGATAAAGCTTCAACCACCTCGCCTGTATCCATGAGTAATCCACTCAATAACTACTCAAATTACCAAAATACCCTTGGAAGGTATTATAAATCCCTAGTCAAAGTCAAAGGCAATGGTCAATGGTCAACAGTCCATATTGACCACTTAGCTGAGTCTAGCTTTCCTTTTCATTAAATCCTTACAGATTCAAGGATCACTCAACTCGACTCGTCGGGTTCCTATCTGTGACAACCCAAAAATTATTCTGTCATTTATAACCCAATTCCGTTAATAGAATATTCTATTTAATAAAAGTTCCGTCAAATTGGGGTCGACAAATAAATAAATGTTTTATTTATTTGTATTTTATGTTATTATCGTCGTAATAGAATAAATAAAAACACATAATTTACATTTCCATTTAATTGGAAAAAGTTTATTTTTTTATTACGATCATTTAATCGGGTAAAAAGTTTAAACCTCGTTAAACATAAGTATCGGGTAGTCGTATACCGGGTACAACACTCAAGCCTTATATAAAGGAGGGTGGACACTCCATAGAAACCTTTTACCACTCTAGACACACTTTCTCTCTCTACTCTCTCTCCTCAAGTCCGATTTCACCCGAAAACCGCAAGTTTCCACCTCCAAAACGTAAGTTCTCTTACCCTAACTTGTTCTAGACATCATTGATTTGTGTTTTAACCCAAAAATCATTCAAGAAAGCTAAATGAAAGGAGTTCACGACCTAAGAAGCTCCTTAGGCCGTAAACACCTAAAATGGTGCCAAAAATGCCCAATCTCTTCCCTTTAAGCTTAGAAACAAGTTTTGGACTTAATCTAGAAGTGTTTGGACCTTGAACCAACAATTTTTAGGGCTTGAAAGAGGGTTTACGGTCCAAGCACATGCTTAGACCGTAAACACCCTCTAAACATGCAAACAAGCCCAACAACACTTCCAAACGACATTTAGACTTAAGATATGGCTTAAGGACTTGCTATTTCGGACATGGGACAATCAAACATCAACAATTGAAGGGTAAACTAGAGTTTACGGCCCAAGCATATGCTTAGACCGTAAACTCCCTTAAACCAAGCCAAATGACCCTCTAAACCCCTAAAAAGCCTTACACCCTCATTAGAACTTGTTAGGAATGAACCAAAGACCTTGAAATCAAAGAATGGAGGGTGTCCAAGTGTCACACCCCCGAACCAGACGGCGGAAATGTCCGAGGGCTGTCGTGACTTAATTGAATACCATAACATTGAATATATATGAAACATAACATCATTCATCACCATGCATTAATATAGTACAACTGGTAGAGTTTACACTGAGTACATTGTTTTAATATTACATTCCCAAAAATAAATTGTTCGATCATAGATAAACAAACTGCAAGCCATCACTGAATACATTTCCTTCAGTTTACTTGTTACCTAAGAATACAAGTATTTTGAAAAACGTCAACATATGAAATGTTGGTGAGTTCATAAGCGGTATTTGAAAAGCAACGTTTTGTATTATTTTGAAAACTACCAGAAAATCCGATATTTTTTGAAAAGAGTTTATGAAAAAGTTTGTGAAGATCCATAAGTATGCTTGTTTGTTTCTATAGTTGTAAAAAGTGTTCATTAAACTTGTGTACATTTCGAAACTGTATGTATTGAAAAAAAAACCCTAGGAAAACCCGTTGTTTTCCTAACACTTTGAATTCCATGTAGTTGTTGTACCACCGCGGCATGTGAAGTCATTGATTCCAGGCGACGTCGGATTATTGCGCATGGTGAATTATTATAAACACGCGTTACACAAACGACCAGTTTACAATTATACTAACGATCCCGTAGGCGTCGTCCGTACTATTCATGTAACCCAACCGCCCTGACTTCGTGTAGCCCCACGACCGAGGAGAAGAGAGGGCACGAAGATCTCAATAATCCCATTAGTCGGTCGAGGCTATAGTGAATGCGAAGAACCCTTGGCCAGACCCGCATTTGGTGAATTCTCGACTTTACTAGCAGTACCAAAGGACCCTTGGGGACAAATAGTATAAAAGCCATTGAAAGTCCTTTTACGCTGTGTTGGATCATGTAAGACCCAACAACTCGTAAGGTTGAAGTCTTCGGGCCTAAAGATCAGGTCATTGTGCTAGCTAGGCCCAACAAACAAGATTTTACACTTTGGGGCCCAAAGATGGTGCGTCGACGTCTGTGCACTCTCACGTGTGTATTGAATTCCCGAATATTACTTGTATGAATCGAGTGATCGTCGTGTTAGTAGTTTCGGGTTTGTTATTGATTCGAGACCGAATCAATTCGTTTGATAACGATTTTTGGTGTTGTTGTGTATTGAAATTCGTCGATAGTCGTAGTGTCATTATTTGATCACAACGGATGTATTGAATTAACATTGAAAATTTTCTGTTTACAGCCCCTCTTTGTTTGGTAAATTTACTTTTTCAACCCTTGGAATAAATAAATTTCCGGTTTAGTCCTTAAACCATTTTTTGTTGTCATTTTAACACCAAAACTTATTGCAATTGACATTTTTCAGCATATTCCTAGTTGAAAATAGTTTTAGTCCCTGAAAATACAGTTTTCTCGGTTGTAGCCCCTCTTTTTCGCAATTTTTACATTTTTGTCCCAAATTGGAAAAATTTTGGCAACTTTGGTCCTTTTTAATTATGAAAAGCATTTTTAACCCTTGAAAAGGACTTAGAACACTAATAGTCCACTGTTTTATAGAAAAACACAGGCTCAGCCCCTCAAAACAGAAAATTTCGCATATTGGGCCCTATTGGGCCGAAAATGTCATTTTTAGCCCATTAAGCTTGAAATTTATATTTTTAATCCTCCAAAAGAGTATATTTCCAGAAAATACAATATTGAAACTGTTTTGACTCATCTCACCCATCAGAATTCGTAATATGTCATTTTGGCCCCTTTAACTTTATATTTTTAACATTTTGTGTCCAAAAATGAGTTTTTAGCCCAAAGAAGATGTTATTAAGCCACTTAGCTATTTTTCTTGGAATACTTTGTATGTAGTAATATAATTTATGCTAGTATCATTTAGCATAAAGTATATCTTGATTTTTAGGGGTTTATGGCTAGATCCAACATCATAATCACACAAAAACACACATATAAGCATAGAAAATCATACAAGGCATACAAAACACATAAAGTATATCTTGTATTCCCCCTCCCCCATAAAACTTATAAAACAGAAAAATAGGGAGTATGAAGCTCACCTTGGGGTGTGGTTTCGGTTTTTGAAGAAAAGATGGAAGAAAGTTTGGTGATTTTTGGCCCTAGCACCCCTTGATGAAGATTTCGACCTTGAGGTGGTTCTAGGATGCAAGATCATGATTTTTGCATGGATTAGGAAGAGATTTTTGATTAAAACAAAGAATCTAAGTCATAGATCCAAGCATAACCTTACCTTAGATGAAGAGTTTGTGGAAATATCCCCTTGAAAACCTCCTAATTTTCGAGATCTTGATGAAGGATGGAGGGAGTTTTCTTGAGAGAGAATTATGAGAGAATTGTGTGTGTGTGTGTGTGTGTGTTTCGGCCGAGAGTGAGAGAGGGAGAGAAGAAATGGACCTTGAGGTGATGTATTCCTAGAAGTATGAGATGTTGCATGGAGATATGTGGGATATAAGTGAGGTGGCATGCATTAAGTCAACCCTTCCTCATTTCTTCTTGGATTTGGGCCTTGGGCCGAGAATTTGGAAGAAAAGGAAAATTTTGGGCTTTAATGCCCTAAGCCCATGTATAAGTTAGGTTGGATGAGTTTTAACCTAAAAAAATATAATATGATTTTCACACTATGTTAGGCTAGTTTAGGTTAATCATGGTGCAAAAATTTTTAATTTATTTCATTTTAGGCCCAATATGGCACAAAATGTTGAAATGAATGAATGTGGGTCCAATTAGAGCCCATTTAAGGGTTATAAGCCCATGATAGTCAAATTGGAAGCTTATTGGTCCATTGAGTCCAATAAGGAAGTCCTAGTCCAAAATGGACCTAAACAAGAACTTCTAGGGTTTCCAATTGCTTGTTGACTATTTGTAGTACTTGTATGAAGCATTTGATTGAAGTTTTTGAAGGCATTACACATACTCTTAAGTTTTTAGTTCAACGTTTTACTTAAGTATAGTGATTACAAGACACAAAATTTCCAGTTGTGACACCAAGAGTTTACTACCGTAAAACATGGGGTTTATGGCCGTAAACTCCCAAGGAGTGGTCCTAGGACCGTAAACTCCAAGGGAGTACACTTTTGGAACCTTAAACACCATTATAGCCTTGTATATTACCTTAGAACCACTTCTAGAACCATAAGAGGCTTGAAAACACTCAATTACACTCCTCCCATGAGTTTACGGCCGTAAACCCATGGGGGATGTGGTCTCCCAACTGTAAACTCACTTAAGGTGAGTTATGGAAGAGTAAACTCCATGGTGAGGTCATATACTCTTTCCTTGCAACCCATTAGCCTTCTAGCACTCAACCATAGAACTTTTATTCACACTAGGATGTCGTTATGTGTTTAATTAGATTTTAAATCACTAATTACTTGTAAACATATGTCTCCATATGTTATTAGGGTCCTAAAGGGTGTTCAAGTCTTTACTTGACACTAAACGCTCATCCGTCACTTCCACCCGATCAACTCATTGCAGGTGAGTTCATACCCCTTAATGAACCTTTTAAATGTTTTTACATGTTTTAAGGGGGGGATACAAGTACAATACTACAAGTTTTATTATCAAATCATATGTCATTTACAATTTATCATCAAAAAGAGATTTATCTACACTTATAGATACTTATCAATAATACTGCGTTAACTAATTATCAAATACACTTTCAAGGTTAAATTGTTATTAAACTATTTTCAAAACTATGTTTCAACTACTTCCCTTTTTAAAATATATCTACACTAATATATTTATATAAGTAAGACTTGAAGGACTTAGGAACGATAGCTCGCCTTATTTCCTGTTCTTGTTTGATGTGGTCTTAGGGTATTGGTTGTCCGTCCGACTGTCGTTGATTTCTTAGTTATATATCATATATATATATATATATATATATATATATATATATATATATAAGTGTTAGATATGAAAGTTCTCATCTTAATCATTACCTTTGTTGATTAGAGGCAGAAATTCTCACACTCTAGTTAACTATAATAGGTATAGTTAAGGCTACTGCTCGTTACCTCTACTACTACTACTACTATACTCACTATAATTGTTAATATTACAAGTTAATGCAAGTATAAGAGAACACTCTACTTACTATACTGATAGTCTACAATACAAAAGCATAAGAGAATTCACTAATGCAAAGTATAACACACTATCCCTCTATAAGATACTCTACCGCACTTACAACTTGTGACCAAGGCTTCCTGGAAGGAAAGCAACACTACATGTATAGATCTATACGGGACTGACGCTATTACATCCCGACTGTTAACTACAGTCCGAGCCGACTAGACCCAGGGATGGCACTACATCACTTCACTACGATTGACTGGGAAGGTCATCGGACACTCTATTATCATACAGTTGGTCACATAAAGAATTACACTATATTCAAATTAATACACTAAGACTTAAGTCTAAACTAACATCCTGAAGTATGTAAATATCTATTACTAATGAAAATTTGCACCGCTACTACTGTCAACAGGCATAACTTTTCTCCATTTATGTTACTCGTATGAGATTTATTATCATACTTTTATAACTGAGGGTTTTCAATGATAATACTTACACACAACTCAAAAGATTTAACTTACAATGTACTTTTCTGGAAAATATAGGATTTTCTAGGGATTTCTACTACTCATAAATACAAATTTTAGTTTTTATACTATAAGTTTGCAAACACTTTTATACTACATCGACACTAAATTCTTATGAACTCACCAGCTTTATGCTAATACTCATTTTCAAAATAACTTGTATCCTCAGGTCAAAGATAGATAGGTACAGGTGCAGCTTTTGGAGAAGATGGAGCACATACAAGACCCATCTTTTATTTTGTTATACTTTTGGTGTCTATTAAACTTTACATAACACAATTATAATTATTATCACCATATTAATGAAATGGTTGTTGTTTCTTGTTTTTACTATTATGCAATTGTAATGATATTGTACATGACGTTCTCCACCCCAGAACGTATTCCGCCGTTCTCGATTTTGGGGTGTGACACTATTAGACTCACCTAGTCACTACTCGACTCAGTGTCTAAAACCCCAAACCAACTTGCCGAGTCATCTCCCAGACTCACCGAGTCCACTCGGGACTAAATCGAACAAAACGCTACTCCACTCGCTGAGTCATCTCCCAGACTCGCCGAGTTCATATGTTTATTCCCATAATTGAATGATATTGAGCTATTCCTTTGATCCAAACAGTAGATCTAGGTTCCTATAGTGCATTAGCAACGAAAACTTGCTACCTTTACGTGCTTTCATGTCTCAAATTGGGAGTTGTGGTCTTCGCCTTGAAAATCTGGAGTCACTACCTTTATGGTACAAAGTGCACCATTTTCACTGACCACAAGAGTCTCCAACACATTTTAAATCAAAAAGAGTTGAACATGAGGCAACGAAGATGGGTTGAACTGCTAAACGATTATGAGTGCGAGATCAAGTACCACCCAGGCAAGGCTAATGTGGTAGCTGATGCCTTGAGTAGGAAGGAAGACTTAAATCGTCGTGTGAAAACTCTCTCCATAACCATTCAATCGCACCTGACCTTGCAAATCAGAGCAACTCAGTCTGATGCCATGAAGACAAAAAACAAATCAAGCGAAGCATTAAGTGGAACAGAAAAGAATCTCGAAGTGAAGGAGGACAGAGCATATTATTTCATGAACCGCATTTGGATCCCTAAACTTGGGGGATTCAGAGAAGTAGTCATGAATGAAACTCATAAGACACGGTACTCCATCCATCCGAGTTCAGATAAAATGTACTAGGATATCAAGCAACATTATTGGTGGCCCAACATGAAAGCAGAGATTGCCACCTATGTTAGCAAATTCCTTACTTGTGCTAAGGTAAAGGTGGAATATCATCAGCCCTCAGGATTACTACAGCAACCAGTAATTCCCGAGTGGAAATGGGAAAGGATTGCTATGGACTTTGTGACCAAACTACCCAAGACAACAGATGGTTTGGATACCATATGGGTAATATTCGACAGGTTGACAAAATCCGCTCATTTCCTGCCAATCAAAGAGTCATACAAAATGGAACGATAAACGAGAACCTACATCAAGGAAATCATGAGACTCCACGGAGTGCCAGCATCTATCATCTCAAATAGAGATAGTAGGTTTACTTCACGCTTTTGGCAATCACTTCAGAAAGCGCTGGGAACACAACTCGACATGAGCACTGCCTACCACCCACAAACGGATGGTTAAAGCGAACGAACCATTCAAACCCTTGAAGACATGCTCCGCGCGTGTGCGATAGACTTTGGAAAGTCATGGGATACTCACTTGCCTTTAATCGAATTTTCATACAACAACAGTTATCACTAAATCATCAAAGTTGCTCCTTTCGAAGCATAATACGGGCGTAGATGCAGATCACCATTGTGTTAGGTTGAGGTGGGTGATACTCAGCTAACCAAGAAGACAGACATCAAGCAATGCATTAATGGGACCGGAGATCATACGTGAAACAACGGAGAAAATAGTTCAAATCAGAGCTCAACTACAAGCATCACGAGACCGGCAGAAGAGCTATGCTGATAAACGGTGAAAGCCCTTGGAATTTCAAGTCAGGGATCAGGTGTTGTTAAAGGTCTCTCCCTGGAAAGGGGTTATTCATTTTGGAAAATGGTGAAAACTGAACCCACGATACATTGGACCCTTCGAGATCCTTGCCCGAATCAGTCCACTGGCTTATAAACTGCAGCTACCTGCCGAGCTCAGCAGTGTACACCCAGTGTTCCATGTTTCCAATTTGAAAAAGTGTTTATCCGACGAAACCCTCATCATTCCACTTGAAGAAATTGAAATCAACAAGAATCTCCTGTTCATTGAAGAACCAGTCGAAATCATGGATAGGGAGGTGAAGCGTACTAAGCAAAGTCGCATTTCCGATTGTGAAAGTACGGTGGAACGCGAAGCGTGGGCCAGAATTCACATGGGAACGCGAAGACCAGATGAAGCAGAAGTACCTTCACCTATTCTCGCATTCTCGAATCTAGCTTTAAAAAGAATTTCGGGACGAAATTCCCTCTAATGGGGGGATGATGTCACAACTAGGAATTTTGATGCTTTGTAACAACAACAGTGATAACATTTGTGAACCAAAAATGTAAAAAGCATGTATGATGCTTATTCAATAACAACAAAATTTCCATCAAACACTCTATACAAGCACTTCAAATAGTCAACAAAGAATTGGAAACCCTAGAAATGCCGGTTTAAGTCCATTATGGACTAGGATTTCCTTATTGGGCCTAATGGACCAATAAGCTTCCAATTTGACTATTTTGGGCTTAGGACCCTTAAATGGGCCCTAATTGGACCCACTTTCATTTATTTTAACATTTTGGGCCATAATGGGCCTAGAATGAAGTAAAATACCCTAATGGGCCATAACAAATCTAATTAACCTAACGAGCCATAAAACTCATTCTTTGAATTATATTGGGCTGTGAATCACCTCTAAAAACCAATTAGGCCGAAAATCATCAAAGTGGGCCCCTAATATGGACTTAAGCACAAAAGGGCCCAAAATCTTTCCTTTTTCTCTCTTTCTCGACCCAAGAAGAAAACAAAAAAAAGGGAAAATGGCTAATTATCCAAGCCATGCCACCTCACTAATACATGGAGGTAATCTATTCAAACTAACCACTAAACAATACTCAATCCCATACATCCATGCAACTCTCTCTCTCTCTCTCCCTCTTTTTTTCTTCTTCGGCGAAGAGCAAGAGGAAAACACACACACACCTTCAAACTTCTTTCAAACTCTCTCTAAGTCTTCAAGAACATCTTCTTACCCTCTATCAAAATTTTCGAGATCTAGGGCATTTCAAGGAGGCTCTTCCACAAAAATCATCATTCTAGGTAAGTTAATGCTTAGATCCATGGTTTAGCTTCTTGAAATTTGTTATAAATCTCCTTCTAACTCATGAAAGTTCATAATCATGCTTCTTAGAACCCATCTTAGCCAAAGATCTTCCAAGAAGCTTGCTAGGCCAAAAAATCTCACCATTTTCTTTCATTTCCTCTTCAAATCGAAAAAAACAAACAAAGGTGAGTTCATACCCCTCTATTTTCGGTTTTCATATGTTTTATGGGGGAGAATACAAGTAAAATGTGTAGATCTATGTGTATGTGTATGTTATGTGTGATTTCATGTGTTTATATGGTAAATGTGTAACAAAAAGAATAGAAATTTCAAGATCTATGGCTCTAAGAGGAAGATAAACATGATCTAAGATATACTACACTAAAACAAGTCAAGAAAAATTACCCTCTAAGATTAAAATATACATATTGCAACATAAAACTCATTTTTGGGCTATATTTGTCAAACAAACAAAAGTTGGGTTGAAAAATTGCTATTTGCGGTTTTCTCAAGGATTAAAAGAGTCAAAACTATAAAAATAAGTGTTTTTATGAACATCATACTCTTTTAAAGGTTAGAAATAAAATTTATGGCTTAAGATTTTGGGCTTTTCGGCCCATTAACTCAAAAATTGCGAAAAACAAAATTTTCAAGGGGTTGAAATGGTAAAATTCTCAAAACAAGGGGAAAAAGAGTAAACAAAATAAATTCGAGGGATTAAAATGATATTTTTCCAAACAAGGATAAAAAAATGTAAAGTTTTTGGATTTTGGGCCAAAATTGTGAAAGTTGCAAAAAGTTTGGGCTTTAACCGAAAAACACTTTCTGGAAGGGATGAAACTGCCAAAGAATAAGTTTTGAGCTAAATATATCACTTGAACAAGTCTATGGGTCAAAAGTGTCAAGAAAATGGTTTTAAGGGCTTAAAATGTCTTTTTTTTTAAATGACTAAAATTGTCATTTTTACTAACGAGGGCTGAAAGGGTTCAAAACAATAGTTTTGAGTCAATTATTTTATCTTTAAAATATAGAGTCAAAAATGCCAAATTACAACTCACGAAAATAGAAAGACGAATACACATATAATCCTAAATAACGACCGGCCTCGTGTCGTTATGAATCTAAAAATCAATCTTTCCGACAACTATGCAATACCTAAAACAATTAAGTATTCAAATATTTGGGCATGAAAGTTCCAATCATGCTTGTTGGACCTTTGTGACCCATTAGCATAACTTTTGGGCCCAAAGGATAATAATAAATGTTATTGGGCCTTCTATGACCCAATTTCATATTTAAGGGACCCTCAATGGCTTTTACGTGCTATTGGGCCTTAGTGGCCCATTAGCATTGCTAGTAAGGTCCAAATAAATCAAATGCAAAACCGGCCATCGTGCCCTTCGTATACCTAATAGCCATAAATAATACGTGGGATTAGTATGACCTTGTAATCCTCTTCTCCTCGTTTATTAGGCCTACCATCAATTCAAGTAAACAAATACAGGTCGATAATCAATAGTAATCAAATTCATTTGGGATTAAGTGAGTAATAACGGGCGGCACCAACGAGTGACGGTCGTAATCTGTAGTTGTAATCAAGGTCTCTTGGAGGGAGAGCGAGAGTTTGTGTATAGATCTATACGGGGGTGACTCCCCCACACCTCAGTTGTTCGCTATAGGTAGACTCGGCTAGTCTAGGGAGACAAAATCTTAAGATCAATTCCGGCGTTCACCAGAGTGCCAAGATAGACGAACTAGTCATTATCATGCATGGTTATAACGACTCAAATAAATAAATCCAATACTATTCGAGTAATCAAGGCAAATTAGAATCATTCGTTATAATGGAATAACAATTGGAACAGTTATATGATAGTTTGTTATCAGAAAACAACGGGTTTTCCAAGGGAGATCAACATTTTTCACTGGTACTTTTAATACAAAGCTTTTCATTTATACACATTTTGAAATCATCATGCATATATTTATGGATCTTCACACTTTTATATAAACAATTGTCTTTTCAGAAAATAACAGATTTTTTGGGTTGTTTTCTTACAAACTACACGAAACATTTTCATATCAAACC
This sequence comes from Lactuca serriola, assembly GCF_051521515.1. Taxonomy (NCBI): domain Eukaryota; kingdom Viridiplantae; phylum Streptophyta; class Magnoliopsida; order Asterales; family Asteraceae; genus Lactuca; species Lactuca serriola. The sequence continues at coordinate 68,934,930 of NC_136409.1, read as the reverse complement.
TGCTTATGAACTCACCAACATTCCATATGTTAACCGTTTTCAAAATAACTTGTATTCTCAGGTAACAGGTAAGCCGATGTAACGCCCGCGTTTCCAGGCTAGGCATTATCATTGATGTAATAGTCTAGGTTAACCCTTATAACTCTTTTTGGAGTATTAATGATGAAATATTTGAGTATTATGTGAATTAGGTGTTTATTTTCTTAAGTATTATAATTTAATGACCCGCCTCGCATAAAATACCGACTTTACTAGCAATACCATAGGACCCTTGGGGACCAATAGTATAAATGCCATTGAAAGTCCTTTTACGCTGTGTTAGATCATGTAAGACCCAACAACTCGTAAGGTAGAAGTCTTTGGGCCTTAAGATCAGGTCATTGGGCTAGCCAGGCCCAACAAACAAGATTTTACACTTTGGGGCCCACAGATGGTGCGTAGACGTCTGTGCACTCTCACGTGTGTATTGAATTACCAAATGTTTTCGTGTATGAGTCGAGTTATCGTTGTGTTAGTAGTTTCGGATTATTATTGATTCGAGACCGAATCAATTCGTTTAACAACGATTTTTGGGTATTGTTGTGTATTGTGTCGGTAGTCGCGGTGCCAATATTTGATCAAGTTGCGTGTATTGAATTTGCCTTGAACGTTTTCTGTTTTCAGCCCCTCATTGTTTGTAAAATTTACTTTTTCCACCCTCTAATTAAATAACTTTCCGGTTTGGTCCTTAAATCATTTTTCTTGACATTTTAACACCAAAAATTATTGAAATTAATATTTTTCAGCATATTTTTCATTGAAAACAGTTTAAGTCCCTAAAATTGCAATTTTCTCGGTTATAACCCTTCTTTTTCGCAGTTTTTACAATTTTGGCCCCAATTGGAAAATTTTTGCAACTTTGGTCCTTTTTAAATTTGAAAAGCATTTTAAACCTTTGAAAAGTACTTGTAACACTAGTAGTCCACTGTTTTACAGAAAAACACAGTTTTGGCCCTCCAAAACAGAAAATTTCGCATAATGGGCCCTATTGGGCCGAAATTGTCATTTTTAGCCCATTAAGCTTGAAATTTATGTTTTTAATCCTCCAAAAGAGTATATTTTCAGAAAATACATTATGGAAACTGTTTTGACTCATCTCACCCATCAGATTTCGAAATATTTCATTTTGGGCCCTTCAACTTTGTATTTTTAACATTTATGTCTAAAAAAAATGAGTTTTTAGCCCAAAGTATGTATCATTAAGCCACTTAGCTATTTTTCTTGGTATACTTTGTATGTAGTAGTATGTTTTATGTTAGTATCATTTAACATAAAGTATATCTCGGTTTTTTTAATGATTTATGACTAGATCCAACATCATAATCATACCAAACACACATATAAACATAGAAATCATACAAGGCATACACATAATGTTAGATCTACACCTTTGCTTGTATTCTCCCCCACAAAAACTTATAAAAACCGAAAATAAGGGGGTATGAAGCTCACCTTAGGGTTTGGTTTCGGTTTTGGAGGAGAAATGGAAGAAAATTTGGTGATTTTCGGCCTAAGCAACCTTTTCTTGATGATCTCGAGTTTGAGAGGTTCTAAGACACAAGATTATGCTTTCATATGAGTTAAGGAGAGATTTTTGGATATAAGAAGAAGTCTAAAGTATGGATCCAAGTTTCAACTTACCTAGATGATGATTTTTGTGAAGGATTCTCCTTGGAATGCTCTTGAATCTTCGAAATTTAGTGAAGAGAGTGGAGGGTGTTTTTGAGAGTGTTTGATAAGCAAAAATGATGGAAGTGTGTGTGTGTGGGTGCTTTCGGCCGAAGGAAAAAGAGGGAGGGAGAAGAGAAGTGAGTGAGGTGATGTGTGCATGGAGACATGAGTTAGTGCATGGAGATCCAAGGGGTAATAATGAGGTGGCAATCCATAAGTCAACTTCTTCCTCTTGGGCTTGTCTTGGGCCGAAACTTGGAAAGAAAAGAGAGTATTGGGCTTTAATGCCCCTAAGCCCAATATTAGAGTTAGGTTTGATGATTGTAAGATATAAGTGTGATTTTTATACTTTGTTGGGCTAGTTTAAGTTAATTATGGTTCATAACTTTTAATTCATTTCATTCTAGGCCCAACATAGCCCAAAATATTGAAATAAATAAATGTGGGTCCAATTAGAGCCCAATTAGGGTTCTAAGCCCATGATAGTCAAATTGGAAGCTTATTGGTCCATTTGGGCCCAATAAGGAAGTCCTAATCCAAAATGGACTTAAACGAGGACTTCTAGGGTTTCCAATTTCTTGATGACCATTTGTAGTACTTGTATGATGTATTTGATTGAAGTTTTTGATGTCATAATAATAGGTATCACACATGCTCTTAAGTTTTTGATTCGACCTTTACTTGAATGTAGTGATTACAAGACACAAAATTTCTAGTTGTGACATCATCCCCCCGTTAGAGGGAATTTCATCCCGAAATTTTGTTTGAAAGCTAGATTTGAGAATGCTAGAATAGGTGAGGGTACTTTTGCTTCATTTGGTCTTCGCGTTCCCACGTGAATTTTGGCCCACGCTTTGCGTTCCACTGCACTTTCACGATCGGGATGCGACTTTGCTTAGTACGCTTCACCTCTCTATCCATGATTTCGATTGGTTCCTCAACGAACAGAATATTCTCATTGATTTCGATTTCGTCAAGAGGAATGAAAAGGGTTTCATCTGATAGGCACTTCTTCAGATTAGAGACATGAAACACGGGGTGTACACCGTTTAGCTCTGCGGGTAGTTGCAGTCTGTATGCTACCGGACCTATTCGGGCGACGATTTCGAAAGGTCCAATGTATCGTGGGTTCAGTTTTCCCCGCTTCCCAAAACGAATAACTCCTTTCCAGGGTGAGACTTTTAACAGTACTCGATCACCGACCTGAAATTCTAAGGGCTTTCGCCGTTTATCAGCGTAGCTTTTTTGTCGGTCACGCGATGCTTGCAATCGAGCTCTGATTTGAACGATCTTTTCCGTGGTTTCACGAATGATCTCCGGTCCCGTTAGTGCTTTGTCCGACGTATGTGTTTTTGCTAGCTGGGTGTCACCTACCTCAGCCCAACATAACGGTGATCTACACTTACGCCCGTACAGTGCTTCGAAAGGAGCCACCTTGATGCTCGAATGATAACTATTGTTATATGAGAACTCGACTAAAGGTAGGCGGGTATCCCAAGACTTCCCAAAGTCTATTACGCATGCACGGAGCATTTCTTCGAGCGTCTAGATGGTTTGCTCGCTTTGACCATCCGTTTGTGGATGATAAGCGGTGCTCATGTCGAGGTTTGTTCCCATCGCCTTATGGAGTGATTGCCAAAATCGTGAAGTGAACCTACTGTCCCTATCCGAGATGATAGATACTAGCACTCCGTGGAGTCTCATGATTTCTAGAATGTATAAACGCGTCAGTCTCTCCATCTTATAAGATTCTTTAATTGGCAGGAAATGGGCAGATTTCGTCAGTCGGTCGATTATTACCCATATGGTGTCTAATCCATCCGACGTTTTGGGTAGCTTGGTCACGAAATCCATAGAAATCCCCTCCCATTTCCACTCAGGGATTGCCGGTTGCTGTAACAATCCTGAGGGTTTCTGGTATTCCACCTTTACTTTGGCGCACGTAAGGCACTTACTAATGTAGGTCGCAATTTCCGCCTTCATGTTAGGCCACCAATAGTGTTGTTTGATATCCAAGTACATCTTGTCTGAACCGGGATGAATGGAGTAACGTGTCTTGTGGGCTTCCTTCATAACGGCCTCCCTAAATCCTCCGATTTTTGGGACCCAAATACGGTTCATGAAGTAGTATACCCCATTCTCCCTTGTTTCTAGGTTCTTCTCCATCCCGCGCAATGCCTCGCTAGCTCTATTTTCCGTTTTCATAGCCTCCGACTGGACTGATGCAATTTGAGTGGCCAGATGAGATTGAATGGTTATCGAGAGAGTTTTCGTACGGCGATTAGAGTACTCCTTCCGACTTAATGCATCAGCTACCACGTTAGCCTTGCCTGGGTGGTACTTGATCTCACATTCGTAGTCGTTTAGCAATTCAACCCATCTTCGTTGTCTCATGTTCAGCTCCTTCTAGTTCAAGATGTGCTGGAGACTCTTGTGGTCCGTGAAGATGGTGCACTTCGTACCGTACAGGTAGTGCCTCCAAATTTTCAAGGCGAAGACCACGACTCCCAATTCCAGGTCATGGGTCGTATAATTTACTTCGTGTGTCTTTAGTTGGCGAGATGCGTAAGCTATCACCCTTCCACACTACATGAGTACACAACCTAAGCCTTGATTTGACACGTCGCAGTAGACTACAAAATCTTCCGTTCCTTCCGGTAGAGATAGTACAGGGGCGCTACAGAGAGCTTGCTTTAATGACCGAAACGCAATCTCTTGTTTGTCTGTCCATTTGAATGGTACGCCCTTTTGAGTAAGGGAAGTAAGTGGCTTGGCGATCTTAGAAAAGTTTTGAATGAATCTCCTATAGTAGCCTGCTAGACCCAAGAACTGACGGATTTCCGTAGGTGTTGTCGGGATTGCCCATCCTTCAACAGCCTTGACTTTAGAGGGATCCACATGGATTCCATCTTGGCTGACTACATGACCTAGGAAGTTCACACTCCGGAGCCAGAACTCACACTTGGAGAGTTTGGCGTAAAGCTTTTCTGATCGCAGAGTTGCTAGGACTTGTCGAAGATGTTGGCCATGCTCTTCTTTGCTTTGAGAATAGACGAGGATGTCATCGATAAACACAATGACGAAGTTGTCAAGGAACGGTCGGCAGATTCGATTCATTAGGTCCATATATGCGGCAGGTGCGTTTGTTAGACCGAAGGGCATTACGACGAATTCATAATGTCCGTAGCAGGTTCGGAACGCGGTTTTAGGAATATCCTCTTCCCGGACTTTGATTTGGTGGTATCCGGACCGTAGATCTATTTTAGAAAAATAACTAGCTCCTTGGAGCTGGTCGAATAGATCATCAATTCGTGGAAGTGGGTAGCGGTTTTTAACAGTGAGTTTATTTAACTCTCTGTAATCAATGCACATTCTAAAAGATCCGTCCTTCTTTTTGACAAAGAGCACTGGAGCTCCCCATGGCGAGTAGCTAGGTCGGATAAATCCCTTGTCCAGAAGTTCACTAAGTTGGCTGGACAATTCCTGCATTTCAGCAGGAGCCAACCGATAGGGTGATTTAGCGAGAGGAGTTGCTCCTGGAACGAGGTCGATTCTGAACTCAACCTGTCTCTCTGGGGGTACTCCCGGAAGATCTTCAGGAAACACGTCCGGAAATTCACACGCTACAGGAATGTCTCGAACGTTAATCTCCTCCTTGGTCTTATCCACTATGTGAGCCAAGAACGCCAAGTTGTTCTTTCGTAGATGTTTTTGTGCCTTTATGCACGAAATGAGGCGAAGATTCATGTTGGGTTTGTCTCCGTAAATTACTAGGGTTTCGTGATTTGGGAGACGAAGGCGAACGGCCTTCTCGTGGCACATAATCTCAGCATGGTGGGGGCTTAACCAATCCATGCCGATAATCACATCGAAACTCCTAATTGACACTGGCATTAGGTATATTCGAAAGACGTGTTGGTTAAGGGTTAGGGTACATCCGATGTAGATTTCCCCAGTGGATTCGGTTTTCCCATTGGCCATTTCCACCGTATAGGTTTCATTTAGCTTTTGGGGCAACTGTTTTTAATAAATGCTTAAACTTATTGCTTACGAAACTTCGCTCCTCTCCGGTGTCAAATAAGATGCATGCATAAGTGTGGTTTAAGGGAAACGTACCGGTAACAACAGAGGGGTCCTGAACTGCCTCACCCTGACCCGTAGTCAGCATCCTTCCTGCTCCTCTGTTTCCTGAATTGTTGTTGTTAGGGCAGTCTCGGCGGATGTGTCCAGTCCTCCCACACCCGAAGCAGGTGTGGCTAGGACCTGCGTTATTGCCGCCGGCATTGATGTTGTTGTTATTGCGGTGGTTGTTGTTGTTGTTGTTGTGGTTGTTTCCCTGATTTTGATTATGGGGAGGATAAGTCCTGCAGTATCTTGCAGTGTGTCCCCTTCGGTTGCAACTGGTGCAATGGAGTTTCTTGCATTCGCCGTGATGATGGAGACCGCACTTATTACATTTGGGAAGATTACCGGAATAGGGTCTTGAAGCATTTGAAGCAACTGAGGCTGGAGCATGTGGTGTGGCTGGAACCGGTGCGGTGACAGCGTTAACTGCCACTGTCTGATGCTTTTTAGAGGTCTCGGGGCCCTGACGTCCCTTCCTCTTGTTGTTCTTCCCTTTCTTGCCATCACCCTCTTTTTTCTTCTCAGCCTCCACTGGCTTCTCGCCCTTCTTGTTGTTATGATCATACAGCTTCTTTGCCAATCTTTTCGCACTGTCAAATGTTTCGGGGTTTGCAGCTATCACATTCCCTTGAATTGGTGATGTTAGTCCCCAGATGAATCGCTCAATCTTCTTTCCTTCCGAGGTGATCATACCCGGGCACAGCAGAGATAGTTCGCTAAATCTCGATATGTAGGCATCGATATTCGCATTCTGCACAATGAGGTTCCATAGCTCTTGCTCCATCTTCTGTATTTCGCCTCGTGAACAGTACTCAGCCATTAACATTTCTTTCATCTCTGCCCACGGCATAGAGTTGGCTACAGGGAGCGTCATGGATTCCACATGTCCATTCCACCAGGTGAGCGCTTGATCCACAAAAGTGCAGGCCGCGAACTTCACTTTCATCTGCTCAGGGCAATCGCATATCTCGAATACCGATTCCACCTTCTCGATCCATCGCTTCAGAGTGATCACCCCTCCAGTGCCGTTAAAAGTTCGTGGTTTGGCGTTTGTGAAGTCCTTGTAGGTACATGTCTTGGTGGGTCCTTGATTCATTCCGTTGTTCGAACTTCCGGCTCCTTGCCCATTGACTCCTCCATTGTTCTCTTGATGAATTTGCGCAATCGCTGCAGTGACTGCTGTAGATACAACTGCCTGGAACGCGGCTGAGTCAACTTCAGGTGGGGTTGGTCCTAGGTTTCCGCGAGTAGGTCGGAAAGGCATCTTTCTGTCACAAAACGGAAAGATGTTGAGGGTATGTGGTTTCTGTGAGGTCGTGATCCTACTGACTAGGTGCATGGTACGAACTTAAACACTACTACCATTGACCATTCGATCATAATTTCTCAACACATAGCAATTTGTAATATCGTAACAAAACACGTAAAATTTTATTAATATTATCCGCATTTGATACATGAAAATTTTGCTCGTAAGAGCATACATGAGTGACACTAATTCAACAGCATAACGGCTCTATGAGTAGTGTAGTCACTTAAACATAGAGTCGGAGTACATAGCATAGTTCCTAATGACCTACTATGATAAGTCTATCCCTAACCGTGACGAGCTGCATCCGGAGGTGGTGCCGAGGATGTGGATGCTCCCTGAAGACGAGCCACCAAGCGTTCTGCATCCTGAAGTCGAGACTCCCACCTTACCTGCCTCATGTGAAACTCCCGAAGGACGTCACGCGTCTCCTGTTCCGCACGCTCGACCCTAGTCCACAGCTGGCGTACCTGATCAGCAGTGCCCTGAGCAAGGTCGCCGGTGTCCCGTAATCGTCTCACCATGACCGGTAGGGCTCGGTCGGCCGGTCCTCCATCCCTCAGGTCAAAGAACTCTCGTGACATGCCAAACGGGGGTCGCTGTCCCTGATGTCTGCTCCATTTCCAAAGATCAATGCCCCAAGGAGGGGTAGGACCAGTGGGGCCCACACGGTAAGCAGGCACCCTGATCGGGTAAGGGGGGTTGATGACCTCGGACTCCGCGTCCGAATCACCCCCTTCGCTGTCATCGAGCTCCTCTTCGAAATTCTCTTCGTCTCCTTCGGGTTCGGCAGGCTCGCCTTCGACTTCTGCCTCCGGTTCCCCGTCAGATTCCTCTTCGGGGTCTTCCTCAGGTTCCTCTTCAGGCTCTTCCTCAGGCTCCTCCTCCTCTAGCCATCCGTTGTTTCCCTGATTAGGGAAATAGGGGTCTCCAGGGTGATGAAAACCAGCCATGCTGTCTGCGCGAGTATGTAAATATGCTAACATTATTCCTAGGATGCTATGACTATTGTACGGACCAAGCAAACGTTCTCTTTTAGTGATAAAGGGTATAGTTTTAGGTTCCCTAGCTATCCCGATCTCATCAAGATGTGTGTTAGTTTTACTTTGGAGAGAAGGTAGTTGATCAGGCTACATTCCCTCCTTGGTATCACTAGGAACAGTCCCGAATTAACCGAGATACTAGCATTACTGTGTTTGGTTCGGCGTTATGCCCCTATTCCTAATGCAAGTAAGGGTGTTTTATTTACTTGTTTTGTTCAGAGTTATGTTAGTCCCTCTTTTTGGTTTATAGTTGCATATCAATGTGTGGCTCGACATGCTAGTTCACTATAAACAAAGCTCTGATACCAACCTGTCACACCCCCGAACCAGACGGCGGAAACGTCTGAGGGCTGTCGTGACTTAATTGAATACCATAACATTGAATATATATGGAACATAACCACATTCGTCACCATGCATTAATATAGTACAACCGATAAAGTTACATGAAGTACATTGTTTAAACATTACATTCCCAAAAATAAATTGTTCGACTCGTTAATAAGTAAACCGCAAGCCATCACTGGGTACATTTTTCCTTTGAATCACTGGTTACCTGAGAATACAAGTATTTTGAAAAACGTCAACATGTGAAATGTTGGTGAGTTCATAAGCGGTATTTGAAAAGGAATGTTTTGTATCATTTTGAAAACCACCAGAAAATCCGATATTTTCTGAAAAGAGCTTTTGAAAACGTTTGTAAAGATCCATAGGTATGCTTGTTTGTTTCTATAGTTGTAAGAAAAATGTTCATCAAAATTGTGTACATTTTGAAAAAAAAAAAACGTGTGTATTGAAAAACCCTAGGAAAACCCGATGTTTTCCTAATTCTTTGAATTCCATGAAGTTAAAGATAAAACCGTTGCAGCGCGTGAAGTCATTAATCCCAGGCGACATCGGATTATTTTTGCGCATGATTAATTGTTATAAACACGCGTTACACAAACGACCCGTTTATAACTATACTAACCATCCCGTAGGCGTCGTCCGTACTAATCACGTTATCCGACCGCCCTGACTTCGAGTAATCCCACATCCGAAGAGAAAGAGGACACGAAGACCCTGATGACTCCATTAACCGGTTGGGGATAAAAAAAGGTACGAGGGGCCCTTGACCCGCCTCGCATAAAATACCGACTTTACTAGCAATACCATAGGACCCTTGGGGACCAATAGTATAAATGCCATTGAAAGTCCTTTTACGCTGTGTTAGATCATGTAAGACCCAACAACTTGTAAGGTAGAAGTCTTCGGGCCTTAAGATCAGGTCATTGGGCTAACAAGGCCCAACAAACAAGATTTTACACTTTGGGGCCCAAAGATGGTGCGTAGACGTCTGTGCACTCTCACGTGTGTATTGAATTACCAAATGTTTTCGTGTATGAGTCGAGTTATCGTTGTGTTAGTAGTTTCGGATTATTATTGATTCGAGACCGAATCAATTCGTTTAACAACGATTTTTGGGTATTGTTGTGTATTGTGTCGGTAGTCGCGGTGCCAATATTTGATCAAGTTGCGTGTATTGAATTTGCCTTGAACGTTTTCTATTTTCAGCCCCTCATTGTTTGTAAAATTTACTTTTTCCACCCTCTAATTAAATAACTTTCCGGTTTGGTCCTTAAATCATTTTTCTTGACATTTTAACACCAAAAATTATTGAAATTAATATTTTTCAGCATATTTTTCATTGAAAACAGTTTAAGTCCCTAAAATTGCAGTTTTCTCGGTTATAACCCTTCTTTTTCGCAGTTTTTACAATTTTGGCCCCAATTGGAAAATTTTTGCAACTTTGGTCCTTTTTAAATTTGAAAAGCATTTTAAACCTTTGAAAAGTACTTGTAACACTAGTAGTCCACTGTTTTACAGAAAAACACAGTTTTGGCCCTCCAAAACAGAAAATTTCGCATAATGGGCCCTATTGGGCCGAAATTGTCATTTTTAGCCCATTAAGCTTGAAATTTATGTTTTTAATCCTCCAAAAGAGTATATTTTCAGAAAATACATTATGGAAACTGTTTTGACTCATCTCACCCATCAGATTTCGAAATATTTCATTTTGGGCCCTTCAACTTTGTATTTTTAACATTTATGTCTAAAAAAATGAGTTTTTAGCCCAAAGTATGTATCATTAAGCCACTTAGCTATTTTTCTTGGTATACTTTGTATGTAGTAGTATGTTTTATGTTAGTATCATTTAACATAAATTATATCTCGGTTTTTTTAGTGATTTATGACTAGATCCAACATCATAATCATACCAAACACACATATAAACATAGAAACCATACAAGGCATACACATAATGTTAGATCTACACCTTTGCTTGTATTCTCCCCCACAAAAACTTATAAAAACCGAAAATAAGGGGGTATGAAGCTCACCTTAGGGTTTGGTTTCGGTTTTGGAGGAGAAATGGAAGAAAATTTGGTGATTTTCGGCCTAAGCAACCTTTTCTTGATGATCTCGAGTTTGAGAGGTTCTAAGACACAAGATTATGCTTTCATATGAGTTAAGGAGAGATTTTTGGATATAAGAAGAAGTCTAAAGTATGGATCCAAGTTTCAACTTACCTAGATGATGATTTTTGTGAAGGATTCTCCTTGGAATGCTCTTGAATCTTCGAAATTTAGTGAAGAGAGTGGAGGGTGTTTTTGAGAGTGTTTGATAAGAAAAAATGATGGAAGTGTGTGTGTGTGTGGGTGCTTTCGGCCGAAGGAAAAAGAGGGAGGGAGAAGAGAAGTGAGTGAGGTGATGTGTGCATGGAGACATGAGTTAGTGCATGGAGATCCAAGGGGTAATAATGAGGTGGCAATCCATAAGTCAACTTCTTCCTCTTGGGCTTGTCTTGGGCCGATTCTTGGAAAGAAAAGAGAGTATTGGGCTTTAATGCCCCTAAGCCCAATATTAGAGTTAGGTTTGATGATTGTAAGATATAAGTGTGATTTTTTATACTTTGTTGGGCTAGTTGAAGTTAATTATGGTTCATAACTTTTAATTCATTTCATTCTAGGCCCAACATAGCCCAAAATATTGAAATAAATAAATGTGGGTCCAATTAGAGCCCAATTAGGGTTCTAAGCCCATGATAGTCAAATTGGAAGCTTATTGGTCCATTTGGGCCCAATAAGGAAGTCCTAGTCCAAAATGGACTTAAACGAGGACTTTTAGGGTTTTCAATTTCTTGATGACCATTTGTAGTACTTTTATGATGTATTTGATTGAAGTTTTTGATGTCATAATAATAGGTATCACACATGCTCTTAGTTTTTTTATTCGACCTTTACTTTAATGTAGTGATTACAAGACACAAAATTTCTAGTTGTGACAAACATGGGTAGATAGTTGTGTGATAAACATACGAGAGGCCTCGATGTTGTTTTTGATTCAGTAATCTAGCGGAGTTTAGATGACCACCACAGACTTTTCTAGACAGTCCTGTGGAACTCTAGCAGGTTCAACACTTGTAGGTGTTAATGAACTTGGGTGTTCATTTGTTGTACTTCATCCGTCTCATGGTTGCCTTATTTGACATATATTGTTGGGAAACCCCCGAAAGCATGTGTTGTCGCCCCGATGAAATATTCTTAGACTCGGTCCCTTATGTTAGTTGTCGTAGGGACGTAAAGTGAGAATAACGGGAATGGGTAATTGGGTTATTGTTGGTTGGTGGAATTAAATATAATTATTTATTGTGGGTTGAAAACCCTATATGCTCACCAGGCTCCCAAGCCTGACCCACTCAGTTTCTTTGTATTACAGGTAGTGGCGCCAAAGCATAAGTTGGATGATTTGTCAAGTTATTTTTGGATTATAGACCTGTTGTTGTAAATAACTGTTGTAAGGTCTATATTGAAATGTTTATTCTTTTGGTATGTTTATCGGAACATCACATCCCGAGTATTGTAATATAATGAAAAATACATTTCTTTAAGAAATGCTTTGGTAAATCTTATTTTATCATATTTTGTTTTGGGAACAAATTCCGCAACTCTTTTAATCAAAGGATTACTCTGAAATCATTTAAAAGCATAAATTAAACCGGTCTTTTCTGGCCGTGATTTTGGGGATGTCACAGCTGAGGAGTAATACCAAGTATCTCAGGGTGTTATGCTTTTGAAAACTATCAAACAGTTTATGCTATGGATTTGAAATGTTAAAACAATATACTTGATGTGAACAATGTCAGTTGTAATGTATTGATGCATGGTGATGTTTATATTATGATTCATGTATATTCACTGTGATGATATTCAATTTAAGTCACGCGAGCCCTCGGACGTTTCCGCCGTCTGGTTTGGGGGTGTGACAATTTTTGATCGAAACCCTAATGTCACCCGTCAAGTTTCCTTCTAGCAACACGACGGATACACACGCGTTCATAACTTGGGGAAAACTCATCCGACTCGCCAAGTTGTTCATACAACTCGTCGAGTCTATGGGAATCTTCATCGGACTCGCCGAGTTGTTCATCCAACTCGTTGAGTTCACGTCCATCTTCATGTGACTCGCCGAGTTAACCTTGCGACTCACCGAGTTCCTTCAGTCCTTAAGCCATACAGACTCATTTGAGCCATGCAATGGCTACAAATTACAGATCCAACCTTCCAGGGCGTGCCTTTCACGTAAAGTTTCAGACTTTACATGCATGCATGGCTAAAAAGGCTCTTAATGCCAAATCTAAGCTCTTAATGGGGTTTCATGCACAAGGAAGTCCTCATCCACGACCAAAACAGAAACTTTATGACTCTAGAACTTGAGAAGGGTCCAGATCTGAAGTTACAACTTCAGATGTAGCTCATATCTCGCAATATCACTTCATTCAAACCATAAAAACCCTAGATCTCCACCATATGAGGTCTAGAAGGAAGAGATAAAGATGACGACTTGATACCTTCAATGGATGCTAATTGAGGTAGATCTCGGATTTCCACTCCTTCCTTGTTCCTATCCTCTTGCTCTCCAAGTTCTTCCTCCCCAAAACCTTCTTTCCAAGCTTACAATACACAAGAATGAAGCACTACATGGATTAGGGTTTCTATGAGCTCTCATGGACTACAAAGAGGCCAAATGAGGCTTATGCTTCCTTAAATAGAGTGCAGATGTGACATCCCCAGTTTCACGGCCAGAAAAGACCGATTTGTTTATGCTTTGTTTTAAAATCAGACTAATCTTCTAAAGAAAACAGTTGCTGAAATTGTCCCAAAAAAATATGATAACCATTTGTCAAAACATTTCTTAGAGAGAATGTATTTTCATTAAATAATAAAGCCTTGGGATGTCATGTTCCGATACAGACCAAAAGCATAAACAGTATAAAATAGACCTTACAATAGTTATTTATAACTACTGATCTATAATCCAAATTATCTCGTCAAGTCCACCAACTTATACCCTTGTGCCATTACCTGTAATGCAAAGAAAATTGAGTGGGTCAGGCTTGGGAGCCTGGTGAGCATATAGGGTTTTCAACCCACAATAATATAATTATTATATTCAATCATCAAACAATCAACCCAATTACCCATCCCCATTATCTTCGTTTATTCTTAAGTACCTTCCCTAAGGGATTATCTTAAGGGTCATCTCCTACATCGTATTTACCTCTCATCTCCTTACATCACATTTCCTTATATGTTTGTTCCTAAGGATCATCGCATGAATACGTAGTCACAACATCGCCTGGACTAGTAATTCATAGTAAGGGTTAGGCTATCATTGCATGAATACGTAGCCACAACATCGCATGGACTCGTAATTCATAGTTAGGGTTAGACTATCATCGCATGAATACGCAGCCACAACATCGCCTGGACTCGTAATTCATAGTAATGGTTAGAGTATCATCGCATGAATACGTAGTTACAACATCGCCTGAACTCGTAATTCATCACCTACAGGTTATGAGCCTGCTGGTGTTTCCACGGGGTTATCTAGAATAGTCTGTGGTCGCCATCTATACTCTGGTAGATGACTACATCGCCAAATTGCCACATGGCTGGTCAAGGTTATGGTATCTCCTCTCATCTCAAATCACCTATTTATCATCACCTATCTATCATCACCTAATTATCATCACCTTTCTATCATCACCTATCTCTCATCACCTAATTATCATCACCTATTTCTCATCACCTAATTATCATCACTTATTTCTCATCACCTAATTATCATCACACGTCATCTAATTCATCTACCTATGTTCTACCCAACATATTTGTAGATATAAAATACATATACATATTAACTCATTTAACACCTATATAAAACATCCATTCCACACTCATCTCAAATAAACAACAATATATAAACACATAGCACGTATTTCATAGCAAATACTTAATATATATATATATATATGTGTGTGTGTGTGTGTTAGAAGAAAGTGATCACATTCTCACCCAAAACATATACTTAATACATTCACACAATACTTGTATTAAAATCGTGTTATGAAAGGGACTATACACTCACTTGATCAAAAGATGATCGGACAGCACTACGGCTCTTCAAATAGTATTCTTCGGTGAAACCGGGATCACTTCACACACCGGGTTTCTCGCGGACAGAGCTTCAACTCGGAAACTCTTTTCTTTTCGGGATCTTCGGGCTTCGGGACTTGCTTGGGTCTCGGGGTGATACCGGGGCTTCGGGGGTACTTCTTTACACGTAAATCGAGGTAAAATGGGAGAGAGAGAGAGAGAAGAGAAAATAGCAACCCTGAACGGCTGGCCCTTCAAATCTATTTATAGGGAAAAATCTGCCCTTGCCACGTCGTGGCACCTTTTTCCATGTCGTGGGCTTGGTCTTCACTGCATGCGTCATCGCAAGTTGCATCTGAGGTACTCCCGGAGGTGTCAGAAGACTGGTTACATCGTGGCACTGCTTGCCACGTCGTGGTATCTGACAGTTTTAGGGTTTCACGCCCCGAACTTTAGAAATTCATAACTTTCGCATATGAACTCCGTTTTCGACGTTCTTTATATCGACGCGAAGGTGAGATTATGCTCTACAACTCTTGTTTAGACTCCATTGGCTAATTTTGACTTTGTTTTTAATATATTATAATTATATTACTTATATATTATTTTTAGTAGGCCGGGACAGGAAAACTCCGTTATAAACTCATAACTCCTTCGTCTGACGTCCGTTTTCGTTCGTCTTTCCGTCGTTGCACTACTATCGATGAGATATTCAATTCTCATTTAGATTGTTTTGGATAAATATCGCTCTAATGTAAATTCAATATTTACGTCGCGTTGTGTCGTGCCGGTTCTGTCGCGAAACTTCGACAGGTCATAACTTCTTCGTTATAACTCGGATTTCGGCGTTCTTTATATTTTCGGAAACCTTGAGACATATACTACAACATGGTTAAGATTAATCCTTATAAATAAAATTCCATCAAAAAGTCAAGTTTGATGCTTACTGTCTCTAAATTGATTAGCCCTAATCTACGGGCGATACAGCAGAACCCCGAGATTTAGGGTTTCATCTGTCAGCTCCTACTCGTCGAGTCTTTTTATTGACTTCCCGTGGCGCTCCCTGTCTAACCGTTTCTTTATTTAGCCCCTTGCATTCATTGAACATCAACTCTCGGATAGATGACATGTTGATTAACCATATGGGCAGTTCTTGTATTCCGAATCCATCTATTTGTAACCAAGACAGTGAGGTGAGGTGTTGTATTTCTTCAGGTATCGACTCCCAATGATCCCAACCACTTAATGCTAACGAGTGAAGTTGGTTCCTTAACTTCTCGATGCCTTGGAGACTCGGGAAAGAATCCAACTCCTTCGAGAACAAACCAAGTTCCAAGTCATTTAAGATGGCAAAACTGTCAAACATCTCATGAGGCAAGGAAGTCAATTTGCCGCATTCGGTAATTTTCAAATTCTTCAAAGAATGACACTTGTTGGGAAAACTGGCTATTCCTAAAAGACTAGGGCAACTCTGGATACATAAATATGCAAGAGATGCAAGGCCTTGTATGCTCTTAATGGACACCAGACCACTGCAGTCATATATATCCAAGGAAACAAGAGGATGGGGATGGCATTCATCTAAGACAATAATCTTTGGGCAGTAATGAATCTCCAAGCTCTGGAGGACAGGAGATATCATTTTTGAGCTGTTGGGTGCTCCATCTATCCACTTTTCCAGTCTTTTCATATCTAAAAGTGCGAGCGATCTCAACGATGGAGACAAAGGCTTGGTTGATCCAGTAACATTGGAACTCCTTAAGCATGTCAAGCTGTTCATATTACATAAATAAAGATCCCGAAGATGTGGCAGGTGCTCAAGCGTTGGAAGAGAGAGGCATCTCCTACATCCATCTAATTTGATTGACACGAGCTTGTCAAGGGGCGTCTCTTTCCTATCAATATTGACTGCCATCTTCATTACCCATTCTGGAAAATTATCACCAGAAAATCTTTTAATTGTCAATATTTTCACAGCTCCAGGGGGTTGCAGGCCTCCTAATACTTCCTTGTCATTTCTGTTGCCAACTTCATCATAACAAGTCCAATTGAATTCAATATTGTATAAATTTTTCTTTCTAGATAAATCTGCCTTCCAATACATCCTTGTCAGCAACTCTGTTGGAGCCTTGATCATTCCCACTCCAATTGAACTCAATATCGTATAAATTTTTCTTTCTCGATAAATCTGCCTTGACAGCATCCACTTTGCTCCTAACATTTTCTAGATCACAAATACAGAGCTTTCCAGTAAGGTTATTCAAATGGTGCATCTCTTCAATACCATGTCCCTTATTTCTAAGCACGCTGAAGGAATTAAACATTAATGTTCGAAGAGAAGTCAATTGTCCCACGATATTGTTGGGAATGCTTTTTTCATATTTACAAATTCTTAGGCTTATCAAATTTCTCATGGAATCTGGAAACTTCTTGAGATAAATGCAATGTTGCAACTTTAGAGTTTGCAAGTGGTATAATTTACCAATCGATTCAGGAAGAACACGGATCCTTGTATATGACAAATTAAGATACCTGAGATGCACCAACCCTCCAATTGAATCGTCTAACTTCTCAACACTAAATCCTTTGAGTTTTAGGATGCGTATGCACTTTAATCGTTGAAGTGAAAACTTCTTCTCAACTTCACCGTTGATAAACAATGTATGCAAAGTTCTAGCCACTGTATTCCTTTCAATGAACATAGAAACCTTGGCTTTCAATTCATCATCCTCCTTCTCTTCTTGGTAAATAGCGAGATGTTTAACCTGAGGGATACATGCAATGTCATCATTTGTCGCATCCACCACACATAAGCTTTCATGTTTCGAAAGTGATAATGAAAGATCATGCACGAGATCATGCATGCTACAATGAGTGATGTGACCATACTCATCCCTTTCAACACCTTGGAACAATGAATTGCTGACCAAAATTTGAAAAATATCATTTCCCACATCCTCCATCTCCTTGTTTCTTTCCTCATCCGCTTGAATCAACCCTAAAGCCATCCAAAGTCGGACCAATTCTTCCCTTTCCATGAGTTTATCTTTCTCAAAGATGGAACAATATGTGAAGCATTGCTTGGCTATAGAATTGGGAAGATTATCAAAGCTCAGTTCCAAACTTTTTTGAACTCTCTCCCTTTCATCTTCTAGATCCCAAACTTTGCTATTTTTGATGGCCAACCACTTCTCAGGGTCACTGTAATTTTGCAACATACCTCCTATTACATTTAATAGCAAAGGCAAACCATGACACTTTCTGACAATATCACGCCCTATCTCCTCCAATTCAGGTTGTGGTGATTGTCCTGCTAGAAATGCCCTCTCTTTAAAGATGTTCCAACAATGATTATTAGAAAGACCTTTTAAGGGACATGAATCCATAGACATAGCCATCGTTCCGATGTCAAGTTTCCTGGTAGTGACAAGAATGCTACTTCCAATTTGTGACTTCACATTTATCATAACTCTCCTAAAATCTTCCCAATATAATCTCTCTTCGTCCCAAACATCATCCAGGACTAGAAAATATCTTTTTGATCCCAACTTCTCTTCAAGATCTTGAACTAAATTGACCATAGTATCCGACTTAGGTTTCTCTCGTGCAAGAGATTCATAGATCTTTGCAAGAAGTGTGTTGATGTCAACCTTAACCGACACACACAACCAAGCTTTCACATCAAAATATTGCTGGACTTTTGGATTATTGTATACGGACTTAGCCAGAGTGGTCTTCCCCATCCCGCCCATTCCCACAATCGGAGCAATCGTAAGCCTTTCTTCTTTTCTGGACTCGGTTAAAAGGTGTAGGCTATTTTGTTTGGATCTGTCTCCGGGTAGGGACGACTGTTCATTTTGTAGTCCCAACTCGTTTGCTTGTTTATTGATTTGAGACAACTTTTCGTTAATGTTTTTGATTCTATGGCCCATTTCACTACGAAATAAAAGCTTTTTCAAGCGTGGGAGAGAGGGTACCTTTATTGCCACCCGATCTCGCTTCTTTACCTCACGCCTCAACATTTCGTAGTGAACCTCATCCATCACATCATCAGCTTCACCAACAACATCTTTTAGCTGTTTCAGCCACTCCGTCACACCATGTTTTTGACCCTTCTGATTCTCTGCATCTTGTAACTTAGCACGAATCATTTTCAAGGTCCCTTAAAGTGTGTACAACTTCTCTTTGTAACCCCAAGCAAGGGCGATTTCATTGGCAGCTATGGAAGCTACCTTTTTCAGGATCGCCTCGGCAGCAACAGTAACTAAAGCGTCGGCCATTTTCAAATTTGCAATGGTGTGTATGTGTGTTTGAGAGAGAGAGAGAGAGAGAGAGAGAGAAATATAAATTCACAGAATTCATAACTCACAACCCAATAAAATAACATGGAAAACAGAAAAGATGCTTTCACATATTCAATATTAATTTTATCTTAAAGAATTCAGTATAATATTTGTAATTGGGGATTTTTTTATGTACCGTGATTCCCCAATGTACTAGTTTTTGTTTTTGTCTTTTTCTTTTTGTTTTTTATTTTTGTAGTTTTTTTATTTTTGTTTTTTATATATTTTTTCTGTTTTTTTTTTGTTATTATTACATAATATTAAACAAATTAAAATCTTGTTTTTTTTTCGTTTTTTTCCTTTAAATTGTTTGGATGCTACCTTTTTTAATGACATTAAATAAAGGATCTTAATGTTATATTTTTGTTAATTTAGGAGTTTCATAATATGGACCATATCAACTATAAAGATTAAATTTATTTTGTAATTAATAGAGAATTAAAGATGGACCATGTTCACTAAAGCATTGTTCAAAACAGTTTTCGAGTGCAATGTTTCCAAGATGGAAAGATCCAGACGGTGACCAACCCGAGCGACCGCTCAGGGCCCACGACTCTAGGGGACCCAAAATTTATGGACTATGTAGTGTGTGTGTGTGTGTGTATATATATACACACACACACACACACACTACATAGTCCATAAATTTTGGGTCCCCTAGAGTCGTGGGCCCTGAATTGTTAGGGCCTAAAGTTAGTTCAAACTCAAACTAGCTCAAAATATAAACAATTTGGTTTATTTGTTATTGCTAATTGAACGTGTTTATAGTGAAAAATAAATGATACTTTTTTGAATTTTTATTATATCTGTCTTTAAGGGGGCATTTTTTTCTTTTCGCCCCGGGTTCCATATACGTTTGGACCGGCCCTGACATTCACCAACTTGAAGGGGAGTGTTGGAATGGAAAGTCAAATCAGAATCACGACTTGTTCCCTACAAGTCTGCAAAAGGGAATCTTTATTTTAAAAGTGAATATTTGTATAACTAGCTTGTCTAGATTAGGAGTTCTTTCCATGTTTATTTTTGTCTATCAATTGTAGCCCTGAATGTAATATAGTTATAATTTTTGAGTTTAATTTTCAAATTCTTTTTGTTTCATAACAAACCAAGTTAGTCAATAGGAATCATTGACTATGTAAGATGAATATAACAATATAAAACATTTTAGTGTACGGTTGCATGAATTTGCTATTTTTCTATATAATAAATAATTATTTTCCACAATGTCCATCTCCTTCCACATTTTGTATGTTTGACACATATGGTTGAAATACACTTGAAATATCATCCATAAGTGCATGGTCAAAGTATGAACTTTGATACATTAGTTCCAGGTTGAACATTGAACATTCTCCAAAAGAATATGTATTGTGCCTCTCCGGTTCCGATTCCTAGTTGAACACTGAATATTCTCCAAATGAATATTGCGTGGAGGGACATCATTATCAGTCATGTCTTCCATCATATGACACTCATCTTTAGTCATCCGTTTGTAAATGCATGACCCTCCATATACATTGCACGATCATGATTATGTTCACTATTTTTAACCGTCAATGTCCAATAATCATAAGTCTTATAATAATTTCCTACTACTTCAAAAGGACATTTTTTTGTCCTCGTATTTCTACCAAATGTATTTATACCTCTATAGAAACCACTCTAATCACAAACTAAAATGATTTTTGAAACATAGCCTCCACTTGTTTCCGCTTTTGATTTCTTTATAATGACCACATATCCAAGAGTATGTGCCACATTATCAACCCACTCCTTCAAATTTTCACGAGTGTTAAAACACCTGAAAAATAGAATACATATCTGGCCAGTTTGAAAGTTGTCTCAACATATTAATATACAAAACTGTAACATCCCAAAATTTAAGACCAAAAATTTCATTTATAATTAAGTTATTATAAGACCAACAATATAAAACATCCATATTAACATCCCATGTCAAAACAAAAGTGTCAATAATCAAAACATGTTATCATAAAACAATATCAAAGTGTAATCCCAAAGATCTCATGTGCGGAAAACATAGTGCGATGCGTTGCGATCGCTGGCTCCTTTTCTTTGAAAACGATGTACCTGAAACCAAAACTGCAAACCGTAAGCACGAAGCTTAGTGAGTTCCCCAAATACCACATACCATACACATCATACTGCCTAACATATATGGGTGATGACCTACCCCTTCGGTCTCTTCAACCGGATACTACCATACATAACTGTGAGCCATACATATCAATCATATATCATAATCAAATAAAATGTTATGTGCCAAAACATAGTCTTTTCATTATGCCACGGGCCGCCACGTGGTCTTTCTTGCCAAGTCGGGGGGCACCCCCTTTGGTCTTACAGACAAGTGTCAAGAGCCACCTCCTGGTCTTCCATGCAAGCATCACAAAGACAACTAGCATACATACTGTTCTACTTAGGTAATCAGCATACAGTGTGTCAGGAGCCACATCCTGGTCTTTCATACATATTGCCTAGGGCTAACCCCCCGGGTCTTCCTACCATACATAATAGCATACGGTGTGTCATGAGCCGCCTCGTGATCATTCATACATAATGCCCAGGGCTAACCCCCGTGTCTTCCTACCATACATAAACTAAATGGGTCGGCACTGGTGCCTTAGACCCATACAAACAGTGAGGACACTCACCTCGCACTACTGAAGTCCCTCGAATAAATCCATGGCTGCTGGTTGACAGATCCCCAAACTGCCAATCATCAAAACAACACCCAATTAATAATTAGGTTCCAATGCATAACAGTGAGTCCATACTTGGGATAAAAATACCATTTTACCCCTAACCTAGCTTGGTCCAAAGACAAGGCCCAAAAGCCAAATAATAAATCAAGGCCCAACATATGGCCCAATTTTCCAAATTAGGTCCAAACCTCTACATGGTCTTACCTTAAGGCCCAACCCTTTATCCCAATTATGGCCCAACTTTCCAAATTGGGAAAGAGAGTACCTTTAATGCCACCCGATCTCGATTTTTTACCTCGTGCCTCAAGATTTCTTAGTGAACCTCATCCACCACATCATCAGCTTCACCAACCACATCTTTTAGCTGTTTAGGGTCCTGTAAGAATCTCGGCATCCTGTAACTTGGCTTGAATCATTTTCAAGGTCCCTTTAAGTGTGTACAACTTCTCTTTGTAACCCCAAGCAAGGGAGATTTCGTTGGCAGCTATGGATGCTACCTTTTCTAGGATCGCCTCGACAACAACGGTAACTAAAGCATCGACCATTTTCAACGGTGTGTGTATGTGTGTGTGTGAGAGAGAGAGAGAGAGAGTTGAGAGAAGGTGAAAGGGAAATATAAATCGAGGTCGCAGTAATCAAAACTCACAAGCCAAGAAAACGACCCATTATAACATATTAATATTAATATATACAAAGTGTACTTTTTATTCTTTTTCATTTAGCCACGTTACCGCCTTGATAAATTAAAAGAAGAGAAAAGGCGCATAGGGGATTCGAACACCCGACCTCCTAAGATAAGGACTCAAGCCACTTACCAATGAGCTTAAGGAATTTTTGCGATTTCAATATCGGTTTCTTTTAAATATAATGTGTAATGTTGATATTTTAATTATTAATATTTCTTTAATTATTATTTTAACTATTATATTTATTTTTATTATTATTACGTTTTTAAATCTATAAAAATATTCTATTATATATTTTTTCAAATACGGTTTTAAGTGTATACTTTTTTAAATACGTTTTTTAAAATATATTTATTTGTATTTAGTTTTTATCTATGTCGACAACAAGTTTCTGTCTCTCAAATGTATTTATATATTAAAAAATGTATTTATTGGAATTTACTAGGTATAGTTGTATACTTATTTCCAATAAATTCATATTTACATGCATATTTATATTGTTGTTTGCTTACTTTGGTTCAATTCTTAATATATATAAAATTCGTTTTCAAATGCATCAAATTCGTTTTTAAATGTATACATTTGTTTTCAAATAGATATTTTATGTTTTTTAATATATATATATATATATATATATATATATATATATATATATATATATATATATATATATATATATATATATATATATATAGTTTTTATAGGTTTTTAAACACTTATAATTATATAAAAATATGTTTTTTAAATGTACAAACACATATAAAAATGTTTGTAAAACATATAAATATATAAATATATTTTTTAACTTTATAAATACATATAAATATGTTTTTACTATGTATAAAAACGTGAAAGTATATTTTTACTATATAAATACATTTTTTATGTTTTTTATAAATATAAGTTATATTTTTTTGTACGTACAACATTTTTATATGCTTTCTAATATATAAATAGGTATTTAAATGTATAAATATGTTCTTAAATTTATAAATAATGTAATTTTGTAATTTTTTTAAATAAAAACAAATTATCAATTGAAACTTATATATATATACTACCTTATAAAAGAAATCTTACTATTTCTATAAATAGAATCAATATAATAATAATATGTTTTTAAGATGTTCAAGTCTTTAAGCTTAAAGTACAACCAACTATTAATATAATAATATTATAATATATATATCTTACAAATGATAATGCTAGGGATATAAGTATTAAAAACACATTTAAATTAGTATTTCCTTATTTTTAGGGATTGAATTAGTATTTTCATCAATTTTGACCCAACTTGTACTCCTAAAATATCTTTTCTCTGGGTGAATTCGAAATCTGAAACACTTATTTTCGACAAATCGTTTGAAATTTAAAAGTTCATTCAAATTGGAGTTCCCTAATTTTTTGCATAAAATATAGCTGACTGGAGACTAATTCAAATCTTCATCACCTTTTCCACCATGGAATCCACCACCACAATATTTTTTGGTTTTGGCATTGCACTTTTTATTTTTGTGAAACCGATCGATAATGGTGCAAGTGTTCTTAGAAATATAACATGTCTCCAAATGAAACTAATTGCTTGAAAGAAACTATTCGCTGCCGCCGCTTTGCGCGGGCAAACGGCTAGTGTGTGTGTGTATATATATAAGAACATTTTTTATATCTTAAAAAATGTACACTTAAAACCGTATTGAAAAATATATATAATAGACTATTTTTGTAGATTTAAAAACATAATAAATATAAAAATAAATATAAAATAAATATAATAGTTAAAATAATAATCAAAGAAATATTAATAATAAAAATATAAGCATTACACCATATATTTAAAGAAACCGGATACTGTAATCACAAAATCTCATTCAGCTCATTGGTAAGGTGCTTGAGTTTTTCCTCTAGAAGGTCGGTTGTTCAAAAGCAAGCCACAAGGGACTTTTCGAATCAATGCCTATGTGCACGACACGTTTGCAAGCAACCAGCTAGTAGTTTATGTAAATTTTCGGCTATAATGAACCTAAAACTCCTCAAACAACCAGTTAGTAGTTTATGTAAATTTTCGGCTATAACAAACCTAAAACTCCTCAAAGGGTAAATCCGAATATTTCAAAAAAAAATTTAAGGGATTTTGTGACATTAGCCCTTTAACAATGTCAATCTTCAATCTTTCTCAAAAGTGGAATACAAATAAAATCCAATTGAAAGCCCCTAGTTCAATATTATTTTTATCTAAAAAAATTCAATATAATATTTGTAATTAGGGTTATTGTTATAAAAAACCCTAGTTTTACATAAAATGTTTGGTTATGTTCCAAGACCGATTTTTGGTATATAAATGCCTCAAATACCATAATTTTTGTTCAATGGCATACCTTCAATGGTTGGTTACCCTCTTACCTCGATTGGAAGAAAACACGTGAGCATACCAGAATATGGGTAACTATGCTAGTTTAAAAATTAATTTTATCTAAAAAAATTCAATATAATATCTGTAATTAGGGATATTGTTATGAAAGCCCCTAATTTTACATAAAATGTTTGGTTATGTTCCAAGACCGATTTTTGGTATATAAATGCCTCAAATACCATAATTTTTGTTCACTGGCAGCATATCTTACCTTCAATGGCTGGTCACCCTCTTACCTCGATTGGGAGAAAACACGTCAGCATATTTAACTTTAAAAGGAAAAACGCATGGACGAAAATATAAGGCTTCGGGGGTTCGAACCCGGGTCACTTCCAAACAAAGCAAATATCTCCACAACTAGGCTACAAGCGTTTTTCTTTATTTTTGCCTTACTTCAGTTATTTAATGTATATTATTCTGGAAGAATTATTATTTTACGACTTATACATATATTTTTAGATGTATAAAAAACGTAATTATATATTTGAAATAAAATTTATATCTTTCAAAATGTAATTAGGGTTATTGTTATATATTTGAAATAATATTTGTAATTAGGGTTATTGTTATAAAAGCCCCTAATTTTACATAAAATGTTCGGTTATGTTCCAAGACCGATTGTTGGTATATAAATGCCTCAAATACCAGAATTTTTGTTCACTGGCAGCATATCTTACCTTCAATGGTTGGTCACCCTCTTACCTCGATTGGGAGAAAACACGTCAACATGTTTCACTTTAAAAGGAAAAACGCATGGACGAAAATATAAGGCTTGGGGGTTTCGAACCCGAGTCACTTCCAAACAAAGCAAATATCTCCACAACTAGGCTGCAAGCGTTTTTCTTTATTTTTGCCTTACTTAAGTTATTTAATGTATATTATTCTGGAAAAATTATTATTTTATGAATTATACATACATTTTTAGATGTATAAAAAACGTAATTATATATTTGAAATAAAATTTATATCTTTCAAAATGTATAAAGATGCTTCATAATATATAATTTTGTAAAGGTATATAAAAATAAATATACGATTTTATAACTATATAACGTTTTTATACATATTACGTTGTTGTTGTTGTTGTTATTATTATTATTATTATTATTATTATTATTATTATTATTATTATTATTATTATTATTATTAACTTATACATATATTTTCAAATAAATTTTTAAATGAATTTTATATATTTTTAAATGTATAAATACATAAGAAAGCATACATATATGTATACATATATTTTTAAAATGAATAAATACGATATTAAATATTAATACATTTTTATACATTATGAAGCGTCTTTATATATTTTTGAAAGTATAAATCATGAGGCGTCTTTATATATTTTTAAAAATACAAATGTGATTTTAAAGATATAAATACGTTTTTTATGCGTTTAAAAATACATGTATAAATTCATAAAATAATAATAATAATAATAATAATAATAATAATAATAATATCAATAGTATATATATATATATATATATATATATATATATATATATATATATATATATATATATATGGGTGAGATCCATTAACAACTCATAGTTTTTGAAGAACCCAATAACTAAAAGTGGAGTGTTAGATCACAATTAACTCATTAAGGGCATGATCGTCTGTGACATCCCCATTTTTACAGTCATTTTAATATATATATATATATATATATATATATATATATATATATATATATATATATGTGTGCTTATTTTAAGATCTTAGAAGGGTATTGATGTCAAAAATCTGATTTATTCTTTTTTGTTAACTTATGTTTCAGGTTTTGATATATAAGATCTTTATTGTGTTAATTGGTTGGTTTTGCAAATACTGCTCTTAAAACTGGTTAGTATTTGACTGACTAGCAAGTGTATTTATATTTTTTAGGGTTTCGTAGAAGTGTTTTATTTTTATGATGTTTATCTTCGTAGTTGCATTTTATGGGATCTCATCACATCCTTAATTAGTTTGTGTGATTGAACATGTAAGATAATCTATCTACCTTTTGTTTCATAATTGTGATTTTTTCAACTTTTTTATGCAGGAAAAAGTTATTGATGTTGGTGGCTCGATTGAGCTACCCATGATACCAAAAATTACTTAAAAGTGAGTTTTGTTCATCTTTTTTTCTCATAGTTAATTATGCCCTTCTTGTGAGTTTTTTTTTTTTTTTTTGAACGGTTTGTAATGTAAAATCTCATGCCCCTCTCATGAGTTAATGTATTCTATCTTATTTTACAGCACTTGTGAGCTTTAGTACCAACAAAAAGTGAGATTGTGTTTTTTGGTATTATATTGCTTTCTTTCATTTGTTATATTAAGCATTTTTAAAGCTCACAACTATAAATTTGTGCATAGTAAACATTGGCCTAAAGTAAATATAATTGTTTGATTTTCAATTAATGATTCTTCTGGTGGTAGGTAGGTTGAAAAGGATATGGATCCAACACAATTTTCAAGAGAACTTATGAGAAAAGCTTCATCTTTAGTTCAGGATGAGGAGGTATCATCATTTTATTATGATACTAGTTTATAACCCATGGGAACCACGGTTACAAAATTAACTAAATTTTTATAGTTAAAATTCAAAATTATTAATTAACTATTTTAAATAAATTAGTAATTAAAAGATATTTTAGTTATATAAATTTTAATCATTAGCTTAAATAAATATGTGGAATTATATCAGTTTATAATTTGTAATAATTTTGTTTTAATTATTATTCTAATGTTATTAATTTAATGTAATTAGAGGGAAAAAAAATTAATATTTGAAATTTGAAATGGAGTTAACAAGTAGCATGTATTAATTTGGAGACATAATAGGGTGACACGTGACAAACAAAGAATAAAATATTCATTAATTAGAAGGTCTAATAAGATGACACATGTCAAAAGAAGAATAAAACTACTTATTTATTAGAATAGGGATTATTAGTCGTACATATGATATGCTTCTTTTCCTTTTATGATTTCTTAATATCTAATAAACTCACCTTTCAGCTTGTAATTGTAACGACCGAAAAATCCAACCAATTTAAATTTTTCAAAAACAACCCGATTTCATTAAATTATTACAAAAAGGTTTTCAATACAAATCATTTAGAGTATTCCCAGAATCACATTACTACAAAATCCTGAGGAGCGGTACGATCACGTCTTCGCCTTGCCACAGTCTCCTAAAGAACCTGAAAAACATTAAACCACAACTGTAAGCCCGAAAGCTTAGTGAGATACCCCCAAAATACCAACCACATATACCATACACATAACATGTTTTATCATAACGAATCACAGAACAGTCATGCATATCGGGTCTACTGTGGGACTGGTCCGCCTTGTCGGGCCTTAAGTCCACCTGGTCCACCCTTCGTGTCCAATCATGTCCCTCGAGTATGCAGTGTGGTTGGTCCGCCCGCACTGGGCCTTCAACTCACCTGGTCCACTCTCTGAGTCTACAGTATGACTAGTCCGCCCGCATCGGGCCTTCAGTCGACCTGGTCCACTCTCCGAGCCTCGGCACGTCTGGTCCGCCCTCGTGGGGCCTACAGCCTATCCGGACCGCTTTCTGGGCCTTCGGAATAACCGGTCCGCCCTGGGTATCTTGGCCTACAACACGAAGCAGGACCCGCCTCAATCCAACTCCAGTCCAAACAACCATGTGCACATAAACAAGCAATCACATAACAATTCATATCCAGGCAACCGATCTAGCAGATCACATATCACAACATACTCTAACAGGATACCGACCTAACCGGTCACTAGCATAGCCTCACCCCACATACCAGGATACCGACCTTAACCAGGTCCCTAACGAATACCATCGTAACTACCATGATGCAAACATATCAAAGCAATAACATAACAACAGATACCCGGATCTCAATCTGATAAAAGGGTCGGCCTTGGTGCCTTAGACCCTGTTGATATAGTGAGGATAACTCACCTCGAAACTGCCGGCGGAAAGGATAAGGTCCTGCTGCTCCGAACTCCGACACGAACTCCTCCACTGAACACCAAAACACTAAACTCAATATATACCCTTAATTACCAAAATACCCCTGGAAGACAATTGGTCAACCTTGGACAAAGTCAAAGTCAACCCCTAACTGACTCTACTCGCCGAGTCAACCCGATGACTCGCCGAGTCCCTATGCTCAGAACTTTCCTCAATCTGCGAACTAACTCGTCGAGTCACCCCAAGACTCGCCGAGTCCAACAACTCTGAGTCCACTCGCACCCAACTCACCGAGTCATCAATTGACTCACCGATTCTCGACTCAACCAGAAAATATTGGGACTCTTCGACAAGACTCGCCGAGTCCAAGAACAGACTCACCGAGTCTAAGGCTATCTTCAACCTACTCGCCGAGTTGTTATCCAACTCATCGAGTTCCAGCTCATCTTCAAGCAACTCATCGAGTCCACCCATGTGACTCGGCGAGTACCACCGGTCTGAATCCATACAGAAGCATTACAGGCCATGCAATTGATCCAAAACATAGATCTAGCCTTCTACAATCCATCCATCACGTAAAGTGGCAAACTTTACGTGAATCCAAAGAGATCTAGGCCTTATTCACTTTAGAGCTAGGGTTTGGGACATGATGGCTTCACTAAGCACTCAAACACAGGGACTTTAATGCTCTCTAGGCCTTCCCCAACCCAGATCTGAGGTAGCAACCTCAGATCTAACCTCCAAACTCTAAAACATACAAAGATAAGCTCCCCATAAACCCCAAAATGATGAATCCATATGAGTAATAGCCCAAGAACGAGATATTACCTAAAAAAAATGCCCCAACTGCAATGAAACTCGAATCCAAGCAAAGCCCTTCGATCCAAGCCTCTTCTCCTTCAAGATTTCTTCAACAAACACCTCCCCAAGCTCCAAATGCACTCCAATCTTCCACAATCACGCTTTCTAGGGTTTCTGGACTTCAAGGGGGATCAAAGAGGCTGGGGAGAGGATATATTGTTCTTTAAATAGGGCTCATTCCCCAGATTTAGGGTTTTCTCCACTCAGCACCTACTTGCCGAGTCCATCTTTGGACTCCCCGAGTAGGCCACTTGACTCGCGACCAAAGTCGCGACCCTACTCGCCGAGTCCATCCATGGACTCGCCGAGTTGCCCTTCAAAAATTTACACTTTTAGTCCTTCAACTCTACTCTTGCTATTCCGGGATGTTACAATTCTCCCCCACTTAAATTAGGCTTCGTCCTCGAAGCCTACGGCAACTCATCTCCAAAAATACTCCCACAACATGCCACCTGGCCTTAACCGGACCAGGTCCCTCAAGGCATACCCATCGAAACTCGAACTCACTTTCTCCTTCCTTGCGGTGTCCTGACCACCGTCTCAAACCGGGCACCGGCTTTACCCTCTGATAACCACACACAACAACTGAGTACCACTCATGATGCAACACTGCTCAAAATCACAACCATTACTCGACCCATATGAGCTTTAAATAACTATGCACCACCCGATTCCCGATTCAAGTCCAACTCTATCCATTCCATGCTGACAGAAAGACACACTCTTCAGAGCAACTCCCATGAGTTCTCTTCTTGCAATCGCATGCACATGCTGAACTAGCTCTAGCACCCTCGGGTTAGGAAACTCATCACTCTGGCGACCCTCAAAACATCCCTCAGGATGAACCACTGATGCACCAATCCTTTACCGAAATCAGGCTGGGAATCCAAAACTCCATATTTGCATCCCTTACGAGCCTCTTGACTTTACAGCCTCGGAATTCCCTTCTGCGACCCCAGCAGACATCCCCTTATGATGTCATCCCAAACTGTTGCCGCACACGCTGCTCAATGACCACCGTCGGATCACTCTGATCATAACTCTACACTACCGCTTTCACTTCCGTGAATTTGCACTCCCCTTCGGAATTACATTCCTCCCTTTTTCCTTACCAAGGAAAACCACACGACCGCCTTGTCACCACGACAAGTACTACGGTGCTCACCCAACGCTACACCACCTCTTTATGGCGTAACCACTATCCCATGCACCATACATACTCTGAATCCACTCGAGAAGACTCTCAAGTCCATGCGCTACCTCCACTGATTTCGATCCATATCCGGGGCCAGACCTTGCAACGCTAACATATCGCGACATAGTCAATCCATTACCTCGCACCGATCTAACGACACATGCAGAGTCTTCAGGATGACTGGACCGCCTTACCAGGCCTTCAGTCAAACTGGACCACTCTCATAACCTTCAGCAGACCTGGACCGCCCTCCAGGGCCTTCAGTCTAATTGGTCCGTTCACCAAGCCTTCGGCCTGACTGGTACGCCCATTGGCCTTCAATTTATCCGGACCGCTCAACTAGCAATCAACATTCCGAGTTACCTCTCCGGGAAAACCTCCCATGCATACTGTTCTAGCCCCCTAGGGGTTCCGAACTCTATCCCCATCATACATACTCGATCCCGACCTGATCCCAGGCCCTGCACAATCAAGCTCTTCGTTTGTATTCCGCCCCGCACGCCTGCCATTCACTCATACCAACCAATGCCCTTGGCTGACCGAGACACAACTGAATTCCATGCAGGTAAACAACCTTTCATACCCATCGATCCTCCGGAGAACTCTCCAATTCTCCCCCACTTAAGGCACTGACTACCAACCCCCGGTCGCTAACACCGACCTCCCAAGATAACCTTGCACAAAACCCACATTTACACTCAGACTGATTCCCACTAGCACTAGCAACCTTCGCGAAAACACATTTCTACACCGATCATCCCGCTCGAAAGGAACCCAATCTTCAAATATCCATTCCTCAGACTGCAGACGCTTCCCGACATTCAAACCAACGCCGCATCCACCAATAATCCTCACAAAAGATAACCAACGAAGACCCGAAATACTAACCCATACCCATGCCAAACCCTCAAGGAACAACGGATACCAAAACGAAAACCACCCAACGAGACTAGCAGATAAACGATACTCCACAATAATCATAATAAACAAGTCAACAAGAAAGAAACATACCCGCAGTTGCATCCGGCACTGCTCGAACCTCCTCTGCTGCAAGCTGAAAAGTACGACCCTAAGCCCTTGGGGGCTCCGCTCCACCCTGACCTCCACCTGTGATCCTCAACGTGGCCGGTGCTGGAGCCTGCACCGGTCCTGCAGCAAGCTATGGACAGTTGACCCTCAAGTGTCCAACCTGATGAAAATGATAACATATCCTCAAATCCCAAACCGGTACTGACTGCCGACAATCCCTCGCATAGTGCCCCTCCTTTCCACACTTGCGGCATGCACCACCGGACCGACAAACTCCGGCGTGACCCCTCCCACACTTTCCACAAACGTGGCTGCCCTGATCTCCCATCCTAGAATCAACGGTCTTAGACCGTTTCGTCACTGGCTGTGACTGAACCAGAGCTTGCCTCAGCTCACGCAACTGCAACTCAATCTCTAACTCACGCCGCCTGGCGGCCTCCTGCAACTCCAACAAGGTCTGGCACCTCTGCACGGACACAAACTGTCTGATGTCTCTCTTTAGCATACTCAGATATCGGGACATCTGAGCCTGCTCCGAAGCGAACTCAGGGCAAAACATCGCCCTCTCAGTAAACATCCTGGTGATTTCCGTCACCGACTCCGACTCCTGCTTCAGCTCAAGGAACTCCTGAGCCAACCTCTCCCTCTCGACCTGCGGAACATAACGAGTGCTGAACATCTCTCTGAATTGATCCCATGAAACCTTAGCCCTCTGCGCATCCGAATATGACCCCGTGGTCAACCTCCACCAATCCTTTGCCCCGAGCCTTAACAGGTTCAGAGCGCACCTCACCCTCTGATCAGCAGGGCATGAACACGTGAAGAAACATCCCTCCACGTCTGATAACCATCTCATAGCAACGATCGGATCCTGAACTCCATCAAAGGTGGGAGGCTTCGTATTATCGAAGTCCCAATACGGAAAACCTCTACTAGCTCCTCCCCCTGCCGCTGCTACAGCCGCTGTAGCCGCCGCGGCAGCCGTCTTCGTGAGAGCCGCATAGCGCTCATCAAAATACTCCACCATGGCGGTCTTGATCGACCCAAACAGCTCCGGCAGCTTAGCCCAGAACAATGCAACAACCTCATCATGCAGGATCTCTCGAATCCTCGCATCCAACTCACGCGTACTCATCTGACCGACAACCTCGGGCGGTACGGACCCACCTGGAACTCCCTCTCCTGCTCCTGATCCTGACCCGGATCCACTCCCAGCATGCCCTGAAATCTCCATACTGAAAGTAAACCACCAAAATCTCAGACACTTACCACTATCCCGGGAAACAACTCTCAACCCAACCCTAGAGGTCATGGTTTCCCTGATACGCGTATGGGTCCTGTGCTTTCAGTAGTACGTGCCCATACTACCTTCCACACCTACCCATATTTGTATGAAGTACTTCCACAACACCCTAGCGAAAACATACATAACAACGCTCTATCCTCACAACTAGAGGAACACTAGAAATCTCTCACAAGAAAACCCTAGGCTAGCAGGCATCATAAATCAGGCAACACATCAAGAAATCCTGAAGATCCCTAGCCTAACTCTAGCATGCTGTTCTATCAAAGATCAATAAAACAAATATCATGTATGGTATTTTGGGGTTACTTACTGGCTCCGGCTGATCGTACCTCCGCATCCTCCTTTACTTATTTTGAAAACCATTTTAAATTCTCTTTTGAAAACCCTCCTCGATTTGAGACTGGAGTCACACAAGTGTTCCTCCAATTCACTCAAACCAAGGCTCTGATACCAACTTGCAACGACCGAAAATTCCAACCAATTTAAATTTTTCAAAAACAACCCAATTTCATTAAATTATTACAAAAAGGTTTTCAATACAAATCATTTAGAGTATTCCCAGAATCACATTACTACAAAATCCTGAGGAGCGGTACGATCACGCCTTCGCCTTGCCACAGTCTCCTGAAGAACCTGAAAAACATTAAACCACAACTGTAAGCCCGAAAGCTTAGTGAGATACCCCCAAAATACCAACCACATATACCATACACATAACATGCTATCTCATAACGAATCACAGAACAGTCATGCATATCGAGTCTACTGTGGGACTAGTCCGCCTTGTCGGGCCTTCAGTCCACCTGGTCCACCCTTCGTGTCCAATCATGTCCCTCGAGTCTGCAGTGTGGTTGGTCCGCCCGCACTGGGCCTTCAACTCACCTGGTCCACTCTCTGAGTCTACAGTATGACTGGTCCGCCCGCATCGGGTCTTCATTCGGCCTAGTCCACTCTCCGAGCCTCGGCACGTCTGGTCCGCCCTCGCGGGGCCTACAGCCTATCCGAACCGCTCTCTGGGCCTTCAGAATAACCGGTCCGCCCTGGGTATCTTGGCCTACAGCACGAAGCAGGACCCGCCTCAACCCAACTCCAGTCCAAACAACCATGTGCACATAAACAAGTAATCACATAACAATTCATATTGGTGGTTGTCGAGGCCAACACAAATAATAACCCTAAATATTACACATTAAAATAGTGTATAGTGGTAAAGGGATCGAATCCACGGATATTGGTTCAATTTGATAATTCTATGAAAAATCTCTTTGTAAAAATACTTGGAATATGACAATAAATTAAAAATGGGGGTTTTGATGTTTTGAAATACTTGAAACAAACTAGAATTAACTATGATTTAAATAGACAATTGCAACAAAAATAAGAATTTGATGTAAAATCAATAAGGGAGAGATGGTTGACTTAAAGTTTCCTCACTTTGACTTTTGATGAACATATCATTAGAATCCAATGGTGCAATACTTTGATTTAAATCCTTAATTTGGCTATAGTAATCCAAGGAGCTTGAGATTACCTAGACTTTTCTTAATTGTTGAAATGGCTAGAGAAGCTCATGACAATTTCCTTAGTCAAAGTCACTAATCCCAAATAGCATGTAATTAGTGAAAGTCAACTAGCATTAAGAACCAAAAAGTCACCAAATCCAAGAGGAGTCAATTGCTTTCACTACCATGTTGGAGAAAATGTTTTTATGATTG
This sequence comes from Lactuca serriola, assembly GCF_051521515.1. Lineage (NCBI taxonomy): Eukaryota > Viridiplantae > Streptophyta > Magnoliopsida > Asterales > Asteraceae > Lactuca > Lactuca serriola. The sequence continues at coordinate 68,900,023 of NC_136409.1, read as the reverse complement.
TGTGAAGCAAAAACAACACAAGAATCATTTGTTGCTTGCTAATTTGAGGATCCTTTACTTAATCAAGAAATTAGCCAACTAATCACCACAAACACATTTAAACTCATGAATAAAAACATACTAGTAGTGATAATATGATAAAACACAAAACATTTCCATAAAGATTTAAGAACAAGTTCATGGATTCTTCAACATTCAACACAAGTTCAAAGGATTCAACAAGAAATCAACCAAGATTTTTTTAGCCAAGCATGGCTAAACTCAAATGAACAAAGTTAGATAAGATTGTACCAAACATTTGACAAGATTCAAGAGGTGAAAAGAAGATGTTCTTCAAGTGTTCTTGGCCTTCAAAAGCACTCCAAAACTCCAGAGAGAAAAGCTCAAAATCGGACCTCCAAGATGATGCTAAAGAGGCACACCAACCTTCCCAATATAGAGCTCTAAGCAAAATCCCGAAATTGCCCTTGTCAGGAATCCACGCGGGCCGCGGGTACTGACGGGAATTTTGGGCTTCTTCAAGTCTTGGGCCCCCACAGCTAATCTATTGGCCCAGTTCGAGTCCAATCAGCTTCTAGTCCATTTTTCTTCAATGTTTCTTCAATTTGAGCCCAATTTGTCTATCCACATCACTCAAAACTTCCGCAAACTCCCACATATTGATCTTGCATACTCAAGAATTCTCTCGCATCTTTCAAATTTAAAGCTCAATTCTTCCAAGCCTTCAAGCAATTGACAAGTCCACCCCATGAATCACCTTCATAGCCATCAAGCACGAAATCTCCAATTCCCTTCGATCCCAATCGCCTCCCAAGAGTGCCGCCCCGCTAGTTTCCAAGAAAATCTGCAATAATGCTCAAGAAACTAGAAAGTACCCCGAAATGGTCATAAAAATAACAAAAGGGAAAATATGCATGGAAGTTAACTAAAATGAGAATGAAATGTACTAAAATATACTATAAAAAGAAGTAAATAAAATTAAGCTATCACATATCCAGGCAACCGATCTAGCAGATCACATATCACAACATACTCTAACAGGATACCGACCTAACCGGTCACTAGCATAGCCTCACCCCACATACCAGGATACCGACCCTAACCAGGTCCCTAACGAATACCATCCTAACTACCATGATGCAAACATATCAAAGCAATAACATAACAACAGATACCTGGATCTCAATCCGATAAAAGGGCCAGCCTTGGTGCCTTAGACCCTGTTGATATAGTGAGGATAACTCACCTCGAAACTGCCGGCTGAAAGGATAAGGTCCCGCTGCTCCGAACTCCGGCACGAACTCCTCCACTGAACACCAAAACACTCAACTCAATATATACCCTTAATTACCAAAATACCCCTGGAAGACAATTGGTCAACCTTGGACAAAGTCAAAGTCAACCCCTAACTGACTCTACTCGCCGAGTCAACCCGATGACTCGCCGAGTCCCTATGCTCAGAACTTCCCTCAATCTGCGAACTAACTCGTCGAGTCACCCCGAGACTCGCCGAGTCCAACAACTCTGAGTCCACTCGCACCCAACTCACCGAGTCATCCATTGACTCACCGATTCTCGACTCAACCAAAAAATATTGGGACTCTTCGACAAGACTCGCCGAGTCCAAGAATAGACTCGCCGAGTCTAAGGCTATCTTCAACCTACTCGCCGAGTTGTTCATCCAACTCGTCGAGTTCCAGCTCATCTTCAAACAACTCGTCGAGTCCACCCATGTGACTCGGCGAGTACCACCGGTCTGAATCCATATAGAAGCATTCCAGGCCATGCAATTGATCCAAAACATAGATCTAGCCTTCTACAATCCATCCATCACGTAAAGTGGCAAACTTTACGTGAATCCAAAGAGATCTAGGCCTTATTCACTTTAGAGCTAGGTTTTGGGACATGATGGCTTCACTAAGCACTCAAACACAGGGACTTTAATGCTCTCTAGGCCTTCCCCAACCCAGATCTGAGGTAGCAACCTCAGATCTAACCTCCAAACACTAAAACATACAAAGATAAGCTCCCCATAAACCCCAAAATGATGAATCCATATGAGTAATAGCCCAAGAACGAGATATTACCTCAAAAAAAATGCCCCAACTGCAATGAAACTCGAATCCAAGCAAATCCCTTTGATCCAAGCCTCTTCTCCTTCAAGATTTCTTCAACAAACACCTCCCCAAGCTCCAAATGCACTCCAATCTTCCACAATCACGCTTTCTAGGGTTTATGGACTTCAAGGGGGATCAAAGAGGCTGGGGAGAGGATATAATGTTCTTTAAATAAGGCTCATTCCCCGGATTCAGGGTTTTCTCCACTCATCACCTACTCGCCGAGTCCATCTTTGGACTCGCCGAGTAGGCCACTTGACTCGCGACCAAAGTCGCGACCCTACTCGCCGAGTCCATCCATGGACTCGCCGAGTTACCCTTCAAAAATTTACACTTTTAGTCCTTCAACTCTACTCTTGCTATTCCGGGATGATACAGTAATTTGCATTGTTTAACCTAATTTGATTTATTTTAATCTTCATTTGATGGAAAATATTATTTGACTTGGAAAAGTTGAAGTTAATTTTTTGTAATAGCCCGGATCTCCAGGTATCTTTACTTTCATAATTTTGGTATTCTGTGAGGGGACTCGGCGAGTTAGAGGTCGAACTCGCCGAGTCGGGTCGCGGTTTTGGACGGAGGTTCGCGTCCAGACTCGGCGAGTCCAAGGGATGGACTCGGCGAGTCCGCGCTGTTTAATGAAACCCTAATTTCCCGGTCCTAAGCCCTATTTAAAGGACCTTATGGCCTTCATTTGCGGCCACCTTGAGCCCTGAGTGCACCCAAACGGATGAGAGACCTTGTGAGTGAGATAAGAGGCTATTTGTTCATCATTTTGTGTGTTATTGCAAGAAAGGAAGGAGAAGATCAAGCTTGAAGAATTGGGGAGCTTGGATCTGCTTCTATTTCATCAAGGGAACCTTCTTGAGGTAACTTTCAGAGCTAAACTTTGCATTTTGGTTGATGTGTCAAATCTAGGGTTTCTTCTTGCCTTATTTGGCTTGAATTGGAAGTATGAAAGGTCCCATGGAGATATGGAACCTAGATCTGGACCTTAGCAGGTCCAGAAGGCCCCAAATGACAAGCTTTATGTCCATTCTTTTGAGTTGGAAGCTAGGGTTGCCATATTAGAGGTTATTTCTCCAAAATGAGCCTTGTATGCGTTGCATGGAGACCAAGACTGAGACTTTACGTGATAAATGAGCTTGGGAAGGCCAGATCTATGTGTGTATGGAACGGATCTAACCGCAAAAGCCAGTTTTAGCCGATGCATGGCATGGAATCGCCGAGTCTGAAGAACAGACTTAACGAGTCGCTTGAAGATTGTCCTTGAGACCACCCAGTGTGTAGTCCTGCCGAGTTGTGGGTGACTCAGTGAGTCACAGAGAGTTAGAAAGGTTTTTGACAGGTGGACCGAGTCGAGTTGGGACTCGCCGAGTTGTCCTTGCGACTCGGCGAGTTGAGTCGCGGTGGCCCCGTGATTCATGCCCAGGTGGAACTCGTTGATTCAGGGGACTACTCGACGAGTCAAAGGGAAAATCCTTGAGAGTTGGAGAAAACGCGTAGACTCGCCGAGTCACTCTAGTGCGCTCGCCGAGTCCGGTCAATTTGATCAAAGACTGTTGACCAAGTTGACCAGTGTTGACTTGATAAGGATGGTCAACCTTAGTGGTACAAGTAATAATTATAGATATATGATGTCATAGGAGGATTACAGCTAGGGGTTTCGAGCACGAGTGATTTCCAGGGTTCACTAGTTGTCGAGACATACGAGGTGAGTCTTCTCACTATACTATACCTGGAAGGGTTTGACTGTGTGACCGGAAGGTCGAATATGATATGAGATATATGCTTTATGTGTAATAAGTTATCCGTTATATGTGCCATGTATGATATGCTTGATATGGGCCAGAAGGCAATATGTTATGGGCCGGAAGGCATGGTAATATGGACCGTAAGGTTGACGTAGGTAGGACCGGAAGGTTTACCCAGGCGGGACGGAAGTCCCCTGAGACACATGGACCGGAAGGTCAGGGCTTGGAAAGGCGTATGTGCGTAGGTTGTATTTTGGGGAACTCACTAAGCATTTATGCTTACAGTTGTTGTGTTATGTGTTTCAGGTACTAGCAAGGACCGTGGGAAGGCGCCGGCGTGATCGTACACACACTCGGGGAAACCATTTTGTTATCTTTGTTATGTAATCGGTCGTGACTATATTGTTTACATTGGAACCTAAATTTATTACTCGATGTTTTTGATGATTGTAAAAATGAAAAAAATTGGTTTTGAAATTTATGTCGTTACAAGTTGGTATCAGAGCCTTGGTTTGAGGGATTCAGGTACACCTTCGGGTGTAACTGAACTCAAACCGGGTATTTGAGAAAATTTTAATTAATAAATCAATAAAATTTGATAAGTGATTTTGAGACAACCAAAGAAGAAGGAGTGTGTACGGTCAGTCAGCGCCCGAACAGTAAAATCCCCAAAATACTCTTACAATATGTGTTATGAGATCTGATATGATATGATATGCATGCTAGTAGACTAGGTATACATATTAGGACTAGAGTGGCCTGATTTTGTGATGCCTTAGTCTAGGGAAACCTGCTTCTATGAGGTGCTTGAGAGCGAGTGGGTAACTAGTGTATGACAAGAATAGAGTACTCAGGATTCGGGGTTTGGGGAGGAGGACTTGGGGTGAATACTGACGCGGTGTAATTGGTAGTATTGGGCTCGTACTACTAAGGACACCGGGTCAGTGGGCAGCCCAAGTAAGAATCCCAGGGTATCGGAGACTGAGTAGGACTGCGTTATCGAGTGCGATTATGCCCGATAGAGTCTCTGATATTTTTATGTTGTATTTCAGAGACATCACGGTTGGACCACGACACAGACCTGGTACGAGCAGTGTGACTGACGAGGAGCTTCGTCAGATGATTCATGAGGAGGTAGCTGCAGCGATCCGGGCTGAGATTCCGGAGATGTTTGGGTCTATTAAGACCACGCTGATGGAGACATTTGATGAGCGGTACGCCGCGTTGACTGAGGCCGCCGCCGCTGCAGCTACTGCAGTTGTGGCCGCTGCCAGACCACAAGGAGGTGACTCGTTGCTGTTCCGGAAGTTCAGCAACACGAAGCCACCGGAGTTTGACGGGACGCAGGATCCAATCGCTGCGATGAGATGGATTGCTGATATCGAGGGATGCTTCTACACTTGTTCATGTCCGGATCATCTGAGGGTACGGTTCGCCTTGAACCAGCTCCGCCTGGGAGCAAAGGATTGGTGGAAGTTCGTGACGGCGAACTTCACTCTGGCAGAGGTCTCAGCTGTGACTTGGGAGAGGTTTACTGCTATGTTCAGAGACGAGTATGTTCCCCTGGTGGAGAGGGAACGGTTGGTTCAGGAGTTCTTGACCCTCAAGCGGGGTAATGATTCTGTTATGGTGATGACGCGGAAGTTTCATGAGAGGGCGATGTTCTGCCCCGAGCAGGTGTCCACGGAACAGGCTCGGATGAGTCGGTATTTGGGAGTGCTGAGGAGGGATATCCGGGAGTTCGTATCAAACTCGTCATATCAGACTTTTACTGAGCTTCAGGCGAATGCCAGGAAGCGTGAGATCGAGTTGGAGACCCAGGCTAGGGAGGAGGCCGAGTCTCAACGGGTGGATCGGCGGCCGGCTCAGTCTCAGCCGGCAGCCAAGCGGATCAAGTCCGCCGATTCGAGATCCGGAGGTCAGAAGGGCCGCACTTGCGGAAAGTGCGGCAAGGGTCACGAGGGGGCATGTCGATCGGGTGCTTGCTACAAGTGTGGCAAGGAAGGGCACATTGCTAGGGATTGCCCCAAGGGATTCATGGTTTGCTTTCATTGCAACCAGACCGGCCATCGGAAGGCCGAGTGCCCCCAGCTTCGCCAGGGATCTACGCCTGCTGCCAGGGTTCCTGAGGTTCGTCCAGTGAAGGCCGAGGCTCCGAAGGCTCGTGGGAGAGCTTTCTAGTTGACTGTGGAGGATGTCCGCACGGTGCCTGATGTCGTAGCCGGTATGTATTCTTTCATGTATTTACATTTATACTGAGATATTGTGCTTATATTATGATATGCGTAGGTACTTTTCTTGTGAATTATGTGCCTGATTTGGTATTATTTGACTCAGGTGCGAGTCGGTCTTTTGTTTCGTTGGCTTTTAGCCAGCACATTGGTATTGATCGGGAGGTGATGAGTCGACCCCTACGAGTTGCTATAGCAAATGAGAAAGCGGTATACGCCACTGAGGTGATTCGAGGATGCGTGCTCGAGATTTTTGGGGTCGAGTTCCCTATAGACTTGGTTCCTATAGCTATGGGAGATGTCTGCGTTATCGTGGGCATGGACTGGTTGAGTAAGTTTGGAGCAGTCATTGACTGCGAGAGACAGCTGGTGATGATTCGAGACCCTAGTGGGGGAGTGCTCATGGTTTATGGCGAGGGGACCTGGTGTGGGTCGGTGTTTTGTTTGGCTGCCAGGGCAAGGCAGAGTTTGCAGCAGGGTTGTAATGGATTCATAGCTTATGTGATGGATACTCGAGTGGCCGCGGGGAGGCCCAATTCGATTGATGACGTTCCGGTTGTATGCGAGTTTTCGGATGTGTTCCCCGAAGAGTTACCGGGTGTGCCTCCGGAGAGGCAAGTGGAGTTTTGTATCGATTTGGTTCCGGGAGCGGCGCCCATCGCCAAGGCGCCTTATCGTCTCGCTCCACCGGAAATGCAGGAGTTATCCTCGCAGCTTCAGGAGCTGTTGGGAAAGGGATTCATTCGACCGAGTAGCTCACCTTGGGGAGCGCCGATTTTGTTCGTCAAGAAAAAGGATGGTTCACACCGGATGTGTATCGATTACCGGGAGTTGAACAAGTTGACGGTTAAGAACCGGTATCCGTTACCTAGGATCGACGATCTGTTCGATCAGTTGCAGGGGGCATCTTGGTTTTCCAAGATTGACTTGAGGTTGGGGTATCATCAGATGAGGGTTCGAGAGGAAGATATCCAGAAGACTGCTTTCAGGACTCGTTATGGACATTATGAGTTTGTGGTGATGCCTTTTGGGCTCACCAATACCCCGGCCGCGTTCATGGATCTTATGAACCGGGTGTGCCGGCCGATGCTGGATCGGTCAGTGATCGTATTCATCGATGATATTCTGGTGTATTCGAGGACTAGGGATCAGCATGAGGAACATTTGAGGGAGATTCTTGGGGTTTTGAGATCGGAGAGACTGTATGCCAAGTTCTCCAAGTGTGATTTCTGGTTACGAGAGGTCCAGTTCCTCGGGCATCTTGTTAACCAGAAAGGGATATTGGTCGACCCGGCCAAGATTGAGGCGGTGTTGAGGTGGGAGGTGCCGAGATCGCCCACCGAGATCAGGAGTTTTCTGGGTTTGGCTGGATATTATCGCAGGTTTATCAAGGATTTCTCCAAGATCGTTGTGCCACTTACTAGGATGACCCGGAAGGGTGTTACGTTTTCATGGGGACCGGATTAGCAGTCCTCATTCAAGACGCTTCGTCAGAAATTGTGCGAGGCTTCGGTGCTTGCACTCCCGGAAGGGATGGAGGATTTTGTGGTGTACTGTGATGCCTCTATATCAGTTTTGGGGGCGGTGCTTATGCAGAGGGGTCATGTGATAGCGTACGCTTCGAGGCAGTTGAAGCCTCATGAGTCGAGATATCCCACCCACGACCTGGAATTGGGGGGCTGTGGTGTTTGCCCTCAAGATCTGGCGACACTATTTGTATGGGGTTCGGTGTACGATATACACGGACCATAAGAGCTTGAAGTACTTGATGGATCAGCCAAATCTGAATATGCGACAGAGGAGGTGGTTGGATGTGGTGAAGGATTACAATTGTGAGATCCTGTACCACCCGGGCAAGGCTAATGTGGTAGCCGACGCGTTGAGCCGTAGGGCGGAAAGCGCCCCGATCCGAGATATTTGTATGAGATTGACGGTATTGACCCTGATTTTGGATATTATTCGAGGAGCTCAGGCAGAGGCTGCGAATCCAGAACATCAGAAGAAGGAGCGGGTTGTAGGTCAGGTATCAGGATTCGTCACGGATGGTCGAGGGCTTATGACCTTTCAGGGTCGGATTTGGGGACCGTTTGTGGGTGGTGCGCGTACTATTTTGATGGAGGAAGCACATCGATCGAAATTCTCGATTCATCCCGGTGCTACGAAAATGTATTTGGATCTCAGGAAGGAGTACTGGTCGCTCTGTATGAAAAGGGATGTCGCTTGGTTTGTCAAGAGGTGCTTGACTTGTCGGCAGGTCAAGGCCGAGCACCAGCGACCGCATGGTAAGCTGCAACCGCTAGAGATTCCTGAATGGAAGTGGGAACAAATCACTATGGATTTCATCACCAAGTTACCGCGGACTGCGAGGGGAGTCGATACGATTTGGGTGATCGTGGATAGGCTGACGAAGAGCGCTCATTTTCTAGCCATCAGCGAGAGCTCTTCTGCGGAGAAGTTGGCAGAGTTATATGTGAGGGAGGTAGTATCACGGCATGGAGTGCCGATCTCGATTATTTCAGACCGTGACATGCGTTTCACTTCCAGGTTCTGGAAGAAGTTTCATGAGGAGTTGGGTACTAGGTTACATTTCAGTACTGCATATCATCCTTAGACAGATGGTCAGAGTGAGCGGACGATTCAGACGCTCGAGGACATGCTTCGGGCATGTGTGTTGGATTTCGGAGGAAGCTGGGACACCTATCTACCTTTAGCAGAGTTCTCGTATAACAACAGCCATCATTCGAGCATTGGTATGCCACCCTTTGAGCTGTTGTATGGGCGGAGGTGTCGCACCCCCATCTGTTGGGGTGAGGTGGGACAACAGGTTATGGGTAGCACGGAGATCGTACTTCAGACGACCGAGCAGATTCAGCTGGTCAGGCAGAGGTTGTTGACCGCTCAAAGCCGACAAAATAGTTATGCAGACAGACGTCGGTCCGAGCTTGAGTTTCAAGTTGGTGATCTTGTACTCCTGAAGGTCTCTCCTTGGAAAGGAGTGATTTGATTCAGGAAGAGGGGCAAGTTGGGGCCCCGATATATTGGTCCTTTCCGTGTGATCGCGAGGGTGGGCCGGGTAGCCTACCGTTTAGACTTGCCAGCAGAGTTGGGGCAGATTCACGACACTTTCCATGTGTCGTAGTTGAGAAAGTGTATAGCCGACGAATCGGCAGTGGTTCCATTAGGGGATATTCAGGTGGATGCGAGCCTGAATTATGCTGAGAGACCAGTAGCCATCAGAGATCGGAAGATCAAGGTTTTGAGGAACAAGGAGGTACCCCTGGTATTGGTTCAGTGGCAGCATCGGAAGGGATCAGAGATGACGTGGGAGCCGGAACGTGAGATGCGTGAGCAGCATCCGGAGCTATTTGCCTAGCGGGACTTCGAGGGCAAAGTCTTGTTCTAGTGGGGGAGAATTGTAACAGCCCGGATCTCCAAGTATCTTTACTTTCATATTTTTGGTATTCTGTGAGGGGACTCGGCGAGTTGGAGGTCGAACTTGCCGAGTCGGATCGCGGTTTTGGACGGAGGTTCGCGTCCGGACTCGGCGAGTCCGCGCTGTTTAATGAAACCCTAATTTCCCGGTCCTAAGCCCTATTTAAAGGACCTTATGGCCTTCATTTGCGGTCACCTTGAGCCCTGAGTGCACCCAAACGGCTGAGAGACCTTGTGAGTGAGATAAGAGGCTATTTGTTCATCATTTTGTGTGTTATTGCAAGAAAGGAAGGAGAAGATCAAGCTTGAAGAATTGGGGAGCTTGGATCTGCTTCTATTTCATCAAGGGAACCTTCTTGAGGTAACTTTCAGAGCTAAACTTCGCATTTTGGTTGATGTGTCAAATCTAGGGTTTCTTCTTGCCTTATTTGGCTTGAATTGGAAGTATGAAAGGTCCCATGGAGATATGGAACCTAGATCTGGACCTTAGCAGGTCCTGAAGGCCCCAAATGACAAGCTTTATGTCCATTCTTTTGAGTTGGAAGCTAGGGTTGCCATATTAGAGGTTATTTCTCCAAAATGAGCCTTGTATGCGTTGCATGGCGACCAAGACTGAGACTTTACGTGATAAATGAGCTTGGGAAGGCCAGATCTATGTGTGTATGGAACGGATCTAACCACAAAAGCCAGTTTTAGCCGATGCATGGCATGGACTCGCCGAGTCTGAAGAACAAACTCGACGAGTCGCTTGAAGATTGTCCTTGAGACCACCCAGTGTGTAGTCCTGCCGAGTTGTGGGTGACTCAGTGAGTCACAGAGAGTTAGAAAGGTTTTTGACAGGTGGATCGATTCGAGTTGGGACTCGCCGAGTTGTCATTGCGACTCGGCGAGTTGAGTCGCAGTGGCCCCGTGATTCATGCCCAGGTGGAACTCGTCGAGTCAGGGGAGTACTCGACGAGTCAAAGGGAAAATCCTTGCGAGTTAGAGAAAACCCAGGCGGGACGGAAGTCCCCTGAGACACATGGACCGGAAGGTCAGGGCCTGGAAAGGCGTATGTGCGTAGGTTGTATTTTGCGGAACTCACTAAGCATTTATGCTTGCAGTTGTTGTGTTATGTGTTTCAGGTACTAGCGAGGACCGTGGGAAGGCGTAGGCGTGATCGTACACACACTCGGGGAAACCATTTTGTGATCTTTGTTATGTAATCGGTCGTGACTATATTGTTTACATTGGAACCTAAATTTATTACTCGATGTTTTTGATGATTGTAAAAATGAAAAAAATTGGTTTTGAAATTTATGTCGTTACAATTTGAAGGATCAAAACTCTAATTACATCACTTCGGTCTGATGTCCTTTGTTTTGGGCTATTTTATATGCTAAATTGCCAAAAGAATGTGGTGAACATATGCATAAAACTTTAAATCGGAATATAAAAAAGTTAATTTTACATATCATTATAATGCTACCATTTATCGAAATTTTGGTCCGGAGCAATACACATGAAAAATATGTTCTAATTTTAAGTAAAAAAAAGTGACAAATTAAGGTGTAACTCTCTTACACATAACAAGGAGAATGTGTGGGAAAGGTGTGAAATTTTTGTTACAAATGAAGCTGATGGTCGCATCGCTCTTGGAGGTTCACAAAGTGAAAACATAGCTCCAACGCTGAAAATCCTTTGTTGGAGCGAGAGACTCAAGAAAGAGAGTAATAGAGGGAGGTGGTGGCTTATCAATGTTCTTAATCTGGTTTATCAGTATGTGTGTATGTGTGTTTGTTGAATCCAAGGAGAATGAGAAATGAAAGAGGGGATGTATGTGTGTGCACATATTTGTGTTTAATATGCATAAGTTTTTCCAAAACTTCATTATGTATGCTCATATGTGTTGAATCTGCATAATCTTTTCCCAGAACTTCATTGTGTTCATAGTGTATGTATGTGTATCAGTGATTATGAATTAAATCAGTAAGAGAGGGGTAGGGTGGGAGGGGTGCTGATAATATATATATATATATATATATATATATATATATATATATATATATATATTGTTTTTCAATTATTGAATTACTGAAACACATAAAAAATGGAATAAACAAAATAGAAAGGCCAAATAGTCTTTCTAAGTAATATATATATATATATATATATATATATATATATATATATATATATATATATATATATATATATGACTCTATTTATATTTTTTTACTAACTACAGAGACCATTTTTATAGTTTTGTCTATAATATTAATTAATATTAATATGAAATTTAAAATTAAATGCATTTCGAGCTGAGATGGTAAAGCTTTTTTGCTTTTAACATTTTGTAATGTTTTTTAAAAGAATAATTTTTTATTTTATATATATATATATATATATATATATATATATATATATATATATATATATATATATAGTCTGCTCGTATCTAGTTATGCTTTTTGAGAATCTCAAAAAAACAATATATATATATATATATATATATATATATATATATATATATATATATATATATATAACTTAAACAAAGAAGAAAGTTTTATATAAACATAATGGGTAAACGAGTTTACTGTGTCACAACCATAAAAAGTTTCAACTTTTAGATTAATGGTACAAGTTGAAAAGTTTTTGGACTCTATTCATATTTTTTTTACTAACTACAGAGATCATTTTTACAGTTTTGTCTATAATATTAATTAAAATAAATATAAAATTTAAAATTAAATGCATTTCGAGCTGAGATGGTAAAGCTTTTTTGCTTTTAACATTTTCTAACCTCCATGTTTTTTAAAAGAATAATTTTTTATTTATATATATATATATATATATATATATATATATATATATATAGTCTCTTCGTATCTAGTTAGGCTTTTTGAGAATCTCTAAAAAACAATATATATATATATATATATATATATATATATATATATATATTGTCTCCTCGTATCTAGTTAGGCTTTTTGAGAATCTCTAAACAAACAATTTATATATATATATATATATATATATATATATATATATATATATATATATATATAACTTAAACAAATAAGAAAGTTTTATATAAACGTAATGGGTAAACGAGGAACAAACTGTGTCGCAACCATAAAAAGTTTCAACTTTTAGACTAATGGTACAAGTTGAAAAGTTTTTGGATTCTATTCATATTTTTTTACTAACTCCAGAGACCATTTTTACAGTTTTGTCTATAATATTAATTAATATAAATATGAAAATTAAAATTAAATGCATTTCGAGCTGAGATGGTAAAGCTTTTTTGCTTTTAACATTTTGTAACCTCTATGTTTTTTAAAAGAATAATTTTTTATTATATATATATATATATATATATATATATATATATATATATATATATAGTCTCTTCGTATCTAGTTAGGCTTTTTGAGAATCTCTAAAAAACAATTATATATATATATATATATATATATATATATATATATATATATATATATATATATATATATATATATATATTGTCTCCTCGTATCTAGTTAGGCTTTTTGAGAATCTCTAAAAAAATTATATATATATATATATATATATATATATATATATATATATATATATATATATATATATATACTATCTTATAATAGAAATCTCACTATTTCTAAAAATAAATTGAATATAATAATATTATTTTTTTTAAGACGTTCAAATCATTAAGCTAATAGTACAAGTAGTCATCAATAAAATAATATTAAATTTTAACCCACGTTTTGAATCCTTATATTTCTTATGAAATTCTATCTCCTTCCCTGAATTTTGGATAATTCAAATTTTGAAACCATCAGAAAATACATGTTGATTCAAATATTCGTCCTGCAGATAGCTCTTTGTTACATCCTCTGCTATAAAGTCTACCGTAAATCTATTGTTAATGGAGGTTTTGCAAAGTATAGCATGTTATTTTTACTATCTTATAAAAGAAATCTCACTATTTCTAAAAATAGATTGAATATAATAATATTATTTTTTTAAGATGTTCAAATCATTAAGCTAATAGTACAAGTAGTCATCAATAAAATAATATTAAATTTTAACCCGCGTTTTGAATCCTTATATTTCTCAGAAAATTCTATCTCCTTCCCTGAATTTTGGATAATTCAAATTTTGAAACCATCAGAAAATACATGTTGATTCAAATATCCCTCCTGTAGATGGCTCTTTGTTACATCCTCTGCTATAAAGTCTACCATGAATCTATTGTTAATGGAGGTTTTGCAAAGTATAGCATGTTATATTTTTGATGTTGAAGATCTGAAATTCTATCATTGATAGGTAAGAATCCTCTTCTTGAATCCTTTTTTTTCTCTCTAAACACAATGATGATCTCGAATCGTTCAGGTCATCTTGCAACCCTATATTCTCACCTGTCTTCACCAATAGCATCATCCACCATTCTATTCACAAGATCAACCATCATCGCTGTCAAAACCATTAGACACCACCGCATCAGGCGACTCCTTCCTATTACTTCTTATTTGTATGTATCTTGAGTTGGAATCGCAAATCAAAACACCCAGATATTATTTGGAGTTGTTATTTGCTACACATCAAATGATAGAGCTTCAAGATTTTGTTTACCTTTCCCCTTATTTAGACATATGATCAATTTGTATGTGATTTTTTAGTATAGAAAGCTGGGATTTTTGTTGTTGCAGATATGTCAACAAAGTGTTTTCATTGCTCCACTTTCAGGTGACATTTTTGACTTAGACATGCTTTGATTTCAAAAAACTTGATTTTTTTGGATCTTCTTATGGATGTGATGGTTCAGGGAATGGTAGAAAACCTCACTCTCAATCCACGAACCCTAATCTTCTCCATCTATCTAAGAATACCTTGCTTTCTATTTCCTCACTTCCTCACCTGCCTCAACTCATTGAAAATTGACCATTAGCCAACCAGAAAGTCTATACGGCTCTTCTTCCCTTGAAGATTAACTTTTAGACAAGTTAAACTGGTAAATCCCATTCTTAGTTTTTTTTGTCGCTTCAGTCCAAGAATTGGGGTTTTTATTACTTTATATTTGATCTTCTTTTATGATTAATGACATTAGGTCTTCATTGTTAATTTTATTATTATGTATGCAGACGGCTTCTTGTTGAAGCTACCCTATGATGTCTAGAAACTTGAAAAGAAGGTTGTATAAACCATAGTGTTGGTCATTGAAGATGAATGGATTGGAAATTTGATTAGAACTTCTGAAAGGGTTGGGGCTAACCATGTAAGGTTGCTAGAACTTCATGTGTATCTTGATCTACATATACTTTAGGTTTGGAAAAACCATTTTTTAATAGAGGCTTTATCAATGTCGATATCAATATGCATAAAAAAAATGGATCAATTTGAGACTGGATGGGGGTAAAGGCCTTATCTTAACAGGTTTTTATTTTAATCCTTACTTGTAATTGATTTCATCATTTTAACTTTTTGTATTTTTATCTTATAAATATATTAGGTGAAGGCTTTATTATATCAGGTTTGTTCCTAAAAAGGTTTTTACTATGTTTCTTGAATGTGTTGGCTTTGCAGGTTCAAAGACCTCAACCAAGAGGGCTAGTTAGAGCATTGTATTATCATTAGTTTGTAGCATCTTACTTTTGCAATAAAGAACGGTTAAACACAAGATTTGACATGATTAAGGTAGTTTGTATATTTTTCATCTTGTTAAGTCTAAAAATGAAACCTTTTTCATCATTGGTCCTTATAATATCAAGTTTCATCACATGGACTTCCTGATTATGGTGATTATGGTCCTTATTATAAGGTTCTATATAGATTTTGTTCAATATTTTAAGGTTTTGAGAACCTAAATCAATATGAAGCCTTGAATTACATACCATCGTTGAAAATGTTTTAATTTGTGACCAAACTTTGTTTAAAATCACAATGAACAAGTTGACACCTGAATATTTTGGCCTTCTCAAATGCCTATTTATCGACTTTTGAATCACAACACCTGATATTCTAAAAGTTTATTTTTATAAACTATTATTTATATATTTTAGCATATTACTTAGTAGGACATTAAATTAATAAAGGAATTAAGGAAAATGAAAAAAAAAAAAAAAAAAAAAAAAAAAAAAAAGAGGACAATAAACGGTACAAGTGGTTTGGGTATGTATAAATGGAAGTAATAACCATTTAGGGGGTGTTTGGCAAAAAAGTTTATTACTTATTAGCTTATTAGCTTATAGGGATAATGTCATAAAAAAACCTTAAGTTTGACAGAAAATGTCGGTTTTACCCTTCGGTAGATTTTTGGTTCATTTATACCACAAACTTGTCATTTTTTTGTTGGTTTTGCCCTTGTTACTTGCAATAGCGTTATTATGAATTATTTTTTGCAAAAAAACCCTTAAGTTTACAAATATTTTGCAAAAAAACCCTTAAGATTATAAACATATAAAATATAAATATATATTCAAAATTTTATAAAACTAAATAGTTTTCTACTGAAACATATTTTTAGCTTTATGTACGGTAAATTTTATATTTGTTTAATATAAAGTTTTTATATTTAAATTTTAAAAAAGTTACCTAGTTTTATCAAAATTTAAATATTTATTAATTAATACTAAAACTTTTCAAAGTAACATTAAAAAACGTCTGTTAGCTAATAATAATATAACATTAGTGACATTCAATTAATTTTTTTCAAAAGAAGAATAAAAATATTTTATATGTTTAAAAGGTTTGAATTTTAGAAATAATAAACTATCATATTTTATATAAAAATAAATATATTTATATAATAAATTAGATGAATATATTTATATTTTATATGTTTAAAATGTTTATATTTATTTTTGATGTTTAACATGTTTATGATATTTTTATAAAAAAATATGATAATATTATTATGTATTTAAACACATAAAAAATATGATATGTTAGTATTTCTGAAATACAAACCTTTTAAACATATATAATATTTATATTTACCTTTTAAAAAAATTAATTGAATGTACATGATACCATATTATTCATAATAACTATTTTAGCATAATTACTTATTAACTAACAAATGTTTTTTAATTTTGTTTTGAAAAGTTGAAGTATTAATTAAGAAATATATTCAAATTTTGTTAAAACTAAGTAAGTTTTTTAAAATTTAAATATAAAAAGTTTATATCAAACAAATATAAAAGTTACTGTATGTAAAGCTAAAAATATATTTCAGTAGAAAACTATTTAGTTTTATAAAATTTTGAATATATATTTATATTTTATATGTTTATAATCTTAAGGGTTTTTTTGCAAAATATTTGTAAACTTAAGGGTTTTTTTGCAAAAAAATAATTCATAATAACCTGGAAACCTGCTATTGCAGGTAACAAGAGCAAAACCAACAAAAAAATGACAAATTTGCGGTATAAACGAACCAAAAATCTGCCGAAGGGTAAAACCGACATTTTCTGCCAAACTTAAGGCTTTTTATGACATTATCCCTAGCTTATAAGTTAATAAGTAAGTGTAGGGTAACTTATGAAAAAATGACTTATTAGAGGTTCCCCACCGTAATAAGTTATTTTCATCAAAACATTTTTTTAACTTATAGTGGTGTGGAACCTAATAAGTTGTTTTAAAAAAAACTTAGTCAAACACCCCTTAATATGGTATGGTACTGCTCTTGAAAAATAGATGTCATTTAATATTCATTTCTCGAAGTGAACGTAAAATGATTTTAACTCTAAAGAGATCAAACTATTCACCGCCCGCCGTTTTGCGCGGGTAGACGGCTAATATATATAGAGAGAGAGAGAGAGGTTTTGGCTTATTTTTTTTAAAGGGAAAATTGGAAAAGATAAAATATAGAGAAAATTACACGGTTGGTCCCTATGGTTTGCTCTTACTTGCACGCTTCGTCCCTGGAAAGAATTTTTAACTCGGACAATCCCTATAACTTTATTTCGTTACCCGCCTAGTCCTTCAGTTAACTTTCCGTCTTATTTGGGGTTAGGAACTACTCACGTGAGTGGCACGCTGGGGGCATTTTTGTCCTTTCAACCCTACAATATATTAGCGCCATTTAGAATACAGACCGATGGTTTTACGATTCCGATCATCGTCAAACCAAAACACACACAAACACACACTTGTCAGACGAATTCCCTTTCTTCTCTCAAACGAAAACCCTAGTCGCTAGTAAAACTTTGTATGCTTTTCCAAATAATCAACAATGCCGGTTTGGAATTTAAGTGAAGCACGAGGACGGATGATCAATGAAGCAGAAGTTCGTCTTCAATATGGTAAGTCCGCCTAGTCCCTAATCTCGTTTTTATTTGCATTTGCTTCGTGAAATCCTACAACCCTAATCAAATGTTAATCAAAATTTTTGGGGCATTTCCTTAATAGGTGATCATCCGACCATGTTTTGCATGCTATTAAACCATGGTGGAAAGTTTACTGATTTTCCTGGAAGGAAGTATGTAAACGGAAAGAGACATTACGTTGACTTAATAGACATCGAGACTTTCTGTGTTCACGATATTGATGACATGATGGTGAAACTTGGGTATATCGATGAAAATCTACATGTGGAGATGTACTATCATTTTCGAAGGCCACTGTGCGATTTGGATTTTGGCTTGTTTGCTTTAGCTTCAGATGATGATGTAAGGCATTTAGCAAAATATGTTGGCCAGCATAAGCTAATAGAGGTGTATACAGAGCACGGGCAAACGAAATTACACACATACTCGATGTCACCAAACCCATCTAAGGTACGTATAGTTGAGATTGATTGTACCCCAAAAAGATTGTTTTTGGAATGGCATGATACACAAGTTGAGCCTAATGATGTGTTGACATTTGAGCCTAATAGAAACAACCCTCCTGTTTCACCTACTAGAAATGAGCCTTCAATTGACAAGGTGGACATGGTAAGTGATAATGCAAACATCATGGAAACTGAAATTGAACATAGTAGTGATGATAATAGCAGTGGTGATGAGATCAACAGTGGTGATGATAGTGAGAGTCAAGATGGTGACTTTCTTCTAGACGAAGACAATATCATTGATGATGTTGAAGTTGACATGAGAGAATTCCACTTGAATGTTGACCCAGATGTTGAGTGGATTGGAGGTGCTTCTAAAAGAAAGAATCATGTAGTTACAGAAGATGGGAATGAAGCAGACCTTGAAGTTATAGATATGGAACTTTTCTTGTCCGACTCTTCATCGGATGATGGGATCGAAGGAGAAAGAAACAAAAAGATTAAAGCTATTAGAAGGGCGCATGAGAACGAAAATGCTCAAGTCAGTGAGCCTTTCTATTTATATCAGAAATTTAATTCGTCAAAGGAGTTTAAAGATATGGTTAACCAACATGCAATAGATACAAGAAGGGAGTTGGATTTTGAGAAGAATGATAAAAACAGAGTAAGGGTTGTATGCAGGGGAACCATAACAAGCCTAGGTGGTGGGACCGGTCAAGAAGTAGTCAATGAAGAAGGTAAGTGTCCTTGGGTTCTTTTAGCCAGTAAGTGGAAACGCGACAAGGATTGGACAGTTAAAACATATGTTAGTGAACATAAATGTCTTCAAACAAGAAAGGTTAGGGCTTGTGATTACAAGTTTCTTTCAAAGCAAATTCTACAACTGGTGGAAGCAAACCCAAAAATTCCAATCAAGGCTTTAAGGGAACAACTTCAACGTATCTACAAAGTAGATATTTCTAAGATGAAAGCCTTTAGGGCAAGAGAAGCAGCCTTAAAAATTATCAGGGGTGATTATGCCACTCAGTACAAGATCTTACAAGATTATTTGTTAGAAGTGCAGACTCAAAACCCAGACACCACTATCAAGCTTGATGTCGAAAGTGAACCAAATCCTGATGTTGAGACAAGAACCTTCAGACGCGTGTACGTGTGCCTTGGTGCTTTGAAGCAAGGATTTGCAGCAGGGAAGAGGGATTTTCTTGGGGTAGACGGGGCTTTCATGAAAGGACCTTTCCATGGTCAAATTTTATCTGCTGTGGTACATTTTCTCTTATGTTGTGGTTGAACCATATATTTTGATTTATTTTTTACTTTTATTTATTAGATTGTATTGCACAGGCTTTAGATGGGAATAATGGAATATATCCTTTAGCATATGCTGTGGTTGAAGCTGAGACACTGAACTCTTGGACATGGTTTTTAACTCACTTGGGTGATGACCTAGGGTTGGCTTCAAATTCAAATTTTACATTTATATCAGACAGGCAAAAGGTTATTTTCTTGTGTTTTGAATACTAATATCTAAAGGAAAAGAAATCATTGACATAATGTATCTTTCTTGTAGGGTTTAAGTTCTGCCATCGCAGATTTGTTTCCTTGTGCAGAGCACCGTTATTGTGTTCGCCACATACACGAAAATATGAGGTCACGTTGGAGAGGGGATAAGTTTAAAGAACTGCTTTGGAATTGTTCAACAACATATACTGTGCAAGAGTTTGAAAAAGAAATGGAAGAAGTTAGAAAATTAAACCAAGAATGTTATGAGTGGCTTAAACAAATACCACCTCAACATTGGGCACGTTCTCATTTTACAGGTTTGACCATGTTATATATTATAATATATGATAACTATTGTTGTATACTTGTTATGCACCCACTCTGGTCACCTTATTTTAGATAAAGGGTAGTTTGGGGTAATCATCAAATAAAGAGCATCTTGTTGGTACATGGGCATTATGGGTATTTTATATTATTTAGTTGTTATGACTGATAGTATAAGAGGGTAGTGGGATAGGAATTGAGATATCGATCTTTTCTGTTAACCTGGAATTATTTTCTTTTGCATTATGTTCTTTACATTGTGTTCTTGTTGTGGTTACTCATTAAATTAAGTGAGTTCATAACAATACTCTAATGTTTGCTAACCAATTATACATGTATTCTATTAATTAATAGGGAGAGCACATTCTGATATTGTGATAAACAACATATGCGAGTGCTTTAATAGCAAAATAATAGACGGACGTGACACACCAATTATCAATTGCTTAGAGTTCATCCGGGAGTACATCATGAAGAGGATTGTGAATGTTGAAAAAGAAATTGACAAAGCAACATGCCCTTTGACTCCAACAGCTACCAAGCTATTGCAAAAGATCAAAGATCAGGCAGAGGAGTATACAGCATCATTTTGTGGAAATGGGAAGTACCAAGTGAGTGGACCTTGGCAAGATCAGTGTGTAGTGAATGTGAATCAACGAACGTGTTCATGCAAGAAGTGGGAAATAACTGGAATGCCATGCAAACATGCTGTATCTGCAATCTGGGACATGAGGAGAAATAATGGTGCAATTGGTATTCCAGAAACCTTTGTTCATGAATGTTATTGGCTATCAACCTGGAGGAACATGTACTCTTTCAAAGTGGATCCGATAAATGGTAGAAGATTGTGGATTAAGTCACCTTGTCCAACTACTTTGTTGCCTCCAAAACACCATGTCCCAATAGGAAGACCAAAAAAGAAACGAAGGAAGTCAACTACAGAAAAAGAGAATATGATCAAAGGGAATACAGTTTCTAGAGCACAAAAAACTGTTACATGTACCAAATGTAACAACAAAGGACACAATGCCAGGACTTGCAAAGGGCAGTTACCAACTGTTGGGAAGAAGGGAAAAAAGAAGAATGAGAAAGGAAAAGAGAAGGATAAAGGAAAAGAGAATGAGAAAGGAAAACAGAAGAAGAAAGGAAAAGAGAAGGATCCATTGTAAACTCTTTTATCATGTGATGCTCTTATTTTGGTTAAGCTATTATGTAATGTGATGTTTGTATTGTGGTTAAACTATTATGTCATGTGATGTTTGTATTTTGATTAAACTGTATTGTGTTTAGTATCACCAAAACAATTGCAGTTGGTACTTAGACATTTGTTTTTGGTTAAACTCTTATGTAATGCTTTTGTTTTAATGTTATCTAATGGATCAATTATTGGTATGTTTTTGGTCATTTCATTTGGCATGTTTTTGGACATTTCATTTGGCATGTGTTTGGTCATTTCATTTAATGTTATATAATGGATCATTTGGCATGTTTTTTGGTCATTTCATTTGGCATGTTTTTTGGTCATTTCATTTGGCATGTTTTTGGTCATATGTTAAATGAAAAATACCAAAAGATTACAGTTGCATTGCATCTATTAATTGTACCAATGGATACCCTTTCTCTCCCAATTCCAGCAATACAAGATGGTAATAATCCATTGTAATCTTTTATAAGACAACAAAGTGCAACTATTAATTGTACCTAAATATACCATTTCATTAAAATGCAGCAATACAAACATGCTAATATTACCCTTTCATTAGATTATCTTCAACCAAAAACCATTACTGAAATACCTAATACTACAACTTGTAAACAATTATCCCAAAAAACAAAATCCAACTGACAATTAACAACATTTTAAGGTTCCGATTTTGGATTTCAAGTTCTTCATTCTGGATTTCAAGGTCACGATTTTGGATTTGAAGTTCTTCATTATGGATTTCAAGCTCAAGATTTTGGCTTTCAGCCTCATACGTATGCTTTTCTTCATCTACCCACGAAATAAATCCACTTCTTGGTCCCTGAAGTTTTCAATACCCTCGATTAGCACAAACTAGGGTTCATCCTAGAAATTACCAAAAAAATTGATAACTCAATACCTGTAAAGGGCATGCATAAAAAGGCCTACCAGGATTTCTCTTTGTTCCTGCAGTTCGTATGATCCCTACAGCTCCACACTTGCATTTCACCATAATCAATTTTGTGGATCTTCAATCTTCACGAGCAAAAGAAATGGAGTAGAAGAGGAGAACTGGAAGCACCGATTGAGAAAAGAAGGAAGGAGAAGTAGTTTTAAGTCCGTTATAGGGTTGAAAGGACAAAAATGCCCCCAGCGTGCCACTCACGTGAGTAGTTCCTAACCCCAAATAAGACGGAAAGTTAACTGAAGGACTAGGCGGGTAACGAAATAAAGTTATAGGGATTGTCCGAGTTAAAAATTCTTTCCAGTGACGAAGCGTGCAAGTAAGAGCAAACCATAGGGACCAACCGTGTAAATATAAAAGATGTTTGATAAAAAGATTTTAAAAGCTATTTTTTAATTTTGATATAAAAAAAACATGTTTTTTTTTTTTTTTTTTTTTTTTTTTTTAACTTTTGGAAAAAAGGAAGCCAAACATCTAGGTTCTTATCCCAAGTGACCTAGTTCTCTCCTCCCAATCTACTTCTCAGTTTGATTTCTTAAATCTAATTCTCTCTGATGATAATCAATGTGACGACGATAGATGAAGTTTGATTTATGATTTTTTGATTTCTGATAATCAGATTAAACGAATGTTCGATTTTCATCCCAATCCTAGCCGACATCTGAATAATCAATTAAAGGTTCTAAGTGCTGATTTCTCATTTCGATTTTGAAGTTTTTTCTGAATGTTTGATTTCTGAATAACTTAAAACCTGTTATTGTTGCTCATCCAACATTTTTTTGAGCGACTTCCTAATCCAACATTTGATTCAAATTTCTGAAAACCAAGCTATTTTATTCTGATTTCCGAATTAGGCTCGTTTATCTTATTATTTTATCCTACTGTATCTCACGCTTTCACTTTTGTTTCTAGTTTTTCAGTTCTCAAGTAAGTTTGAAATCTTTCACCTTTATGCTCTTGCAAGTAATAAATTGATTTTGATTTCATTATTGTTAATTTATTTCTCAGTTAAATAAAAAATTTCATGTTTCCAGACACCAGCGGTTACTTTGAAATTTTTGTTTTTGTTCTTCGATGATCATTCAAAACATTAAAAATTTGAAGTTATGTCATTATGGTCTAATCTTAGTTCTTTACTTCATCAAGAATTGAAGTTTTTGTTCAAAAGTGTATTTGTAAGTTTTGTTTTGTTATGTTCTTGATTGTTTGTGGTCTTTACTATATGTTGACAGAAATAGAAATGTGGGAAAAGAGCATGGTCGATGAACTACCATTTTCTACCCATTTTTGCACTAACGGTTTAATATTAAATACAAATCATACAATGTGGGTTGTTTTTCAAATGTAATATTGTAATGTCATTAGAGTACCTATAGGAGTAGATCACACCAGTAGCTTTGTGTGGTGTAATCAAAAGGCTTATCATAAATATATTAAGGCATATAGAATATCTTATTTATAGATATAAGAAGGAAAGAAGGTCTTATATATGTTGTATCTACAAAAAAAACTTTCATTGTGGTTCTCAATTGTGTTTTGGTAAAAGCTAATGAAAGAAATTAAATATTAACTACTGTTATTTGACTATAATTTTTTGCTTTTTAAGGGGCCTCATTTTTACTTTCATGTTGGACCAGCCTATGTGATGGAGTGGAGTAATTTTTGGTAGGAAATTTGAGAGGGAATTTAGTAGTGAGGTGGAGAGTTTAAGGCCAATATTGAGCAGCAGGGCGGAGGCAGAACCATATTTGATTAAAATCTTGTACAGTTGATTCTTGTTCATTGTTCATTGTATTGGTTTTTTTGTATATATATATGTTTTGGAATGAGGGTGTTTTTGCTTGCATGATTAACCACTTGTGTAGGTAGTAAACACGGATCATCTAGATTTGATTTAGCCAAACAGAGTTTATTTGTTGTTATTAAAATGATACGGAGTTTTGTGAATGCTCCTTTATCGATTGAAAGTATGCAATAAATGTATGTTTTTTTTTTTTTTTTTGTAGTCATGTTTTGGTTTGTTGTTTTTTTATGTGTCTTGTTGTAGTTGGTAGAAAATTTGGTTGCCTTGATTTGCTGGATGATAAAAGATATCCAACAAAATACTCTTGAAGCCTTTAAAACTCCATCTAATATCAACCGACTCTCACATATGTGATCAAGTGGTTCTCTAGTTCTCACAAAAAAAGTTAAGATAATCATTGGGCCCCATAAGTTATATAGAATTACAAATAATAACTACTATATCAAGGTCTTTATAACATATATGCGTCCAAGGGGAGCTCAAAATTTTGTCGGTTGGTGTATTGGTGAGCTCACATGATACTCGGTTGGAGTACATGCAAGGTTGTTAGAGCATCTCCAATGGTTAATTTATATCATGACTTAGTATTATTGTTATCTTATCATTTCATTAACTTTAACATCAAATTAAATTATAGCTCTAATGGTTAACTTATATTATGACTTAATATTATTGTCATCTCATCATTCCATTAATTTTAACCTCAAATTAAATGGCATCTCTAATGATTAACCTCTTCCAATAGTTTTTTATTTAAATATAGTTAAGTTTTTTATTTAAATATAGTTAGTCTATCCTTATCTATTTAAAATGTTTTATATAATCATCTCCATTTAATTAGTCATTTTCAAACACACCATATTTTAATACAAAATATTCTATTAAATATTATAAGTTTATATTTCATAGATAAAATGTCATTAAATATTTTATAGAATTAATTAACTAGTAAAGAAATTAATTAGTTAAAAACTAAAATATAATTAAGAGGTAAAATAAAGTATGATTAGAAAATGAGGGGGTTAAATTCACAAATGATTAAACTATATTGATCAGTGGTCAATAAAAATAAACAAAAAAGTGATATGCTCCAATAACAACAAACGTTCAATATAAATAAGTTAATTATAATAAACTCTAAAAAAAATCTCTTATTGTATATGCTCTAAGAAGTTAGTTGAGTTGGCTTTATTAGTTTTCTTCTGTATATAAGCTTCGCAGAGATTATATGCAACTTAACCTTGATCCAATAAACAAAATCTCTCAAATTTCCTGCAAAATCACTCCATCCCATCAGGGGATGTTGCTTCTTTATCATTCTTGTGAAATTTGTTAGGAAGGCTAGACAACACAAGATTCTCTTTGGTCATGGCATTATTCATACATCTTCATCCCTTGAACTCATTCACGTTGACACATGAGATCCCTATCATACAAAAGGCTACAATGTTCAATCATATTTCTTGACCAGTGTTGATGATTTTCTACCAACAGCATGGACTCGTTCGCTAAGCACAAAGAGTAATACTTTTAATGTCATCAAACGATTTATTGAGACCTTTGCAACTCAACGTGGAAAGAAACCGGAGACTCTAAGGTTGGTAGTGTGCATAAAACTAGACCTGACAATGGAGCGGGTTTTGACCCTTATCCGATCCAAACCCGCAAGAATTATATGGGTTTGGAGCGTAGTTTTTGATTCGTTTACCCGTTAACGATCCATACCCGCTAACCCTTTTATCAAATGGGTCGGGTATGGATCATCACCGATCCGCTCCATTTATAACCCGCCCCATATATATTTTAAAATTATACATTTATATTTTATACTTCTTAACGTTTAATTTTAATTACCATCAAAAGTCCAAAGGGCAAAGGCCAAAGAAAAAAAATGTTTTTACATAGGAATTGATAAGTCGGTTTCTAAACTTATAGACTTTTATCAAGAATCATAATGTCATTCAATTTATATTCATCAATAAATCGTCATATCCATTTCTAATTCAATAAATCATTGTTTAACATGAAAAAAATTGGCAATTGTTATTCGCTATCACTAAAACTGACAGTCATAAATCAATTCAAAGTTGCTGCAATAGTGATTTTTAATTCCGACTGAAATTCCTCGAGTATGTAATGTCCTTTTCTAAATCAATATTTTTATTTAAAAAATGTTATTTTAAGTATTAATATATTGTATACATTTTTATTTAAGAAATTTTATTTTAGGAATTAATTAAAATGTGTTGGATTATTTAAAAAACCTTTGGGTTACGGGGCGGGCTTGGATATTAGTTGATTCAGTGGATAAGGGTATGGATCTGATTATTTAAAACCCTGCGGGTTACAGAGCGGGTTTGAATCAGATTTTGAAATTTGTTAAAAGGATTTGGATCAAGGCTGATTCGCTCCAAACCCGCTCCATTGCCAGGTCTACATAAAACTAACTGCAGACACACGACTCAATAAATCCATGGTGGTTTTTACGTTAAGGACTTCATATTAGTAATCTAGTCTAAGATATAACAGAAATTAAGAGATTAAATAATTAATATTGGTATCTAAAGCATTCACAAGGATTTTTTTGAACTTGAAATTTCTTTAGAAATCAACAATTCAAGACTTTTACTTTGAAAAATCTTTTTGACCAGACGAGACTTTTTAGGCCACATGCACCATATGGCGATGATGTTGGAATGCCATTACAATACAACCAGAGCAAATAACAAAAGTAGAGGAAGAGATTAAAGTATGATGTCTATCGTGCTTAGTTTCTACAAATATAGTTCCAATTAAACACAAACATCGACCAGAGTTTAATCAATTCTACCATCACAACAATACTAAAAAGATCAAATAAGGGTTGTTAACAATGCAATACTGGCTTTATACATAATACCAAACCAAATCCTCCTACACCCTTTCTTCCATTAGTTACTGCACCAAAATAAACCAAAAATTAGTTTTAAAGTCAACTTAACTCCCTATTTTACTTGAAAAAGAAAAATTGTTTCTAATTTCAGAAATTGTATTTCTAATTCAACATAATATATACCATTTACAGCTAGCTCATTCAGCATTATGGGATTGATCATGCTCGATGAAATCCAACGCCTCTTCCATGGTGACAACATTGACACGACTAACACGGTTTTTATGCGTAACACCATAAATCTTGTCAGCAACTTTCACCAATTCAGACCTAAACGTTGTTGTAATAAACTGTGTGTTTGCCATATCAGCCAAACGCCGAACCATATCTACAAACAAACAAACAAACAAATTGTCAACTCCCTAAACAATATACTTACTATATTCGCAAAAAATGTTATATCGTGTCTGAGAAAAAAAGACGTAAATGCCCTCAAATCTGAAGTATGAGTGAGGGATAGGGTTATTACTTCCGACTGCTGTTCGGTATTGAGGGTCAAGTGCAGCATCGATTTCATCAAAGAGGTAAAAAGGAGCAGGATCGCATCGTTGTATGGCAAATATGAGAGCTAATGCTACCACGGTTTTTTGGCCTCCAGATAACTGCTTCATGGATTGTGTGTCGCCTTGTCCAGTAAAAGAAACCTGAAATATCAAATATATTATATTTATATTAATTCTAAACAACAGTTAACATCTAAATGATAGAATATATACACATACATACCTTCACTTTCACTCCAATGTATTTTTCAACGCGTCCCTCTCTATCAGGTAGAGGCCCATCCTCATCATAGTCATTATCAACAGGATCCCCATCCTGTTTTGATAAAAAAGATAAAAAAAAGATAAAAAAAAAAATCGCATGACCTCCTTGGACAAAAAACATAAGTAACAAAAAGCAACCTTCTTCTTCATCATGATCAAAATCCCATGACCACCTTGGACAAGTTCAGAAAATACTTCTCGAAAATGTTTAGCCACACCTTTAAATGTACGCTCTATAGATTCATCCTTACGTTGATCCAGCACTGATATAAGTTCTTTGATTTTCTGATACACAAAACACATTGTTAAATATATTTAAATTATTATGCTACTTGTGAAAATAGAAGGAAACAATATGAGGGCAAATATGTAAAATGGCAGGACTTAACGGGGAAACCTTGTTTTCCTCGCTTTCTTTGCTCTGTTTGTATTATTATGTCGAAGAAAAACATATCTAGTTTACCATTAAGGGCTTGTTTCTTTTTTTTTTTTTTCATTATGGGGCTTGTTTCTTTTTCACTTAATGAGCTCAATACACTTATGCATTGAATCTGGACAACTATATATGACTGTTTCTTTTTTACATAATCTTAAATAAAATAACTTAATGAGTTAAGGCAAAAAAAAAAATCTGGCTTAATATATTAAGACAGTAACTCTTTAGATATCTTCACTTCCTTTCACAGTAAAATTGATAAACTTGAACAAAATTAACAGACTTTGTGAAATTTGCTTTAAGAAATGTAAAGATAAAATGGTCACTTAGTCTCATGCAGATAATTTAGTCTATCTAGAAAAGAAAGAGAATTGATATATAAATCACAATATCTAGACAAGACATCTTTACCCATTCAGCCACTTTACCAATACAAGACTTAATGGGGAGGAAAAAAAAACAGCCTTCAAGTGTTGTATGAACAAAGTCTGTTTCTTTTTCTGACAGAACAAACTGTCTGAATGTGCATAAATGACTATTTTGCCCATTAGGTCCAATCCATTAAGTTAAAGTGAGGGAGGGAAATGATTAATTACCTCATCACCAGCATCAAGCTCTTGTTGTCGTTTCTGAAGTTCTTCTCTTTGATCTGTAAAGTTTGCATATTGATCGAGTGCTTTCTTGTTTACATGACTAAACTGCTTTAACTGCTCGTTGCACTTGTGCAGCATTTTATATAGTTCCTTTATGCTCTTCTTCTTGTGCCTGCAGTAATGTAATGTATTTTCACCATGTTAAAAACACAAAAAAGGAAACCACCTTAATTTACAGATTACTAAAAAAAAAAAAACTGTCACTTCAATATCCACATTTGCCATGCATTAGACTAGGACTGGTATTGGTATCTGGCCCGAGTAAAGGACGTAAATACCCTCCTCATCCTCAGTCAAAAATAGCCCTAGAAGTTTAGTTACTTTAAATAAGATGGTGAAGAGAGTAGTACATTTCAAAGGCATCTGATGATAAAGGACCCAGTTCTCTGATTTTCTTGTTGAACTCTTCTTGTTTTGCAAGCAAAATGTTTTTTCTACTAATAAGTTGTTCTGCTCTTTTATCTTCATTTTGGCGCGTCTTTTCATACTCCTCCAAACGAGCCTGCACTTGAAAGAAAATGTATTATTACCAGAGAACAGTTGAAAATCACTACATATATATCTGCAATCTTTCATTGAGAGATAGAAAATAAATTACCTTTGAATCAGCCTTCTTCTTGTTGATTTTCTTGATTTCCTTGTTGCGATCATCTATGCTTTCAGAAACTCCTGTTGATATTTGAAAAGAAAACAATATAATGCTTAGACAACGAAACCAATTAATTATGTTAGAAACTTTCCCCATTAAGAATAAGTCCTAAATTTTTTTTACATTCTCTCATTTATTTTAAGACATAGCAATGTATTTTGATTTATATGCATATTATATATAGCATTCAACTTCCATTCCTTTCTATTACAGTATTTTACTTTCAATTATATTCTTATTAAGGCCAATATTGCACTTCAAAAGTCCACCCAACTAGATTATTAGAGCATTGTACTTTGAAAAATCTATCAATATTTTTCAAAGTATAATTAATGCTGTAATAGAAAGAAATGAAAGTAAGTTGCTATTTCTTGCAATTTTACACCTTCCATTTCCTTAATTATTTTTTAAACAACATTTATCCAGACAGGCAGCAGTTATAGCGAAATAAATAAGCAGGGGCTAGAGTGAGTGGTTACTTTTGAGCTGTTTTTTCACTTCTTCAACAGCCATTTTTGCCTCTAGAAGCTCCTGCTTCTTTGCATCAACTTCACCATTTAAATTATCAGCTTCTTGAGACTGTTGAACTGCCTCCAGTTCTTGTCTCCTTCTAACAAGATTTGTTGATAGATTCGTCTCAAGCTCTGCTTTTCTTGTTTCAATCTACCAATCCATAAAAATATATATATATATATATATATATATATATATATATATTATAAAAAAATTATTAACTATTTTTTTAAATAACTCTAAGCAAAATTATTATATTAGCAAACCTCTACTCGGGTAGCTCTACTGGCTACAAGCTTTTCTTTAAGTTCTGCTATTTCAGGATTCAAACGTGAGAGCAGAGTCTTTTCCTCTGGGCTTAAATGATCAACAAGTTCTGTTCTCATTTCATCTCTTTTCATTTCAATATTATTTTTCACTTGCTCGATTTGAGTCTCCACATTTGCAAGCAACTTCCTCTGAAATTCAATCAAAAAAGTTAAAAAAAGAACAAAAAGATTGAAATAACTCATGAAGCTTAGCAATGGAAGGAAGGAGGAAACCTTCTTTTCAAGAGCTTTAGAGATGTTAAGGCTGTGCTTCTTAGCATTAGCAACTTCTTGTTTAAGCTGTTCCACTTCTGATTTCTCATGTGCCAGCTCAGCATCATCTTTCTGTTGCTCAGCAACTAATGCATTGATTTCCTTGTCTATAAGTAAGGTGAGTCAAGTCATAACAACACTGTACAAAAGACGTAAATGCCCTCATACTCATCATCAAAAACATCCCTAGAAAAAAATGTCCACTAAAGACACCTTGAGAATATATATATATGAAAAAGAAAAAGGATATCTTGAAGTTCTGATCTGACATTTTGGAGTTCATTTTCCTTTTCAGTAATTGACAAGGCATTTTGTCGAATGAGGTTCATAAACTTAAGCTTTGAACGCCTTTTATCATAAAATCCACCTGTCATACCACCCTTTTTGCTAACTTGATCACCTGTAACAAATTTAAAAAATTAACAGAAATATATAAATGAAAAAAGAAAAGCAAAAAACAAAAAAGGATAAAACAAAACCTTCAACAGTAATGCAGTCCAAACCATCAGTACGTGCAACACGAGTAGCAACATCCAAATCTCTACAAATCACTGTTCTAGCAAACACCTGAAAAAAATAAATAAAATAAAAAAACTAATATTATTATCACAGCATGAAAAACAGAAAAGGAAACATGGGAAACTGCTAACCTGAGAGAAAGCCTGCTCATAATTGGGAGAATATTTTAATTTCTTGAGAAGAGGAATCACATCAGAAGTTTTTGGATAAGTGACATGAGGAGCTTTGACACGATTAAGGGGTATAAATGTAACTCTACCACCTTTCTCTGCATTAAGGTGTCGAATTACTTGTGTTGAAATGTCATCATTTTCAACCACCACATGGAATAAGCTGCATATAAAAAAAAAAATACAAGTTTATATATAAGCAAGAAATTTTAGAAAGACAAGTGTCTAGAAAAGACTATGTGAATTGTGAAAACCTGTTTCCAGCAGTAACTTCAACAGCTGTGAATAAATTTTCATCACATTCAAGCAACTCGATAAGTGAACCAAACACTCCTGTAATGCTGTACTCTCTGCAGATTCTTCTAACTGTACTGATTCCCCTCCTTATATCCTGTTATTTTTAAGATAAAAAAAAAAAATTAATTCACTTTCATGAATATGACAGCATTCAAATCTTCTAGAAGCAAATATACATTCAATAATGATAAGTACAAATGTATTTATTAAGTATTAACATACCCCAGGAGTAGCATGATCCAAGGCTTTTTCTGCTTTCACAACTTCTGATTTAAGACGTTCGATTTCAGCTGTAATTTCACTTTCTGTTCCCCATAAAGCCCTAAAAAGGTTTTAAAAAATCAGCATCTGATACATTTAAACTGAAATACTGTTATACTCCAATAAAAACGAAAAAAGGTATACATACTTTCGCTTATCATGAAGCTCATCTCTTTTTGACTTATGTTTATTGAAACCTTTGCGATAACTAGATATTCGAGCTTCTAACGCATTTATCTCCTTTTGACGATTTTTGACATGTTCTTCTTGTGCTTCCATATCTCTCTCAAGTTTACTGATTTCATCATTCAGTAGATTCTCCTATTATAATATAACAAAAGGAAACCGGTTTATAGTTAAGATCTCACAAACATTATTTCCATTCATGTATATGTATATGTATATATGTAATGTAATGATTATACATACCTGTTTCTCATTTGAGGACAAAACCTTGTTATACTTATCAATATCTTTTTGTAGCCATTCATCACGTGCAGCTTTAGAACGAAATTGTGTTGCACGACCTTGTTTCTGATAGAGTACACTCAGCTGCTTTTCTTTTTTCATAATTCTGTCAGAAAAACAAATCAAGACCAAATAAAAAAGTCAAGAGAGAAATTAAGAAGAAACACTAAAAAGTCAAACAGAAAAAGGAAAGTATGAAGAAATACTCTTTGGTGATGTCCTCTTCTGCTTTAACTTGTTTGTCATATAAAGGTTTGGTTTTGTTTAACTCTGATGTGGATTCTTTGATTTCTCTCTGAAGAACCTCGAGCTGCTTTCCAGCTTCATCCTACACGTAAAATTTTATATTAAAAAAGTAGAACAGCTTCCTGAAATATCCACAAGTTCTTCCACATCCTTGAATTTTGTATAAAATTATATGTGAAGTGAATTAAACTGTTATAAACTACTTAAGATATTGACTTTACAAAAGTGACTTTTATGATGAGATAGGTCTCAGTTCGTATTGTTCTTATTTCTTTACTTTAGGGTTAAATGCAAGAAATAGAGATGTGCTTTCAATTATTTATTTATTATAATGCCCTAATAAGAAACAAATTGGATGTACAATGCTACAATTAGGTAGATTATCCAAAGAACAATGCCTCTTTAATAAATAAATAAAAAGTTACTCTAGTGTAGTAGAAAGAACAATAGAATTTATAGGTCTCTACTATCTCTTTTTCTTTTAATCTACAATGAAATGCAAGAAATTGCAGTGTACTTTCATTGATCTGTTTATTATAACATATTAACATTAACATCATACTTAATCTTTTCCTATTACAGCATTGTATTTTGAAAAATCTACCCAATTATAGCAATGTCATCCATATGAGAAGCCTTTTTCACTGCTATAATTGGGTATATTTCTTAAATTCAGTTGTCATAATAAGAAAAAGATTGAAAGTAGAAGGCTATAATTGGGTAGATTTTAAAGAACATCGCATTAGTAAGAATAAAAAATCAATCCTTTAATAGAAATAAATGAGCATAAGATGCTATAATCCACAAATAAATGAAAGTACTTTGCTATTTCTTGAATTTAGCCCTATAATCTATGTGAAGTGTTTATGAAGTTAAAATAATACCTTTGCTTTACTACTCCCAATGATTTTCTCTTCAAGGTCTTTCACATCAAGCTCAACCTCAGTGTGCTTTTTAACAGCTACTGTTCGTTGTTTCTCTATTGTCTGTTTCTCTCTAGTCAAACCCTGAACTTCTCTGGTCAAATCTTTAAAAGACTTGTCTAATTTCTTTACTTCTTCCTCTTCTTCTACAGATGCATTATACTTCCTAACTAACTCCTCAGATATAGCATTTCTCTCCTCATCCACCTGGCATCAAATGAGACATGTTTATACAACTACAAATCCAAATAAAATAAGAAAGAAAAGAAAAGAAAAGGATTTACCTCAACCAATTCCTTTCGTGCATCATTAAGTTCTTTATCATAAATGGTGTATTCTAGAGACTTCCTCTGTTTATCAAGCTGTTGATACTTTTTCAACTCTGCTTTCTCTTCATCCAGCTCTCTTAATCTCTCATCCAAGTATTGCACAACTTGAATTATCTGGTTTCTCTTGTTTCCTGATTATATACAAAATTCAAGAAAAAGCATCTGGTATATGAAAAGTATAAAATTCAAAACAATAACTTGCCAGTTTCTTGCATGATTTTCAAGCTTTCACGCCTTCTCTCTTCATAAACTCGGGTCCCACCAATTTCCTTCAGTAGATCAAGTCGTTCAGCATCTTTCATCAAAGTCAATGATGCAATCTACAATAAACTCATGGGAATTATTTATTATCAACAAACTTAATTATATACAAATCAAAATCAAACAAAGGAGATGCCATATTATTGCCTACCTTCCCCTGTTGCACAACATAATATGGATTGGAACGGGAGAACCCTGCACTTTCTAGAAGATTCATAACTTCAGTTTTCCTGCAATTTTGTTGTTAAAACACTTATTAATATTAAGGGTAGAAGTGGAAAGACTGTTATTCATATTGTGGTACTCACGTGATATGCTTCCCATCAAGAAAATATTCATCCTTTTTTGTCCCGATTGTTCTTCGTAGATGCACCTCCTCTTTATCAACCTTTAAGTGGTAGAAAAGAATTCAGCAGCCAAAATAGAAATTAGGGAAAATGTTTTATTAAGTTCATAAGTAGGTGATGAAGATTTACTGGGATGCGATTGTCAGAGTTATCAAATACAATCTCAACAAAAGCTGAGAGAACTTGGTGTCCTGCTCCTTCCTGAGAAATGTTAATATAAAAAGTGGTGATTAACTTATCAAAAACCAATTAATATATGATTAATTGATAGGTCATAAAAACATAAGCAAGGAGCATACATGGAGGAAGGCGTGTTTATCTTCATTACGTAGGTTATGAAAGAGGTCGCTTATCACAAAACGAATTGCTTCAGGAATAAATTAAGTAAGTTAGAATGTAATTCTCAATTAGTTAGAAATTAGATGATTGAAATATTATGCTACACATACCTGAAAAGAAGTTTGATTTGCCAGATCCATTTGCACCAACTGCAATATATGAACAAACAGTATTTTATGAGCATAAGAAGTAAAGATAAATATGAATGAACAGCATATAAGCATAACAGAAAAAATGAATGAATATCATTACCAACACAGTTAACTTTTGGACTGAAATCATCAGTTGCAACTTGTTCTTTGTAGCTCTTAAACCCTTCGATGATGACCTTCAGTATAACCCACACATAAATGTCAAAATCAAGATGAGAAAAGCGGAAAGAATAAGTCAAAAAAGAGGAAAACCAAAAGAGGTCAAAGGATCTAGGACAATTACCTGCTTTATGTACATTTTGATAAACCTAGCTTGTTTGAACCTACACATAATCATATTGAAAAGGGCATCAGTGTAAAAAAAACATAACTAATATGAAAACCCAGCCTAATAGTGGAAGCAAGAAGTAAACTGGAAGTGCCTGCTTGACACAGTGAGTTTTTGACAATGACAGCCTTGAGAGTGAGAATAGAAGATAATGAGAAACTCAAATTCGTTCCAACCCTGATTGTATATTTGTAATCAATGGACAATGGATAACTTTATAAAGAAAACTAACCCTAAAATCGGCTATTAATCCTAATAGATAATCTTATGATTAATGGAAAACTCAATTACTCAAAACTGGAAAGTGGAAACATCGCACATACCGTTTTAGTTCTTGTCTTCTTGACAGCCTTGAAGTTTTGAGTCTTTTAAAGTTTGAACAGTCAACAATGGAGAATCAGAGGACAGAGAAAGAATCAGATTGAGAAGCCGAAGGTATTTTTCAGAGAATGGACAATCAATCAGAGAATGGAGAAGGAATAGAAGAAAAAGAAGTGAAGAACAATAGGTATTATTCAGAATCAGTTTTCAAGAATCGATTATCAGAAAATGAGAAGGAAGAAGAACTGTCGCTCACTTGTAAGAATCGAGATTTTCAATTTTGGCTGATGATTTTTGTGGTCTGCGTGACTATGAAAGGAGAAGAAAGAATCGAGATCTGCTAAAGTATCTTGTGGTAAGTAGGCCCTTTTAGAATTAGGGCCCTAAGCCCTAACTTAGTTATGAATAAGGTAAGGCCGGCCCTCAAAGCATGAATGAGGGTATGAACAAATCTCGATGTCTATGTATGATATTATCAAACAATAGCAACCAGTCAAATTCAATATGTTTTCATTTCAGCTTCAAGTTCTTCAGGATACAAAATCAAGCACACAGCAAAACTATGTAGAAGAATTGGATTACATAGCATCTGGACTCAATTCATACTAAATTTTGCAAAAGATCATCTAAAAAACTACCATAATGGCAAAATTTTGTACTCAGAAGTGCGTAAACATCCTGAATCAAATCACAAACACTACCATGTAAACCCTCGCTACAGAAGACATATATTTGCACTTCATTCAGCAAAAATGATTGTAGTAAAACGTTATCTAAATAACCTGGATCTACCAAAAAAAACGTACAGTACTATTAAAATTGCAAAGTAACCTTTCCGTCAGACAGCAACGTCGCCAATAGCAACCTCTTTCAAGCATACAACAAGAAAAAAACACGCACTTAACTCAGCAGAGACGATTAAAATGCCATGATCAATTGTGCGAAAAAAATTATGTAGAATAACACGGACCAAACAACAAAATAAGTATGTAGAGAACCCTTATACAATGCGAAAGTGGCGCACCAAATTTAACAGATACAACCAAAAATGCCCTAGTTTAAACATATAATACTCAAAAATCGACTGAAAGTAACCGGATCAAACAGGTGAGCAATTAATTCTTCTAACTATACATTTTGCCCTAGTTTTGCTCTAGATTTAGTAATCAGAAGTATTAGACTGAATGTTTACGAATAAATTGCGTGAGAAAAGGCAAACTTACTCAGGCAAAGAGAAAACGTTCTTCGAAGCTTACTGTTCCGGCGAGTAACCGTCGCACACTTGGGAGTATTAGCAGTGACAGTGTCGACTCAGCAAGTCGCTTGCTCCATTTCTCTTTCTATTTTCCCTCCCTTTGGTGTTCGCCGAATTGAGCGCAGTTCTGTAGGTCTACGCGTATTTAGAGGTTGTTTGGGATTTATTTTGAACAAAATGACTTTTTTAAGGATTGACTTTATGGTAACAATTCTCAACACCCTGCTAAAAAAAAAAGAAATAGGTCGGTAAGGTTTTGAAAACCACACGAGTTATAATATTAGTCGATAAGGTTTTACAGTTTTACGAGTTTGATGGTTCAACTGGTCAGTTGGATTGGTCTCAAATATCAAACGATGTTATAACATTTAAAGTAAATTACACAAATCGTCTCCTGTAGATGTTTCAAAACGCACGTTCAGTTTCTATTTTCAAAAATTAACTTGAACCATCAATGAGTTTGTTTTTTCTTGCACGTTTAGTCCATCCATACATAAAAAAAACTATTCTGTCTTTAACATTTTCTTTTTAAATTTTTTTTATTCATTTAATATTTTTATATTAAAAACAAAAGAAAAAAAAATATTTTCACTCTCGTTCCCCCTTTTCTTTCCCAAGTCTACATTTTGTAACACATAAAATTTCAAACCAAATTTTTTCAATATTAAATTACCCAAAATATTGTTCATAAACCAAATCATCGGAAAAACACAAGTATCAAATACAAATCATCATCACAAAATGTCTAGTAACAAATCTCCCAATGAGTGTGTACAATCAGACCTGCGCCTTCATGAGATCCTCAAAAGTACCCGAAACACGTATAATCAATAACTGTAAGCACGAAACTTAATGAGTTCCCCAAGATATCACATACAATACAACATAAATAAACAGTTATGGGTTATCAGCAACTCTGGGGACTAGGGGTGTCTAAAAAAACCGCAAAACCAAAAAACCGAACCGATCCGGTCAATCTGAAACCGAAAAAACTGAAACCGAAAAAACTGAAACCGAAATAAACCGGAACCGAAAAAAACTGAAACCGAACAAACCGGGTACATACGGGTCGGTTTCGGTTTTTATATTTAGATATTCGCGGATACCCGAACCGAACCGTCATATATATATATATATATATATATATATATATATATATATATATATATATATAATAAAAAAAGAATTGTGTTTCAGATTTAAATTGAAATTTTAAACCAATGTCACAGAGTAGCATAAATCACGTTTATATGTTTTTTATCAACTCTAACTTGTTTATCAAATGTATATTTTATGTCTATGTACTTATTCATAAAATGTATATTTTATCATATTCATAAAATGTATGTTTTTATGCCTAAGAGTTGAATTTTTTATTTTTATTTTTGTGAGTTTTTGGTTTTTATAAAGAAATGATTGAAATAAAAATAGTAGTCTCGATTGATTATTATTTTTTATATTTAATGGATACCCGTGAACCGAACCGTGGTTACCCGCCTTTATACTGTAACATCCATAAAATTTACGCTAAATTTAAACTTTTAACACTAACAAAATAGTCAAATAGTAATTGTTTTTA
This sequence comes from Lactuca serriola, assembly GCF_051521515.1. Taxonomy (NCBI): domain Eukaryota; kingdom Viridiplantae; phylum Streptophyta; class Magnoliopsida; order Asterales; family Asteraceae; genus Lactuca; species Lactuca serriola. Next base: position 68,861,627 of record NC_136409.1, on the reverse strand, counting down.
CAAAACATTTCCAACTCTTTATCATCAGAGTGGCCCAAATAGATCATAAGGATGAGGAGCGGTACGGTCACGCCTTTGCCTTCCCCCGCTCTCCTGAAGTACCTGAAACAATAAACTGAAAACTGTAAGCCCGAGGGCTTAGTGAGTTACCCCCAAAATACAAATACCACACTAGCAGAAACCAAAGCCATAACGATCAATCAAACAGCCTACATATTGGGCCATCGGTCGGACTGGTCCGCCCTACTGGGCCTACAGTCTATCTGAATCTATCCGGAGCCTTCGGCATGACTGGTGCGCCGCGTGGGCCTACAGTCTCCTTGGACCGCTCAGAGGGTGTGTTGGCCTTCAGCACAAAGCAGGACCGCCTCAACCCAACCAACCAGCATCTAACCATGTATGCATACTATCATATACTGGCACATACACATAGCAAACATATATATCTCAATTACCATCAATCATAGAGTTTCACTTGTAACTAGAGCATCGACCTAACAGGCCACTAACATACCAATCCTTACGGATCATAAAAGCATATCATACTATATATCCTGATTTCGATCTAACAGATCAGAATCATATGTAGCATACCATGACAACCGATCTAACCAATCTCTAGCATAACAACCATCATAAACAGGATGAATTCTAACATAGCAATCACATGACACCCATCCTAAACCAGGATGAAATCTAACATGGCAATAACAAAGCAACCATCCTAGACCAGGATGTAAATCATAAAGGGTCGGCCTTGGTGTCGTAGACCCTATCGATATAGTGAGGATAACTCACCTTGCAGATGTCGATTCGAATGCAAACTCCAGCTATCGGATCACTTGACACCGGCTCCACCACCTATAACCATAACACAATATACTCATAAGTTCTCACTCTTATGAGACACCCCATAACCTCTTAGTGATTCCTGATCAAGGTCAAAATCCTTAGTCAAGGTCAACAGTCCATGTTGACCTCAACTCGCCGAGTACACTCGGCCACTCGCCGATTCCATGGAACACATTCCAACTCGTCGAGTCATCGGAGTGACTCGTCGAGTTCCTTCGAATCCTGATCAATCCTTAAGGCCACCCGTCGAGTTTCCCCCTTGCCACTCAACGGGTAAACACGCATGCATATCCTAGGGAAAAGCCATCCGACTCACCGAGTTGTTCTTCAACTCGTCGAGTTTTATGGTGATCTTCATCGAACTCGTTGAGTTGTTCATCCAACTCGCCGAGTTCAATGACCATCTTCATGTGACTTGTCGAGTTCATTCTGGCGACTCGCCGAGTCCATCCAGTCCTCTTTCCATACAGACTTGTTTTGAGCCATGCAGCGGCTCCAAATCACAGATCCAAGCTTCTAGGGCATACTTACAATGTAAAGTTGTAAACTTTACGTGCATGCATGGTTATAAAGGCTCCAAATGTTTATTTTAAGTTCTTAATGGAGCTTCTAGTCCAAGAGGGACTCCCACCACAACCAATACAACAACTTTATGACTCTAGCATCCAAGGAGGGTCCAGATCTGAAGTTACAACTTCAGATCTAGCCCATAGCTCAACATCCCAACTTGAAAATCCATAAAAAGCCCTAGAACTCAACAAAAGGGAAGAAAAGGAAGTAAGAATGGCACTTTGATACCTTCAAACGATGCTAGCTGATGCAAAACCCGTTTCCCACTCCTTTCTTGCTTCAATTTCCTTTGCACTCTTAGCTTCCTTCCTCCAAGATCCTCTTTTCCAAGCTTCAAACCCACAACAAAGCACACACACACGAATTAGGGTTTCAAGGGCTCTTAAAGACTGTAAGGAGGCTGAGGCTCCTTTAAATAGCGGTGCAAACCCCATGATTTAGGGTTTCATCTGCCAGCTCCTACTCACCGAGTCCCAATAGTGGACTTGCCGAGTAGGTCAATAAACACATGTTCTCACCCCGCTGCTACTCGACGAGTAGGTCGACCAACTCGTCGAGTAGAGCTTCATCCCTAAATTCTTAATTAATTAATACCTGAGGATCGTGGCGTTACAATTCTCCCCCACTTGAACTAAACTTCGCCCTCGAAGTCCGCTTAAGAAAACAATGTCGGGTAATGCTCGCGCATTTCCGCTTCCGGCTCCACGTCCACTCGGATCCCCTCCGATGTTCCCACTGCACCTTTACTAAAGGTATTTCCTTGTTCCGCAGAATCTTCTTCTTCCTTTCCAAAATAGCTACAGGCCTCTCCACATAGTTCAGGCGCTCATCGACCTGAATGTCATCCAACGATACCACCGCCTCCTGGTCCATGATGCACTTTCGCAATTGCGAAACATGAAATGTGTTGCGGATCCGGCTAAGTTCCTCCGGAAGCTCTAGCCTATAAGCCACCCTGCCAACCCTGGCAATAATCCTGAACGACCCGATGTATCGGGGACCCAATTTTCCCCTCTTCCTAAAACAGATCACACCCTTCCAGGGTGAAACCTTCAGGAGAACCATGTCCCCCACCTGAAATTCCAACTCAGATCGGCGTCGATCAACATAACTCTTCTGTCAAATCTGAGCGGTCTGCAACCGCTGTCTAATCTGTTGTATCTTCTTGGTAGTTTGCATAACTACCTCTGTCCGACCCATCACCATGTGCCCAACCTCGCCCCAACAGACTGGGGTCCTACACTTCTGCCCATACAACAACTCGAAAGGCGGGGCGCCAATACTGGAATGATAGCTGTTGTTGTAGGCGAACTCTGCAAGCGGTAGGTGGGAATCCCAACTCCCACCGAAATCAATGACGCACGCCCTCAACATATCTTCGAGGGTCTGAATGGTCCGCTCACTCTGCCCATCCGTCTGTGGATGGAACATTGTACTAAAATGCAGCCTCGTACCTAGTTCCTCGTGGAACTTCTGCCAAAAACGGGAAGTAAATCGGACATCCCGATCGAAAACTATGGAAACTGGAACCCCGTGGCGAGAGACAATCTCGCGGACGTATAGGTCGGCCAACTTCTCCGCCGACGAACTCTCCCGTATAGCTAGGAAATGGGCACTCTTGGTCAATCGATCCATGATGACCCATATAGCGTCGAATCCCCTTGTCGTTCTTGGCAATTTCGTGATGAAATCCAACGCGATCCGTTCCCATTTCCACATGGGAATTTCCAGAGGCTGCAACTTACCATGCAGCCTCTAGTGCTTGGCCTTGACCATCCTGCAGGTCAAGCACCTCTCAACGTACCCAACGATATCTCGCTTCATACCAGGCCACCAATAACTCAAACTCAAATCACGGTACATCTTGGTAGCCCCTAGGTGAATAGAAAAATGAGACTTATGAGTCTCCTCCATCACTGTCTGCCTAACTCCTTCGGTCATCGGAACCCAAACCCGACCATATCGGGTCAATAGCCCGCGACTATCCTGAACAAACCGGGCGCTTTTGCCCTTAATCCTTTCCAATTTCCAGTTCTCCGGTTTCATACCCTCGATCTGAGCATCCCTAACCAAACCCACCAGCGGGGAATCCACCGCTATCCTCATACATATGGCTGGGGTAGAAGACCCAACTGACTTGCGGCTCAGAGCATCCGCAACCACATTCGCTTTACCAGGATGGTAAAGGATGTCGCAATCATAGTCCTTAACTACATCCAGCCACCTGCGCTGCCTCATATTCAAGTTCGACTGATCCATTATGTGCCTCAAACTCTTGTGATCCGTGTATATGGTACAACGAACCTCGTACAGATAGTGCCTCTAAATCTTGAGAGCGAAGACCACCGCTACCAGCTCAAGATCGTGGGTGGGGTATCTTGTCTCGGGGAGTGTCAACACTGGCGCCTCGCATAACCGCTGCCGGAGGGTCTCAAACGCCCTCTGCTGCTTTGGGCCCCACCAGAAATCCATTCCCTTCCTCGTTAGACGAGTGAGGGGTACGACAACCTTGGAGAAATCACGAATGAATCTCCGATAATACCCTGCTAATCCCAGAAAACTCCTGATGTCTGAGGGACATCTCGGAGTCTCCCACGGCATAATTGCCCCCACCTTGGCCGGATCGACCAAAATCCCATCCTGGTTAACAAGATGTCCAAGGAACTGAACCTCTCGCAACCAGAACTCACACTTCGAGAACTTGGCATAAAGCCGTTCTCGTCGCAGCACCTCCAACAGCTCCCTGAGGTGCTCCTCATGCTGCTCTCGGGTCTTGGAATACACCAAGATGTCATCTATAAACACAATGACCGAGCGATCGAGCATCGGTCTGCAGACTCGGTTCATCACATCCATGAATATTGCTGGCGTGTTGGTGAGTCCAAACGACATCACCACGAACTCGTAATGACCATAACGAGTCCGAAACGCATTATTCTCCACGTCTTCCTCCCTCACCCTGACTTGGTGGTATCCTGATCTCAAATCGATCTTGGAAAACCAAGATGCACCCTGTAACTGGTCGAAAAGATCATCTATCCTCGGGAGCGGATAACGGTTCTTCACCGTTAACTTATTCAGCTCCCTATAGTCAATGCACATCCTGTGCGAACCATCCTTCTTCCTGACGAAGAGGATCGGTGCTCCCCAGGGTGAGCTACTCGGACGAATGAACTGCTTACCCAGCAGTTCCTGCAGCTGAGATGATAGCTCCTGCATCTCTGGCGGTGCCAAACGGTACGACGCCTTGGCAATTGGGGCCGCACCTGGCACTAGATCAATCCTAAACTCAACCTGCCTCACCGGAGGCACTCCGGGTAACTCCTCCAGAAACACATCAGCAAACTCTCTAACCACATGAACCTCTGAAACTGAGAGCTGCTCTCTAACCCGTGTATCTACCACATACGCCAAATAACCGGCACACCCGTGCTAAATATACCGTCGAGCCCTGGCCTCCAAACAAAACCCTGATCCCGACCTGGTGCCCTCACCATATACTACCAGTTCTCCCCCACTTGGTGTTCGAATCACTACCCGCTGTCCTTCACAGTCGATCATGGCGCCAAAACGGCTAAGCCAATCCATTCCTACGATCACGCATACATCACACATGGGGATAGGAATCAAATCTATCAAGAAAGACACCTCGAAAATCTCCAACTCGCATCCTCGGTAGACCGAAGAAGCAGAAACCCCATGCTCGTTGGCGATCTAAACTCGCAACGGACACTCAAGATCATCTATCAGCACACTGAACCCTCTATAGAAGGTCTAAGATATGAACGACCGACTCGCTCCTGAGTCAAATAAAACCAAAGCAGGCAAAGAATTTACTAAAAACGTACCAGCAACCACATCTGGTGCTGCCTTGGCCTCCTCGGCCGTGAGCTTGAAGGCGCAACCCTGAGCCTTCGGAGGCTGCATCTTGACTGGCCTCCCATCTCCAATCCTCACAGTAGCTGGCGCGGCACCCTGCGCCGGCTTGGCGGCGAGCTGCGGACAGTTGGTCTTCACATGACCAACCTGACGACAATGGAATCAAATCCTCATATCTGCTGGAGGGGCGGACTAACAACAGTCCCTGGCATAGTGCCCCTCCTTGCCACATTTGTGGCACCCACCTCCTGCTCGACAAACCCCTGAATGAGCCTTGCCACACTTTCCACAAGTGCGGCTCTAATGACCCCTGGACCGTGTATCAGTGGTTTTAGACCGCTTAGGCGCCGGCTGAGACTGTGTCGGTGCCTGATGTTGCTCCTTCAGTTGCAGCTCTATCTCCAACTCACGCCGCCGCACGGCTTCCTGAAGATCCAGAAGGGTATCGCAACGCTGTGTAGCCACAAACTGTCGTATAGCCGTCTTAAGCATACTCAGATAACGGGTCATCTGAGATTGCTCCGACGCAAACTCCGGGCAAAACATAGCCCTCTCCGTGAACATCCGGATAATCTCCATCACTGACTCCTGAGCAAGCCGCTCCCGTTCCACGAGCGGAACGTAGCGGGTGCGAAACATATCCCAGAACTGCTCCCAGGTAATAGCAGACCTCTGATCATCAGTATACAACCCAGTCATCAGCCTCCACCGGTCCTTCGCCCCAAGCCTCAGCAGGTTCAGGGCACACCTGACCTTCTGGTCAGCAGGGCATGAACACGTGAAGAAATATCCCTCCACGTCAGATAACCACCTCATCGCCCGAATAGCATCCTGTGTACCATCAAATGTCAGGGGCTTCGTATTGTCGAAGTCTCGGTACTGGAAAGCCCTGCCGGCTCTTCCTCCTCCAACCCCTGCAGCAGTTAAAGCCGAAGTGGCTGCAGCGGCAGCAGTCTCTGCTAGAGCGGCATACCGCTCATCAAAATACTCGACCATCGCGGTCTTAATCGACCCAAACATCCCTGGCAGCTGCGCTCGGAACGCAGTAGCAATCTCGTCATGCATGATCTCCCGAATCTGGGCATCCAACTCCTCAATCCCTATCTGAACCACGGGCTTAGGTGCTACCAACACCTCCAATCCTCCGTCTCCTGACCTTGATCCTGATCCTGATCCGGATCCAGATCCCGAAGCAACACGTCTCGTCACCACCATACTGCAAACACACTCAATGACTCGGACAAATCATAAAATGACGGAAGACCAATTACCCTCAATCCCTAGGGGTTGTAACTGTTGGATAAGGTGTCTAAGTCGATAACTATTTCGGGCTTGTACTTGACTCGACCCGGCATGGTCCATTTGGGTTGCATGGCACCATGCAATTGGATAGACTAAATGAGAGAAATAACACTTGGAGATTATTAATATATTATAAGTTCTAATATATTAATAATATTATTTGATTAGTTGATCAAAGAATTAATTTAGAATTAATTAAGTGATCAAAGGATAACTAATTAAATATATGGGTTGATTATGTAAATAATTCATATCTTGTATAGTGGGCTAAGAGGCTCCATGGATTATCAAGTTGGGTTCTACCCATAGGATGCTCCATGGATGCTCCATGGGAGTTACAAACCCATGGGTCATGGAAATGAAGAGTCATGACACATTAGGGTTTACATGGTGTAACCCTAGATGTGCCAACACTATATAAGAGTCCCATTCTCCACAAAATTTGCAGCACAAGTTGAACACTAAGAAACTAGAGGGCTTGGCCGATTTTGAGAAGTGTGTGTTATCTCAAGAGTCTTTCCAAGAGCATTTGGTGTTGTGTGAAGCATTTGAGGCATCACACTTGGGGTGCTAGGCTCACAAGGTTTCAAGGAACACAAGCAACAACAAGGTAAGTTATTCTATCTATGATTCAAGTTAAAATTGTTCCCCATGTATGCTAGATAGGAATATAACCTTGGAATTCAACTTTGCATGATAATTAGACAAACATAGATCCAAGGTTATTAGGGTTGCATGTACACTTAGGAAGTGTTAGAATGCTCAAAACCCTTCAGTGGTATCAGAGCCTAGGCTTGTTTGTTTGTTATTTGTGCTTAAAAGTTGAAGAAAGTCGAAAATGTTGCTGTCTGACTGATGGACTCGGCGAGTCCATGGGGAGGACTCGTCGAGTTCATGTGTATCTTCAACCTACTCGGCGAGTAGGTTTATGCACTCGGCGAGTAGGGTCGACAGAGTGCTGAATTTCGACTTGAGTTGCTGGAAATGGATTAGAATCATTACCCTAAAATGTTTTGGTACTTGAAAACTTATTTTAGAAGGTGTAATGTCTGTTCTAACTCATTTACAACAACAAGTTATCAAAATTACAAAGATTAAATGTGATTTTGATTCTTGAAAGTGTTCATATTCATATTCTTGTTCTTATGATGTTTAGATGATCATAGGAATTATTTGTAACCTATGTGGTAGATTAATTCATGATCATAATGTGTTTTAATGGAGTCCATAACTTGTCCTCAAGTTATGGAAAACCAAAAGTCTCTTGGGTTAAAAACCATTAAAAGAACACAAGAGTTAGGAAAAATGAAAAGTCCTCATTTTATTACTCTAATAAACTCATAAGTTACAAGAAATGAAAAGTTTTGAAAGTTTACAAAACTTGCCCTCAAGTTTTGGAACAAGTAAAGTTAAGTTAAAACTTTAGTTCCAACCCCTAGAATTTTAAAAGTTAAAATTCAACCCTTATACTTATATTATTATGATTTAATAATTATATATATATGTATAAGAGCAAAGTCGTCTTACCGCTAGTACGCCTCATTCACGAAGCCGGTCTATAAGGTGGGTATAAGGTTGTTGCCTATAAAATGGTGACTTAATGGGTGTCCACTCTCACCCACCGCTTGCTTGATCGGTGGAGGGTCGTTAGCCGAACGGGTAAGACAAGGACTTATTAATTCTCATTCAAAGTATGATGAATATTATAAAGTAACTAAATGTTTTATTAAATTCCCAATCTTAGTTACTTTAGGAAAAATGTGAATAAGGTGCTATTCCATGAAATTACACTTTACACTTTGATTAAGTCGTTGGTGGAGCGTGTGTGGTTAACCGGCACACTAACTTGGACTTAACAAGGTAGGTAAAGGGTGACTTAGGGTTTATTATAGTATCGATGGAGCGTGTGTGGTTAACCGGCACATCGATTGAGTGATAAACTTTAAGGGTACCAAGTGATTTGCATGGTTACTTCACACCTCGTTTTGTGATCCTCGGTATCCCAGTCACAAAACTTGGAGGGCACACTCGAGATTGAAACATGCCTTTGAAAAGTTCATTGAATCTCAAAGAATCTAGGAATTTCTAAGAACCATTCAAAAACCTAATACTAAAATATTGCGGTTTTCGTGGTGGAAATTGGTGAATCGTCATTCACCTACCTTTCAAATATGATATAGCTTAGATTACGGCATACCTCTTCTAAGTTATATTATATTGTGATTGGATCCTAGCCTCAATACTACATTTGGGTGTTATATTAAGGACTCTCTTATATCTAAACTAATCTTGTCCTCTTTCCTTCAGATGTCTTTCAACAATGCTTCTGGCTCTAATCCTAATGGCTCCTTTACCCTTATGAACTTGTGTGGGAAAGTCACCTTTGATGGATCCAACTTCAATGAGTGGATCAGAAACATCAGGATGATTACCCGCTACGAGGACAAAGAATATGTCCTTGACAAGGAGCTTAAGGAGATTAATGAGTCCACTGCAACTCCTCAGGAGATCGCTGAGTTTCGGGCACATGAAAGGGATGCTACGAAAGTAGCTTGCATCATGATGGCCACGATGACAGCAGAACTCCAAAAGTCTTATGAGGATTTCTACCCTTATGACATGCACCAAGATTTGATGGAAAGATACCATCAAAGTGCAAGACAAGAGAGGTATGAAATCATCTGCTCCATGATAACAACCATGATGAAGGACGGGGAATCCGTCACGAGCCACATGCAGAAAATGCAAAGGTATGTGGATCGTTTGCTGAAGCTTAATGTGAACTTCCCGGAGGATCTTGCAATAGATATTATTTTGCATTCCTTACCATCGTGCTATGATCAATTCCGCATGACATATCACATGAACAAGGAAGAAGTCACCCTCAGCAAACTTCAGGGACTTCTCAAGACCGCAGAATCAGGTCTTAAGGGGAAGTCGGTTGCTATCACTCCTACTCAAAACTCTACTCCGGTTTTGGCAATCGGGAAAAGTCGAGGGAGGAAGAGAAAGAGCTCTTCTAAGGGTACCAAGGCTCGGACCCTTGATGGCTCTTCTTCAAGTGGAACCAAGAAAGGTTTCATTACTCCTTCTTCTGACCCAAAAGAGGCTGAATGCTTCTATTGCCATGAAAAAGCTCATTGGAAGCGGAACTGCCCAAAATACCAGCAAGATGTGAAGGATGGGAAAGTTAAACCCAACCATGCAGGTATTTACACTATCATTTCTAATAACTCACCCCATTCTAATTCTTGGGTCCTTGATACCGGTTGTGGTATTCATATTTGTTGTGACTTGCAGGGACTAAGAAGAAGTGAGGATGTGGAGCAAGGAAGGATAAACTTGATCATGGGGAATAGGAAAGCTATACCTGTTACCAAGATTGGAGTTTATACTTTATCGCTAAGTAGTGGGTTTAGTTTAGATTTGAATAAGTGTTGTTATTCGCCAGGAATGGCAAGAAATATTATTTCCTTTCATGCTTTGTACAAACAAGGGTTTACCTTTTCATTTAATAATGAAGTTGGTTCTATTGATGCTTTCTTTAATAATATTCTTTATTTTAAAGCATTACCTTGTGATGGTGTGTATGAAGCTGTATCTGTTGTTGATAACTTAGGAAATAATGTTTTGTGTATTGATTCTACTAATAATAACTTGGATAAAGCATCCTTATGGCATTGTCGTCTTGGACATATAAGCAAGAAACGCATAGGCCAACTCCAAAAGGATGGAGTCTTGGAGTCGTTTGACCTAAAGTCAGATGATAGTTGCGAATCATGCTTACTTGGAAAAATGACAAAGTCACCCTTCACAGGTTCGTGTGAGAGGGGTGAAGGTTTGTTGGACCTTATACACACGGATGTGTGTGGACCATTCAAACATGCCACAAGGGATGCTAATCGTTATTATTTGACTTTTACTGATGATTATAGTAGATATGGATATGTCTACTTGATCAAGCATAAGTCAGAGACTTTCGAGAGGTTTAAGGAATTTAAACAGGAAGTCGAGAATCAATTGGGCAGGAACATTAAGATGCTTCGATCCGATCGTGGTGGTGAGTATCTTAGTTCAGAGTTCCTCGACTATCTAAGGGAATGTGGGATAGTCTCACAATTGACACCTCCCAGGACACCACAGTTGAATGGTGTGGCTGAGAGGCGTAATCGAACCTTGTTAGATATGGTTCGTTCCATGATGAGTCGAGCTACGCTACCAATCTCATTCTGGGGGTATGCCTTAGAGACTGCCGCCCATATTCTTAATCTAGTCCCTACAAAGAAAGTTGCCAAAACTCCTCACGAGATGTGGACTGGTAAAGTACCTAAACTAGACCACATCAAGATTTGGGGTTGCGAGGCTTTCGTGAGACGCGAGACTCATGATAAGCTCGAACCTCGAAGCGAGAGGTGTATTTTCATCGGTTACCCACAGCGATCCTTTGGTTACCTCTTCTACAGACCTAGTGACAATGTGGTCTTTGTAGCAAGAAGAGGAGTCTTTCGAGAGAGAGAATTTATAAGCCAAGGAGACAGTGGGAGACAAATTGATCTTGAAGAAATTCGAGAATCAAGCGGTGAAGGAACTTCAAACTCTAGCCCTCAACCTGAGGATGAAACTCCTGTTGAGCCAATTGACAAGTCTGTACCTCTGAGACGTTCCACGAGAGTTAGGAGTGCACCTGAGCATTACTATGGATTCCATATTACTGCAGAAGGTGAGACACTTATTAGTGATGAGACACTAGTAAGTCAAGATGACCCTAACAGCTACGAGGAAGCCATGGCAGGCCCCGAGTCTGCTAAATGGAAAGAGGCTATGGATAGCGAGATACAATCCATGTATGACAATCAAGTCTGGAACTTGGTTGAAAATGTACCAGGTCGTAAGACAGTAGGGTGCAAATGGGTCTTCAAGAAGAAGACCGACATGGATGGTAAAGTACACACTTATAAGGCTAGACTGGTTGCAAAGGGCTTCTCTCAAATTCCTGGAGTGGATTATGATGAGACCTTTTCTCCGGTAGCCAAGATTAAGTCTATTCGGGTTCTGTTAGCCATAGCTGCATTTCATGACTATGAAATATGGCAGATGGATGTCAAAACCGCTTTCCTTAATGGAAAGTTGGCTGAAGATGTTTACATGAGTCAGCCAGAGGGTTTTGTCAGCAACGAGTACCCTAATAGAGTGTGTAAGCTTGAGAAATCCATTTATGGATTGAAGCAAGCACCTCGCAGATGGAATCTTTGCTTTGATGAAAAGGTCAAGGAATTTGGCTTTTCTAGGAGTGAAGATGAATCTTGTGTGTATGTCAAGGCTAGTGGGAGTATAGTTAGCTTTTTGGTATTGTATGTGGATGACATACTACTCATAGGAAACGACATTCCAACCCTGCAGGAAGTAAAGTCCTGGCTTGGGAAGTGTTTCGCTATGAAGGACCTTGGTGAAGCTGCCTATATTCTAGGGATAAGAATCTTGAGAGATCGGAGTAAAAGACTAATTGGACTTAGTCAGAGTACCTACTTGGATAAGGTGCTGAAGAGATTCAGCATGCAGGACTCCAAGAAAGGAGAGTTACCCATCCAGAGTAACACCAGATTGAGTAAGACACAAAGCCCTAGCACTGAGGCTGAGATAGCAGAAATGAGTCGAACACCTTATGCTTCGGCTGTAGGATCGATCATGTATGCTATGACGTGTACTCGACCCGATGTAGCTTTTTCCTTGAGCATGGTTAGCAGATATCAGGCGAACCCTGGCAAGGCACACTGGACTGCGGTAAAGAATATCCTCAAGTACCTGCGGAGGACTAAGGACTGGGTTCTTACCCTCGGTGGGAGTGGTGACTTGAGAGTTGTAGGGTATAGTGATGCTAGCTTCCAGACTGATAGGGATAATTTCCGCTCTCAGTCGGGCTGGGTCTTTACCCTAAACGGAGGAGCAATTTCTTGGAAGAGTTCCAAGCAAGAGACAGTGGCAGATTCTACTTGTGAATCAGAGTATATTGCAGCTAGTGAAGCAGCAAAGGAGGCGATATGGTTGAAGAACTTCATTGGAGACCTTGGAGTTGTACCAGCTATTAAAGAGCCAATGGAGATTTTCTGTGATAGTGAAAGTGCTGTTGCCTTAGCCAAGGAACCAAGGGATCATGGGAGATCCAGACACATCGACAGAAAATACCATTTCATTAGACATCGGATCGAAGAAGGACACCTCGTGGCAAAGAGGGTATCATCAGATGAGAATCCGGCAGATCCCCTCACAAAGGGATTGACTCGGGTTAAGCATCTTCAGCATGCTCGGAGCATAGGGCTGAAGGATGATATTAGATTTAGTAGTTAGATAATCTCGAAATTTGTAAAGTGTAATTGACATTAGATGATGAATAAAACATGTTTTATTTATGAGTAAAGTGTTGCTATCTCTTGTCAATCGTTTACTATATTTCTTTTTGCATGTTTTGACTTCCAGAATAATTTTGTTCGGTATAACATATTATTCAAACCTCCACAGTCGGTCATATGTTGGAAGTAGATATGAATCAAGACTGTCATGTTTGGTTGTAGAGGTCTTGGACAAGGCTACAACAATCATGAGTGCTCATAAGTTCTGAGCATTGGATTCAACCCACGCTCACTGGAATCACTTCATGGAATTTTATCTCGAGTGATCATGAGACGGTAATATCATATAAGTCTTCAAACCTAGAGATATGATTTGTTACTTACAAGTTGGTTATGCATTGACTGTACGAAACCGCATTGGTAACTCGATGTTATAAAACGTACTTTTGTGTGTAATTCAATGAGTGGTAGAACAAACATATGAGTCGAAGTTTATCTGTTCCTTCTTGGATTAGAAGCTGGTATCTGGGCCTCTCGATGATTTTGTTTTGACCCATGTACCGGGCCCGGTCAGAACTAAGTTGATGTGTTCAATTAAGTTCTATGTCAAACAAATCGGAAATCGGGAAACAAATGCTGGACAATAAGCAAGACGTGTTCCATGTATTTGTCCGGCTGATATCTAGAACAGAGGATTATATGATCACTTATCTTAAATGGCGTATCATCATCTTCTCAGTTCCGAGAGACCTTGAAAGAGCTACGATTGCCGGTCGGTTCCTGAAGTACTAGAGATATAGTTATTAGACTTATCCAAGTGGGAGACTGTTGGATAAGGTGTCTAAGTCCATAACTATTTCGGGCTTGTACTTGACCCGACCCGGCATGGTCCATTTGGGTTGCATGGCACCATGCAATTGGATAGACTAAATGAGAGAAATAACACTTGGAGATTATTAATATATTATAAGTTCTAATATATTAATAATATTATTTGATTAGTTGATCAAAGAATTAATTTAGAATTAATTAAGTGATCAAAGGATAACTAATTAAATATATGGGTTGATTATGTAAATCATTCATATCTTGTATAGTGGGCTAAGAGGCTCCATGGATTATCAAGTTGGGTTCTACCCATAGGATGCTCCATGGATGCTCCATGGGAGTTACAAACCCATGGGTCATGGAAATGAAGAGTCATGACACATTAGGGTTTACATGGTGTAACCCTAGATGTGCCAACACTATATAAGAGTCCCATTCTCCACAAAATTTGCAGCACAAGTTGAACACTAAGAAACTAGAGGGCTTGGCCGATTTTGAGAAGTGTGTGTTATCTCAAGAGTCTTTCCAAGAGCATTTGGTGTTGTGTGAAGCATTTGAGGCATCACACTTGGGGTGTTAGGCTCACAAGGTTTCAAGGAACACAAGCAACAACAAGGTAAGTTATTCTATCTATGATTCAAGTTAAAATTGTTCCCCATGTATGCTAGATAGGAATATAACCTTGGAATTCAACTTTGCATGATAATTAGACAAACATAGATCCAAGGTTATTAGGGTTGCATGTACACTTAGGAAGTGTTAGAATGCTCAAAACTCTTCAGTAACTTCCTTGATACGCGTATGGGTCATGTGCTTCCAGTAGTATGGGCCCCTACTACCTTCCACACTTACCCATATTTGTCTCAAGTATCACCACAACGCCCCAAACTATATTTAACATAATATGCGCTCAACCCTCACTAACAGGGGACATCGCCTAACTAGCAACTGATCCTGCAGTTCTGCACCACTCACACATCAATGAAACTTCCATCATCCCCTACAGCGCTAGTGTACACTGGCTGCACATAGCGCTGGACCCGATAGACTTTTGAATATCCGATCCTACACTAAGGTCGAATCGGACATTCTCAGGCTATAAGATCTTGACTACCCACATCCGTGATGCATACACTAAACATCTACAGTTATGATGTCAATCCCATATACAAGAAACCCTAGGCTAATAGGTATCATACAATCAGGTCAATCTATCATGCGATTCCTGAAAATACCTAGCCTAGCACTAGCATGTTGTTCTAACATATCAGAATATCAAATAATTGTATGGTATTTTGGGGCTTACTTACAGGCTCCGGCTGATCGTACCCTCTGCATCCTCCATCCTTTATTTTGAAAACCATTTTAAAACTCATTTCCCAAAAATCTCTTTGATTTGAGACTGGATTCACATGAGTGTTCCTCCAATTCACTCAAATCAAGGCTCTGATAGCAACTTGTAACATCCATAAATTTTACGCTAAATTTAAACTTTTAACACTAACAAAAGAGTTAAATAGAAATTGTTTTTACAAAACATTTCCAACTCTTTATCATTAGAGTGTCCCAAATAGATCGTAAGGATGAGGAGCGGTATGGTTACGCCTTTGCCTTCCCCCACTCTCCTGAAGTACCTGAAACAATAAACTGAAAACTGTATGCCCGAGGGCTTAGTGAGCTACCCCCAAAATACCGATACCACACTGGCAGAAACCAAAGCCATAACGATCAATCAAACAACATACATACTGGGCCATCGGTCGGACTGGTCCGCCCTACTGGGCCTACAGTATATCTGAATCTATCCCGAGCCTTCGGCATGACTACTGCGCCGCGTGGGCCTATAGTCTCCCCGGACCGCTTAGAGGGTGTGTTGGCCTTCAGCACAAAGCAGGACCGCCTCAACTGTAACACTGTAAAATTTAAAACAAATTTTCACATTTGAAAACACATTTTAAATAAACCATTCATTCATAAAATGTCATAACATCATGTTTTTAATTCACAAATGTCTCCCAATATCAAAATACATCCAATCCCATATGTGTGTATGAATCAAGCCGACGCCTTCCCGTGGTCATCACTGGTACCTGAAACACATAACACTGAACACTGTAAGCATAAGCTTAGTGAGTTCCCCTAAATACCACACTAATCACGTAATAGCCACTCGAGGCTGTAACTTTGTTGACCCTCTGGTCAATGTGTCTCAATGAAGCCCTCCAACCCCAACTCTCTGTGGGCCCTCTGGCCCTAACTCTAGGGACCCGAAAGTCCCAACACTGTAATTCTGAATCATGCATATCACATATCGCAATAAATCACAACACATAATAACATGCAATCACACTGGCATATAACTCTATAATACTCTGTCTCTTAACTCTATTACCACACTAGGTAAAGTATAATGAGAAGACTCACCTCGGGTATCTCGGTAAATCTCTGACTCGGTAAACGTTGGCCTAGCCTCCGCCTAATCATATGAAAATAACACTCTATTTAATATAACTCTCAAAGGCTAGACTATGTTCTCTTATGACACTCTCAGAAGGGTAAAAGACCATTTTACCCCTCTCATAGCTCAAAGGCCCCACATTAGACCATACCCTAAAAGTCAACCAAAAGTCAACTCTCCGGTTTACGCTGCGCGTACCAGATGTGTACGTTGGGCGTACCCGGCTGCACCACAGAATCGGGGAGCACCACCCAGTACGCGACGCGTACTAGGGATTACGCCCGACGTACTCCCCTGCTTCAGCCCTTTTGCTCTTGAGGTCTTAAACAATTAAGACCTATGTCCATATTTTAGATCTAACCCCTTCTAAGCCCCTTAATCCATAAAGTTGATGACTTTAAGCCTTTGCATGGCTGAACAAATCACTAACTCCCAAAATGATCCAACCTTCAACTCTAGAAGGCTTACAACACATGCATGACTCCAAAGTAACATCCAAGATGGGAACTTTATGGCTCTACATCACTAATAACACTGAAAAGGGATAGATCTCGGACCATGGAGCACTTTACACTCATAAAGTCTCCACCTTTGGGGTTTTTTAGCCCTAAAAAGGACACATACAACAACAACCAAAAGAAGAGGAAAGTTTTGAACTTTATACCTCCAAGAGTAGCTCTTTCCCCTGTAGATCTCAGATCCAAAATGGAACCTCAAGCTTTAGCCTCCAAGATCTCCTTTCCTCCTTCTTCACCAAGCCACTAAAGCACCAACAAGCTCAAATCAACACTTTTACACACTAAGAACGATGGGGCTCTCTTTTAGGGTTTCACTCACTGATATGGAGGCTAAGGAATGAGCCATAACACCCTTTAAATAGTGCACAAGGAGGATTAGGGTTTTTGCACCTGGGCCGGGTACGCCCGGCGTAACTCTAGGTACGCCCAACATACCTTGGCGACTCCGCGTTCAAATTAAGCACGTGAGTACGCGCATCGTACCCCTCTGGTACGCCCAGCGTACTCACTTGCTACACATCCTCCACTCAAGGACTAAACATGACAATTCAATAAAAGAACAAGGATGAGAGAAATGCACCTGAATCTCGGGGTGTTACAAACTCTGGTGGTTTTGTGTTGCTGAACTCTCGGAACAGCAACGCATCACCACCCTACGGCCTCGTCGCAGCTATAGCTGCAGTGGCTGCAGCAACAGCAGCCTCAGAAAGAGCAGCGTACTTCTCATCAAATGTCTCTATCAGCGTGGTCTTGATAGACCCGAACATCTCTGGTATCTCTGCCCTGATGGCCGTAGCCACCTCCTCCTGGATGATCCTACGGATCTCCTCATCCCTCGTATCACTGGTCCCTGGTGTGTGGCGAGTCCCAACCATGATCTCTCTCTCTCTGAAATACAATATAAGAATAATATCAGGGACTCGCTCGAGTATACTCACACTCGAGTACTCCATCCTACTTGTTCCTTGGTACTCCAAGGATTCTTACTTGGACTGTGCACTGACCCGATGTCTTCACTAGTATGGGCCCAATACTACCATCCACACCGCATCAGCATCCACCCCAAGTCCTCCTCCCAGAGTCCCAAATCCCAAGCACTCTACTTTCTCTAATCATATGACACTCGCAAACAGATCTCTCACAATCTCCTCGCTGCTACATAACCACTCTAAAATATTCATAGCAGCAAGACTCCTAGACTCATGCATCACATATCAGGCCACTCTAGTCCTAATACGAATACCTAGTCTACTCTAGCATGCATATCATAGCTCATCATATAACATATCACATCATATCTCATAACACTTATAATAATGGTATTTTGGGAAATCATCGTTCGGGCGCTGGCTGTTCGTACACACGACTCTGCTCTGTTTGTCTCGCAAGTTCTTCTTTTGAAAACTTGTTTTATTATCAAAATTTTCTCAAATCCTTGGTTTGAGTTCAGATACGCCTGAAGGTGCACCCGAATCCCTCAAACCTACGCTCTGATACCAACTTGTAACACCGTAAAAATTAAAACAATTTTTCACATTTGAAAACACATTTCAAATAAACCATTCATTCATAAAATGTCATAACATCATGTTTTTAATTCACAAATGTCTCCCAAGATCAAAATACATCCAATCCCATATGTGTGTACGAATCAAGCCGGCGCCTTCCCGCGGTCATCACTGGTACCTAAAACACATAACACGGAACACTGTAAGCATAAGCTTAGTGAGTTCCCCAAAATACCACACTAATCACGTAATAGCCACTCGAGGCTGTAACTCTGTTGACCCTCTGGTCAATATGTCTCAGTGAAGCCCTCCAACCCCAACTCTCTGTGGGCCCTCTGGCCCTAACTCTAGGGACCCGAAAGTCCCAACTCTGTAACTCTGAATCATGCATATCACATATCGCAATAAATCACAACACATAATAACATGCAATCACACTGGCATATAACTCTATAATACTCTGTCTCTTAACTCTATTACCACACTAGGTAAAGTATAATGAGAAGACTCACCTCGGGTATCTCGGTAAATCTTTGACTCGGTAAACGTTGGCCTAGCCTCCGCCTAATCATATGAAAATAACACTCTATTTAATATAACTCTCAAAGGCTAGACTATGTTCTCTTATGACACTCTCAGAAGGGTAAAAGACCAATTTACCCCTCTCATAGCTCAAAGGCCCCACATTAGACCATACCCTAAAATTCAACCAAAAGTCAACTCTCCGGTTTACGCTGCGCGTACCAGATGTGTACGTTGGGCGTACCCGGCTGCACCACAGAATCGGGGATCGCCACCTAGTATGCGACACGTACTAGGGATTACGCCCGGCGTACTCCCCTGCTTCAGCCCTTTTGCTCTTGAGGTCGTAAACAGTTAAGACCTATGTCCATATTTTAGATCTGACCACTTCTAAGCCCCTTAATCCATAAAGTTGATGGCTTTAAGCCTTTGCATGGCTGAACAAGTCACTAACTCCCAAAATGATCCAACCTTCAACTCTAGAAGGCTTAAAACACATGCATGACTCCAAAGTAACATCCAAGATGGGAACTTTATGGCTCTACATCAGTAATAACACTGAAAAGGGACATATCTCGGACCATGGAGCACTTTACACTCATAAAGTCTCCACCTTTGGGGTTTTTAGCCCTAAAAAGGACACATACAACAACAACCAAAAGAAGAGGAAAGTTTTGAACTTTATACCTCCAAGAGTAGCCCTTTCCTCTATAGCTCTCAGATCCAAAATGGCACCTCAAGCTTTAGCCTCCAAGATCTCCTTTCCTCCTTCTTCACCAAGCCACTAAAGCACCAACAAACTCAAATCAACACTCTCACACACTAAGAAAGATGGGGCTCTCTTTTAGGGTTTCACTCACTGATATGGAGGCTAAGGAATGAGCCATAACACCCTTTAAATAGTGCACAAGGAGGATTAGGGTTTTTGCACCTGGGCCGGGTACGCCCGACGTAACTCTATGTACGCCCAGCGTACCTTGGAGACTCCGCGCCCAAATTAAGTGCGTGAGTACACGTAGCGTACCCCTCTGGTACGCCCAGCGTACTCACTTGCTACACATCCTCCACTCAAGGACTAAACATGACAATTCAATAAAGAACAAAGATGAAAGAAATGCACCTGAATCTCGGGGTGTTACATCAACCCAACCAACTAGCATATAACCATGTACGCATACTATCATATACTGGCACATACACATAACAAACATATCTATCTCAATTACCATCAATCATAGAGTTTTACTTGTAACTAGAGCATCGACCTAACAGGCCACTAACATACCAATCCTTACGGATCATAAAAGCATATCATACTATCTATCATGATTTCGATCTAACAGATCATAATCATATGTAGCATACCATGACAACCGATCTAACCGATCTCTAGCATAACAACCATCCTAAATAGGATGAATTCTAACATAGCAATCACATAACACCCATCCTAAACCAGGATGAAATCTAACATGGCAATAACAAAGAAACCATCCTAGACTAGGATGTGAATCATAAAGGGTCGGCCTTGGTGCCGTAGACCCTATCGATATAGTGAGGATAACTCACCTTGAAGATGACGATTCGAATGCAAACTCCAACTATCGGATCACTTGACACCAACTCCACCACCTATAACCATAGCACAATATACTCATAAGTTCTCACTCTTATGAGACACCCCATAACCTCTTAGTGATTCCTGATCAAGGTCAAAATCCTAAGTCAAGGTCAACAGTCCATGTTGACCTCAACTCGCCGAGTACACTCGGCCACTCGCCGAGTCCATGGAACACATTCCAACTCGCCGAGTCATCGGAGTGACTCGTCGAGTTCCTTCAAATCCTGATTAATCCTTAAGGCCACCCGTCGAGTTTCCCCCTTGCCACTCAATGGGTATACACGCATGCATATCTTAGGGAAAAGCCATTCGACTCGCCGAGTTGTTCTTCAACTCGTTGAGTTTTATGGTGATCTTCATCGGACTCGCTGAGTTGTTCATCCAATCCGCCGAGTTCAATGACCATCTTCATGTGACTCGCCGAGTTCATTCTGGTGACTCGCCGAGTGCATCCAGTCCTCTTTCCATATAGACTTGTTTTGAGCCATGCAGCGGCTCCAAATCACAGATCCAAGCTTCTAGGACATACTTACCACGTAAAGTTGAAAACTTTACGTGCATGCATGGTTATAAAGGCTCCAAATGTCTATTTTAAGTTCTTAATGGAGCTTCTAGTCCAAGAGGGACTCCCACCACAACCAATATAGCAACTTTATGACTCTAGCATCCAAGGAGGGTCTAGATCTAAAGTTACAACTTCAGATCTAGTCCATAGCTCAACATCCCAACTTGAAAATCCATAAAAAGCCCTAGAACTCAACAAAAGGGAAGAAAAGGAAGTAAGAATGGCACTTTGATACCTTCAAACGATGCTAGCTGAGGCAAAACCCGCTTCCCACTCCTTTCTTGCTTCAATTTCCTTTGCACTCTTAGCTTCCTCCCTGCAAGATCCTCTTTTCCATGCTTCAAACCTACAACAAAGCACACACACACGAATTAGGGTTTCAAGGGCTCTCAAAGACTATAAGGAGGCCCAAAGGATGTTAAGGCTCCTTTAAATAGGGGTGCAAACCCCGGGATTTAGGGTTTCATCTGCCGGCTCCTACTCGCCGAGTCCCAATAGTGGACTCGCCGAGTAGGTCACTAAAAACGTGTTCTCACACCGCTGCTACTTGACGAGTAGGTCGAACAACTCGTTGAGTAGAGCTTCATCCCTAAATTCTTAATTAATTAATACCTGAGGATCGGGGCCTTACATATACGGTTCGGTTCAGTTCGGTGTTTTTAGCAATTCGGTTCGGTTTCGGTTAGTGCATGCAAGGTACCCGCCCCGCTGTCACGGTTCACAATTTCATTAATATCCGATCCGAACCGCCCCATGAACACCTCTACTAGGGACTATGAGCAATCCTAGTTAGAAAACAACACGCCATATGAGTTACTAGCAACCCTGGAGACTACCTGAAGTCTCAGTGTGTGACGCTCGGTTCTTTGTAGGTATTTTAAGTAAGAATTCTCATTTTTGCAAAAGGACTCGACGAGTTGGAGGCCCCAAACTCTTCGAGTATAAATGGGAATTTGGATGCGGGTTAAGAAACCTACTCGACGAGTTGGGGAGCCCCAACTCGACGAGTAGGACTGCCAGAGTGAAACCCTAATTTTCAGGGTTTGCACTCTATTTAAGAGCCTTAACACCTCATTGTGGACTCCCTCATAGCCTCCCTCAGTTCAGTAAACCCTAACACCTCATTGTGGACTCTCTTGAGTGTGTAGGAGTGAAAAGAGAGTGATTTTTTGGTAAATTCTTGAATGAGTTGAAGTTGGAGGTGCTTGGTTGAAGGAAGAAGCTTTGGATCCAAGGGTTTCTCTGTTAAGGCAGCCATATTAAGGTATAAAGTCTATACCTTTACGCTTCATTTGCTAGATCTCTTCATGGAGGAGTTTAGGGCTTTTAGTAGCTTGTTTTGGAACCATTCATGGATTCAAGCATGTATTGGAGTATGGCTTCAGATCTAGAGCCTTTGAGGGACTCCATGGCATAAAGGTGCCAACTTTATGGCCATGGGAGTCCCATGCAACTTGTAAACCACCTTTTTAGGGCCTTTTGAGCTAAATAACTCATGCATGGACGTAAAGTTAGTAACTTTACGTGATATATCGACTCTAGAGGACCAGATCTATGGATTGGATGCATTAAGCCCAACAGATAGTGACTTAATGGATATAGACTATGGGGGACTTGACGAGTTGTTCATACAACTCGGTGAGTTGGGTCGTGAACCCCCAACCTTTTCTGTTACTGATTAAACTCGTTGTTTAGGAGATGACTCGGCGAGTTGGCCATGGTTTTGAGCTATGAAGATGAGGAACTCGACGAGTTCAAGGAGGGACTCAACGAGTTATGAGTGAAATTTCCCGACTTTGTTTGAAGGGGAACTCGATGAGTTCATGAAAGAACTCGACGAGCTCATGAAAGAACTCGACGAGTAGAATCGTGACTTCCAGAGTTTCATGGATCAAGAACTTGACGAGTTGATGGACCAACTTGGTGAGTTGAGTCAACCAGGATGTTGACTTTTACCAGAATGTTGACGTTGACGTTGACTTTGACCAAGGTTGACCCTTAGAGGTTATGAAGTATGGAATGGGTTCAAAAAGGGTTGAGTGGAGTCCATATCTGGACGAGTGTATGTGAGGGGTAGAATGGTCTTTTACCCCAGTGAGGACTTATGGTTAAGTTGTGAGAATCCCGAACTTAAATTAGTTTATATAATGACTAGTAGCTCATGGAGCCAAAGGATTAGCAGTTCGGGGAGTTGTCAGCTAGCAGCCAGAGGATTATCTACGGGACTTCAGCATTGTAGAGTCTCCTTACTGTTTGTATGGGTCGAAGGCACCATTATCGGCCCATTTAGTATGTATGGTAGGAAGACCCGGGGGTTAGCCCTAGGCATTATGTATAAAAGACCATAGGGTGGCTCCTGACATACAATATGCTATTTGTATGGCAGGAAGACCCGGGGGTTAGCCCTAGGCAACATGTATGAAAGACTAGGAGGTGGCTCCTGGCATACTGTATGCTAAGTAGCTAAGTAGAGTAGTATGTATGCTAGTTGTCTTTGTGATTGCTTGCATGGAAGACCCTAAGGTGGCTCCTAACACTTGTCTGTAAGACCCTGGGGGGTGGCCGTCGGCTTGGCAAGAAAGACCACGTGGCGGCCCGTAGCATAACGGCAAGACTATGTGCGGCACATAGCATCTTATTTGATTATGGATATGTTTGATATGTATGGCTCACAGTATGTATGGTATGTATGGCTCAATAGATATGTATGGTATGTGGTATTTGGGGAACTCACTAAGCTTTGTGCTTACGGTTTACAGTTTTGGTTTCAGGTATCTCTAGTTTTCAAGAAAAGGAGCTCGGGACGATAGCAACGCATGCACCCATGTTATTCCGTATTATATGATCTTTGGGATTATACTCTGATATTTATTTTAATTGAAATGTTTTCAATGTCTGGAACAAAGTTATTAAGTGTTTTTCTTATATTAAAAAGTCAAAACTACACAAATGGCCCCGTGGTATGTCGATAAATGCCACTTTGGTCCAAAAAAGTTTGGACTAGCGCCAGTGGTCCAAAACTTTCATTTTGTTACATCGTTGGTCCAATATGTTCTGATTATTTTCAAAATGACGGATCTACCCCCGTTAATATGATTTTCTCTTTTTTTTCTTATTTGTTTTTGTATTTTTCTGATTTAAAAAAAACAAAAAAATTAAAAATAAAAATAAATCTCTCTCTCTCTCTCTCTCTCTCTCTCTTTCTCTCGTTTTCTGTTGACTGAAGCAAGAAAAACCAACAATGGGCTGCCACCCACTGCCGATGAAAAACACCACTACTGAGGGCAGCTAAAAACCACCGATAGTGAGGCCACCAGAAAACCACCAGGGACCACCGGAACATCACCGCTGCCACCACTCATCTACCCTCCTGCCATCGCCGATCAACCCACCACCACAACCCTTTCCTTATCCTTCCCTCTCGTCAAAACCGTCGAAATAGGAAAGCAAAAGCAGCAGGGCTGCCATCGCCGCCCTCCGTCGTCGCTGCTGTGGAATCCCATTAGACACCACCAACCTCTTGACACCACATGAAGATCCCACCTCGATGCATGCTCACAACTCATCTCGTTGGAACCCTAGTTGTAGGGATGATGAATCGGTGATGAGCAGCAAGGCGGCGACGACGATCTATTGTGGTGGTCGGAGTCCTTTCCAGCGGCTCCGGTTAGTATGTATCTGGTCGGAATCGGCAAAGAAAGTGAATGGGTGTGGAGAGGGGCCCAATGGTGGCCGAAATATGTGACTGCGGGTTGTCTTCCTTGCTGGAAAGTCTCCACCTTTATTGGTGGTTTTCTCAATTCAGAAAAAAACGAAGGAGGGGAAATAGATTAGAGGTCAGGGGATGTTGGATGGTGATGGGTCATGGTGGCAGTGGGTGGTCGAGGGTGGTAGCCCTTGACTGCCCTTGATTCCCTATTCAATCCTTGACAGTAATTCAGTGACAGGGAGGGAAAAAGAGGCGAGATGGTGAGGTTTTTTTTTCCAACAATGGTGAAGGAACGGTGCTTTATGGTTGCAGCTGGCTTAGTCCAAGAACAAACAACCATCTCGGTCTCTTTCTCTCTTCCAGTATACCACCATTTCAGTTCAGATGGAAAGGATTTCCTGCACCACTTCAATGGGGAAAGTTGACTTGAGAGAGAGAGAGAGAGAGAGAGAGATTTATATTTATTTTCTTGTTTTAGAGAGAGATATATTTTTATTTTTATTATTTTTATTTTTTTTTAAATCGAAAAAACAGAAAAACAAATAAGAAAAAAGAGAAAATCATATTAAAAGGGGTAGATCCATCATTTTGAAAATAATCAGAATAGATTGGACCAAAGACGCAACAAAATGAAAGTTTTGGACCACTGGCGCTAGTCCAAACTTTTTTGGACCAAAGTGGCCTTTTTCGACATACCACAAGGACCATTTGTGTAGTTTTGTCTATTAAAATGAAATTTTTGGTCTTGAATTTTGGGATGTTACACAGTCACACACAAATAACATAACACAATAATAACAACTAGACCCATTTGCTCATCACAAATACAACTATTCTACAACAAATGTAAAAATAAGTGAGGAGACTCACCTCATACTAATTACAGATAAATCTCACACCCGAACTATTGGAACTAGGCTCTGCCTAATAACACAATAATTAACCCAAATTAATAATTAAGGTCATGATCCCGACTCACAAGTCCAAATCCCACAACTACGCTTCTTAAGGGGAAAAAATACCATTTCGCCCCTCCCATGGTCCATAACCCTAAATCCTTGACCAAAGTCAAAAGTTGGCAAAAGTCAACCGCCCATACGCTTCTTACATGCCGTGTACTCAAAGAATTAGATGAGACGGGGTCGAGCCTGGCTACATTGGGCGTAGCCAGAAGTACAATAGGCGTACGTCGTCTGGTCCCAAAAATCACTCCCAAACGTTTTAATCATTAAGCTTGCAATCCCAACATAGATTTGACCTCCATAGAACATCTTAATCCATAAAGTCTATAACTTTAAGCCTTTGCATGGTTGAAATAAGCTTAAACCTTAAAACCCTAACTTAAATCAAACCCAAAACCATTACACTCTTGCATGGGAAGAAAGGGACCTTCAAGCAAACATTTTTGTGAGTCTATAAGACCCAAAACACATGAAAGGACAGCTAATATGCTCTGGAGTGCACCATACCCACAAAGATCCAATCTTGGGACAAAAAGCTCATAATAACCCATTTAATAGATCTAGAAAGAAACACGTCGAGGTATAAACTTTATACCTTTAAAAGATGCACAAGGTGAGGTAGTTTCTGGATCCATAAACTTGCAAGAAATATGTGACAACCGTCAAATTCTAGTCAAGTTAAAGTTAACTAAAGTCAACAAGTCAAACCGGTCAACTCATCTAACCCTTGTATGCTAGGGTTTTCATTATGTTCCTTATTAAAGATCTTGCACTCTTAATGCAAAGTATCACTTAGAATTTTCATGTGTACGGAAACTCTAAACCCTAATCAGGGCAAGTGAAGAAACTACTCGATAAAACATTATTCCTTAACCCCCGAGGGCATATGACAGTCATAACAAGACTTAACGGGGTTTACGGACCTTGCATTGCGAAGCCGGACACTCACCAAAGTCACACACAAAAACCTCTCTCAATCGTTTTCACTCTATCTTTCTCTATTTAGAATCTCTCCCAAATCTCTCTAAGTATGTGAAATCTCTCCTAAATCTCTCTAAGTATGTAAAATCTCTCCCAAATCTCTCTAAAGTATGAGAAATCTCTCTAAGTATGTGAAATCTCTCCCAAATCTCTCTAAGTATGTGAAATCTCTCCCAAATCTCTCTAAGTATGTAAAATCTCTCCCAAATCTCTCTAAAGTATGAGAAATCTCTCTAAGTATGTGAAATCTCTCTCAAATCTCTCTAAGTATGTGAAATCTCTCCCAAATCTCTCTCTGTATGAGAAATCTCTCCAAGTATGTGAAATCTCTCCCAAATCTCTCTCTGTATGAGAAATCTCTCCAAGTATGTGAAATCTCTCCCAAATCTCTCTCTGTATGAGAAATCTCTCCAAGTATGTGAAATCTCTCCCAAATCTCTCTCAACTTCTTAAAATCACTCAGGAATCCCAACTCTTAATTTAGTTGAAAACCGCTCGAAAACGGAAGTCTAAGCGAAAAACGGCCTTAAGGAGCCGAAACCCCTCTTAGGAGCCGAAACTCCTCTTAGGAACCGAACCTCTTAGGAACCGAACATCTTAGAGCCGAACCTTCTGAGAACTGAAACCCTCTCAATCGAAATGGACCGAGCACTCGGTCTATTTCGGTCCCCTGATCATTTCGAACCGAGACTCTGCCCTTCCCACCTTCGGCCCTAGAAGGCTTGACCTTCGGTCCGAGGACCTGACTCTCGGTCCCTTCTGATGAGCATGTCTGCGAGACCTCTCGGTTCCCATGCATCCGAGCCTCACCTTCGGTCCGAGAGGCGACCCGCGTAGCCGAACCCTCCTCTCTCGGTTTCTTCTCCTGCTCTCGGTTCCAAGCTCCTAAGGAGCCGAACCTTCGCATCCTCGGCCCAAATTTCAGAATTTGGCAGTTTTTGCCCGGTTTTCAATATTTTTAGCGTTTTGAGCCTGTTTTTCGAGATTTTAACGCGAGATTTTCACACAAACTCGTATTTTAACATAATAAACCCCAAATATTCATATTTTAATTATATTTTGGGGGAAAATCCTTGCCTAAGAATAAAATCTAGTAGGTAAGATTTATGGGTGGAGTGTTGACTTTGCCTTAGTGTATGACACAAGCAACCTCCCCATACCTTCATAGTACAACCCCTAGTCACTATTCACCCATACCTAGTCAATCATTGTCCTTTTCCCACTCTTTTTCAGCCATAATGTTGAACAAAAGCTGGAAAACCCTCATCTCTCCTCACATTACTCCATTTTTCCATCAAGTGACAGCTTCATTTTCTCTCACCCCCTCTCTCCGAGATTTCGAGATTCAAGGCTTGTTTCCAAGCTTTTCTTCTACATTTGGTAAGTATCTTCCTCCTACACTTAGATATTCTACTATCTTTCATCCAAATCATAGATTGCTTACACAAACATCATCATATTTGTGTTAGATCTTCAAATCTTCAAGCACCTCTTAAGTGTTCTTGAGTTGAACATTTCTTTCTCCATCATCCATCTACTAAAATCACTCAAGGTGAGTTCATACCCCTATCTTTTCATGTTTTTCTTAAGTTTTAAGGGGAGGGGGGGGGGGGGGGGAATACAAGTTAAAACACCAAGAACATAACTAAACTCATCCAACAGCTTTCATCAGAAAAGTTTAACTCCATTCACGGACTGTTTTGGCCAACTTAAACATTTTAGTTTTCGAAACTGTATTAGGTGCAAGTAGTTCAGGTTTATACCTTTAAAATGACTCTACAATTTATGGTGATTTTTACAAAACTGCGTATCATCTCAATAGCAAATCCGGACCAGTCTGTGATTATGGACTTTTTCACATAAGTTGGAGGTCATTAAAAAGTATAATAAAATTTATGAACAAACTAGACTCATTTCCCAAACTCTCAGAATTTACGGATTTTGATTTGGACCTTTGATGATTTTTCTATAAATTTTCTAAGAACAGTGAAAGAAATGTTAACAACTGAAAAATGCTATCAATTTCATTTCACCTTGTAACATGTTGAGCAAGGTGTATATCATTATGTGAATATATGTTTTTGCAAATAGATGACATTTTGTCTTAGTATATAGTCACACATCAGAAAACGAATGCATTTTTACCGACAAAAGTATGGTAATTAATTAGTTGTTATATTGCATGTTGCTTCACTTTAGTAAAAAGGTATATATACATATTGGTAAACAAAAGGGTTTTTACCTTCACAAATACAATAGTTAACCATAATAAACAAAGTTATAACTATTACATTTAAACGTTTTGATAAACCATAATAGGTATGGTTTATGTTTCCATTAACACAACAAACACATTTCGGAGGGTTTTATTCCCACAGAAAAAGGTTTTACACTCACGCACACCACATGTAAACTTGTTAACTTAAATTGTGAGATATTCTTCTCAGTACTCCTAGAGTACGGGTTAAAATTCCTGGTAGTTATAACCAGAGTCTCTTGTAGGGAGAACGTGATAGTTGTGTATATATCTATATTGGGTTTGACACCCCACACCTTGCTGCTAGCTACAGTAGGACCTGCAGGTCTACGGATGACAAGTGTCATATCAGTTTTCGACGCCTGAGAAACGTCGTGGCAGGTTTATTCAGTCTTAGTATGGTTATAGCGACTCACATAGGAAGTTAACAACTCATAAAGTTTACGGGAATTTTTATAAATCAAAAGGGGTTTTATGCCAATTTAAAATCACTTTCTATATCAATAAGTACGGGTATTACTGTACACTTTCGGTCTTGGTATTTAAGACTACACGTCATTCATTATGGGATTTTTCCTCAAATCTAAAAGGGTTTTATGCCGATTTAAAACCACAGTTATATCATTAAGTATGGAAAATACTTGTTTATTCTTGGTCCTGGGATTTAAGACCACATAACTTTTATAAGGAAAATATTGGATTTTTCTTGGTGACACACAACACATTACAAAGAACGGTTTCCAAACTCTTTATCTGAAAAATTTATGAACTCACCAGGTTAATTGTTGACACTTTTTCAAAACTACTTGTATTATCAGGAAATCAACGAAACAAGTACCCACAAGTTTTTGAGGATGGAACGCTACGACGTTGAACAACTATTTTTATATCATGTCGTGATCAATCATTGAAATATGTAATATTTGAAACCATGTAATTCTTTTCTGATTATATTTATGATTGGTTGTATTTACTTTGAGCACTATTATACTCGTTGTTGTGATACTATACATGAAGTCCTCCACCGCCGGACGTTTCCGCCATCCTTGGTTTGGGGGTGTGACAAAATATCACCTTCTTCAATAGTCTTCTTCTTCTACAAGAGAGCACCAAAGTCACTAACAAGCTTCAAAATTTTCACACATAAGGCTTAGGCTCGAGAACAGGGTTTGTAAGGAGTGGAGGTTGGTAAGAAATGTCCAAGGGAGGTATAAGGTGGATTAAATAGGGAGAAAATCCCTAAATTTAGGGTTTAGGAGCTGAGAAAGTACGCCATACGTACCATATGTACGCCCAACGTACTAGCATGAGTCTGACGTTTCCAAGGCTCACTCATGTATGATGCGTGTACCTCACGTACGTCCAGCGTACGGGCTGAAATGCAAGGTTTTTGTCTTAAGGGCCAAATATGCAAACTTTAATTAAGCCAAGGACTAAAATGGAAATACATGAAAAACCTGATGTTACAATTCTCCGCCACTAGAATCAGACTTCGCCCTCAAAATTAGTTTTGGAAAACAAATCAGGGTAGTGCTCGCGCATCTTCGACTCGGGCTCCCAAGTCTACTCCGAGCCTTTCTGGTGTTGCCACTGAACTTTGACCAAGTTCATTACCTTGTTCCTCAAGGTCTTCACTCTCCTATCCAGAATCGCTAGGCCTCTCGATGTAATTTAGGCGATCATCGACCTGAATGTCCTCCAAAGGAACTACAACTATCTCATCAACTATACACTTCCTCAAATGGGAAACATGTAAGGCATCATGAATCTGCCTCAACTCCTCCGGTAAGCCACCTTGCCCACTTGAGCCAACAATCTGAAAGGGCCAATAAACCTGGGCCCAACTTGCCCCCGCTTCCTGAAGGGGATAACACCCTTCCAGGGTAATACCTTCAGAAGCACCAAATCTCCCACCTGAAACCCTTGCTCAGAGTGTCGTCGATCCACATAAATCTTCTGGAAGCTCCGGGTCGTCAGCAATCTCTGTCTAACTTGTTAGATAAGCATAGTCATATTGAGCACTATCTTTGTGCTCCCCATGAATTTTTGGCTGACCTTGCCCTAGAAAATAGGAGTCTGACTATTCCTCCCATACATAAGCTTGAAGGGAGGCATGCCAATGTTGGCATGATGGCTGTTGTAATAAGAAAACCCAGTAAACGGGAGATAGGAGTCCCAACTCTTACCAAAATCAATGATGTAGACAAGCAACATATCCTCAAGCGTCTGAATAGTCCTCTCGCTCAGCCCATCCGTCTGTGGATGATAGGTAGTACTTAAATGCAACCAGGTACCAAAATCTTCATGAAACGTCTTCCAGAATCTAGAAGTGAAACGAACATACCGGTCCAATACAATGGAAGTCGACACACCATGTCGAGTCACCACCTCTCAGACATAAATCTCAACAAGCTTCGTCAAATGATCCACTATCACCCAGATAGCATCAAAACCCCTCGCCGTCTACGGTAATTTTGTAATAAAATCCATTGTGATATGCTCCCACTTCCACAATGGAATCTCCAGGGGTTGCAACTTGCCGTGAGGTCGCTGGTGCTCAGCTTTGACCTTCCAGCAGGTAAAACATCGCTCTACCAACTAGGCCACATCTCTCTTCATCTCGATACATCTTGGTAGCCTCGGATGGATGGAAAATCTCGACTTATGGGCCTCCTCCATCAATACACGTCGAGCCCACCATCATAAGGCACCCGAACCCACCCATGAAGAGTCAAAAGCCCCTTGATGTCGATATCAAATGGTGAAATTTGACCAATCACCCGCTCACTTTTTCTATTTTCTTCATTTATGGCCTTCAACTGTGCTTCTTTGATCGTTTCCAACACTGGGGTTATCACAGTCATCCTCATACACACATCCCGAATCGGGGTATAAACTGACATCTGGCTCAAGGCACCGACCACCACATTGGCCTTACTTGGGTGATACGAAATCTCACATTCATAATCTTTCACTACATCCAACCACCTCTTCTGTCTCATGTTCATGTTAGACTGATCCATAAGATATCCTAGGTTCTTATGGTCCATGTAGATGGTACAACAAACACCATAAAGATAGTGGCACCAAATCTTGAGAGCAAAAACCACCGCCCCCCAACTTCAAGTCATGAGTGGGATACTTCGCTTCATGAGGCTTCAGCTTCCTCGAAGCATATACAATCACATGCCCCCTCTAAATCAACACAACACCCAAACCTGCAATGGATGCATCACAGTAGACCACAAAATCCTCAACTCCTTCATGGATGGCAAGTACTAGTGCCTCACACAGTCTCTGGAAAAGAGTCTCGAATGATGCCTGTTGCTAAGCCCCCCAACTAAACACAACATTATTCATAATCAACTTAGTGAGAGGAGCAACAATATGGTAGAAGTCTCGAATGAATCTCCGGTAATATCCCACCAAACTGAGGAAGCTCCGAATCTCAGATGGAGACTTCGGCACTTCCCACCACATCACCGTCTCTATCTTGGTTGGGTCGACCAAAATACCGTTCTGGTTGATGAGGTGTCCCAAAAACTGAAATTCACGCAACTTATGAGGAAAATGAGATATTGATGAAATCAATTTAGGTGATGATGAACCACGTTTTCCTAGTTTCCTTGAAAGTAGTTAACGTAAAAGGAATAAGTTTGGCAATGTTGCCAACAATCATTTAACCAAGAGTATAACTTCAACTTATGAGGAAAAAACAAATGTTGTACTGGATGACATTTTAACAAAAAGCACACAATCTTTTACATAAAATAATCCCTCTCCAATAATAGCATATTGCATGACTATTTTCATCAAGTTTCCCGGTTTCAATGAAGGTTCTAAGATTATTCACAAGCATTGTTTGTCTTCATTAAAAAGAAAAATCGTGAAGCTTTTATGTGTTCAAACGACTGATGAAGTGAAGATGGAGTTCCTTAAGTTACTTATTAAAGAATGATTTTCGTTTGACAACATGTATTATCGTTTGATGTTTGTCGACATTATGTGTTATCATTTGGCATTATGAAATCGACATTTTATATTATGTGTTACTTTTTGACATTATGTGTTATTATTTGTCGCTATGTAATCAACATTTTAGATTAAGTGTTATTGTTTGACATTTTTTCTATTTATATTATGTAGGAGGGATAGTGATGACTCTAATTCATCATACGATAATGAAGAATATTAGGTGGAAGAGGATACAAAATTCAATATGTTATGTGGATTAGTTGTAAAAGGGATAAGAGACATGCATTATAATTACAAGTACAAGCACCAAGTGAGTATTGCGATAACATCAATGACGATCCATAACTATATTATAAAGCTCGGTAGGTTTGATGAAACATTTAATAGGGCACAATATGAATCCTACAATCCTACATAAGGTGGTACTAGCAGTGAAGATCATGAAAAATGTCCAAGTACACGTTGTACGTGCAATGATGATTCGTATATGGTAGTGATACAAGATATTATTGCGCAAGATATAATGGAATTATGGGGATGAATGAATATGACATTACCTATGATATTTTTATGAATTATTTACAATTTGTATTATACTTTTGTATGAACGTAATTTTAATATTATCATGGTCTAATAAAAAATTATAAATTTTGTAAAAGAAAGTTATATTATATATTATGTAAAAAAAGCTTTAAAAACTATAAATTTTGTATAAAAAAATTATTAAGTATAGAATATTATATGTAAAGTAGTACATGGTTCTAAATATGTGAGCATGTCCTTTTTGGTCAATTTACATGTAAAAGCTAAGCCAAACACTTTTTAAAAAACAACTTATCGACTTTTTGGCTTTTACCACCACAAAAACTAATTCAAACACTTTTTAAAAGCTTATTTGAAAAAGTTATAAGTGAATAAGGACTTTTGCCTAAAAACATTTAGTAGACTGACAATGACAAAGGCTTTCAAAACTAATTAGGGCCTTTTGAATTGAATCTTAAGTAGTCTATCAGTGGTGTAAAGCTAATTGCCCCTTTTCAGTAGGGGGCGAAAGGTTATACCTTAGAAAGTCAGCGAACAGCGGTTCTTCTATGTAGGTATGGCGTTCCGTTCAAATATCGCTTCCAAACACCCTCTTAATACAATTTTATGGGTCCACGCATCTTTCAAATGAATTGAAAAGTAAATTTGCAAGCTACATAGGATTATGTAACATCTTGTTTTGAGGCACTTTCACTTTTGACCCTTATATTGAGATTTATTGCATTTTGGTCCTTAAAATGTAAGACTTGTGGATGGGAAGGGCAATTATTGTCATTTTTAAATTGTGGGTCGGAGC
This sequence comes from Lactuca serriola, assembly GCF_051521515.1. Lineage (NCBI taxonomy): Eukaryota > Viridiplantae > Streptophyta > Magnoliopsida > Asterales > Asteraceae > Lactuca > Lactuca serriola. The sequence goes on along the minus strand of NC_136409.1, from coordinate 68,827,433 downwards.
CACGTATGTCGGGCGTACAAGGTGAAGTACCAAACCCTATTTATTCTTCATTAACTCTCAAAACTGGTTCCTTTCATCATCGTCCATTGTCTCAAACTGTTTTTGCAAACCCTAATCTACCTTGTGAGTATTTTTGAGCTTGAGTATGTGTGTTTTGTGCCTTTGAAGAAGAAGGAAGGAAGTAGAGACCTTATTGGAGGAGTGAAGCCCCTTAGATCCAGAATCACACCATCTTTTGGTAGCTTTTGGAGGTATAAAGTTTTGAACTTGGTGAAGTTATACTTAGATCTTGTTTTGTGCATGATTTTATGTTCTTTTGGTCCCCTAAGCTTGGTATTATGATTAGGGGTTACTCTAATCCATTTGAGTTGTCCTTTCAAAGGTTTTAGAGCCTCTTGAGTCATAAAAATGTAATCTTGGACACTAGTTTCTTCTCATGCATGGTCATAATGGATTAAGAGGTTAGGATCTTTGGTGTTGGGCACTTAATGGACATGGAAAGTCATAAAGTTGGAAACTTTTTCACTCTCGGGGATATTTTAGCCTTAGATCTGTAATTGGAAACATTAAGTCGAAGAATAAGGGTTAAATGGGCTAAAAAGAGGGAAGCTATGTACGTTGGGCGTACCGAAGGGTACGCTGCGCGTATGCATATATGGCCCTGATGCCTTGGATGCTTATACTCCCCGTGTACTGAGTCAACTGTGATAAGCTGACTCGTTGACTTTGACTTTGACTTTGACCAAGGTTGATAAAGTTTGATTGAAGGGTATTTTGGGCATTTTGGAATGTGTTTGAGAAGTGTTCATTGGATGGTTAGGTGTCGGTTATAGCTGAAATTCGGAGTGGGACCTCATCAACTATTGTTCAGATCGAGATGTGAGTTTTCCTCACTGTATTTTTGGGTCGAAAGGAACCAAGGCCAACCCATTGTATTGATATCCTGGTTTACCATATGTTGCTATGTAGTAGTGATCTATAGATATGCCTGTTTGACTGTTGACTGATTATATGTTTATTTGTTATGTATATGTCGACATATTTTGTTGGGTTGAGGTTGTATTGCTTTGTGTTGTAGTCAACAAACCCTGGAGCAAACCAGACGTAAGCTATCCCCGAGGTCAAGCCAGACTTATGTCGTGGGCTCAAGAGCAAGCCAAATATGAGTTGTGGGTAGGGGTGTAAACGAGCCGAGCCGAGCCTGGACAGGCTCGACTCGGGTTCGTTTAAGTTATACGAGGCTCGAGCTCGAGCTCGACTCGATTCAAGATTTTTTTTACTGAGCTCGGCTCGAGCTCGTAAAGAATTATACAAGCTCGGCTCGGGCTCAGGCTCGGCTCATTTTTCGTTTGATGTGCCTAAAGAAGCTTAAGCTCGACTCAAGCTCGTTAAGAAGCTCGTTTACTAATACCCGAAATCCATAATTTCCTAAATATGTTTTGATTTTAATATATGAAAATAATAAGAATTTATATTATATAATGGCTCGTTTAGGCTCGCGAGCCTAATCGAGCTTAGTGACATAGGCTCGAGCTCGAGCTCGTTTAATAAATGAGCTTAATATTAAGCTTGAGATCGACTCGGGATCGTTTAAAACCGGTTTCGAGTCGAGCTTTTAACTAGCCGATCCCGAGTAGCTCGCGAGTAGCTTGGCTCATTTGCACCCCTAATTGTGGGCATGATAGGCAAGCCAGACTCATATTACGGGCTCAGGGGTAATCCAACCCGATTATTGTGGACCTATGGGTATTCTAGTTCGATGACTGATTGGACCCGTGGTATATTGGTATTCTAGTCTGATGACTAACTGGACCTATTGTATATTGGCATTCCAGTACGATAACTGATTGGGCCAGGGATAATCCAACCCGATGGTTGTGTACCCGAGGGTATTCCACTCCGATGACTGATTGGCCTAACATGCTTGTTTGTATATGATATGTGTATTGTGTGCTGGTACTTTGTGTCACAACTAGCAAATTAGCTAGGAAATTCTATACTCATGTAAACATTGAGAATGGCAACAAAAGTAATCATAACTTGAAAATGTGTATGATGTTTACTCAATAACAACAAACTTCCATCAAAATCCAATTGAAAAGCCTAAAACTCTATACAAACACATCAAATAGTCAACTAAAGATTTGAAAGCCTAAAAATCCCAATTTAAGTCCATTATGGACTAGGATTTCCTTATTGGGCCTAATGGACCAATAAGCTTCTAATTTTACTATTTTGGGCATAGAACCTTTAAATGGGCTCTAATTGGACCCACTTTCATGGAACTTAACATTTTGGGCCATAATGGGCCTAAAATGAATAAGTTTACCCTAATGGGCCTTAATGGACCATAAACTCATTCTTTATATCATATTTGGGTCGTGAACTACCCTAAAGGCCCAATGGGCCGAAAACCTCCTTAATGGGCTTCGTGTTTTCGAGCAAAACCAAGATTAGGCCCAAACTAAATAACTCTTTCTTTCCTAAAACCCAATTTTCGGCCCATGTATGTGTAAAAAAAAAGAGAGAAAATGGGGATTATTTTGCAAGTGCCACCTCAATGTTATATGGTGGTCATCCATGCAAAATAACCACCATATAACAATGCATGTTTCATATATCTAGACAACAATTTCTCTCTCTTCCTCTCCCCTCTTCAAACTCACGGCCATATGGCCTTTCTACCTTCACTTTTTCATTTTAAAACCCAACATTTTCTCTCATCATTCCTCTCAAACACTCTCAAGAAAACCACTCTTCTTTCCTCTCAATTTTGAGAGATTTTAAGCATTTCAATAAGATTTTCCCACCAAGATCATCATCTTTGATTTCGAAAATCCTTCAAGGAGCTTGCTAAAGTAAAGATCTTCACTTCATTCTACTTCAAAACCGAAACTTCAAGCAAAGGTGAGTTTATACCCCCTTGTTTTTGGTTTTTACTTTGTTTTGGGGGAGAATACAAGTTGTGTTGTGTAGATCTATGTGTGTATGCATGAATATGTGTGTTTTTCATGATTTATTTGGGGGTTGTGTGTTATTTACTTCATAAATCTAAAAGTATGTTAAGAATACTAAGTTTATCACTTGGATCTACATGAAAACCTTGAGAAAAGTATCTGTTATCACATATAATACATGTAAACTAGTAGATCTGGGATTTATACACTTAAAATAGTAAAAATGAGTGTTGTGTTCCAAGATCTATAAACTAAACTAAAAAACCAGCCTTTCACAGGAAAGTTTTGGTCCAATCTCAAACTATTTTGACCACCTAAATGATAATATTTTTCGAAACTGTTTTACATGCAACAAGTTCTGGTTTCTACCTTTAAAATGACTACTCGCACGTTTTCATACGATTTTTCTGCAATTTTTGGCGAATTTTACAAAACTGCCTATCAGATTTGAAATAATTTTGGAGCAGCCTGTGAATGTGAGCAATTTCACACTTGTTAGAAGCCATTAAAAATTATGAGAAAAATTGTGAACAAATTAGACAAAATTTCCAAACTTCCAGAACTTACAGATCCAAATTTCGACTTACGATGATTTTTTTACAAAATTTCCAACAACTATGTCGGACAAGCCCAAAACCAGAAAAATGTTTATTTTTCACAAAAATCAAGCCAAAAATGATATTTTTGACAAAAATGGGTTTAAAATGTTATTTTTACCACAAACTATTCATCAACACAAGTTTTGAACAAAATGGAGACTAAAGTGTTATTCTTACAAAAATTGGGCCTTAATTGTAAATTTTGGCTTATTGGGCCAAGATCATCATTTTTACGAAAAGTGGGCTTTTATGCTATTTTAGTGAATACTTGAACCAAAACCAACGATAAACTAACAAACAGATTAATTTGATCATTTTCTAGGTTATTGGGCCCTAGTGGCCCATTTTTAAGTGTGATAGGTCCTGTATACTATTTATATGTTTATTAGGCTTCATTGACCCATTAACATGTGCAACGGACCTTAGATACTATTTGTGTGCCATTTGGGCTTGTAAATACCTTACATGTGAAATGGGCCTTAGTTGTCCTTTCATATATATATATATATATATATATATATATATATATATATATATATATATATATATTTCGGGCCCATGTTATATAATCTCATTCCAATTGAGCCTTGAAATGATTTACATGTTTAGCGATGCCTTAGTGGTTCACTTACATGGTTTATTGGGTCTGGAATTAGATTATACATTTCTTCGCGTAAATTCGATTAAGGATCTAGTGAGTTTTATCGGTTGACACCTATTGAGTGTTTTATCGTAGCCTGTAGTTATAACTAGAGTCTCTTGGAGGGAGAGCGGGGATTTGTGTATAGATCTATACAAGGATGACACCCCACACCGGAGCTGTTCGCTATAGTTAGACTAACTCAGTCTAGGGTGACAAAACCTTATAATCAAAACCGGCGTCCAACAACTCTAAGACAGGTAAAATTGTCTTTATTTGGTATGGTTATGACGGCTCACTTAGAGGAATTAACGTTATGAAGTTTACGGAAGACCATTCTATTTTCTTTTGGATTGCTCGGAAACATACTCTCACTGGTACTCAACCTTGGGGGTTGGTATGGCAGCTTTCTCTTTTACAGACAACATCAGGTTGTCTTGGAACATTCTCTATACATGGTCTTTACATTCTCTCTACATTCTCTTTACCCTTTTAGTCAAATAAACAATAACATACATGCATTAATACAAGATCTGACACAAACATACTAAACAGTTTTCATAAAATATAGGATTTTATGGTGGTTTCAAAGTTATACAGATAATTTTCACAAACATGCTTATGAACTCACCAACATTTTTATGTTGACCTTTTTAAATTAACTTGTATTCTCAAGAAACCGTTGAAGCAGGATGAACGAAATAAACTAATGGATATTGTATTATATTTTGTTTCATCATACTCTGACTATTTTGGCATGTAATATTCAAATACAATACTCGATGTAAACATTGAATGTTGTTATATTACATGTGATGATGATGATGATGATGATGTTATGTTTCAATTATATACTCTGTAATGATACTATAATGTTGAAAGTCACATCAAACCCCCGGACGTTTCCGTCGTCTGGTTTGGGGGTGTGACAGATTGGTATAAGAGCATTGTTTATAGTGAACTAGCGTATATAATCATACAGGATATGCAACTATAAATACAATGGGACTAAAATACTCTGAATATAATAATTAAAATACATACTTATGTATGAATTTTATATTAATAACACAACAAGAACAGTAAAAGTCTTTGGAGGATTTGAACATCGCTATTAAACCCGGACAGTTATGTAGTCGTATTGGGGGTGAATGTAGCCTGATCAACTACATTCATTCAAAATATGACCAACATGTGTTCGGGAGTAATTGTGATGGACAATGAATCAAAAATTTACCATTTAATTATCCAAATCGCTTATAGAATCAAACCTAAACACAATTTAAATACTATAGGAGTATTTGGTGTGCTATTTGTTTCTAGTAATTATACCCCTTCGTGCAATACACTATAAATGGGTATCATTAGCCAGGAAACCCCTATCTCCCTAGTCAGGGAAAAGCAGGGTGGCTCGACCCAGAAGGAGACTCGAAGGAAGAACCAGAGGAGAAACATGAAGTAGAACTTACAGATGAATCCGTCGAGCCAGTAGTGACCTCGACGAGGAAGAGCTCGAGGGCAATGAAGATGATGCCTCAGATGCAGAATCCGAAGTCATCAATCCTCCATACATGGCCAGAGTACCGACTTATCGTATGTACTCGATGGCCTCATGCCTCATAGGCACCTGATATTGGAGATAGATTCGCCAACAGGGGATACGACCGCCCTACGACATGACCCAAGATCTTTTCGATCTTAGTCATGGAGGAACAGTTGACCAGGCCCCCCCAGTCATGGTCCAACGCACTCGAGACATTGGCAACCGAGCTCAGGACACCCACAATCAAATAGACCAAAATGCGGGCTGCTTTTGAGAGAACTAAGAGACAAACCGAGGAAGTGATCGGGACTCCTAAACGAGGCAGTTAGTTTAGGAGGCACGACAACGAGACACCGAGCATCAAGTAGCTCATCTTCAGGGTGCGTCCACTTCATCCCCCCCCACTACCATTTGTTATGATTCTCTTTCGCGTGCTAAGATGGTATTTACTAATGAAGCAAAAATGTGTTTTCCTCATTTCATATGCACAACCGAAGCCCTGAAACCGCTAGATACTCAAAGATCTCGAAACCAAAATAATCTATGAACTCTAGGGATAGACTTAATATTCATGCCAAATCCACAATTACCTACTACCATAAATACATCATAGGGATGTAGATTGAAACATTGTGAATCATGCGACAAGACACGAAATTTATAGAGTACAACCAGGAATAATGATCACTACTTACCATCTGGCTTATCATCATGCAGTAGGAAAATGTAATCCCACAGAAATAACAAGCACACCCACGAGACACCGCTCCTGCATATGGACTCTGCTACATTCCAAGCTACTGTAACAGCAGCAGTAACCGCTGCCATGGCACAACTCAACGCAAACAACACCAATAGAGGTGGAAACAATATCGACAACTCCAGCCAAAGGAACGAGCATGGAAACCAACAAGTGACAGCTTATCAAGGCACACTAAACCCTAAGCTTAAGAGCAAGAAGCGAAAGTCTGAAATTAAGAGAAAGGGACAACCAACTCAAGGGTTCTCAAAGAAGCAACATGTTGTTGCTGTTTATCCGACCATGACCCCTATTACACCAACATCAGCGAGACCATATGCTGGAAGCCTTCCAAAATGCAACCAGTGCAATTTCCATCATAAGGGAGCCTTTCGGGAGCTGCATTGTAAGAAATGAAACCGAAAGAATCACACCACCAAATACTGTAGAACTTATCCACAACAGAATCGTCAGCCAAACAAAAACAACAACAACCGCAAAAACCTTAACAACAACACCAATGATGAGACCAGTCACACTTGCTATGGGTGTGGAGGAACCAGTCACTTCAGGCACAATTACCCCAGGGCTAACAACCAAGGAGCAGAAGGATCAGGAAGGGTCCTGACCTTGGGTTAAGGAGAAGCAGTCCAAGTCCTGACAGTTGTTACTGGTACGTTCCCACTTAACAACTCTTTTGCTTGCATCTTACTCGATAGTGGAGCTGAGCGAAGCTTTGTTAATAACAAGTTCGAGCACTTACTATGACAACAACCCCAGAAGCTAAACGAAGCCTTCACGGTAGAGATGGCTAATGGAAAAAAACCGAATTAACCTAGGATATTTATGTAGAGTACACCTTAACACTAAACAACTATTCATTTCAAATAAAAATTTAATGCCAGAAAATATTAGGAGTTTTAATGTGATAATCGGCATGGTCGGGTTCAGCCCCAACCGTGCTGATACTATGTGTCGCGAGAAGGCCGTTTGCCTTCACCTTCCCAATCACGAAACTCTAATAATCCACGGTGATAAACCTGGCGCCAATCCTCGTCCTATCTCATGCATCAAGGCACAGAAGTGCCTGCACCAGAATAACTACGTTTTCCCCGCTCATGTTGTGGACAAGACCAAGGAAGAAGTAAGCATACAAGGTCTTCCAGTAACATGCGATTTTCCGGATGTATTTCCCGAAGAACTTCCGGGAATATCCTTGAGAGACAGGTCGAATTCTGAATCGACCTAATAACAAGAGCCACATCAATTGCCAATTCACCCTACAGGTTAGCTCCCGCTGAAGTTAGGAGTTATCCAGTCAATTAAGAAAATTGTTGAGCAAAGGATTCATCAGACCAATCTTTTCACCCTGGAGAGCTCCAGTCTTGTTCATCAAGAAGATGGATCCTTTAGAATGTGCTGTTGGTTTGCTGCCACGACATGGTGGCATGTTTTCCACGACGTGGTTGTGGGGATAGTCGTGACTAAGTTAGATAACCACGATGTGGCTAGTAGTTGGCCACAACATGGAGAACGTTGACCCGTTGACTTTAACCTATTTGAATTTTGGTCAAATTGGTAATTTGGGTAGTAGACTAAGGGAATGACCTCATATGATTCTCTAGTTGGTGTGTTGGGCCATCCTTTCGACTGTACGAGCTGTAGTCTATTCGACATCGAGTGTGAAGTGAGTCTTATCACTATACTATGTAGGATGCTAGATTGTCTTCGTGACTGTTGCATGGAAGACTATGGGAGGGCCATGGTACTTGTATGGAAGACCATGGGAGGACCATGGAACTAATATGAAAGACTATGGGAGGACCATAACACTTTTGTGAAAGACCGTGGGAGGACCATGACATTTGTATGAAATACCATGGGAGGGTCGTGACAACGGTATATAAGACTATGGGGGGACCATATCAACTAAGACTACCTGAGGAATACATCATCAAGTGAATGTAAGACTGTGGGAGGACCACAACGTTTACATGTTCTTTACTGATTGTATATGGTAAATTTGAAGTAAACATTTGGAGCATTCTCATGAAGCTTTGTAGTTTAATGGATCACTTGGAGATCAGTGGAGCACTTGCGGCTCATGAAACATGTAACAAAGGAACAGATCATCTGAGAAGAGAATGTACCATATGCCAAGGGAACAAATCAAGTGTCCAAGGACCGAATCTTCTAAAGGGGGTATGGATCACCTTGGAGCATAGATGCGCCATCCATGATCATAAAGCTTGATGCACCACTATGATGAGAATGTGCCACTTTGGAGTCTAGATGAACCATTCATGAAGGAAGTGTGCCAACATAGAAGAGGATGAACCATTACTTGTACAAGATGCTCCATCTTGGTGCAAGGTGTGCCACTTGTGTCCTTAATGAGCTATGGTATCCCTTAATGAACCATGTATGCTATGAAGTCCTCTACGACGCTCAAGATTGTTCAAGGATGCTCAGAAGCTGAAGATGCTCAAGGAATAGACCATGATGCACCACCATGATGGATGATGTGCCACTAGTGTTCATGATGTGCCACTTGTGCATTATGATGCTCCACTATGGCTCATGGTTCTCCATCATGTGCTTTGCTAATTCTCATGTGTTGTATGTCATGGATGAATGTTCTAGAAGTTACTACATAGCGGACTGTGATTAGCTGACACCATTCATGGACCTATGGGCCAATAGGCTTGGCCTATTAGGGTTTTAGGTCTGATCCCTTCCGTATAAATAGGGATGCCTACTAGTCATTTGAAATGACTTGTATTCTAGAGTGATAGGTGAATCTCTGTGAAATTGTACTTGTAACCTCTATTTAAGAGCTCATAAATAAAGAATACCCCCTCATACTCATGGACATAGCTCACCTTAACCTAACCACATAAATTCTATGTCTTGTATGCTTTTGGTTTTGCTTGTTTTTGCTTTACTTCCTAACAAGTGGTATCAGAGTTATGGTTTGTGTTACTGTGATTAAAGATGTCTAGTCACATGTTTGATTTGGAGAAATTCGACAGTTCAAATGACTTCACTTTGTAGAAGGTGAAGATGAGGGCTATTTGGTTCAACAAGGATGTGCAGCGGTGCTGGAAGGAGATGCAAAACTTCCAAAGGACTTGGTGGCTGAAAAGAAGGTGGGCATTCTAACGAAGGCACATAGTTCCATTCTGTTGAGTTTGATAGATATAATACTGAGGGAGGTTGTGGATCAAACAAATTCTTATGGGCTATGGGAGAAACTTTGTGACAAGTACCATGACAACTCTAGGACGAACAAGTTATATTAGAAGCAATGTTTGTACAGTCTTATAATGTCTGAAAGTAACCAAGTGAAAAGATCATACAGATAACTTCAATCACATCATCTTGGATTCGCAAGGGGTTGATGTGAAGATTGAAGATGAAGATCATGTGCTCATTCTCTTATGGTCCCTTCATAAATCATATGATAATTTCATTGATACCGTGATATATGGTAGGACAACGACCACTGTGAATGATGTGAAGGATTCTCTTATATACAAGGAACTGAAAAGAAAGTTTCAGTTGGAGAAGAGGTGTCCAGTTTTGGTTTATTCACAAGGAGAGGAAGGAAAAATGAGAGGAACGTGGGAAACAGAGGGAGAGCACGTTCAACATCAAAACCTAAAGGTTCATCAAATGCTAAATGTTATAACTGCAAGGAGAAAGGGCACTTCAAGAGAAATTGTCCACAATTGAAGAATGGAAAGTTCAAAAGTGAATCATGAAGCTATAACACTGTTGTTGTGGTTCAGGAAAGTTTTGATAAAGGAGACGATGGTGGTGTACTGATTGTAAGTACATCTAGTTCTGCAGATGCTTGGGTTTTAGATTCTAGATCAACCTATCACATGATGTATAGTTGTGACTGGCTCAACTCCTACAAAGGGTGGAATAACATAGTCAAGATGGGTGATGATTGGGTGAAAAATATCAAGGGTAGTGACACTGTGCATATCAAGATGCATGATGGTATGGTCAGAAAATTAGATTGCTGGTACGTTATGAAACTTTAGAAGAATCAAATCTCTTTTCACACTTTTCGCTATGAATATGATGAAATATGTTGGTGAGGGTGACTTGGTTAAATTCTCCAAAGGTGCTCTAGTTATAATGAAGGGAAAGATGAATTGTGGATGAATATATATCCTAGAAAACAGTACAGTTATAGGAACAATGGCTATCTCCTAATCCTTGAAGGAAGGTGATGACAAGACATAGTTGTGACATCGTAGGTTGGGGCACATGAGTGAGAAGGCATATCAATTCTAAGTAAACAAGGACTATTTGGTGGAGAGGTTATTGGAAAATAAAGTTTTGTGAAGCTTGTGTCAAAGGAAAGCATTGCAAAGTGAATTTCAATACCGTTCAACACACAAGCAAGGAAATTGATGTGTGTAAAGTATACTAGGTCTAATCCTAACAAACTCAAATAAAAACAAACACACGTTGGCAATGTACCTATCGATAGCAGTTTAGTTTAAGCAAGTAGGGTATCAAACACATGGAACGGTAAACAATTAAAATTAATGCTAATATTATCTAAATAAAGCAATTAATTAAAATGGGGTGGGGGGATTTCTCTAGTTTTACAAGACTTGAAACTTAAGTAACTTCCTAAACACTATAGCAAAAAGGCAATTAACAACTAAAAGAGGAACAAAAGACAACTAGATTCAATCAAATTAAAGAGAATTCCGTTTAGATTCGATTCACTTATTCCTATGGTTGATTTCGTGGCAAGTGCAATGGATTAATATGTCATTGGTTATCGATTTTTAATGTGATCAGGTTCATGCTCACTATTACTATCCTTTAGCAAACAAGTTAATTCAAACAATGGCCAGTTGATTAAATTAATAGGTTTCCTAGTGTTTAGTACGCATCAAGTAAGACTTGTAACATTAGTTAATCAAATTGGTTGGTTTAATTAACTCATATGAGGTTGGTCATCCCATATACTCACACATCAACTTACTTATTTTCTAGTTAACCATAGGTTCATGTTCACTAATACTAGGCATACAATCTTGTTTTCACAAAACTATAAGATTCAAGCAATCAAGAAGATGTTCATGCAACTCAATTACTTAGTTATTAACAGAAAATAATTATCCTTAACATGAAAGGATCTTTTAACAAGCTTAATAAGATAAATAACCAAATCTATATAATCCAAGCCACTCAATCAAACCATATTCGTAAGATCATCTAGTCTAAACAGAAGTATGAAGTTTTTAGCTCATAACTACAACAAATAAATCACTAAAGTCAAAATCTAATGATTCAAACATGATTCACACAAAAGATTAAGAGAAAAGTAATGTTGTTTGCCTTTGATCTCTTCAAAATTGCCTTCTAGTTGAATTATGGTTCCCAAAGCCTCTTGGTAATGTCTCTGGTCTCCAAAAGTCGCAAAAAGCCTCCAACATCAGTTAGGGTTCAAATGAGAAATGATCAATATATAGATTCCAAAAATCAACTCCAACTCGTCGAGTTTTATGACCCAACTCGACGAGTTTTTCTTTAAACACGCGTGCCCGACAACTCACGAATTCGTCGGGAAAGTTCCTGGGAACTCGTTGAGTTGAAAAAAACTCTTATTCTTCGTTCTTGCATTCTTTCTTCAATCTCCAAATTCCAAGCTTCCAATTGCTCAATCCTCTTCCTTTTTCATCCAAGCATGTCCTTAAGGCTGAAAATGAAATTTTAAACTAATTAAGCACCTTTTGTTCATAAATTGAGACAAAAACAACAAAATGTATTAAGATATTGTATGAATTATATGACTAAATATGCACATATCAAAATACCCCACACTTGAATTTTGCTTGCCCCCAAGCAAAACTGAATTTTAGCACACTAATGTCACATAAGATAATCCCAATCGAACCCAACCATTATGCCAAGACCACAACACATGCATTTGTGTCTAAATTTTTTCCTAAGGACCCCCTAACCCTAAATACTAAAAATCTTCATAAACACTCGCCCATTTCTTTTGAACAACGCTCATTTTATGCATCCCTCTGAATCTATCCCCATAAAACTTTCTTAACCTCAAGTCATTTTTGGTTAAATCCCCAAGCACACATATGATAAAATAACCTAGAAAATAAAATTACAAATAAAAGAAAAATACGGCGTTTGATTGAATCTTTTAAACATTGCAGCTTTTCTTCTTGATATTCTTCTTTATCTTCATAGCTTTGTAGATTCTCTCAACATTTCAGTTTTTTTTTCAAACTCACTCTTTTCACTCAAACTAAAAACCTAGAAAAACATATGCTTAATCAAAGGGATTTAACTTCATCCTTTATTGGTTAAAGAAATTAGTCTTATGTGCAATGACTACTTAAGATATCCTAGATACAGTTATGGTACACGATGCTAAACATATTGCATCCATCAAGCTAAGTGAGGTTGTGTTTTTGTTCCGTGATTTCACTAGAATTAAGGGGGCCACAAATGAACTATAACGTATATAGGCTCAACTAAACATTTAGGTCCTGATAGAATCATCAAACACAATACTAACATGGAAACCTAATTGCTTGACCAAAATTTTATGAATTAACCCTTGAAATTTTATGCATTTTTTTTTTAAAATTATACCTAGGATTAGGATTATAATTTCACTAATGTAATCAACCCCTACCCTACACTTATTTTATGCAATGTCCCCTTTGAATGTTATGCATGATAAAGAACATAAAAGTAAATAGAGAATTGGAATAGACTCCCATGGGATAGAAGTTGCGAGGTTGATCTTCTTCTTTTTAAGCTCCATATTCAGCTAACTTTGGCATGGGAACATCTCATCCACGCCTTGGATGTCAAAATCTCGTATGGTTGATAGCTCTAAAAATGCAAGAAAGAACTTCTTGGAATCGCCTAGAAATGGACCTCATAAATGTGTATGGTGCTCTCCTTGAATGGAATCAAATCGAAGACTCGAAAATAATAATAAAAAAAACGAGCAACTCGCTGAGTTATATGTGGAGACTCATTGAGTTGGAGTGTGATACATGCATAAATGACGAAATTCCTTTGGAACTCGTCAAGTTTAAGATATGCACTCGACGAGTTTTCGACTCTGTGATGGAAATTTCTCCTTTCTTCTTTATTTATGATTTTACGTTTAAGGAGAGTATTAGGTTAATACATCTCTTTATTTCTTCAGTAACAAGACTCCTTTTCAACCATTTTAAGCATTAGACTCATAGCATCACTCAAATCTTCTACTCTTCTCGTCTAGACTCGACCCCTCACTTTATTTCCCTCACGCTTTTAATTATAAGATCAATTCTCACCCTAAACTTTTGTAAGATAAAAAACAAAACCAAATAATAAAGAGGAAAACAATCATTAAGCTACTACATTACCCTAATAAACTAAAAGTTCTCATACATAAACAAACCAAACAAAACCACACAAATAAAAAAAGTAAAAATTTATCAAAAAAACTCAAACATAAATAAAAGGATAATCACTCCTCATCCTCTTCATCTCCTCCTCCATTTCCGGATCCACTACCTCCCGCACCACTTTGTCTTTCCCTCCATCGGTCCTCCCAAGTTCGAATATGAGGGTAGTTGGGAAAAGATTTGTTGTGTTGTATTTGTAGGTGACCCATCATGTATTCCAAGGTCATGTTGGTGTGATTCAAACCACTTCCTATATCATCTTGATATGCTCTCAATTCTAAATTGTAAGAGTCTATGGGTAGTTTATCTTCAACCGAGATCATTGGGGGGTCTTCATGCATACACGTGGGTTGGGGACAGACTCTTCTTCTCGGTCCCTCCAGTGCTATTTCCTCATCCTCCTCGGAAATTGAAAACTTCCCTCCACCCATATCCTATACTATTTTAGCCCTCGTATATAAAAGAACGCTAAGTGGCTTCGTTTGCATCATGGTAAGGAAGTTTCCGACCCCGCCATTGAAAATACCATATGACCTTGCCAATCTGGTAACAAACATCCCTCCACAAATCCTCAACGTCTTCCTGTCTTTGACTCTCCCTTCTGCCAAAAATCTCTAAACAGTAAGGAATGTTGCAAAAGACATTGGGTGTAAGAATGCTCCATAAGTAGAAGATATCAAGGCTTGGGTCTTTATCATAATCTTTTCTCATGTTAATAGAGCCTGGGATAAACCTTTAGATAAGCCTATAAACTGGTGATCTAATATCATCCTCTTGGGCTATAGATGGAATATAGACACCTTGAGCAATTGCACTCCACCAGTTTGATTCATTCACCCATTGTGGAAATTGCTTATGGAAATGATCAAGAAATAGTCTGATTCCTTCAGTCATGGCCTCAGATTGATTATATAAACCCATTCTCCATGCCAACTCAACCATGCTGCATTCCCGGTATTCTCCTCTAAGGCAAAAAGTGAGAGCATGTGAGTCAAAGTAATCATCACCCCAAAATATCTCACTGTGGCATAAAACTCTAAATACAATTCCCTATAGAATGGTTCTTGCAATTAAAACAGCCTTCTCCGTGCTGTGCAGGTAACCCTAACCCCATCATTTGTAAATAATTTCGTAAGATAAGGGTTCATCACTTCTACCAACCCCACTTCTTCCAACTAATTCCAATTCACTTCATTAGCAATATAAATTTCCTTCTTCTTCAAAGTTTACAACTTATTTCTCCATTCAATTAAAGTCCTTTGTTGAACCACTTTGTGGGAAGTGAAACCAAGGGAAGTCATCTTGGTCTCTTGGCACTTGTTGATTTCTACCTCCCTTTCTCATTTTCTGCAAAACAAACAACATAGAAGACCAAACAAAAAACAAAAGAGGTTAACAGATGAAATTTAAGTCAAACTGGGCTTTCTGAAAAGACAACTCGTCAAGTTGTAAGAACAACTCGTCTAGTCCGATGAACTATCCTAACTTTTTTTTTTCTAATTCAAATAAATTCGACCATATTATCTCAAAATTACTCCAGGGGTTTGTTTAGGGTACCATATCATGTGTTAAATAACAAGAAAAACCACTAAAAACAACCTAATTTGCTCAAAATTAAAACCCTAGAGTTCATTCTAAAGTTTAATATCGGGGGTTCTTCACTAAATTAAACACAATGCTTATAAAAATCGGAACTTTAACAGAACTGAGTGCAAAATATCTTACCTTTGTGAAGAATTTTGGAGTAGAACTTAGAGATTGAAGGATTGTTGCTTGAGAGGAAAAACTCGGCGAGTGCTAGGATGCGGTGGGTGAAACAGATGAAAAATTTCCTTTTAGGGTAAAAACCCTATTTGACCAAGTTTAAAAACTTTTTATTTTATTTTCAGTAATAATTGTCTACTCATTGAGTTGGGGACCCCAAACTAGTTGAGTAGAGACGGTTCTGACCCAAAAATTGCAAAAAATCATTTAAACTCGTCGAGTACTCATATGGAGCTCACCAAGTTGAGGTTGCTGAACAAAAATTTTTTAAGTTTTTCTCCAAAAATTTACCACACCCTACACTCATGCCTTGCTTGTCCTCAAGCAACATTTTAGAGATTATGAGAAGACTAAGAGTGAAAATCCTAACAAAATACTAAATATAAAGGAAATAAAAGACTAAAAATTAAAAGAAAAGAAAAGGACAAAGAAATCAAATTCAAACAACGGGTTGCCTCTTGTAAGTGGTTCTTTTTGAGGAGTCTTGAGCTGGACTCCTTCCCGCTCTACGTGGCAGCGGCTTCCTCCAAATCCAATCCCTCTTCAATCATCACTTCACTTGGCAATCCTTTTTCATAGTGTTTAACCCTATGCCCATTTACCTTGAAACTTGATCCATCTTTGTTCCATAGCTCTATCACCCCATATGGATATATATGCTTAATCCTAGAAGGCCCGGACCATCGAGTGCATAATTTTCCCGGAGAAAGTTTCAACCTTGAGTTGTAAAGAAGAACTTTTTGGCCATCTTCAAATCCTTGTTTCCTTTCAACCTTGTATCATGGAACCTTTTTGTCTTATCCTTATAGATCAACGAATTAGTGTATGAAACATTTCTCAATTCCTCTAAGGCTTTTATTTGCAAGAGTCGATTGGCATGCAACTCACTTGGTTCGAAATTCCATGTTTTCAAAACCCAATAAGCTTTATGCTCAAGCTCCACAGGTAGATGTCATTGCTTCCCATAAACCAATCGATAGGGGGTGGTCCCAATGGGTGTCTTGAATTCAGTTCTGAATGCCCAAAGCGCATCATCAAGCTTGTCTACCTAATCTTTCCTATTACAAACCATTGAGCTTTCCAAGATTCTCTTGAGTGCCCTATATGCGATTTCAGTTTGCCCATTCGTTTGTGGATGGTATGGTGTTGAAAATCTATGGCGTACACAATATCTTTGTAACACCTTTGCTAGCAAAATGGGTTCCCCTATCTCTTATTAGGGATTTTGGCACCCCAAATCTAGAAAACAACCTTTTCAGTAATTTCACAACTACCCTTGCACCATTGGTTGGTAATGCCTACGCTTCTGCCCACTGGGTTAGATAATCTACTGCCACAAGTATGTATTTATGACCTCTAGATGATGGGAATGCTCCCATGAAATCTACACCCCACGCATCAAATACTTCACACACTTAGATGTTCCTTTTTTTCATCTTATTCCTTGAGTAAATATTTCCCGACCTTTGATAGGAGTCACACTCACTCACATAGGTGGTAGCATTCTTGAAGATTGTTGGCGAATAAAACCATGCAGCCAACACCTTTTTGGCCATGTATTGAGTCCCATGATGTCCTCATGCCGACCCATTATGATAATGCTTTAAAATGTCATGGATCTCCTTTCGAAATATGCATCTTCTAATAACCCCATCTGTACAACTTCTAAAAAGATAGGCTCATCCCAAAAGTTATATTTGATTTATGAAAAGAGCTTTTTTTCTACTGGTGAGTGAGCCCTTTTGGAAGGAAATTGCCTGCCAAGAAGTTTGCAATGTCAACATACCATGGTTCCTCCCCCATTCTCATCATCAAGTACTCCTCTGGAAAGCTATCCCCAACACCCTTGTTGTCCATCTCGTCCCTCTCTGGATTTTCCAATATGGATAGATGGCTGACTGCTATGTTCTCCATCCCTTTCTTGTCCTTGATCTCGATGTCAAATTCTTGAAGTAAAAGCACCCACCGGATCAATCTTGGCTTCACATCCTGCTTGGCAAACAAATATTTGATAGCATAATGGTCCGTAAAAACAATTATTTTGGACAATATAAGGTAGGGACGATATTAGTCAAAGGCGTAAACCACAACCAATAATTCCTTCTCAGTAGTGGTATAATTTTCTTGGGTCGGTTTTAAGGTCTTGCTCGCATAATAGATGGGTTGAAAGTGATTATTAACCCTCTAACCAAGCACAAATCCTAGGGCATAATCACTTGCATCGCACATTATTTCAAAAGGCAAGTTCCAATTTGGGGCAATAATGATTGGGGCGTTAATTAAATTTTCTTGTAAAATCTCATAGGTGTCCAAACATTCTTTAGAAAATTAAAAGGTGCATCTTTCAAAAGCAGTTGAGTAAAAGGTCTAGTTAATTTAGAAAAATCTTTAATAAAACGGCGATAAAAACCCGCGTGACCTAAAAAACTCCTAACGCCCTTCACATTGGTTGGTGGGGGTAATTTAGCAATGTTGTCAATCTTTGCTCAATCCACCTCAATCCCCGCTTTGGACACCTTATGACCTAAAACGATGCCCTCCTTCACCATGAAATGTCATTTTTCCCAATTTAGAAATAAATTGGTCTTTTCATACATAGAAAGCATCAAATCAAGACAATCATTAAAAGAAGAACCAAATACAGAAAAATTGTCCATAAATACTTCCATAAACTTTTCCAACATGTCATGGAATATCGCCGTCATGCATCGTTGAAAGGTCGTCAACGCATTGCATAACCCAAAAGGCATGCATTGATTGGCAAATGTTCCATTTGGACAAGTGAAAGTCATATTCTCTTGAGCATTAGGGTCAACAGGAATATGGAAATATCCTTAAAATCCATCTAAGAAGCAATAATAACAATGTCCAAATAATCGCTCAAGCATTTGATCAATAAAAGGAAGAGGGAAGTGGTCTTTGCAAGTGACATCATTTAGCTTGCGATAATTGATGAACACCCGCCAAATGGTTACTGTTCGCGTAGGTATAAGCTCATTCTTCTCGTTCGTCATGATTGTCATCCTCCTTTCTTTGGCACTACTTGAACTAGAATAACCCATGGAATCAGAAATAGAGTATATGATCCCATCATCTAAGAGCTTGAGAACTTCTTTCTTGACCACTTCTTGCATGTTTGGGTTGAACGGCCTTTGATGTTGCACTACCCACTTTGCACCTTCTTCAAGGTTGATCCTGTGTGAGCAGTAAGAAGTGTTGGTCCCTTTTATGTCTGTAATCTTCCACATAATTTCATTCTTTCTTTTCTTCCAAACCTTAACGAGATCTTCTTTTTCAATTGGCGTAAGATCAGAGGCTATAATTACAGGTTTTTGATCAACCTCTTCTAGAAATGCATATTCCAAATGATCTGGAAAAGTTTTAAGCTCTAATTTCCTACTATGAACATTGAACACATCGAGTACATCAACAGAACTCGTCGAGTTGAGGCCAAATTTCCCATCTGATCGAGTATTTTTGTCCCAAATCGTCGAGTTGGCGTCTTTAACTCGTCGAGTAGAGTTTTCAGAATGTATTTTAATCTCTTTGTATTCACTTTCTTCAAGTAATCTCTATATCTCTTTTAGATATCTTTCAACAACAAACTCATCTTCTGAGATAAAGGTTGATTCACTCGCCTTTTCTTCTTGCCATTCCACCAATTCCTTTTCCAAGAGTTCTTCTAATATGTCCACCGGTAAAGCTGTATTCATCACTAAAACGAGAATGCTTCATGGCTCGATCAACTCCAAATGTAACTGAATATTCCCCTACCCTAAGGGTAAGTTTCGTCTCTCTTATGTCGACTATGGCGCATGCGGTGTTTAAGTATGGTCTTCCAAGGATGAGTGGTACTTGATGGTCCTCTTCCATGTCTAGCACTGTGAAATCCACATGAAACACGAATTTATCAACTTTTACCAATAGATCTTCGCATATTCCCCTAGGAAATGTCACCGTCTTGTTCGCTATATGAATTGTCATTCGAATTGGTCTCAACTCCGGAAGGTTCAAATTCTTAAAGAACGAATAAAGCATGAGATTCACAATAGAACCCGAATCGGCCAATACATAACTTGTAGCCAATTTTCTGAATTGACAAGGTAAAGTCAGACTACTCGGGTCTCCCATCTTTTTTGACAATTTATTCAACATTGCAGCAGAACAATTATCATTTAAGACCACCTTAGATGCGTCCTCCATATTCTTTCTATTTGTGAGAAGGTCTTTCAAAAATTTGGCATACTTAGGTAATTGTGCAACCGCATCTATGAAAGGAATGTTGATTTGAAGGGCCTTGAGGTGCTCCAGGAACTTTTTGTAATCTTCATTCTGTTTATCTTGTCTAGCTCGGTTCGAGAATTGTAATGGAGGTTGATACGAATTAATGGGAGGGTTATTTTTCTCATCAGAGCAGGAACTCGTCGAGTTGGTTCGAATGTTTGCGAATCTGTGTTTTCTTTCTCTCATTCATGCACCTCTTTAGGATCTTCATTCGAGATCGGGATCAGAGGAGTGACTATTTTTCCGCTTCTAGTTGCCACAATATTTATGTGTGCACCTCTCAAAATTTTCTCGGTGTCGTTAAGAAGTCCGACCGGTGTTCTTTCGTTGAATTACTTAGCAAGTTTCCCGAGGTTCTTTTCAATATTGAGGATTGAAGCTTGCTGAGTCCAAAGTAGAGCTTGTTGATCTTTCATCATCACTTGGTGCTCTTTCATCATATTCTGTTGTTCTCTTATGACAACATCAAATTCGTCATGTTTTTTTTTAGATGCAGCTGCAAATCGTGCTAACATATCTTCAAAATTTGTCTTCTTATCTTGCACCGATTCTTCAGTTTGATAAAAACCTCTCGCCTTCTGCCTATATTTTTCCTCCTTTGCCTTCTTGTATTCTTCATATGGTAGCCATTTCTTTATAGGTTTCGTCTAATCTTCGTGATACCTATCCCTGCTCGAGTAGCACACCTGAGATTTTCGGTTTCCATTCTCGTCCAAGTCACGGTCTTTGGTAAGGTGAGGTGCACTACAATTGTCACAACCCATTCGGATGGCGTGGATGGATTGGTCCATCTTTGTCATCCTATGATCCATGCTCTCCAACTTAGCCATCACTGCCGCCATGTTATCATAAATCAAGTTCACCGCCCCTCGAGTTGAGTCGTGTCTCGGGTTATGATATTCTCTTGAGTATTTAGAAAATTCTTCAATCAATTCTTTTATAACCGCGGGTGCCTTCTTTGTAATTCGTCCTTGGGAGTCAAGGAGCTGCATGTTTGTCACATTCACTCCATCATAGAATATAGAGACTTCTTGTTGAATGTTTAGGTCATTATTAGGGAAATTCCTCAACAAGACTTTGTATCTTTCCCACGCCTCATAAAGTGACTCGCCTCCTTGTTGTTCGAAGTTTGCAATGGCTTTCTTCATCTTTTCTATTTTGGATGGTGGGCAAAACTGATCGATGAATTCTACACGCATCTTTTTCCATGTTGTGATGGATCTTGGAGGGAGTGATTATAGCCAATCTTTAGTGGCTTCCTTTAACGTAACCAGTAGCATACGCAGTAGAACAGTATCGTGAGGCACATTAGGGATGTTGAAATAGTCGGTTATGTCGTTGACCTCATCAATATGCTTGTACACGTCTTCGTGATCTTTTCCATAGAACGAGATGTCCTTCAGCTGGGCGAGAATGTGACCTTTCAGTTCAAAGTTTACTGTTGCTATAATTGCGGGTTATACAAGTCCTTGCCCGGTATCATCCCACATTCTACTTTTGTATTTCCCATGGGTATGTTTGCGATGTCAACCATCTCATCTTCTGGGTCGGGTTCACTTTCTTCTTCAAATTCAGGTGTGTTCGGCTAGAAATCTTCTATCTTCTTGTTAAAACCGCTTGATTCTCCGATTTACATGTCCTACTTTTTGCGAATAATTGATTCCAGATCTTCTACGAGTGGTACTACTGTAGAACTAGAGCTCCTGGTCATAAACTTCCTGAAAAAAAACAAAAATCATGCGTAAAACGAACAAAAACGAAGAAAAAAACGAAACTGAAAACGCGACCAACTCGTCGAGTTCAGTAATGTACTCGGTGAGTTCAACGCAAAAATTAGAAAAATAAAAACGAAAAGTAAAATTGAAAACTTGTAACTTTATGCAAGATAAATCTCACACAAAGGATCGATAACACTAGCAAATAACATTAACTATTAGAACCGTTCCCCGTCAACGACGCTAAAAACTTGATGTGTGTAAAGTATACTAGATTTAATCCTAACAAACTCAAATAAAAACAAACACACGTAGTTAGTGTACCTATCAATAGCAGTTTAGTTTAAGCAAGTAGGGTATCGAACAAATGTAACATCAAACAATTAAAATTAATACTAATATTATCTAAATAAAACATTTAATTAAAATGGGGGGTTTTCTCTAGTTTTACAAGACTTGAAACTTAAGTAACTTCCTAAACACTTTAGCAAAAAGGCAATTAACAACTAAAAGAAGAACAAAAGACAACTAGATTCAATCAAATTAAAGAGACTTCCATTTAGATTCGATTCACTTATTCCTATGGTTGATTTCGTGGAAAGTGCAATGGACTAATATGTCATTGGTTACTGATTTCTATGTGATTAGGTTCATGTTCACTATTACTAATCCTTTAGTAAACAAGTTAATTCAAACAATGGCTAGTTGATTAAACTAACAGGTTTCCTAGCGTTTAAATCGAATCAAGTAAGACTTGTTACATTAGTTAATTAAATTGGTTGGTTTAATTAATTCATATGAGCTTGTTCATCACATATGCTCACACATTAACTTCTTATTTTCTAGTTAATCATAGGTTCATGTTCACTAATACAAGCCATTCAATCTTGTTTTCACAAAACTATAAGATCCAAGCAATCAAGAAGATGTTCATGCAACTCAATTACTTAGTTATTAACATAAAATATTTATCATTAACATGCAAGGATCTTTTAACAAGCTTAACAAGATAAATAACCAAATCTATATAATCCAAGCCACTCAATCAACCCATATTCATAAGATCATCTAGTCTAAACATAAGTATGAAGTTTTTAGATCATAACTACAACAAATAAATCACTAAAATCGAAATCTAATGATTCAAACAAAATATTAAGAGAAAAGTAATGTTGTTTGCCTTTGATCTCTTCAAAATTGCCTTCTAGTTGAATTCTTGTTCCTAAAGCCTCTCGGTAATGTCTCTAGTCTCCAAAAATTCGCCAAAAGCCTCCAACATCAGTTAGGGTTTGAATGAGAAACGACTAATCTATAGATTCCAAAAATCAACTCCAACTCGTCGAGTTTTATGAACCAACTCAACGAGTTTTTCTTTAAACATGCGTGTCCGACAAGTTACGAATTCGCCGGGAAAGTTCTTGGGAACTCGTCGAGTTAAAACAAACTCGACGAGTTATTCTTCATTGCATTCTTTCTTCAATCTCCAAATTCCAAGCTTCCAATTGTTCAATACACTGCCTTTTTCATCCAAGCATGTCCTTAAGGCTGAAAATGTATTTTTAAACTAATTAAGCACCTTTTGTTCATAAACTGAGACAAAAATAGCAAAAAGTATTAAGATATTGTATGAATTATATGACTAAATATGCACATATCAAAAATCCTGGAATATGTTCACTCAGATCTATGGGGTCCTACACTAGTGAAGTCTCATAGTGGATGCTCATAGTTTGTGGCATTCATTGATGATTATTTAAGGAAGGTGTGGTTGTACTTTCTGCAGATTAAATATGAGGTATTTGGGAAGTTTAAGGAGTGGAAGACCATGGTTGAAAAAAGGACTAGAAAATAGGTCAAGACTCGAAGGATTGATAATGGGTTGGAGTTATGCAATGCGCCATTTGATAACTTATGCAAGAAAAAAGGTATAGTGAGACACCATGCTATACAACATACCGCAACAAAATGGAGTGACAGAGCGGCGGAGCCAAAAACTCATGCAGTGTGCAATTTGCATGTAGATATTTGTTAACTTATCTAAGCAATTCGGCAGAAGAAGTTAAGACTGTTTGCTATATGGTGAATAGATCACCATCAACTGCTATTAACTTGAAGACTCCTCAAGGGGTATGGTGCAAGAAACCCTCTAACTATTCTCATTTACATATATTTGGATTCCCCGCGTATGCTTGTGTGAGTGATGGTAAAGTTGAGCCATGGGAAATGAAGTTCATATTTATACACTACACGACAGGAGTAAAAGGTTATTGTCTGGGGTTTACCGAAGAAGGAATAACTCCTAAATTTTGTTGGATTAGTGTCTAAGTCCATAACTATTTTGGTATGTACTTGACCCAATGGTGCATGATCCTTTTGGGTTGCCTTCACCAAAGCAACTTGATAGGATGAATTATGGAGAGAAAGGATTAAATATGATTTGTTAATATATTATGAGAATAATATATTAAAGGAGAAATCATATTGTTTAATTAATATTAGTCAATAATTAATTGGTAATTAGTTTTGTGACTAAAAGAGATTAATTAAACTTAAGGGACTGGAATTGTAATTATAAGATAATTGCAATTTGGGCCATGGATTGCCTTTTATTATAAGGTGGACGAATTCTATGGGGGAAGCCCATATGAAATCGTCCAAGGCCTTAAGGAAAGGGCTCCATGGGTTGCTTAGGGCTTAAGCAACCAAATTAGGGTTTCCTTGTTAGATAACCCTAATTGCCTCCTATATATATATGGATCCCTTATGACCCAAAAACGTGGCTAAGACTCCTCTAGGGTTTGTAGACGTTTTTGGGTAGCCTCCATCCTCTCTCCTCTTCATCCTCTTGCTTATGGTGTTTGTGAACCATTAGAGGAGTGACAATTGTGACTCTAAGCTTTCTAAAGTTAATACAAGGAGATTTGGGATTGTTATTGCTACATAACAATCAAGGTAATATTATAAACCTATTCTCATGTTAATATGATTACTCGAATGCTAGAATTAGGGTTTATAGCCTTGGATAACTTGCATGTACAATAGAGAAACCTAGATCCAAGCATTAGGGTTTGTATGAGCACATAGGATGTTCTTAGGACCAAAACCCATCAGTGGTATCAGAGCCTAGATTGGTTTCTATTGTATTGATGCTTTGTATGTTGAAAAAATTCGATTTTTGTGTTTCTGGGGGCTGAATTTGTCGAGTTTTTTAGATGAACTCGCCGAGTTCATGCTGAACTCGACGAGACGTCCATGCCTGACTCGACGAGTCGGCTGGTCAGTGAGAGGGAAAACCAGGATTTCTTGCTGTTTTTGTTTAAGGATAGTTGCCTTATCATATTAGATCAATATAAATCCGTTTTTTATATATTTGACTATATTCTTGATCTAATTGAAGATATTTATCAATTAATAAAATATTTGTTTCCTTATGTGTTAATTGATTAATTATTTTGATTAAATTGGTAAATTGTTTTGCAAGAAATCATTAAATAAATCAAATATGGATAATTATGTGATTAATTGTTAATTAAGATTATTTGTTATTTGATCCTTGTTGTCATGAAAAGTTTCATATTTTCCCCTTTAGGTTTTATAGTTTAAATTTGAACCCAAAAGTTTTGTTGTTTTGAAATTTAAATAGTTGAAACCCTAATGTTTTGAAAAAGGTTTCAAAACTTGCCCTCAAGTTTTGGAATTTAAATTTTGAATTAATAGTTTAATTTTGATGTATATTTAAATTCTAAACCCTAATGTTTTGAAAAAGGTTTCAAAACTTGCCCTCAAGTTTTGGAATTTAAATTTTGAATTAATAGTTTAATTTTGATGTATATTTAAATTCTAAACCCTAATATTTTGAAATGTTTCAAAACTTGCCCTCAAGTTTTGGAATTTAAAAGTTGATTAAAAGTTTAATTAGGAATGTTAAATTCTAAAACCCTATTATTGTTTTGAAAAAGTTCAAATCACTCCCTTATGGTTTTATTAATTAAATAAGGTGTATAATTAAAAGAGGTTTAATAAATCCATAAAAGTTTAGGTTAACAATTTAATTGAATTAAAAGTATAATTGTTAAATTAAACCACCTAGTATTTTAAAAGTGTAGAATACACCCTATACTATATATATAACATTAAAAGTCTAACAATATATATATATATATATATATATATATATATATATATATATATATATATGTATGAGTAAAAGTCAGTCTTACCGTTAGTAGGCCTCATTCACGAAGCTGGTCTATAAGGGGTGTTTAAGGAAATTGCCTATAAAATGGCGATTGAATGGGTATCCACTCTTACCCACCACACTCTTGACTAGTGGAGGGTCGTTAGCCGAACGGGTAGGATAGGACGAAACCTTCCATTATAAGTATCATGAATTATTAAAGTAACTAAATGTTTTCATAAAATTCTCAATCTTAGTTACTTAGGCAAAAGTGAATTGCTGCAATTCCATGAAATTACACTTTGTCCCCTTGCAAAGACGTTAGTGGAGCGTGTGTGGTTTACCAGCACACTAAATGGTTCTAAGCAAAGGTAGCAAAGGGTGACTCAATGTTTGTCATAGTTCGGTGGAGCGTGTGTGGTTTACCGGCACATCGAATAGGTGACTGTAACATGTGAGGGCACCATGTAAGTTTGCATGGTTATTCACACCCGCTTTGTGATCATCGGCATCCCAGTCACAAACTAGAGGGGCATATCGAGATTTAAACATGCCATTGAAATGTTCAATGAATCTCATAGGATCTAGGAGTTTTCATAGATTTAAAACTTAAATTTCTTTTTCGTTTTTCATGGTGGAAATTAGTGAATCATCATTCACTTACCTTCAAATGTTCTGCAATTTGGGTTACGACATCCCTCTCCCGAGTTGTAGAATATTGTGTTGGGTCCTAGCCTTAGTATCTCATTTGGGTGATTTACTAAGGACTCAATCAATCAACTAACTTGAATTCGTTTTCTCCCGTTTTGTAGATGTCAAAGTTCGACAACTATGGTCTTCCCAAATCCCGTGGAACAAGCTTTCCACATGAACATGATATTCCAAGATTCGATCGAGGAACAAGAAATCATGCTTCACTTCCTCCACCTCCTCCAATTATTCTCCCTAACCCACAAGTTTAAAGGCTTGAAAAGTTCAAGATCACTCAAGCCCTTTTGGCAAGTAAACATAAAGAAGGAAAGTCGGTGTGTGCACACGTCCTAGGGATGAAGTCACACATTGATAGGTTAAGAATGTTGGGATCCGTTGTCTGTGAGGAGGTGGCTGTTGATTGGGTTCTTCAGTCACTTCCTAACTCATATAGTGAGTTCGTAAGAGAGTACTATATGATGAACCGCGACGTGACCCTTATAGATCTCACCCATATGCTTATTGCTGCTGAATCAGCAATGGTTTGGCGCAATAGAAAAACAAAGTTGATTGGTGAATCTGCCTTCAAGACCTCTATGGATATAGACAATGGCAACGAAAGACATGCTATGATCGAAAAGTTTGATCATAAGAGAAAGGCAATGTCTGAAGTAGTTCCATGTCCTGTTCCAATAGAGTCAATTTGCTTTTATTGCCAAGAGAAGGGGAATTAAAGACGAAGTTGCCCTATTTACCTAAGAGATCTAAGAGATGGGAGAGTCAAAACGTATGGCTCTGCTTTAGGTAAAATCCATTGACTAACTCTTTTAAGCTCCTATTCTAGATTCTTAATACATAATGTGATAAGATTACAATTGATGTTTTGTAGGATCGAAGAAAAGAAAGGAAGCTTAAGGGAAGAAGTGAGCAGAATCTAACCGTGAAGAAATGGATTTCGATCGCATTACTTGAAGATTAGATTCTCAAGCTACTACTTAGAGTTAGAATTAGATTGCTAAGAAAGATGTATTAGCATAGTTTTTCAATGAATTGCATTGTAAGGACAAAATTTTTCCGCAATAAAATAAATTTTGATTTTATATTATTTATTTATCCTTGCAATGGCGTGTATGAAAAATTGATGTTTGAATGTTTCTATTATTAGCAATAATGGATTTGGTTCTTATTGTGTTATTTATGGAAAGTCGAGAATTTACCAAATAGGGAGAGTTTCTCATCGCCCAAGTTTCAATTGGACAGAAACTTGGAATCATGCAACTTGGTTGCACGATGAATGAGAAATTTCATATTTGGAAATTAGACTAATTCATTGACAAAGTGTCAAGTGAAGGACTTGGAGATCGAATACAGAAAGTCGCGTGTTGATCAAGTCCACCATAAGAGTAAAAAAGATATTCGTCATGATTTACTAAAGGTTTAGTAAATGTGATTATACTTACAAGATTAAGTGTAATTCTAGATTGATTGAAAAGGGTTTAAATCAATAGTAGAACGAATAAGAAGAATCAAGTAGGCAGAAAGATAAAAGTTTCTCCATTCTAAGAAGAAGGGAGAGTACCTTTTATGCTTTATGATAGGTCTTAATGATTAAGAACCATATCTCAATTGATCCTCTAAGTGAGTCTTAGTACAATTGTATGTTTAAGAAGAGGAATCAAGGATTGAAGAAATGGTTAAATCAAGAAGTCAATCATACTTCGTTCCAATAACAAGTCTTAGAGTTAAGATTGTGACATTGAGTGGAAAAGTATTAAGAAGGTTTATAACATTCATAAAATGTGGAAAGTTGTGACGTCTTGGAAAAGACAAAGACCAATTAGGACCAATTTATGAAGAGTTTTGATAAAAGCTACACTAACTCTTGAATATTTATTTGTCAAGAAATGTTTTGACAAGAGAATCTTATATGTCAAGGAGTCAGTGGGAGTCTTAATGGTCTTGAAAGGTTTCAAGAACAAATCAAATAAACCTTATCGATCATCACTAGCACACGAGTTGAGGTTTACAACCTATCGTGTTGACATTATTTTGTTTATGTGCCAATCCAATCGAGTTAATTATGCATGTGAGTCCTATGAGTTCTCATTTGAATGCATAAAAGGCAAGGACCTTGATCAATGGAAAGTACATTGATAAGAAAAGGTGAGCTGCTTAACTACTTGGAAGATATGGTGGGCAGCTGTGCTACCATAAAGGCAAGAAATCGAAATCAAGAAAGTTCAATCCATATGAGTTTGAATTTGTCGTAAACTTTGGTTTTGACAAATTCACATGGATAGGAACAAATACACCGTTTAAATATAAGTGTCATAAGATTTCCTCCTTCATGAAAATGATTGTGAGGAAATGCTTTCACTAAGAAAGATTTTTAAGAAGATAGTAATTGTGAAATTGTATTCTCGAATTTGATTATGGTTACGGTATCCCTTTCCGTAATTTGAATTGTGAGGTTTGGCAATTGTTTACACACACATATGAACTATCTAAGGCAAAGGTGTATAAGTTCAAGAAGCCTTGATAAAAGATTATCAAAGCACTAAGTATTAGAAACATGAACTTAAGAAATTCAATAAGCATTGTTTTTATGAAAGTTAAGCTGTTTCTGAATACATGTTAAAGCTAGTGGGAGCATAAGTGTTATGTTTTATAATAATCATCATGATAGTGGGAGCATAAATGTTATGATTGTATGATTATTAAGGCACGTATTGCAAGTTGGCAATACTAATTATAGAAAACAAGAGTTATACCTTGCAAAGTCGTAAAGGTTGTAAAGTTGTTTTGCTATAATTAAGGGAGAGAATATTATGCTTCATTTCAAATCTAAAGGATTAGGTTGAGAAATGTTAATAAATTTAGTCAAGGGTACATAGTGTGTTCTTAAAATTTCGATTATGATTACGACATTCATCTTCACAATTCGAATTTTGAGAACATAGCAAATAAAACATTATGCGTCGTGTCCCATACGCTTCAGGTATAGGATCGATTGCAAATGCTTTAATGTTTGACCATTCTAAAATTTTCCAAATGTCGAGCGCATTTAGAGGGAAAAGGGACTAGAATTGGTTTTGACTAAAATAATTAAACAACTATCAAAGGACAATCCAAAGTTTGACAAGGATTGGTTGCTTGTGAGTAGTTGAAAGCATGATATTGGATGGACCATATCGACATTATTATAAATAGAAAAGATTCTATTACGAATGAGTTGTCATATGGAAATTATGGAAATGTTTCCATATTGGATGGACCATATCGACATTATTATGAATAGATAAGATTCTATTAAGAATGAGTTGTCATATGGAAATTATGGAAATGTTTCCATATTGGATGGACCATATCGACATTATTATGAGTTGTCGTATCGAAAATATGGAAACGTGTCCATATTGGGAATTGAATATTGAGAATCTATGTCTAGATTAGAAACTTTTATGCAAAAGGATGTTGAAAGGAATGTACTTTGAGTGAGATACATCTAAGGAATTGAATTGTAACAATTTCCGATAGAGGACTTTGTAATATCATTGACAATAGTCTTTGTGACTTTGGTGCAGTGATATTACGAAAGGATCATTGCATAAAATGTTAGAATCTAGCATATTCTATAAGTAGCAAGAATTTGATATTCTTTCACTAATGGAAAAAGGATTTGGAGTTGTGAAATGAGAATGATTGGAAATGTGTTCAATGTGATCTATTTCACAAAGTAAGAACCATAGGTAAACATTGTGTGCATGCTAGGAGTATGGGACAAGTGTTGTAATTCAAGTAAGAAGTTGATTAACCGAAACGACAAATAATGAGTAATCAATATGGTGATAAATAAAAGGTGTTTTATTTATGCTCAAAGGTTTGAGGCCATATGGGATTAGTATTATTCTTGTGTTTCACTTTGCATGTTTTGACTTCCAGAATAATTGAATTTATTAAGAATAATCAAATTATTCTAATGGGCCACAGTCGTTCATATGTTGGATGTAGATATGAATGAAGACTGTCGTGAATTGCTGTGTGGAATGTCTAAAAGAGTATTGGACATAAGCAAATGTTTGCTGCAACGCTCATGAGTGCTTATGAATATGATTTGAGCATTGGATTAAACCCATGCTCACTTGGATCACTCCATGAATTGTATCACGAGTGATTGGTGAGACGATAACATCTTATATTCTTGAAACCGAGATGTGTGAGTTGTATCTTGTGAATCGGTTGCACATTGATAATATGTAAACGCACTAGTAACTTGGTGTTATAAAACATATTGTTGTGTGTGATTCCATGAGTGAGTGCAAGCAAGCATTGTATCAAAGTTTATCCGTTCCTTTTATCCAAAGTAGGATAAAAGCGATATCTTTGGTCCCCCTCGATGATTTAGTGATGACAAACGTAAATGCTCGGCCGGGCTAGGGCTAATTTGATTTGTTCAATTAGTCAGTCGTCATAAATCGGAATCGAGATATACTACAATGAGAATGATTTGAAATCATATCTCATATGATATCTAGAATGGAGGAATATATGATCCCTTATCTAAGGACACGCATATCTGATAGGTTCAGAGTTGACAACGGCTTTGGAAAGCTACGATTGCAGATCAGGATCTGAAGTCATACGCATAATAGTTATTAGACTTATCCAAGTGGGAGACTGTTGGATTAGTGTCTAAGTCTATAACTATTTTGGTATGTACTTGACCCGATGGTGCATGGTCCTTTTGGGTTGCCTTCACCAAAGCAACTTGATAGGATGAATTATGGAGAGAAAGGATTAAATATGATTTGTTAATATATTATGAGAATAATATATTAAAGGAGAAATCATATTGTTTAATTAATATTAGTCAATAATTAATTGGTAATTAGTTTTGTAACTAAAAGAGATTAATTAAACTTAAGGGACTGGAATTGTAATTATAAGATAATTGCAATTTGGGCCATGGATTGCCTTTTATTATAAGGTGGACGAATTCTATGGGGGAAGCCCATATGAAATCGTCCAAGGCCTTAAGGAAAGGGCTCCATGGGTTGCTTAGGGCTTAAGCAACCAAATTAGGGTTTCCTTGTTAGATAACCCTAATTGCCTCCTATATATATGGATCCCTTATGACCCAAAAACGTGGCTAAGACTCCTCTAGGGTTTGTAGACGTTTTTGGGCAGCCTCCATCCTCTCTCCTCTTCATCCTCTTGCTTATGGTGTTTGTGAACCATTAGAGGAGTGACAATTGTGACTCTAAGCTTTCTAAAGTCAATACAAGGAGATTTGGGATTGTTATTGCTACATAACAATCAAGGTAATATTATAAACCTATTCTCATGTTAACATGATTACTCGAATGCTAGAATTAGGGTTTATAGTCTTGGATAACTTGCATGTACAATAGAGAAACCTAGATCCAAGAATTAGGGTTTGTATGAGCACATAGGATGTTCTTAGGACCAAAACCCATCAAATTTATCATGAGAAGAGATATAACCTTTGATAAATCTTCCATGTGTAACCAGATAGGAGGTGATACAAGTCAAACAGGGAACAAATATCAGGGTGCTAATAAGAATGTGGAGTTTGCATCTCAAACTCTATACATAGTTATAATAAGTGATGAACAACATGGCGACAAGGAAAAACTTAGACAAGATGAAACCCAAGAGCAAGCCATTGGATCTTCATCTAGTGGTGCTGATGTTGGAAACGATGATGGGTCTGAATCTATAGCAAGGGGGAGATCAAAGAGGGTTATTCTACAACCTGATAGATATGTGGGATGTTTCAATTTTGGTGAACTTGATTCCATTGCTTATGCTTTAGCAATTGGAGAAGACATTAACATTTAGGAGCCTTAATTGTACAAAGAGGCCATGTCGAGTAAAGAGGAAAATAATTTGTTGATGGCCATGGATGGAGAAATGCAATCTTTAGAGAAGAATGAAACATGGGATCTAGTTCCATTACCAAAGGGAGTAAAACTAGTAGGATGCGAATGGATATTTAACAAGAAGGAAAGGATACCAGGAGTTGAACCAACTAAGTTTAAGGCAAGGTTGGTGGTGAAAGGGTTTTCTCAGAAAGAAGGAATTGATTATCACGAGGTGTTCTCACCGGTCGTGAAGCACAAAACAATCCGTGTTCTTTTAGCCATGGTGAGTGCATTTTATTTTGAGCTTGAACAACCTGATGTTAAAACTCCATTTCTTCACCAGAACTTAGAAGAGAAGATCAACATGTCCCATTATGAAGCTTGATGTGCCACTATGGTGAGAGTGTTCCACTTTGGAGTCTAGATCTGTCATTTTTGAAGGAGGTGAGCCAACATAGAAGAGGATGCACCATCCTACTTGTACAAGATGCATCATCATCATGCTTGATGTGACATTTTGGTGCAAGGTGTTCCACTTGTGTTCTTGATGAGCTATGGTATCCCTTGATGAGCCACGTATGCTATGAAGTCCTCTATGATTCCCAAGATTGTTCAAGGATGCTCATAAGTTGAAGATGCTCAAGGGATACACCATGATGTGCCACCATGATGGATGCTGCACCACTAGTGTTCATGATGCCCCACTTGTGCCTCATGATGCTCGACTATGGCTCATGGTGCTCTATCTTGTGCGTTGCTGATACCCATGTGTTATATGTCATGGATGAATGTTCCAGAAGCTACTGCATAGTGGATTGTGATTGGTTTGACACCATTCATGGGCCTATGAGCCAATGCGCTTGGGTCGTTAGGCTTTTATGTTTAATCCCTTCTGTATAAATAGGGATAACTGCTAGTCATTTAAAATGTATTGTATTCTAGAGTGATAGGCAAATCTATGTGAATTTGTACTTGTAACCTCTATTTGAGAGCTCATAAATAAAGAATATTTTCCTCCTACTCGTGGATGTAGGTCATTTTTACCGCACAACGTAAATTTTGTGTCTTGTGTGCTTCTCTTTTTGCTTGTTTTTGCTTTACTTCCTAACAATATTGTATGTGGCGTTTTTGTGAACTTACTAATATTTGTGCTTACAGTTTTATGTTTAAATGTTCCAGGTACTTCTGGTTCGAAAGGGAAGGGCCCGACTTGATCACAATGCATCCCCCAGAGTTTTTTTCTCACTATCTTTTATGAATTACTTCTGATGTTTTGAAAATACATTATACTTTTATCTTTTAGAATGAATGAATGAATGGTTTGGTTGCTTGAAAAACGAAATTTTACATAATATTTTTAGGACATTACGTTAGGAGAGTTACCATGGAACTAAAATTGCTTTTAATAATTTGAATTTTCATAAGTTATTAGTTGAACTTAATTTTTCATTTGATATTAATTTTAATCCTCAAACCCCCTTTTAACTTACCATCAAACTGGTGCGTGTCTTATGCAAGAAGGCATAGACCTTAAGATGTGTCCCTGTGGATTTGACACTACTTTTGTAATGACTAGGGTTTTTCTCATTCTTGCCAACAAGTTTAGTTCCTTTATATTTTGATATTAAGTTACTATTTCATTGTTAAAGTAACTGTTAAGAGCTTAAAGTGTAAGAAATGGTTACTTGATCATGTATATGGGTCAAGTAGTCATTTTTGCACATTTTGAGGGGCTGTATATGGGTCAAGTAGTCATTTTTGCACATTTTGAGGGGCTAAATTGAAAGTTTGACCCTTATGAACTATCAAGCAAACCCTAATCAGGGATTTAACTCCTATTTGCAGCTAAAAAAACTTCCTCTAAGCTTACAACTTCTTGAGAGAGTGTCCTAGTGTCACACCCCGCTAAAGCAGAAACACGAGGCGTGGCAGTACAAAGGGTTTCATAGCAAAAGTTAAAAGACAACACCAACCATAGTATTAAAAATCATTACAAATTTACAATGGGTTTGAACAACTTTTACAAGAAATTACAATGAAAATAGAAATACAACACATGCGAATGCTCCTAAAAGTGAAGTGTCCCTAAGTTCCACTTACTCGATAATTCCTGAAAAAACATGTAAAACGAGCGTCAACTATAAAAATAGTTGGTGAGTACTCACAAATAAACAAAATAATCTTGGTTCCATGGGTTGAAATCAAAGTTTTGATTAAAGTTTCCAATAATACAAGTATATTGTTAAAATGAGTAAATAAGTTTGTAAAAGCAAAGTTTTTTTGTCATCATGAGAGATAAAGTATATTGCCCGGATAAGATGCAACATTCATATTCTCATGGAAGATAAAGTTCGTTACTCAAACGAGTAAACAAGTTTCATTGCTAAAATGAGCTGTCAATTTCGTTGCTACAAGGAGCAAACAATTTCATTGCTAAAACATGTATACAAGTTTCCACTAGTAAAAATCCGTTGTTGTAATGAGAAATAGAGTTCATTGCTATAATGAGAAACAAAGTTGATTGCTATTAATGAATGCAAGTTTATTGCTATAACGAGAAATGAGTTTGTATGTATATGAGCAAACAATGAGTCTCAACCAAACCTATGACTGAAGCCCTATCGAGATCTATGCTTATCGTTCCATAGATGAATATGGTATCATGCACTCCATCAATAGGGCGAGTGAGGAGTTGTCAATTCCTAATAGCGCTATCCATAATGACCATTGGCTCAAAGAGTTAATGGTTAGAGATAAGGGAAGGGCCTTAGTACGATAAGTTCTCATGTTCCGTGTTGCATAGACATACATAAAGAAACATAACAATACAATAGCAATCATGTTTGATAATAGTCAATTTAAATACATCATGCAAACAATAGTTTTTCTGGACATGCTTTTCCACCCCAAAACATAAAAACTGAAAATAGGGGAGTGCGTGAATACTCACAATATGCTAAATATAGCAACCAAGTTTAAACGAGTTAAATAAATACAACAAATATAAATAGTTTAGGACATGCTTTTCCACCCCAAAACATTTAAAAATCGAAAATAGGGGATTGGTGAATACTCACAATACATTGAGATGATGCAAATGGTGCCTTGACAATGTTCCACGTGTACCACTACTGATTCCTACAATATTGGTATTCACTAGTGAGTCTCTAATCGAAAATATAACACTAGTATACTTACTACTACAATATAATTCTGCCAATACTGAGTCAAAATTGAATATTGATAATTTATAAATATTTTTCTGTGGAAATTAAGTTTCAAAGAATCAATTGTTATATAACAATTTAAGCGAAAAATCTCCATTATTGAAATATTAATATTTAACATTTTAGAGGTGTTCCAATGATTAAATATTCCAAACTAAATCAATTTAGTTATAAAATTTCCCAAACTTTTCATTTTAGTTTTAATTGAAGTCAAAGACCTCAAGATAAATTTTCTTGAATTTTTGATTTGTCTAACTATTTTTCACCACTTTAGTTTCTTGAATAACCATAAAATCTTGAAAAATACTAAACAGTTAATAAAAATTACCAAAATTCAGATTTTGGTTAGAAATCTGTTAAAAGACTTCTAGATAATTTTTCATGGATTATGGACATGCATAACCATTTTTCATATATTTAATTCTCTAAATATATAAAAATTCATGAAAAATAGAAATCAGTTAAGAAAATGCCCCAAACTTTTTATAGTAATGTCATTACGCATACTTAATCTGTGAAAAATATAAAAATAAGTTTCTAATCTGTTTAACCAATTGTTATGATTTTTGTGCATTTATTCTAATAAAAATTGAAATAAATAGAGAAAAGTTTCCAAAATAACCCATACTTTTTATTTAACTGTTATTATACATAGCTAGCCTGGGAAAAATATAAAAGATATTTTACAGTGGGTATTTTTATTTTTCCTTGTTTTATCCCCTTAAATAATCATTAATTGAAGAATAAATAATAAACAGTTAAAATAAATTACCAAAATTTTTTGTAACATCATTTACAGTGTAAGTAATCTGGGAAAAATACAAAAAGTGGTTTTCATATTGTATAATCCGGTTTTGGGTATTTATGTGTATTTAAGTGTATTTAACCTTAGAAAATATGAGAAAAATAGTATACAGTAGAGAAAAATCATAAAACTTTCTATGTAACCTCCTACTATACAACACGATGTTCTGGTAAAATTTCATGAATTTTGGATGATCATAACTATTTTTCCTACTTTTAGGACATTATAAATACCAAAAATTGTGAAAAATAGGAAGGCATGATGAAAAATTCTGAAATTATTTTTCTGCGCCTCCCACCACAGGTAAAAGCTGAGAAAATTGTTGGATGCAATTTTCACACTCCATAAAGTGGTTTTGTGATTTAGTATACCCAAACAAAAAAAAATCGAAAATCATACTAAACAGAAACATAAATCGATGAAATTTAATGAGAGGTCATTATTCACCATAGGGATCATCCATGAATTTACTCCGGATTTATAGACCTCTGGAAGTATTTTATATGATTTATTGCCCTATTTTATTGCATTAATTATAATAATTCAAGAAAAATGAATTATCTTGTGGAAATTTACAGAGCATCTTATTTTGTTGATGAGAATCTAGGAAAAATCGTATTTTGTCAGAAAATGATTTTTAGATATTTATTTAGAAATAAATCTTTCATTAACATATTTGAAAGCTTTTAACAACAAACTTTGATTATCAAGCATCTAAGCTTGAAGATCATCACATGCATGTTGGTTTAAAGATCATTCATGAGTTTGAAATGTTCAAAAATCATTTTTGAAAGAAAAATTTGGATGCATGTGGTGATTTTCCACCAAAACGTGTAGAAAAGTGCATTTTCATGGTTTTGACTTAGGTTTAGGTCCTTGGATTTCACCATTTACAACATGCATGTTGTTTTTGGGTGAAATCCTACCACCATCATCATCAAAACCGTGAGTAGGTGCAAATGTTCATGATTTTACAATAGAATGGAGTAGAAGATGGAGAAAATCCATGAAAACAAGTAAAAGTTGAAGGAAAAGAGAAGGAAAATGAATGATTTTCGGGTTTACCTTTAAGAACACCTCAAGATGACTAAGATTTAGAGTTCATGGTGTGTTCTATGACCCATTTTCTGGAGAATTTCGTGGTTGAGGGAGAGAGGAATAGAGAATAGAGAGAAAATGAAGTGGAGTGTGAGAGAGAAAGAGATGGAGTGGGTGAGTGATATTGATTAATGACTTGGGAAAATAGTGTATTGGGAAGAGGAGGAGGGTCTTGGGAGAGGGGAGTCCGACTTTGGAGTGGAGAGAGGGTCTCCCTCTCTTAAATTTTATAAAATATAATTTTATTTTATAAAAATATCGAGTTTTTATAAAACATGCACCTTATTCTAAATTTTCCTTCACAAAACCTTGATTTTTGGCTTAGAAAATAAGGTTAAATACTAATGACTTAAATTTTTTTTCCTTGGTTATATTTTACTAAATTGAGTTATTTTAAATTGATATTATATAGTCCATACCAAATTTATGGATTTTTAGGTGTTAAAGTTTATAAATTTGAGTTTTTAGGGCATTTAGGGTTTTTGAGAGTTTGTAAGTCTTTGGATATCAAAATTAATTAAATTTTGAGACTTAAAACTATTTTAGAGTTTCATAACTCTTATTCAAGTTATAAATAATGTTTGTAATATTTTGTTTATCAGTTTAATTTCATTCTATGTAGTGATTCCGAGATTCAAGCGAAATTGAGGAATCAAGTATACTAGTCCTACTCTTCAACTTTGACTTAAGTTTCTATGTGACTTTGACCTAATTTCTACCACTAGGTCAAGTGCATGATGTGTGTATCTGATTCATGAAATGGTGTTCAAGTCAAAGAGTGACCCTAATATAGATAGTCACTAAAGTTAAGTAGTAGTAGAATTCACATATCAATGTGTAATCTAGGCACATTATCCATTGTTTCTAATTGTTTCCAAGTTTCTAGTAGGTTATAACTTATCTTCTAGTTACTAAGCCTAATATGTGTAGTGCCTTTGTGTGCAACTAAGTCTAGTCAAATCTAGAACCGACTCGAATTTTTACGGTTGTAACAGTCTCCCCCGGTTGAAAGAATTTCGTCCTGAAATTCAATTCGTGACACATTCTATTAGAACTCAGCCGAATACAATTGTATAATTGGAGAGGTGGTGACTTGAAGAGCTCTTTGATTATTTTGGGTTAATTCCTCAAGGGAAGGGCCCAACTCTTTAGCTATAATCAAATTAATGTTTCCCTAATTCGAGTTCTACAGTCTAGATTGCGAGAAATTAGGATCATGGAAATCATGATCCAACCATGGTGACCTAGTTAAAAAAGAGAGCGGTATAAGTTTTGCTGAATCATGAACTGCACTGAGTGTTAAATCCTCATTGATGCTTAAGCCGCATTCTAAATTAGCACTAAGTGTAAATTCGCCACCTAATAAAGAAGAGATTAGGAACAATTTGTTCACTTATGGGTTAGCTATTACCTCTGGAAAAGATATATTTTGAAATAAGAAGGGGTAGCACGAATGAAAGGGAAGCGATCGAGGGTAAGTTCCTAAAAATACGTAGTAAGGTAGGCAACGAAGTTTTAGTACATCTCAAATGTAAAGGCCATTTAAGTGTCGTCTACAAAATAAATTACGAAATGATTGAGGATCTCCGAGGCTGTAATTACTACTACGGTTACTCTTACAATAATAGAACTATATTCGAAGAGTATATATAATTAGAGAGTCACTGTTTCTAATGAAGGCGGTGAAAGTTTATGATAAATTAAATCACATTGTGTATATAGCATTTTAAGTGCTTAGAAGTGATAAAAATCTCACTATTATCAAAATGTGTTTTTAGAAATGATAATTAATCTCACTATTATCAAAATATGTAATAATTCTAAGATAATGAAGATACATGTGTGGCGATCCAACAAAGTAGTGAAATAATATAAAGATTAATTAAGGTTAAAGGTTTAAGTCATCAATGAGGGAATATATATAGAAATATTCATATTAAACTTTTGAGAAATTATCCAATTGTCTAAGTCAGGACAAATTCAAGTTTACGAGGAGTCCGAATACTTATGATAACAAGTTTAAGAGTTTAGAAACTCACTGAAAATTGCAAAGTAAAATGCTATTTTAAGAAATGTGTAAAAATGTTGATCTTTGGAAATAGTGCATTCTTAGTTTAGTGGTTCTACGAAAACAATCATTTAGAGAATAGATAATCGTAAAATTCGAAACTTTTGATGTATTGAAAGAAAAGAAAATCATAAGGAAACATATCCTTCACATATAATTTCCGAATATAGAAAAATGATAAGCATAAGAGCATTCATCTTGTGCATTAATTATAATGAAAAATTCAATGAAAATTGCATTTTAAATCAAGTTTCCTACTTTAAAACGAAAGAGTAAATATAAATAAGGATTACTTGTTTAAGAGTAGATTTCAAAATATAAATAAAAAGTATATGATAAATGACGTATTTGAATATGTCAAAGCTGACTAAATTAAAATTATTTTTCAAGACTACACGTATTAATCGCTCAAAACGAAAGGGTAGTGTTGGGTAGCGTAGCTTTTTGATGTATTGCGTCTATTGGGCTCGGTTAATAGTCCAAGTTTTGTTTCTCCGGTTTGGGCCTGTCCAACCGTGAGCTGATAGGGTTTAGTATAAATTAATGTGCTTGCATGCATATTAGGGTAACGATCTAGAAGACAATAGCAATTACGATAGATCATAGATTATTACTTCATCGTTCTTGTAAACCCTAAATCCTCTACAGTAGAAGTTTTTTATCGAGCTCTGCTGAGGATTATTGATTAATCATTCGACACTCTTTGATCCATTATTGTGTTCTTGCTGTTTACTCGCTTATTATTTTACCTGTTTTAAAGATCTAATCGATCTTCAAGTTAGTTTTTAACTCATCAATTGGTATCAGAGCAAGAGGCTATGTAAATCATACACTTCTTTTCTGTGAAAAAGGTTTCGATTAGGGTTATTCCGCATTTACTGATATTTATTGAGCCGTCGTCCCATAATTGACGTAACTCGATATTTATTGTTTTGCCCTAATCTATTATATTACAAGTTTGATCTTTTAACAGGTTATTCGATCAAGCATGGACGAGTCGCAATCCAATCCCATTAATATTTCGAACAACATTGGATCAACAACGAAGATTCCCATCCTATACACCCATGATTATGAAGTCTGGGCACATCACTTTGAAGACTATGTTATAGGATCTGAGGACAATGGATACCTCATCTGGGAAGCAATCATATCTGGACCCTTTTCTCATTCAGCAACTTCAAGGATTATTAAAACTCAAAAGGAGTATAATGATCTTTTAAAAGACTTTAAAGATATTGCTCAAGACGAAAAAGATAAATTTCAGTTCAATATAAAAGCATTGAGATTAATCAGATTCGCTCTTCAATCCGATACTTTCAGGCTGGTGAGGTCATGCACGACTGCAAAAGAAATATGGGATAGGCTACGAGAATTGTATTCTACGGACGAAGATCTTGAACACTCCATTCAAACCTTACTCTTGTCCAAATTTGGTGAATTCAAACAGGGAGCCGAAGAGACTGTGATGCAAACGTTCGATCGCTTCAATCATCTTCTTAGCAAGATGATTAAACATGACATTGAAAGGAAGCTAATTGAGCAGAAGGTTACGTTTTTGAACGGTCTCAGATCTGAGTGGAGAGCAGTAGTGTCCATAGTTAAAGCGCATGAGCAATTCAAATCCAATTCTTTGGCGAAACTGGTGGGCATCCTAAAATCCCAAGAAAAGATCGTGTTACAGGAGAAAAATGTGGTTTCAAGCCTGGGTTCGTTGGCCCTCCTGTCCAAAAGCAAAGCAGTGATGGAAGAAGAAGACCTTAACTTGGAGGACTATGACCTCACTTCTGAAGACTATGCTATGATGGTGTCCAACCCGAAGAGGTTCATCAAGAAGAGATTCCCCAAAAACAAGAAACGAAATTGGCAGGGGAGTTATAGTTCTGAAAAGGTCAAAGATGAACCGAAGGCAGAAGAATCAAGGAAGGAACCGAAAGCTGAAGGAGATTCGGGAGTGAGCTGCTATTACTGTGGGGGAAAGAACCACTATGCAAAAGATTGCGTCCTCAAGAAAATGGCAGAAAAGGATGAAGAAGCTTTGTTGTTGAAAAAGCTGGATGAAATCAGAAAGAAGAAATCTACTGCTAACCCTTCTATGAATGCTTTAATTGTGCAGGGTTCGGTAGCAGATGATGAGTTCGGTGGCGTGGAGGTCTAGTCAACCGACTCTGAAGATGATGAAGTAAGGAAGCCTTCTCATGGAAAGGCTTATGTGGCGAAAGAAGAGAGCAGTGGTGGAAAATGCTTGATGGTGTCCGACGTTTCTCAGATGAGGGGATACAACACGGATGGTGGGATTGAAGACACAAAGGAGCAAGAGGACTTGTGCTTCACTGCAAAACCGCTCAGCGTACAGTTCAACGAGCGTGATGAACTGATCAAGAAGGTACAATCCGTTTTTGTTTCATTCAAAGTCCCACAATGCTCATACGAAAAAGAATTAAAAAGTGTTAATTCAAGAATCTCTCATCTAGACAGTAGTTTAACTCAAACTCGAGTCACCAATTCTAACCTGACTGACCAAATAAGCAGGGTGTCTTCGAAGAATGAGGAACGGAGGATGTGGATCGAACTGAAGGAGTCGGAGTTAATCAAAATAAAAGATGAAAACATTTATTTGCAAAGAGACAATTTAAAGCTTTTAAAACAACGAAATGTTTTTTGTTTGATTGCTAAACGTCTTTACACTAATATCACTCAGCTTCATTTGGATTGTGAAATAGGACAAAAGATTCATCGCATGATTTTACCCTTCCTTGAGTTTAAGGAGGATGAAATTGATGCTGAAGCATATAATTGTGAAAGTGTTATTTCATCTGAAGAAGTTAATCCGACGTATATGGATGGACTGGACAAAATCGAATCTTTTATTAAGTCCAAGGACCATAAGGACATGCTTAAAAACCTTTTGGATGAAAATGATAAACTGAAACTCAGAACCGAAACCATACAAAAATTTGACTCATTGAATGCCAACTTGAGCTCAGAAAATAAAATTGATGTTGAAAATGCATCTGAGCTTAATGAGGACGACAATATGAGTGAAATTTCTGTAGAGGACACAGTTGACTGTTCAGAATTTGTCAAGAGCGAACCCAAAAACCACAAGAATCTCATTTAAGAAAATTCAGTGGAGTTCGCTTGTATGTCCCAACAAAAGTCCCCGATTCTTGCAGAGAAGGCAGTAGTATATCAAAAGGTCAGAACCACTCCAAATCAGGTGTACAAGGTCACAGGCGTAACCGAACATCAGACCGCTGAACTCACAGCCATTGTAAACGAAGACAATGCTGATGGCTGTGACGAGTTCTTCTGGTCAGCTCCCATTGATAATGCTGATGAAACGGTTGGTCTATCTGAAAGGACCTCATGGAAAAGCAAAGGCAGATATGTGCCAGAAGCCTTAAATAAGCCTGATAGCTTCGATGTGCCAAGTACTAGTGGTACAAAAGATGTTCCTCAAGAAAAAGGAATTCCTGCAAAAGAAGTCACTCCTCCAAGCGAAACATCATCAGTTCAGAGTGAACCAGCTAAAGGAAAACAGAAATCAAAAGCTAATATTCATCATCAACCGAAGCAGATGAGAAATCAAAAACAACAAAGGAATCAGAGATACAAGAAGAATCTCTCTGAGAGAAAACAGTTTTGGCAATCTCAAAATGCCTATTTTTCACATCAAGACAGGAACTTAAAGTCAGAGAAAAGTCCTGTAGAATCACAAGAGAGCAATAACAACCGAAAACAGAGGTTCGGTTCAGAAAAAGACTTCAACCGAAAGCAGAAGTTCGGTTCAGAGAAAAACATTAACCGAAAGTAGAGGTTCGGTTCTGAG
This sequence comes from Lactuca serriola, assembly GCF_051521515.1. Taxonomy (NCBI): domain Eukaryota; kingdom Viridiplantae; phylum Streptophyta; class Magnoliopsida; order Asterales; family Asteraceae; genus Lactuca; species Lactuca serriola. Next base: position 68,783,947 of record NC_136409.1, on the reverse strand, counting down.
AACAAAAGAGATCAAAATTCTAGGGTCGGTCCCACCAATGATCAAAAGCAAAAAGGTCACCTAGAATCACAAGTGAAGCAACCATCTCAGTCTAAGTTCTCTCATTCTAAGTCTTCTAATTCTTCAAACTCTTCTAATTCCTCTCCACCTCGTTCTAAATTCCATTCTGTTCATTCTCAAAAACCTCAATCATCAACTGAAGCGAAAGGAAAGCGAAGGTTTCGTCAGTTAAACCAGAGTCCAAACCAAAAGCAACGAATCCCAATAAAATTAAAGTTTTCAACATCAAAAAGAAAGATGAAACAACACTAATAAAAAGAACATACCTTGTTGACATCTCTCTTACTATTCCTGTTCCTGTGAAAGGCTCACGAGGACCCAAGAAACTTTGGGTTCCTAAATCTGCTTAATTTTTGCAGGTTATCAGTGACGAGCAGTTTGACGAAGAATGGTACATTGATAGTGGCTGCTCGCGTCTCATGACAGGAAGGAAGGAAGAGCTAAGAGAATACAGGTCTCTTTCAAACGGTGGAAATGTCAAGTTCGGGAACAACTCCTTCGGCACCATAAAAGGCTATGGAATGATTACAAACGGTGATTTCACAATACGGAAGGTTGCATATGTGGAAGGATTACAACACAACCTCATCAGTGTATCTCAACTTGTTGGATGTACCGGTCTCAAAGTTTTATTCGACGATGAGGGCTCTGAAATCATTGAGAAGAAGACGAAAAGAGTTATTCTCAAATCGGAGCGTAAAGGTGAGATGTTTCCCCTGAACCTCAAACCTATCAAAGGGAACCCAGCTATCTGCCTGTTATCCAAAGCACAATCTGACGAAAGCTGGTTGTGGCACCGAAGGCTCTCTCATCTCAACTTCAAAGATATCAACAACTGGAGGTCATGTTCGAGGTCTTCCATTGCTTAAGTACGATAGAGAACATTTGTGTGCTGCATGTGAAATGGGGAAGCAGAGTCGTCAAAGTCATCCATCTATAATAAACACTAAAGTTGTTGAACCACTAGAATTACTTCATATTGATTTGTGTGGTCCATCATCTATCGAAAGTATCGGTGGTAGCAAGTACATTCTTGTTATTGTTGATGACTTTTCGCGTTTTACATGGGTGTTCTTTCTGAAGCTTAAATCTGAAGCTTAAATCTGAAGCGACTCATAAGCTAAAGGTGTTCATCAAGCAGATTGAAGTACAGCTGAAGAAAGTCGTTCGCAACATCAGGAGCGATAATGGACTGGAGTTCAAAAATAAAGAATTTGAAGAATTCCTGGCAGAAAAGGGAATTAGTCACAACTTCTCAGCTCCCTACACACCTCAACAAAACAGGATTATCGAAAGATGAAACCGATCTTTGTGTGAAGCAGCCCGAACCATGCTTTCGCTTCCTTACCCTTATATTTTTGGGCTGATGCTATTTCTGCTGCTTGTTTTACACAGAACATGTCATATCTCAACAAGCGTTTCACTCTCACTCCTTATGAGATCCTCAACAACAGGAAGCCAAACGTCAAGTTTTTCCATGTGTTCGGTTCACGGTGTTTCATCTTCAATTCTACAGAAAACCGCAACAAGTTTGATGTCAAAGCCGATGAGGGGATATTTCTGGGATATTCTCTAACTTCTAAAGCGTACAGGGTATTAAACAAGCGCTCGAGGAAAATAGAAGAAACTTATTACGTGACCTTTGATGATAGCTATGTCAAAAAGCTAAAGGCCAATGAAGACACAGCAGGAGAAATTTTTCTTCAAACTGGCCAAGTCACCACCTCTATTGCAAACCTCTTTGAGAAGTTCGTTGAGTTATTTGATGAACCAGAGAAGGAAACTCTCTCAGAAGCCAACGCAGCTGACAACAAGGTAGATCATATGAAGCAAATTGTCGAAGATGCTGCAAAGAGAATGAATGAAGGAGGATCAAGTTCTGACGACCCTCCACAACATAATGCCTCAGTCGAGGGGGAGGATCCACCATCATCATCACATCCGAGCTCAGATGTTGAGGGGGAGAACAGTTCTCAAGCTGCTCCCGAACGCACTTTATCAACCGAAAGTACCACACCAACCGAAAGTGCCTCATCACCCGAAGGTGCATCAACACCCGAAAGTGCCTCATCACCCGAAAGCTCAGCACCAGCATAAACCTCTGTAGCACAAGACTCTCAAGACATTCCTGAAAGCTTATCTGTCAAGGGGGAGCATGCCGATATGCTTTATGACGATGAAAGTCCATCCGAACCGGAAGAGATGATAAACGCTGAATTGGATCCATCCTTTGATCCAAACTACCCTCCTCTCGTCAAATGGACCAGAGATCATCCTGTCTCTCAAGTTGTTGGGGATGTATCTAAAAAGGTTCTGATCCGATCACAACTCAAAGCAAAACAAACTTCCCTGTTCTCAAAAGTAGAATTCTGTATGTTTAACTCCTTCGTCTCAAAAGTTGAACCAAAGACAGTTAACACTGCTCTTGATCACTCCGATTGGGTTCAAGCTATGCAAGACGAACTGAATGAATTCGAAAGGAACAAAGTTTGGCGACTTATTCCAACTCCTCCAGATGCCTCGGTTGTTGGTCTTAAATGGGTCTTCAGGAATAAAATGGACAAAGAAGGGAACGTGATACGAAACAAAGCATGTTTGGTAGTAAATGGATACTGTCAGGAGGAAGGAATTGACTATGAAGAGACTTTTGCTCCTGTAGCTAGGCTAGAATCGGTCAGAATCTTTCTCGCCTATGCTGCACACAAAAACTTTGAAGTCTACCAAATGGATGTCAAGTGTGCATTTCTCAATGGTGAACTTGAAGAAACAGTGTACGTGGAGCAACCTCCTGGATTCCTAAATGAAAGGTATCCTAATCATTGTTATATTTTGGACAAAGCCGTGTATGGACTGAAACAAGCTCCGAGGGCCTGGTATGAAACGCTGACAAAGTTTTTAAAGATGTCGAAATTCAAACAAGGTTCGGTTGACCCAACCTTCTTTCGTAAGAAGGAAGGTAACCACCTTATGATTGTTCAAATTTACGTCGATGATATCATCTTTGGCTCTACGAATCCTAGCTTAACGGCTGATTTCAGAAAGCTGATGGAGACTAAATTTGAAATGAGCTCAATGGGTCCAATTAACTTTTTCCTTGGTTTAAATATTAGACAGGGACCCGAAGGCATCTTTATCAATCAGGAAGCTTACACGAAGACTCTTCTAGAAAAATTTGGCATGATGGGAGATTCAAAGGTCAAAGTTCCAATGGCGTTCGGCACCAAGCTCACTCCATCCTTGGATAAACCGGCAGTTGATATTACGCTTTATCGCCAGATGATCGGTTCTCTGATGTATCTTACTGCTAGCAGGCCTGACATAATGTTCTCTGTTTGTTACTGTGCTAGATTTCAGGCGAACCCACGCGAACCTCACATGCTTGTAGTGAAGAACATTCTACGATATCTCAAGCGAACTACCTCTTTAGGTCTATGGTATCCATCCAACTCGGGCTTCTTCGTTCAGGCCTACTCAGATGCAGACCTTGGAGGTTGTGGATTAGACAGGAAAAGCACCACAGGCGGCTGCCAATTCCTTGACGGGAAGTTGGTTAGCTGGCAATCAAAGAAACAAACGTGTGTGTCTTTGTCTACAGCTGAAGCCGAATACATTGCAGCTGCATCCTGTACTTCTCAAGTGATTTGGATCCAGAGTCAACTCAGAGACTATGGACTCAATATGAAAAAGATCCCACTATATTGTGACTCTGAAAGTGCAATTAGGATCTGTCATAACCCAGTGCAACACTCAAAGACTAAGCACATAGCACTGCGGTATCACTTCATCAAAGATCATGTGGAAGATGGAAATGTTGAAATTCACTTTGTTAGAACCACTGATCAACTAGCTGATGTCTTCACCAAAGCTCTTCCTGAAGCATCGTTCAACAAAATTCTACAAGGGCTAGGTATGATGGAATCAGAGTCAGTACCACAAACTACCTCTCAAACTCAAATGTAAGAAGCGAAATAGACTGAACGTTCGGGTTCGGTTGGTTCATCTGCCTCTCGCTCATCAACTAAAGGTAGTTTTCTTGGTTGTAAATTTCATGTACAATTGTTTTTCAAAATTGTTTATCTTATTGTCAAAAGTATTTCCTTTTTGAAAGTCTAAATTCCTTGGTTTTCCAAAATTTTTCAAAACCGAAATCAACCGAAGGTTCGGGTTCGGTTTTTCAAAATTTTTCAAAACCGAAACCAACCGAACGCTCGGGTTCGGTTTTCCAAAATTTTTCAAAACCGAAACCAACCGAACGCTCGGGTTCATTTTTTCAAAATTTTTCAAAACCGAAACCAACCGAACGCTCGGGTTCGGTTTTTCAAAATTTTTCAAAACCAAAATCAACCGAACGCTCGGGTTCGGTTCCAAAGTTTTTTTTATCTTTTTTCTTTTTCAGTCTTATTTTTTTATTTTTATTATTTTTATTTATAATTTTTTATTATCAAAAACACCAAAAATATTTCTTTTAATATCAAAAACTCCAAAAATATTTTGTTCTTTTTTTTTTCTTTATTTGTGTGGGGAAATGGTTGCATTAGTTAAGTGTCCCTAGAAGCATGCTGCTGTATGTGCCCAAAGTCTCATCAGATTCTGAATAATAGCGTTAATGACTTGGTATATACAAACCTTGTCTTCCCAATTAGGCTATCACATTTATTCTAATCGTGAGCTACCTAACTCTCTTCTCACATGAGATAAGAGTTTTCTGCTTGGTCCTATTTTTCACAGCAGAGGTACTTTGATTTCTTACAACGTCTCTATTGCATTTCTCCATTAAATTCGTTTCACAAACGTACCCCTTGAGACTCTCAGAAATTACCACTGAGGTTTATGGTTACTCAAAAACTGCGTTTATGATCTTAGTTTCGTGCCACTATGAGCTGAGTGAAACCCAAAATTCAATACCCAATCTGAATTGACGGTGAACAATTAATTTGCTCTAGTTTTCACTAATGAATTGACGGACGTATCTTTATGAAATCTCAAAATTTTCTTTTGTGTGATTCCTATGAAATTGTTAATAACCATAACATTTCTTCCCTTGGGATCCAGTTTTTATTTTTTTTTGTTTTTGTTGAGATTTTATATTTACCAGCCACTTTAAAATTATTTCAAACCTACTTGTTCAATAGACTACACCGGTCTCACAAGTACTTTGTTCACTTTCTATCTTATTTCAAGATTAGGAATGTTGAATCAAAGCTAAGCCACCCTAAAAAGCTTAATTAAAAGAAGCCTTTCAACACTTCTTAAAAGGTGTTTGATCGTTATTCAACGGGAAACCACATTTACACTTTAAGGTCTCTCTTGACTTTGAAGGAAGAGATTCGTGCCCGGGATCATTTGTTTCGTGTCTTTATTGACATCACAAGTTTTCCTAAAAAGATTTTTTTTATTTCTTTTTCTTTTACACCCTTAGCACGAAAATCTTTGATTTTCCAAAATTCTGGTTCTAATAATTACAGGCTTTTTCATTGGATTGGTGATTAATTATAAGCTGTGGTCAATTTTCATCCACGTGGGCGTATTATTCAAAAGATGCCGTTACAGGGATAAGATGAAGGGTTGCTGACTCAGGCGGGAGTCTAATTGATTTGATTTCAAACGGCGGTAAAAAAGGGAACGCATGCGAATTTGAAACATCCAATCTCCAAATGACGTCGCAGACGCGTGTGCGAATTTGAAACAGTTCTTCTCTAAAAAGCACAGAAAGGGCGCGTGTGAATCTGAAATGGTTTCTATCCAAAAGGCGCTTGATGGGAGGCGTGTTCTACGGAATCTGACACTCTCTCTCATGCGTGATCATCGCTTACCTTAACTGTCACGCATCAGTCAAATTCCGGAAAAACCCTTCGTATTTCGATAGAAGATTTGGGAAGATTTTTCTCTCTCCTTAAACCCCAGTATAAAAGGCGACATCATCTACCATTTACCTCTTTACTGAAATCAAAATTCCCAGAGCGCAAGAACTCCTTGAACCCTAACTGTTCATCATCTTCTTCACTCTCTTCAGCAATGGCAGATTCATCCTCTGTGCACGCCACTTCCCACATTCTTCCCATTCGCCCTCAACAATGCCTCATTATCGATCTAACCCCTCATGTCTATGATTCCTACATGTTTGCCATCATCGAGTGCTTGAAGTATTCGCCAATTGCTCCTGCACTATCACGGGTGGAATCAGTACCCATGGAATTCCTGTCGCAGATCTATGCGACTGCTCATTACGACAAAGTGGTCGATAGGATTTTCTTTGAGCTTTCTCATCATAAAGCGTCTATCTCCAAGCAACGCTTTTGCTCTCTGTTAGGGTTTGAAGCTGATCCAACGAGGGTTAATCCAGAGACAATTCCCATGAGGCACCTGTTCAATATGTTCTACAATATGGGATACACGGAGGTGCTTACTTCCGTCGCCAAGTTCAAGAAGTCATGCTTGCCGCCACAGTGGAACGGGATGTTCACTGTGCTATTCAAAGGTCTCTCTGAAAGAAGCTCTGGTTCAGATGGTTCCAGTCGACTGTTCCTGTCCATCTTGTATGGTGTTTACAATGGCATTAATGTCGACTATGGGTTTGTTCTCTGGCAACAACTCATCCAAAGTTTATCTTCTTCTTCACGGCATTCAGAGGTGTCGTATGCCAGGTTTTGGACCTTGATCACGAAGTGGGGTATGGACAAGTACAATGTCCCCACTGTCGCCGACGCACCGATGTCTTCGATTGGTACCTTTCATACCACGAAGATCATCGTCTCAGATGCTTCAAAATTCCCATTCAATGGTTCCATTCCGGAAACCATGTACGCTGACGTTCCAGCTGACAGCAGGATCATCCGGACCTACAAAGAGTTCAAGCGGTCTGGTCCGAGGGATCTCACGCCGGAGATGCTGAAATCAATTCACGATGCCGATAAACCTGTTCCTAGAGGCAAGAAGGCAGATAAAGGGAAACAGGTGGCCAAAGGGGCTAAAGGCCCTTCTCCTAGGAAGAGGAAACCCACTAAAGCTGCTCAGTCCCCGCAGCAGAAGAGGCGAAAGACACAACCAAAGTGAAAGCTGATTATCGCTTCCTCTTCAAGTGAGTCGGAGGGTGAGAGTTCGGATTCTGACGACTCTCTAAGAGGCAACACACCTCCAAGGGGCAACACACCACCCAGATCACCTACCCCCGAAATGCAAATCCATACTTCTCCAATTCCCTCTCCTACTCAAACAATTCCTACTTCCATTCCTACCATAAACCCCTTTACCCACATTCCAAACACCTCAATCCCTATGCCACCACCTATTTTCACCGATGCTACAACAACATCCACTGCAAAGGTTACAACCAACGTATCTGATATGGGGGTTCATACCGATGCAACCGAACCTCCACCAGCAACCGAAACCCAAACAGCACCCGAACCTAACCCTACTCAAAAACAAACCGAACCTACACCTACACCTACACCCGAAACCACCCAACCCGAACCTACTCATACCAATACACCCCCAGCTTCACCACCACCACAATCTCCCGGTCATGCCTCTGACGGAGATAACCCTTTCCTTGGTGGGGAAAACATGACATTTGATTCGGTCTATTACAGTCCGTTTCAAGTGCAGAGTGACGATGACGATGACGCCCCGGTCACAAAGAAGCATCTTAAGGAGCTACATGACAAGGTCGACTTGCTCATTGCTTCTTCTTCCACCTCTCAATCATCCCTCTCTGAAGCCGCTCTTCACAAGATTGTTGATGCCTTCTCAAGGGCTCAGCAAGATTCGGTCACTTCTGCAACCGCCGCCATTGATGCCTCAACGAAAGCCTGTGAGGCTGCGACCAAAAAAGTCGATAAACTATTCTCTGATGCCTCTACCCTGTTAAAGTCCTTACAGGAGAGTGCAGATGCCACCAAGACTACGTTGGAACCAATTGTTCAACAGTTGGCCACGTTTGTCTCTACAGAGTTGAAGTCCTTTGCCACACTTCGTCAATCTTCGACAGACGACAACTCTGCCCTCCGTGCCTCTATTGACGAGCACCTCTCTAAACTCCAAGAGGATCTGGCTGCTGAGAACTCGTTGATGGATGTTTTGGCAAAGAAGACCACCGCCCTGAAGGTCAAGAGTGCTCAACTCTCCAATTCTCAACAACAAATTGACACTCTTCGATCCGAAAGGGAAGTCATCAAGACGTGTGTTTCGGATGTCCACTCAACTCGAAGCACATGATCCGATCCTTAATCATTCTGTGAGGCGTACCCTTGCAGAAAAGCTCGCTCCTGCCCTGGATCTGTTAAGCAAAATTGAAGGGCTACCCAATTTCGTGTCCAATCCGAAACAAGGGGGAGAAAAGGAGTCTGGATCGCAACCACCTCATTCCTCAAAGGCAACTCACACAACCGAACCTCCTCCTACAGGCCAAGCCTCTGGTTCGGGTGTGAAGGATAAAGGCAAGAAAATTGCTGAGGAAGAAGACAACGAAACCATTGCTGACTTGCTGAAACGCAAAAGTCGACGCAATGATGCAGATGAAAGTGATCGTGTGGCAAGAGAAGCTGAAGAAGCTGAACGCAAAAAGAAAGAAGCCCACGACCTCCTCGAGAGTAGGAAAACTCTTTTTCCTGCTTGGACTCGAGAGAGGATGATAAAGGAGGCAATCGACACCCCGAGCATCTTGTGGCTTGAACCAGTCATCTCATTTGACTGTTACAATTCTGTCGATTCTCAGTTTGACATGCCACTTACCCGAAAGGCGTTCATCTTTCACACCTTCGCCAACGTTGCCGAGTTCCTTCATCCTCATCCGAAGGTTGATCGGGAATTGATTGAATTCTATCTGAAGGCTGGCCAACCTCAATATCAAACCTGGAGCGCTCAGAAGATCATCAACGTTCGGGTCCTGAAACCATACACTAAAGGGAGGTTTATCAATGTTCGTTTCAAGGTGCTCAGGGGATCTGCAAAAACCGAACATGCCATTTCTTTAGCAGATCTACCGAACCTCAATCCTCATGATTGGATTGTTCTGCACAACATCCTTCTGACCAACGAAGCTGAATATGGTCCGATCATCGACCATCTTAAAAGGATGTTGGTGTGTTACATCATGGAGGTCGCACTGATGGATCAGGAGATTGCAACCGTCTTCAAGAAGAAACCGAAGATCTCTCCTGTTGGCTCGGCCAGTGATCTAAACCAGATGAAGATGGGAAAAATTGACCCGAGGCGAAACTCGGTCATGTTCACTAGGAGTGAAGGACAGAAATGTCTCTTTGCCGTAGCTGATAAACATCTTTATACCACTGCTTGTCTAGAGCATGTGCTGGGGATCATCCACAGATGCAAGGAAAATACAGCGGATGATATCAAATATTTTGACGATATGATACAGTGGTACATCCGGTTCAGACAGACAATCCTCGCCCTTATCTCACGTCTGTTTGAAACTGTAAAGAAGAAGGTTCCCGCTGCTGGCCCAAGCAAGAAATAGTGATCTCGCTCCAATTTGACGCAAAGGGGGAGATTGTTGGGTAGCGTAGCTTTTTGATGTATTGCGTTTATTGGGCTCGGTTAATAGTCCAAGTTTTGTTTCTCCGGTTTGGGCTTGTCCAACCGTGAGCTGATAGGGTTTAGTATAAATTAATGTGCTTGCATGCATATTAGGGTAACGATCTAGAAGACAATAACAATTATGATAGATCACAGATTATTACTTCATCGTTCTTGTAAACCCTAAATCCTCTACAGTAGAAGTTCTTTATCGAGCTCTGCTGAGGATTATTGATTAATCATTCGACACTCTTTGATCCATTATTGTGTTCTTGCTGTTTACTCGTTTATTATTTTACCTGTTTTAAGGATCTAATCGATCTTCAAGTTAGTTTTTAACTCATCAGGTAGACTTCTAGTCTATATGTGCACGGACATGGTACCAAGAGAAGCAAAATACAGAGAAACATAGTCAAACAATGTATTATGTTAATATTATGGCGTGCAAGATCTAAAATCAAAAGGAGAGCGAGAAACCAAGTTCAGGGAAAAGAAAAAGGAAGGTAGCGGCGACAATGATTGTTATCGTTAAAATTATAAGAACAATACCTATAGGTAGATTTAAAACCAGGTTGAGATATATTTCAAACTTCAATATTTGATGTATATTGATGGTTAAATGAACATATGCGAGTTTTAAAGTGTTTGCTAAGGATTGCTAAAAATTCACAAGTTATTTATTAAGTTAAACTCCAATTGTAAAAAAAAGAAGAAGCACTACAACTGGTAATTGAAAATCTGACAGTCTTGACCCTTTTAGGCTTGAGTCCAACAATGATAAAAATAGATAAGGTAAAACTCGATATATTTAAAACAATAATTTCGTGTTGTCGAAAGTGCATCACTGGGAATTTAAAAGTGAACACTGAGTTTTCAAATGCTATAATTTTTAAAAACTTCATACATTATAAAACTATATTGAGGCAAAGTACACAAATAATGTGTGTTTTGAAATACAAGCATTAGAGATGTTTTATAAATATGTTTGAAGTCGAAATTTGCATAAACATCACGCTGGGTTTCGAGAAACACATTAAAGTAAATTACAATGTCTAAATGAGAAAAATGTTAAAAATGTCAAACAAAAGTGTTTTGAAGATTCAATGAAGCTTTTACACATAAAATGAACTTCAATGTCATAGGTCTATGTTTTGTAGCAAAGATTTTAAACACGATTATAAAAGAAAATGTTTCTAGATTTTTGAAAATGAGTCAAAATGGTAAGTAATGTTTAAAATGGTTTATGTGCCCTCAAAAGCACATCTATCCATTGAAATGGATTTGAAATGAGATTGTAATAGCATGATTAAAAACAATATTGGTTAAATTGAGTTTTGAATAAAAGTTTTAAGTTAAAGCAAGTTGTCAAAAGATTTTTAGCGAGAATATGACTTACATTGTTAGGAAAAATCTAATAAGTTGAATGAAGTGGTTATAAAATATTTTATCGATGATAAATAAAACCTATGAAGCAAAGTAACTTTTTGATTGAAGATTAAGAAGTAATGAATAGGTACGTTAGTGTAGCTAATCATACCTAAATACTAAGGCGAGTACAAGGCGAGTATAAGGCGAGTACCAATGTCTTTTTCCCCAAGATCAAGGACAAGAAAAATTGTTAGCAAAAAGTTTTATGGTGCCAATGCAGTCTATGACCTTTTATAAAGGTCAAAGGGATATCCTATGTTAAGTTTTAAGCTCAAGGTGGAAACAACCTAGAGCTAAATCGTAGCGTAGTAATAAGGTCTCACGTATGGGTTAAACCTCCGTATTTCCTCGTGAGTTGAATCCGCAATGCCCGCCAATGGTATCCAAGTGATTATTTAGTGGAGACTCATCTACCACCTTACGTGATGCTCCAATTATCATTCGTGTCGATATCGAAACACTTTTTGATAGTTGTAACTCTAGTACGAGGACGATGAAGAGGTATTGAGGAATAATTGGTATATGTTTTGACTTATGATTATTACTAGTGTATATCTAGCTACTAACCTTACATCTAAAGTCAATAGCTACCAAGGAATACCCATTCTCAACACTAAGTGCATTGCTCCTAGAGTGGCTAGTGATATAACCTAAGTGGTTAACCTAGCACATAATAAGGGATAGGAATATTTCTAAATAAAGGCATTATGGTAAAAGTGCACTTACTTTTTAAGTGTACCTAGATGAATGCCTATAATATGCAATGCCCATACGCACACCGAAAATTTTTGTTTTTCAAAAGTTTAAGTTGAAAATTGTTTTGAACATAATTCTACTATAACTGTTTCCAGCCTCGCGTTAACTGTCACACCCCCGAACCAGGCGGCGGAAACGTTCGGGAGCTGTCGTGACTCAATTGAATACCATAACATTGAATATATATGAAACGTAACAACATTCGTCACCATGCATTAATATAGTACAACCAGTAGAGTTTACATGAAATACGTTGTTTAAACATTACATTCCCAAAAATAAATTGTTCGATTCGTACATAAATAAACTGCAAGCCATCACTGAATATGATTTCCCTTGATTCACTGGTTCCCTGAGAATACAAGTATTTTGAAAAAACGTCAACATGTGAAATGTTGGTGAGTTCATAAGCGGTATTTGAAAAAAAAAACAATGTTTCGTATCGTTCGAAAACCACCAGAAAATCCGATATTTTCTGAAAAGAAAGGCTTTTGAAAACGTTTGTGAAGATCCATAGGTATGCTTGTTTGTTTCTATACTTGTAAAAATTGTTCATTAAAGTTGTATGCATTTCGAATCTGTATGTATTGAAAACCCTAGGAAAACCCGATGTTTTCCTAATTCCTTGAATTCCATGAAATTACATTGAAACCATTGCATAGCATATAGTGTCAGTCCCAGGCGATGTTGGATTATTTTTGAGCATGATTAATTGCTACAAACACGCATTACACAAACGACCAGTTTATAGCTATACTAACGATCCCGTAGGCGTCGTCCGTACTAATCACGTTATCCAACCGCCCTGACTACGTGTAGTCCCACATCCGAAGAGAAAGAGGGCACGAAGACCTCGATGACTCCATTAACCGGTTGGGGATAAAAAAAATGTACGAGGGGTCCCAGACCTGCCTCGCATGAAATGTCGACTTTACTAGCAATACCAAAGGACCCTTGGGGACCAGTAGTATACAAGCCATTGAAAGTCCTTTTACGTTGTGTTAGATCGGTAAAACCCAACACTTCGTAAGGTAGAGGTCTTCGGGCCTTAAGATCAGGTCATTGGGCTAGCTAGGCCCAACAAACAAGATTTTACACTTTTGGGGCCCAAAGATGGTGCGTAGACGTATGTGCACACTCGCATGTATATTGAATTCCCAAATGTTACTTGTATGAATCGTAGTGTCATCGTGTTAGTAGTTTCGGATTTTATTGGTTCGAGACCGAACCAATTTGTTTAACAACGACTTTTGGTATTGTTGTGTATTGTATTTCGTCGATAGTCGCGGTGCCATTATTTGATCAATTCACGTGTATTGAATTAGCCTTGAAAGTTTTCTATTTTCAACCCCTCATTGTTTGTAAAATTTACTTTTTCAACCCTTTAATTAAATACTTTCCGGTTTGGTCCTTAAATCAATTTTCTTGACATTTTGACACCAAAAATTATTGAAATTGATATTTTTCAGCATACTTTTCAATGAAAACAGTTTTAGTCCCTGAAATTGCAGTTTTCTCGGTAATAGCCCTTCTTTTTCGCAACTTTGACAATTTTGGCCCAAATGGTAAAATTTTTGCAACTTTGGTCCTTTTTAAATTTAAAAAGCATTTTAAAACTTTGAAAAGGACTTGGAACACTAATAGTCCACTGTTTTACAGAAACATAGTTTTGGCCCTCCAAAACAGAAAATCTCGCATAATGGGCCTCATTGGGCGGAAAATGTCATTTTTAGCCCATTAAGCTTGAAATTTATGTTTTTAATCCTCCAAATGAGTATATTTCCAGAAATTGTTTTATTGAAACTGTTTTGACACACCTCATCCATCAGAATTCGTGATATGTCAATTTGGCCCCTTGAACTTTGTATTTTTCACATTTTAGGTCCAAAAATTGTGTTTTTAGCCCAAAGAAAATGTTACTAAGCCATTTAGCTATTTTTCTAGGAAAACTTTGTATGTAGAAATATATTTGATGCTAGAATCATTTAACATAAAGTATATCTCGGTTTTGAGGGGTTTTATGGCTAGATCCAACATTATAACACACAAAAACACACATATAAGCATGGAAATCATACAAGGCATACAAAACACATATAGATCTACACTTTCACTTGTATTCCCCCCCCCCACAAAACTCATAAAAATAGAAAATAGGGGGTATGAAGCTCACCTTAGTGTGGTTTCGGTTTTGAAGAGAAAATGGAAGAAAAATGAAGTGATTTTCGGCCTTAGCACCTTTCCTTGGTAGATCTCGAGTTTGTGACTTCTAAGGTGCATGATCACAAGTTGGAATAGATTTAGAAGAGATTTTTGATGGAATGAAATAGCTAGATCATGGATATAAGTAAATACTTACCTAAGATGATGATTAGCTTGAAAGATCCTCTTGAAAGCTTCTAAATTTCGAGATTTTTGAGTGGGGAGGGAGGAAGTGTTCTTGAGTGTTCTAGAGAGAGTTTGAGAGATTTTTGGCTGTATGTGTGTGTGTGTTTCGGCCGAGAGTGAGGGTAGAGGGAAGAAGAAGTGATCTTTGAAGTGATGTGCATGGAGGTATGTGATATGTTGCATGGAAAACCCAAAGATAAAAATGAGGTGGCATGGGAAAGTCAAACCCTCCTCTTGGGCTTGGTTTGGGCCGAAAACATGGAAGGAAAAAGGAAAATTTGGGCTTTTTGCTCCTAAGCCCAATATTAGAGTTAGTTTGGGTGAATTTTAACATAAAAGAATATAGCATGATTTTTCCATTTTTGTTGGACTAGTTTAGGGTATTCATGGATCAAAGCTTTTAATTCATTTCATTCTAGGCCCAATATGGCCCAAAATGTTGAAATAAATTAGTGTGGGTCCAATTAGAGCCCAATTAGGGTTCTAAGCCCATGATAGTCTAATTGGAAGCTTATTGGTCCATTTTGATCCAATAAGGAAGTCCTAGTCCAAAATGGACTTAAACAAGGACTTCTAGGGTCTCCAATTGTTTGATGACTATTTGTAGTACTTGTATGATGTATTAATTGAAGTTTTTGATGTCATAATAGTAGGTGTCAACCATGTTCTTAAGTTTTTGATTCACATTAGCTTGAGTGTATAGATTACATGACACAAAATTTCCAGTTGTGACATCATCCCCCCGTTAGAGGGAATTTCGTCCCGAAATTCTGTTTAAAAGCTAGATTTGAGAATGCTAGAATAGGTGAGGGTACTTTTGCTTCATTTGATCTTCGCGTTCCCACGTGAATTCTGGCCCACGCTTTGCGTTCCACCGTACCTTCACGATCGGGATGCGACTCTGCTTAGTACGCTTCACTTCCCTATCCATGATTTCGATTCGTTCTTCGACGAACAGGAGATTCTCATTGATTTCGATTTCGTCAAGAGGAATGACAAGGGTTTCATCTGATAGGCACTTCTTTAGGTTAGAGACATGAAACACTGGGTGTACACCGTTTAGCTCTGCGGGTAGTTGCAGTCTGTAGGCTACCGGACCTATTCGGGTGACGATTTCGAAAGGTCCAATGTATCGCGGGTTCAGCTTTCCCCGTTTTCCGAAACGTATAACCCCTTTCCAGGGTGAGACTTTCAACAGTACTCGGTCACCGACCTGGAATTCTAAGGGCTTTCGCCGTTTGTCGGCGTAGCTCTTTTGTCTGTCACGCGATGCTTGTAATCGAGCTCTGATCTGGACGATCTTTTCTGTGGTTTCGCGAATGATCTCCGGTCCCGTTAGTGCCCTGTCCGACGTATGTGTTCTTGCTAGCTGGGTGTCACCTACTTCAGCCCAACATAATGGGGATCTACATTTACGCCCGTACAGTGCTTCGAAAGGAGCCACCTTGATGCTCGAATGGTAACTATTGTTATATGAGAACTCGATCAACGGTAGGTGGACATCCCAAGACTTCCCAAAGTCTATCACACATGCACGAAGCATGTCTTCCAGCGTTTGAATGGTTCGTTCACTTTGACCGTCCGTTTGTGGGTGATATGCGGTGCTCATATCGAGATGAGTTCCCATTGCCTTGTGGAGTGATTGCCAAAAGCGCGATGTAAACCTACTGTCCCTATCCGAGATAATAGATTTTGGCACTCCATGGAGTCTCACGATTTCTCGTAGGTAAAACCGCGTCAGTCTCTCCATCTTGTAGGATTCTTTGATTGGCAGGAAATGGGCAGATTTCGTCAGTCGGTCGATTATCACCCATATGGTGTCCAGTCCGTCCGACGACTTGGGTAGCTTGGTCACGAAATCCATAGGAATCCCCTCCCATTTCCACTCAGGGATTGCCGGTTGCTGTAACAATCCTGAATGTTTCTGGTACTCCACCTTTACTTTGGCGCACGTAAGGCACTTACTAACATAGGTCGCGATTTCCGCCTTCATGTTTGGCCACCAATAGTGTTGTTTAATGTCCAAATACATCTTGTCCGAACCGGGATGAATGGAGTATCGTGTTTTGTGGGCTTCCTTCATAACGGCCTCCCTAAATCCTCCGATTTTTGGGACCCAGATACGGTTCATGAAGTAGTATACCCCATTCTCCCTTGCTTCTAGGTTCTTTTCCATACCGCGCAATGCCTCACTAGCTCTATTTTCCGTTTTCATAGCCTCCGACTGGACTGATGCAATTTGGGTGGCCAGATGAGATTGAATGGTTATCGAGAGAGTTTTCGTACGACGATTAGAGTACTCCTTCCGACTTAATGCATCAGCTACCACGTTGGCCTTGCCTGGGTGGTACTTGATCTCACATTCGTAGTCGTTTAGTAATTCCACCCATCTTCGTTGTCTCATGTTCAGCTCCTTCTGATTCAAGATGTGCTGGAGACTCTTGTGGTCCGTGAAGATGGTGCACTTTTTACCGTACAGGTAGTGCCTCCAAATTTTCAGAGCGAAGACCACGGCTCCCAGTTCTAGGTCATGGGTCGTGTAATTTACTTCGTGCGTCTTTAGTTGGCGGGACACATATGCTATCACTCTTCCACGTTGCATGAGAACGCAACCTAAGCCCTGATTCGACGCGTCACAGTAGACTACAAAATCTTCCGTTCCTCCAGGTAGAGATAGTACATGAGCGCTACAGAGAGCTTGCTTCAAGGTTCGAAACGCAATCTCTTGTCGGTCTGTCCACTTGAATGGCACGCCCTTTTGCGTAAGCAAGGTAAGCGGCTTGGCAATCTTAGAGAAGTTTTGGATGAATCTCCTATAGTAGCCTGCTAGGCCTAAGAACTGAGGAATTTCTGTGGGCGTAGTCGGAGTTGCCCATCCTTCCACCGCTTTGACCTTAGAGGGATCCACATAAATTCCGTCTTGGCTAACTACGTGGCCTAGGAAATTCACACTCCGGAGCCAGAACTCACACTT
Organism: Lactuca serriola; assembly: GCF_051521515.1. NCBI lineage: Eukaryota > Viridiplantae > Streptophyta > Magnoliopsida > Asterales > Asteraceae > Lactuca > Lactuca serriola. The sequence goes on along the minus strand of NC_136409.1, from coordinate 68,766,804 downwards.
GGAGAGTTTGGCGTACAGCTTTTCCGTTCGCAGAGTTTCTAGGACTTGTCGGAGATGTTGGCCATGCTCCTCTTTGCTTCGAGAATAGACGAGGATGTCATCGATAAACACAATGACGAAGTTATCAAGGAACGGTCGACAGATTCGATTCATTAGGTCCATAAATGCGGCAGGTGCATTTGTTAGACCGAAGGGCATTACGACGAATTCATAATGTCCGTAGTGGGTTCGGAAAGCGGTTTTAGGAATATCCTCTTCTCAGACTTTGATTTGGTGGTATCTGGACCGTAGATCTATTTTAGAAAAATAACTAGCTCCTTGGAGCTGGTCGAATAGATCATCGATTCGTGGGAGTGGGTAGCGGTTTTTAACAGTGAGTTTATTTAACTCTCTGTAATCGATGCACATTCTGAAAGATCCGTCCTTCTTTTTGACAAAGAGCACCGGAGATCCCCATGGCGAGTAGCTAGGTCGGATAAATCCCTTGTCCAGAAGCTCACTGAGTTGGCTGGACAGTTCCTGCATTTCAGCAGGAGCCAACCGATATGGTGATTTAGCGAGAGGAGTTGCTCCTGGAACGAGGTCGATTCGGAACTCAACCTGTCTCTCTGGGGGTACTCCTGGAAGATCTTCAGGAAACACGTCTGGAAATTCACACGCTACCGGAATATCTTGGATGTTAGTTTCTTCTTTGGTCTTGTCCACTATGTGAGCCAAGAACGCCAAATTGTTCTTTTGCAGATGTTTTTGTGCCTTGATGCACGAGATGAGACGAAGATTCGTGCTGGGTTTGTCTCCGTAAATTACTAGGGTTTCGTGATTTGGGAGACGAAGGCGAACGGCCTTCTCGTGGCACATAATCTCAGCATGGTGGGGGCTTAACCAATCCATGCCGATAATCACATCGAAACTCCTAATTGATACTGGCATTAGGTCTATTCGAAAGACGTGTTGGTTAAGAGTTAGGGTACATCCGATGTAGATCTCCCCAGTGGATTCGGTTTTCCCATTGTCCATTTCCACCGTCTAGGTTTCATTTAGCTTCTGGGGTTGTTGTTTTAATAAATGTTTAAACTTCTCACTTACGAAACTTCGCTCCGCTCCGGTGTCAAATAAGATGCATGCATAAGTGTGGTTTAGGAGGAACGTACCGATCACAACTGCGGGGTCCTGAACTGCATCACTCTGACCCATAGTCAGCATTCTTCCTGCTCCTCTGTTTCCTAAGTTGTTGTTAGGGCAATCTCGGCGGAAATGCCCCGTCCTTCCACACCCGAAGCAGGTATGGCTAGGCCCTGCATTGTTGCCGCCGGCATTGGTGTTGTTGTTATTGCGGCGGTTGTTGTTGTTGTGGTTGTTTACCTGACTTTGGTTCGGAGGAGGGTAAGCCCTGCAGAACCTTGCGGTGTGTCCCCTTCGGTTGCAGCTGGTGCAATGGAATTCCCTGCATTCGCCAAGATGGTGGAAACCGCACTTATTGCATTTGGGAAGATTACCGGAATAGGGTCTTGAAGCATTTGAAGCAGCTGAGGCTGGTGCATGTGGTGTGGCTGGAACCAGTGTGGTGACAGCGTTAACTGTCAATGTTTGCTGCTTTTTAGAGGTCTCGGGGCCCTGACGCCCCTTTCTCTTGTTGTTCTTCCCTTTCTTGCCATCACCCTCCTTTTTCTTCTCAGCCTCCACTGGCTTCTCGCCCTTCTTGTTGTTATGATCATACAACCTCTTCGCCAATCTCTTCGCACTGTCAAACGTTTCAGGGTTCGCAGCTATCACATTCCCTTGAATGGGTGATGTTAGTCCCCAGATGAATCGTTCAATCTTCTTTCCTTCTGATGTGATCATACCCGGGCACAGCAGAGATAGTTCGCTAAATCTCGATATGTAGGCATCGATGTTCGCATTCTGCACAGTGAGGTTCCATAGCTCTTGCTCCATCTTCTGTATTTCGCCTCGGGGGCAGTACTCAGCCATTAACATTTCTTTCATCTCTGCCCATGGTATAGAGTTGGCTACAGGGAGCGTCATAGCTTCCATGTGTCCGTTCCACCAAGTAAGTGCTTGGTCCACAAAAGTACAGGCCGCGAACTTCACCTTCATCTGCTCGGGGCAATCGCATATCTCGAATACCGACTCTACCTTCTCGATCCATCGCTTCAGAGTGATCACCCCTCCAGTGCCGTTGAAAGTTCGTGGTTTAGCGTTTGTGAAGTCCTTGTAGGTGCACGTTTTAGTGGGTCCTTGATTTGTCCCGTTGTTCGAACTTCCGGACCCTTGCCCGTTGCCTCCTCCGTTGTTCCCTCGGTGAAGCTGTGCCATAGCTGTTGTGACCGCAGCAGACACGGCTGCCTGGAAAGCAGTGGAGTCAACTTCGGGTGGAGTTGGTCCTGGGTTTCCGCGAGTAGGTCGGCGAGGCATCTTCTTGTCACGAATCGGAAAGATGTTGAGTGTACGTGGTTTCCGTGAGGTTGTGGTCCTACTGACTAGGTGTATGGCACGAACTTAAGTACTTCTATCATTTAGCATACAATCATAGATTCGCAACACATAGCAAATCACGTAAAGGTTCACTAATATTATCCTATGCCTCTTCCAATATTGCAGACTAAACAGACGTTCTCTTTTTGGTGATAACGGGTATAGTTTTAGGTTCCCTAGCTATCCCGATCTCATCAAGGCGTGTGTTAGTTTTACTTTGGAGAGAATGTAGTTGATCAGGCTACATTCACTCCTTGGTATCACTAAGAACAGTCCCGAATGAACCGAGATACTAGCATTATTGTGTTTGGTTCGGCGTTATGTTCCTATTCCTAATGCAAACAAGAGTGTTTTATTTACATTGTTTTGTTCAGAGTTATGTTAGTCCCTCTTTTTGGTTTATAGTTGCATATCAATGTGTGGCTCGACATGCTAGTTCACTATAAACCTGGCTCTGATACCAACCTGTCACACCCCCGAACCAGGCGGCGGAAACGTTCGGGAGCTGTCGTGACTCAATTGAATACCATAACATTGAATATATATGAAACGTAACAACATTCGTCACCATGCATTAATATAGTACAACCAGTAGAGTTTACATGAAATACGTTGTTTAAACATTACATTCCCAAAAATAAATTGTTCGATTCGTACATAAATAAACTGCAAGCCATCACTGAATATGATTTCCCTTGATTCATTGGTTCCCTGAGAATACAAGTATTTTGAAAAAACGTCAACATGTGAAATGTTGGTGAGTTCATAAGCGGTATTTGAAAAAAAACAATGTTTCGTATCGTTCGAAAACCACCAGAAAATCCGATATTTTCTGAAAAGAAAGGCTTTTGAAAACGTTTGTGAAGATCCATAGGTATGCTTGTTTGTTTCTATACTTGTAAAAATTGTTCATTAAAGTTGTATGCATTTCGAATCTGTATGTAATGAAAACCCTAGGAAAACCCGATGTTTTCCTAATTCCTTGAATTCCATGAAGTTACATTGAAACCATTGCATAGCGTATAGTGTCAGTCCCAGGCGACGTTGGATTATTTTTGAGCATGATTAATTGCTACAAACACGCATTACACAAACGACCAGTTTATAGCTATACTAACGATCCCGTAGGCGTCGTCCGTACTAATCACGTTATCTAACCGCCCTGACTACGTGTAGTCCCACATCCGAAGAGAAAGAGGGCACGAAGACCTCGATGACTCCATTAACCGGTTGGGGATAAAAAAAATGTACGAGGGGTCCCAGACCTGCCTCGCATGAAATGTCGACTTTACTAGCAATACCAAAGGACCCTTGGGGACCAGTAGTATACAAGCCATTGAAAGTCCTTTTACGTTGTGTTAGATCGGTAAAACCCAACACTTCGTAAGGTAGAGGTCTTCGGGCCTTAAGATCAGGTCATTGGGCTAGCTAGGCCCAACAAACAAGATTTTACACTTTTGGGGCCCAAAGATGGTGCGTAGACGTCTGTGCACACTCGCATGTATATTGAATTCCCAAACGTTACTTGTATGAATCGTAGTGTCGTTGTGTTAGTAGTTTCAGATTTTATTGGTTCGAGACCGAACCAATTTGTTTAAAAACGACTTTTGGTATTGTTGTGTATTGTATTTCGTCGATAGTCGCGGTGCCATTATTTGATCAATTCGCGTGTATTGAATTAGCCTTGAAAGTTTTCTATTTTCAACCCCTCATTGTTTGTAAAATTTACTTTTTCAACCCTTTAATTAAATACTTTCCGGTTTGGTCCTTAAATCAATTTTCTTGACATTTTGACACCAAAAATTATTGAAATTGATATTTTTCACCATATTTTTTAATGAAAACAGTTTTAGTCCCTGAAATTGCAGTTTTCTCGGTAATAGCCCTTCTTTTTCGCAACTTTGACAATTTTGGCCCAAATGGTAAAATTTTTGCAACTTTGGTCCTTTTTAAATTTAAAAAGCATTTTAAACCTTTGAAAAGGACTTGGAACACTAATAGTCCACTGTTTTACAGAAACACAGTTTTGGCCCTCCAAAACAGAAAATCTCGCATAATGGGCCTCATTGGGCCGAAAATGTCATTTTTAGCCCATTAAGCTTGAAATTTATGTTTTTAATCCTCCAAATGAGTATATTTCCAGAAATTGTTTTATTGAAACTGTTTTGACATACCTCATCCATCAGAATTCGTGATATGTCAATTTGGCCCCTTGAACTTTGTATTTTTCACATTTTAGGTCCAAAAATTGTGTTTTTAGCCCAAAGAAAATGTTACTAAGCCATTTAGCTATTTTTCTAGGAACACTTTGTATGTAGAAATATATTTGATGCTAGAATCATTTAACATAAAGTATATCTCGGTTTTGAGGGGTTTTATGGCTAGATCCAACATTATAACACACAAAAACACACATATAAGCATGGAAATCATACAAGGCATACAAAACACATATAGATCTACACTTTCACTTGTATTCCCCCCCCCCCCCACAAAACTCATAAAAACAGAAAATAGGGGGTATGAAGCTCACCTTAGTGTGGTTTCGGTTTTGAAGAGAAAATGGAAGAAAAATGAAGTGATTTTCGGCCTTAGCACCTTTCCTTGGTAGATCTCGAGTTTGTGACTTCTAAGGTGCATGATCACAAGTTGGAATAGATTTAGAAGAGATTTTTGATGGAATGAAATAGCTAGATCATGGATATAAGTAAATACTTACCTAAGATGATGATTAGCTTGAAAGATCCTCTTGAAAGCTTCTAAATTTCGAGATTTTTGAGTGGGGAGGGAGGAAGTGTTCTTGAGTGTTCTAGAGAGAGTTTGAGAGATTTTTGGCTGTATGTGTGTGTGTGTTTCGGCCGAGAGTGAGGGTAGAGGGAAGAAGAAGTGATCTTTGAAGTGATGTGCATGGAGGTATGTGATATGTTGCATGGAAAACCCAAAGATAAAAATGAGGTGGCATGGGAAAGTCAAACCCTCCTCTTGGGCTTGGTTTGGGCCGAAAACATGGAAGGAAAAAGGAAAATTTGGGCTTTTTGCTCCTAAGCCCAATATTAGAGTTAGTTTGGGTGAATTTTAACATAAAAGAATATAGCATGATTTTTCCATTTTTGTTGGACTAGTTTAGGGTATTCATGGATCAAAGCTTTTAATTCATTTCATTCTAGGCCCAATATGGCCCAAAATGTTGAAATAAATTAGTGTGGGTCCAATTAGAGCCCAATTAGGGTTCTAAGCCCATGATAGTCTAATTGGAAGCTTATTGGTCCATTTGGATCCAATAAGGAAGTCCTAGTCCAAAATGGACTTAAACAAGGACTTCTAGGGTCTCCAATTGTTTGATGACTATTTGTAGTACTTGTATGATGTATTGATTGAAGTTTTTGATGTCATAATAGTAGGTGTCAACCATGTTCTTAAGTTTTTGATTCACATTAGCTTGAGTGTATAGATTACATGACACAAAATTTCCAGTTGTGACATTAACGTTCCTTAATTAAGCATAGTTGGCCAGGCTATACTTAATTAAAGTCCAATAATGCGTACTGGAATTAGTTATACCATTAGTATGTTCAGTATTTTAAAAACGTTTTGAAAATTTTGGCTATAGTTGTGGTTTTCCAAAGGAAAACCGGTATTCTCTATAACCTTCGGCTCTGATACCATTTCCTGTCACACCCTGCTAAAGCGGAAACACGAGGCGTGGCAGTACAAAGGGTTTCATAGCAAAAGTTAAAAGACAACACCAACCATAGTATTAAAAATCATTACAAATTTACAATGGGTTTGAACAACTTTTACAAGAAATTACAATGAAAATAGAAATACAACACATGCGAATGCTCCTAAAAGTGAAGTGTCCCTAAGTGCCACTTACTCGATAATTCCTGAAAAAGCATGTAAAACGAGCGTCAACTATAAAAATAGTTGGTGAGTACTCACAAATAAACAAAATAATCTTGGTTCCATGGGTTGAAATCAAAGTTTTGATTAAAGTTTCCAATAATACAAGTATATTGTTAAAATGAGTAAATAAGTTTGTAAAAGCAAAGTTCTTTTGTCATCATGAGAGATAAAGTATATTGCCCGAATAAGATGCAACATTCATATTCTCATGGAAGATAAAGTTCGTTACTCAAACGAGTAAACAAGTTTCATTGCTAAAATGAGCTGTCAATTTCGTTGCTACAAGGAGCAAACAATTTCATTGCAAAAACATGTATACAAGTTTCCACTAGTAAAAATCCGTTGTTGTAATGAGAAATAGAGTTCATTGCTATAATGAGAAACAAAGTTGATTGCTATTAATGAATGCAAGTTTATTGCTATAACGAGAAACGAGTTTGTATGTATATAAGCAAACAATGAGTCTCAACCAAACCTATGACTGAAGCCCTATCGAGATCTATGCTTATCGTTCCATAGATGAATATGGTATCATGCACTCCAGCAATAGGGCGAGTGAGGAGTTGTCAATTCCTAATAGCGCTATCCATAATGACCATTGGCTCAAAGAGTTAATGGTTAGAGATAAGGGAAGGGCCTTAGTACGATAAGTTCTCATGTTCCGTGTTGCATAGACATACATAAAGAAACATAGCAATACAATAGCAATCATGTTTGATAATAGTCAATTTAAATACATCATGCAAACAATAGTTTTTCTGGACATGCTTTTCCACCCCAAAACATAAAAACTAAAAATAGGGGAGTGCGTGAATACTCACAATATGCTAAATATAGCAACCAAGTTTAAACGAGTTAAATAAATACAACGAATATAAATAGTTTAGGACATGCTTTTCCACCCCAAAACATTTAAAAATCGAAAATAGGTGATTGGTGAATACTCACAATACATTGAGATGATGCAAATGGTGCCTTGACAATGTTCCACGTGTACCACTACTGATTCCTACAATATTGGTATTCACTAGTGAGTATCTAATCGAAATGTAACACTATTATATTTACTACTACAATAGAATTATGCCAATACTGAGTCAAAATTGAATATCGATAAATTATAAATATTTTTCTGTGGAAATTAAGTTTCAAAGAATCAATTGTTATATAACAATTTAAGCGGAAAATCTCCATTATTGAAATATTACTATTTAACATTTTAGAGGTGTTCCAATGATTAAATATTCCAAACTAAATCAATTTAGTTCTAAAATTTCCCAAACTTTTCATTTTAGTTTTAATTGAAGTCAAAGACCTCAAGATAAATTTTCTTGAATTTTTGATTTGTCTAACTATTTTTCAGCACTTTAGTTTCTTGAATAACCATAAAATCTTGAAAAATACTAAAAAGTTAATAAAAATTACCAAACTTCAGATTTTGGTTAGAAATCTGTTAAAAGACTTCTAGATAATTTTTCATGGAATATGGATATGCATAACCATTTTTCATATATTTAATTCTCTAAATATATAAAAATTCATGAAAAATAGAAATGAGTTTAGAAAATGCCTCAAACTTTTTATAGTAAGTTCATTGCACATACTTAATCTGTGAAAAATATAAAAATGGGTTTCTAAACTGTTTAACCAATTTTTATGATTTTTGTGCATTTATTCTAATAAAAATTGAAATAAATAGAAAACAGTTTCCAAAATTACCCAAACTTTTTATTTAACTGTTATTATACATAGCTAGGCTGGGAAAAATATAAAAGATATTTTTCAGTGGGTATTTATATTTTTGCTTGTTTTATCCCCTTAAATAATCATTAATTGAAGAATAAATAATAAACAGTTAAAATAAATTACCAAAAATTTTTGTAACATCATTAACAGTGTAATTAATCTGGGAAAAATACCAAAAGTGGTTTTCATATAGTATAATCCGGTTTTGGGTATTTATGTGTATTTAAGTGTATTTAACCTTAGAAAATAGGAGAAAAATAGAATACAGTAGAGAAAAATCATAAAACTTTCTATGTAACCTCCTACCGTACAACACGATGTTCGGGTAAAATTGCATGAATTTTGGATGATCAGAACTACTTTTCCTATTTTTAGGCCATTATAAATACCAAAAATTGGGAAAAATAGGAAGGCATGATGAAAAATTCTGGAATTATTTTTCTGCGTCACTCACCACAGGTAAAAGCTGAGAAAATTGTTGGATGCAATTTTCACACTCCATAAAGTGGTTTTGTGATTTATTATACCCAAACAAAAAAAAATCGAAAATCATACTAAATAGCAACATAAATCAATGAAGTTTAATGAGAGGTCATTATTCACCATAGGGATCATCCATGAATTTACTCCGGATTTATAGACTCTGGAAGTATTTTATATGATTTATTGCCCTATTTTATTGCATTAATTATAATAATTCAAGAAAAATGAATTATCTTGTGGAAATTTACAGAGCATCTTATTTTGTTGTTGAGAATCTAGGATAAATCGTATTTTGTCAGAAAATGATTTTTAGATATTTATTTAGAAATAAATCTTTCATTAACATATTTGAAAGCTTTTAACAACAAACTTTGATCATCAAGCATCTAAGCTTGAAGATCATCACATGCATGTTGGTTTAAAGATCATTCATGAGTTTGAAATGTTCAAAAATCGTTTTTGAAAGAAAAATTTGGATGCATGTGGTGATTTTCCACCAAAACGTGTAGAAAAGTGCATTTTCATGGTTTTGACTTAGGTTTAGGTCCTTGGATTTCACCATTTACAACATGCATGTTGTTTTTGGGTGAAATCCTACCACCATCATCATCAAAACCGTGAGTAGGTGCAAATGTTCATGATTTTACAATAGAATGGAGTAGAAGATGGAGAAAATCCATGAAAACAAGTAAAAGTTGAAGGAAAAGAGAAGGAAAATGAATGATTTTCGGGTTTACCTTTAAGAACACCTCAAGATGACTAAGATTTAGAGTTCATGGTGTGTTCTATGACCCATTTTCTGGAGAATTTCGTGGTTGAGGGAGAGAGGAATAGAGAATAGAGAGAAAATGAAGTGGAGTGTGAGAGAGAAAGAGATGGAGTGGGTGAGTGATATTGATTAATGACTTGGGAAAATAGTGTATTGGGAAGAGGAGGAGGGTCTTGGGAGAGGGGAGTCCGACTTTGGAGTGGAGAGAGGGTCTCCCTCTCTTAAATTTTATAAAATATAATTTTATTTTATAAAAATATCGAGTTTTTATAAAACATGCACCTTATTCTAAATTTTCCTTCACAAAACCTTGATTTTTGGCTTAGAAAATAAGGTTAAATACTAATGACTTAAATTTTTTTTCCTTGGTTATATTTTACTAAATTGAGTTATTTTAAATTGATATTATATAGTCCATACCAAATTTATGGATTTTTAGGTGTTAAAGTTTATAAATTTGAGTTTTAGGACATTTAGGTTTTTTGAGAGTTTGTAAGTCTTTGGATATCAAAATTAATTAAATTTTGAGACTTCAAACTATTTTAGAGTTTCATAACTCTTATTCAAGTTAGAAATAATGTTTGTAATTTTTTTTTCATCGGTTTAATTGCATTCTATGTAGTGATTCCGAGATTCAAGCGAAATTGAGGAATCAAGTATACTAGTCCTACTCTTCAAGTTTGACTTAAGTTTCTATGTGACTTTGACCTAATTTCTACCACTAGGTCAAGTGCATGATGTGTGTATATGATTCATGAAATGGTGTTCAAGTCAAAGAGTGACCCTAATATAGATAGTCACTAAAGTTAAGTAGTAGTAGAATTCACATATCAATGTGAAATCTAAGCACATTATCCATTGTTTCTAATTGTTTCCAAGTTTCTAGTAGGTTATAACTTAGCTTCTAGTTACTAAGTCTAATATGTGTAGTGCCTTCATGTGCAACTAAGTCTAGTCAAATCTAGAACCGACTCGAATTTTGACGGTTGTCACACCTAGGATTCTTGTCATTGGAGTTGTGTTGAATTGAAGAAGAAGGGTGGAAACGTTTGTGCTCTTGGTGGACTTGTGGTCGGAATCATATAACTTCTTCTTGGAAACCTTTTGCTGGTTCATTTTTGGATTTCTAGAAGGTAATTCATTTATCCTAAGTTCATTTTTTGTTGTCCTTCAAGCCACACACAAGGATAAGCCAAGAATGATGCAAAATTCTTTATTTTGGTGTGTTTGATTGGCCCCCTCATGTCCCTATCATTATGGTCACCTAATAGGAGTCTTTAGGTGTTAATAACACCCCAACGGATGCTTTGATCGGACCAATTTGGAGTAGAAGGAAATGATTAATCAATGATCATGAAACTGTAACAGTCAGTTCTCATGACTTGAGCATTTCCCTGTCACGCCGTGATAATGAATCCGAATCGATTGTGTTCATAACAATTTACTTAGTCACGATGTGGGCAACCCTTTGTCACGTCCTGATGATGTGTCCTTGACGTGTCAAACCCTAATGGACGTTTGAAGTCACGACGTGACCCCCTAAGTGTCTCAACATGAAGAAGGAATTGATCGGGCTTGAATCACAATGAGGTCTGAGCCCAAGACGTGTCACACCCATGGTCACGACGTGAGATTCATATGGACAAAATCAATTAGTTTTTTTATGAGCTGTTTGTGATCAGATCTTTGGGTATTTTTTTTACAGGCGTTAGAGTGCTTGTGTGAAGGTGGGTTTCCTCTATTCTTAGCTTCCCAAAACATGGACAAGAGGTGAGTCATTTCTTGGTGGTTTTAGCACTAGTTTGGAAGGATATCATATAACTATGTTGTGTTCTTTTCTTTTGATGTTATGTGAAGTTAGAGACTGAATGTCCAGGTTAGAATAGAACCTGGACATATAATGTTTTGATGATGTATTTGGAATTAAGTAATTGATGCATTCTAGAATCCATGAACTATTCAATTGATGCAACTTGTGAGTGTTAGGTCCATGCTAGAAGTGAGGACTATTGTGTGGTTATATTGTGATGTTACACTTGTTATATTTTCTATTTTGTCATTCTTGAATGAAACAAGGTAATGCATGCTAGATGTTGGGTGATTGAAAGGTGTATCTTATTATATGTCAGGATATATTGTTATGTATACCTTATGTTTGATATTCCTTGGATTGTGTTGGATAGAGGTAGTATTCTATGGATTGATATTATTAATTCACTTGCATGATTACATAATTATATTGGTGATTTGTGTGTTTTTCCCATGTGAGAGAAAGTTAATTAATTACCTAATTAATTAAATTAAAGGGGAAATACACGTAGTGGGATTAAAGGGTAAAAATCTAACTTAGGTACGTGACGTCATGAGTTGTCGCGGAGGAAGATTATTAATGAATAGAAAGAGCTTAAGCCAAGTCGACGTCGAATGATTTTATAGATGACCATATCGAGACATGGTAGTGGTACAATTGTGTACCGGGACTGGGGTGATGTTGGCTATTTATAAGGCCGAATTAAGAATCACCTTTAGGTGTAGGCATGCAATTGATGTTCTACTAAAACACCCTTGAACGACAACACATTGTCTTGTACGTACATGGTCAGAGTGGTAAAGACATCGAACCAGGGATAGAGTTATGGGTGCGAGTTACACCCCATTTGGTTTTTGGTGATACCAGTTTGAGACTTCTTATGGGTAGTTATAATCCTTTGAATAATAGAGATGATACCAGTTTGAGACTTCTTGTGATGTTTCATTTACTATTGGTTTTTGGTGGTTGTTTTGGTTAGATTTTATCACTATGGATTTTGATGGGTTGTTTTGAAAGATTTTTTAAATAGCTATTGATGATGTTTTTATAAGACTTCCGCTAACGTTCCTTTGATAATAATTGGTTAAAATAAAAGAAAATTTTTGGGTGAAAAATTACGTTGTTACAAGCTGTTATCAGAGCCATGATGTGAGTGAACTAAATACAAAGGCCGATGTTCATACTCACAGTGTAGAATCGCTCAGTCTGGTGCTTTTGGATCTTGAGGGGGGAGGGTGTGTGTTCTGAGAGGTATATGTTATTTCTTATATGCATGTAGGACTCTTGTACTTTTTGATATCAATATATCCTCTTTTATTTCTCGCGGATCCTGTAATCGTTAATAGCACTCAATATTGAAGGAAATGGTTCCATCTCTTAAGGAACAATAGTTGAGGGGCGGTAAGAAATGGTCTATATTACCAAAAAGGATTGTGGCAGGTTGTATTCTCCATTTCTCAAGTTGTTCATGACCCACAAGCTCAGTTATCCTAGAACATTCGTAGTTCGAATGGTCTTGGACATTTTGGGGGAAATGGAGGATCATCTCTTGGAGACGCTTGGGATGCCCAAACTTAACAAGCATTGCAAGTTTTTGGTGGATGTCAGAGTAGAAAGAGAACCTTTATATAGTTTAAGGGTTCTAGAATCGCATGGAAGTTGGAAAACGAAATAGGTATGCAAAACTCTAACATAGACCAGGGAGAAAATAAACTTCATGATAATGACAGAAGCAAACATATATAGGTGTGAACGTTAGTATTGGGCCTGCACTATCATAAGAACATGATATATGTTTGGGACTGGAGGAACCACAAGGAAGATCGAGGAGCTGGGGGATGGTATGTGACAACCTGAAAATTCTATCTTTTATAAGTCAAACTTGATCAACGAAAGTCAAACTTATCCAATAAAGGTCAAACTTATTTCTAACATTATCTTATGGTTAGATTATATTAATGAGATGAATGTGTTCAAACCTAGTATGCTAAGGGTAGTGTGTTACACGAGGAAAGTCATTTAGACCGAGGACCGCAAACGAGCCTTCGGGCCGTGAACGAGCCTTCGGGACGAGAACAGCCTTCGGGCCGTGAACCTTGGTTTGTGGCTGTGAACTCTCCCATATATATAGAATTTTGACTGATTTTTATGACCACTTCTACACTTCTGACCGTGAACACCTCCCTTTCTCTCTCAAATATCTTCAACTGAAAACATCCCTTTGCTCTCAAATATCATCCTCTTTCTCTTCTTCTTCAAGAGAACTTGCCTAGGACCTTCAATTAATCATCATTCATCAAGAAGTTTTGGGTCGTAAACTCAAGAACACCAAGTGTTCTTGGCCGTGAACCGTGTACAACCGTGAACCCTTCGAAGCTTGGTCGTGAACTCCTTACAACCTATTGGTTTCGATTCTAACACTTCTTTTGTAAGTGTTTCTTGCATCCTAGGTTGTTTCATAATACATTTTAGGTTATGTTCACTAATTTCATGCCATTATGTTGCATAAATTTCTATTTAGGACTTGTTTTGTCCCGGTATCTAGCTTGTGAAATCAATCATCCTATATCGAACATTTATTTGAGTCACCCACATAAGGTGAGTTCGTACCCCTACAAATTACAGTTTTAATACTTTTAAATTGCTTTTTAGTACTTTTAGGGGGAGAATACAAGTAGAACACAATATAACCGTGTTAACCACTTACATGTGAAAAACGTCAAACGAAAGGATCTCTTATACTCAAATACTTGTTAAAACCATGTTAAAACTCTTTTAAACTACTTTTAGATTCTATTTTTATCAAAATCATATTCGTATATCTATTCATGTATAAGTATGCTTTAATGGACTTAGGATTATTGCTAAATACCGTAACTCACGTTCCTTGTTTGGTTGTGGGCTTAGGGTAGGATCACTAGTTTGATTGTCGGCTAAATCATAGTTATAATCATTGAATATATACATGGATATTAAACCCCTTTTTAAGGAATATACTTAACTCAGTTGCTTATGTTGAACAACTGAGTCTTTTCTACAAATCAATAACAACTCAAACAAACATACTAGTTAACTATAATAGGTATAGTTTAGAGGATCACTACATATTATTTCTAGAACAAAGAAACATACATGAGTCATTAAATACATACTATTACTATACATTACAAAACATACTATAACAAGAACACGAAGGAACATACATACTATAACAAGAACAAGATAACTACAATGTGAGATACTATTTCATGGCATAGCAATATCCTTACTATGTCACATTTTGTAACCAGAGTCTCCTGGAGGGAGAGCGTGAGTTTGTGTATAGATCTATATGGGATTGACCATACTACACCTTGCTGCTAGCTACAGTGGGACCTACAGGTCTACAGGTGACAAATATCATACCATTTTCGACGCATGAAGAATGTCGTATTTTATACTAGTCTATTAAGTATGGATATAAACTTATCACATTTTAAGCTAATTTAACTAGTTTGGTTTTTAAGGTAGTTAATGCATTCAGTAGTGTATTTTATACAATACTACTGTAAATCTTCATTTTTCATTACATTCATACAATGATATTCTCACGCGGGAAATGCATACTATTTTTAGAATAGAGATAGTTTTACAAATATGGAAAACATTACATTTATACTATTTCAAGTTCAAACATACATTTTACACCATTTTCAAAGAGAACAGAACGTACAAGTAGTTGAGTCTTGGTAGAAGACTACTGTCACACCCCAAAACCAAGAACGGCGGAAACGTTCCAGGGTGGAGGACGTCATGTGAAGTATCATAACAGTGTAAAGTAGTAAACAAGCAACAACATCATCCATTGCATTAAAAGTAAAGTTTTAATACATGTATGTTCTTTCATAATGTAAAACAATAAAATGAATAATCAAAATAAGACGAGTCTTGTCTGTGCTCCGTCTTCTCAAAACCTGGCCATCGTACCTGTCTAACTGATGACCTGAGAATACAAGTAATTTTGAAAGCGAGTATCAGCTTTAAAGCTGGTGAATTCATAAGTATTTAGGTGTTATTGTCTTGTTTTGGAATGCTGTTATGAATGTCATGTAAATCTTTAAATGGAACAGTTGATATAAGTATGAAAAACCCTATAAAATCCCATGTTTCCTACTAGTATGAAATGTAGTCTTCTACCAAGACCCGAATGTTTTGTTATGACAATGTAGTCTTCTACCAAGACCCGAATGTTTTGTTATGACAATGTAGTCTTCTACCAAGACCCGAATGTTTTGTTATGATAATGTAGTCTTCTACCAAGACCCGAATGTTTTGTTGTAACACCGTAAATTTCAAAATAATTTTACACAATTTATAAAAACATTTCCCATTAACTTTTCATAAAAACATCAAGTTTAAATCTCAATTCACATCATACAAAATCCCAAGATCACAAGTATAGCAAAATCCCCTGTGTGTGTACGGATCAAGCCGGCGCCTTCCCACGGTCATCGCTAGTACCTAAAACAACAACACTAACACTGTAAGCACGAAGCTTAGTGAGTTCCCCAAAATACCACACATAAAACACATATTAGCCACTCGAGGCTATAACTCTATCGGTCCGTGCACCCAGACTCTGTGAACCCTCAGGTTCTAACTCTAGGAACCTTCCGGTTCCAACTCTGTAAACATGCACATCATAAATCACATAGAAATAATGCAGTACAACATATAGCGTACATAACATACAAATACTCTGTCACATAACTCTGGTTACCTACTCAAGGTAAAGTATAGTGAGAAGACTCACCTCGCGTATCTCGGTATCTCACGAATCCTGGAAATCCCTCGTGCTCGATCCTCCGAGCTCTAATCCTCCTATAACATCACATGTCTCTAATTAACACTTTTTATCTCTAAGGTTGACTATCCCTAAGAAGTCAACACAGGTCAACTCTGGTCAACGGTCAACGGTCAACTTTGACCGGACTCGGCGAGTGCACAAGGGCAACTCGGCGAGTCTAGACGTTTTCACCAACTCTCTAGGATTCCCATTTTACACGTCGAGTACCCCCCTGACTCGACGAGTTCCACCTGGCAGAATCGCGGGGCCACCCCGACTCAACTCGCCGAGTTCCAAGAACAACTCGGCGAGTCCCAGCTCGACTCAGTCCACTGACCACCCTTCCTAACTCGCCCTGACTCACTGAGTCAACCCATGACTCGACTGGACCACTCCCTGGCCGATCTAAGGGAAATCTTCAAGCTACTCGCCGAGTCTGCTCATCGGACTCGGCGAGTCCATACCATGCAAACACTCAAACTCACTTCTAAGGTCAGATCTGTTCCATCAATTCATAGATCTGGCCTTCCTAGACTGTTTCACCACGTAAAGCCCCTATCTTGGTGTACATACAACCTCTATATGACCATATATGAAGAATTATCAACAAATACCACAACTCAAGGTCATAACCTCCATTGTTCTTCATAAAGCTTGATGAATGAGGCTCTCTGGACCTCTATGGATCCAGATCCAAAGCCCCATCACTAGCAAGGGACTATTTGGCCATCCAATCAACCCAACAAAGGTCACAAGAAACCCTAAAACCCAACATACTTCACAAAACAGAAGAAGAGCCGAAATCATACCTTTAGATCGAAGATCTAAGCTTTAAATCCACAGAATAGCAACCTCCTTTGCCTCCTCTTGGCTAGAACCTCCTTCTTCTTTGCTAAACAACACACAATGGTCAAGAAATGCTTCCTTTCTCTCTCAAATCGCCAAAGCACTCTAGGGTTTCTCTCTATGGACTGTTGGGTACAAATGACGGCCATAAGGCCCTTTAAATAGGTCCCAAACCCGAGAAATTAGGGTTTCATTAAACAGCGCGGACTCGCCGAGTCCATATCCTGGACTCGCCGAGTCCAGACGAATCCCGTGTCCAGAATCGCGACCCTACTCGGCGAGTCTGAGCTCCAACTCGCCGAGTCCCCTCTCAAAACACCAAAAATCAAAACAATAAAGGATACCTGGAAATCCGGCTGTTACAACTCTCCCCCACTAGAACTAGACTTCGCCCTCGAAGTCTCGTTCTGAAAATAGCTCCGGATGCTGCTCCCGCATCTCGCGCTCTGGCTCCCAGGTCATCTCCGATCCCTTCCGGTGTTGCCACTGAACCAACACCAGAGGTACCTCCTTGTTCCTTAGAACCTTGATCTTCCGATCTCTGATGGCTACTGGTCTCTCGGCATAATTCAGGCTCGCATCCACCTGAATATCCCCTAATGGAACCACTGCCGACTCATCGGCTTTACACTTCCTCAATTGCGACACATGAAAAGTGTCGTGGATCTGCCCCAACTCTGCTGGCAATTCCAAACGATAGGCTACCCGACCTACCCTCGCAATCACACGAAATGGCCCAATATACTGGGGCCCCAACTTGCCCCTCTTCCTGAATCGAATCACTCCTTTCCAAGGAGAGACCTTCAGGAGAACGTAGTCGCCGACCTAAAACTCAAGCTCGGACCGGCGTTTGTCTGCATAACTCTTCTGTCGGCTTTGGGCGGTCAATAACCTCTGTCTGACCTGCTGAATCTGCTCTGTCGTCTGAAGCACGATCTCTGTACTGCCCATCACTCTCTGCCCAACCTCTCCCCAGCAAATGGGGGTCCGACACCTCCTACCATACAACATCTCAAAGGGTGGCATACCAATGCTCGAATGATGGCTGTTGTTGTAGGAAAACTCTGCCAAGGGTAAATACGCATCCCAGCTACCCCCGAAATCCAACACACATGCTCGAAGCATGTCCTCAAACGTCTGAATTGTCCGCTCACTCTGACCGTCTGTCTGGGGATGATATGCAGTACTAAAATGCAATCTAGTACCCAACTCCTCATGAAATTTCTTCCAGAATCTGGAAGTGAAACGCACATCACGGTCCGAAACGATCGAGATCGGCACCCCATGCCGAGATACCACTTCTCTCACATATATCTCCGCCAACTTCTCCGCTGAAGAACTCTCACTGATGGCAAGGAAGTGAGCGCTCTTCGTCAACCTATCCATAATTACCCAAATTGCATCAACTCCTCTGGCAGTTCTCGGCAATTTGGTGATGAAATCCATAGCGATCTGTTCCCACTTCCACTCGGGAACCTCCAATGGCTGCAACTTGCCATGCGGTCTCTGGTGCTCGGCCTTAACCCTGCGGCAGGTCAAGCACCTCTTAACAAACCAGGCGACGTCCCTCTTCATACAGGGCCACCAATACTCTTTCCTCAAATCCAAATACATCTTCGTAGCCCCCGGATGGATCGGAAATTTCGACCGATGAGCCTCTTCCATCAAAGTAGTATGCGTACAACCCACAAACGGTACCCAAATCCGACCCTGAAAAGTCATAAGCCCTCGACCATCCGTAACGAACTCTGAAACCAAACCAACGACCCGTTCCCTCTTCTGCATCTCCGGTTGCACAGCCTCGGCCTGTGCCCCATGAATGGCATCCAATACCGGAGCTATCACGGTCAATCTCAAACATAAATCTCGCAGTGGAGTGCTCTCCGCCCTGCGGCTCAACGCATCGGCCACCACATTGGCCTTGCCCGGGTGGTACAGGATCTCACAATCATAATCCTTGACCACATCTAACCACCTCCTCTGCCGCATATTTAGGTTGGGCTGATCCATCAAGTACTTCAAACTCTTATGGTCCGTGTATATTGTACACCAAACCCCATATAAGTAGTGACGCCAAATCTTGAGGGCGAACACTACTTGCCCCAACTCTAGATCATGCGTGGGATATCTCGTCTCATGAGGCTTCAACTGCCTCGATGCATATGCTATCACATGTCCCCTCTGCATCAACACCGCACCCAGCCCCAAAATCGATGCATCACAATATACTACAAAATCCTCCATCCCTTCCGGGAGAGCTAATACCGGGGCTTCGCACAACCTTTGGCGAAGTGTCTCAAAGGAGGTCTGCTGCTCAAGACCCCATGAAAATGCAACACCCTTACGGGTCAATCTGGTGAGTGGCACTGCGATCTTGGAGAAATCCTTGATAAATCTCCGATAATACCCTGCCAATCCAAGGAAACTCCTGATCTCAGAGGGTGACTTTGGCACCTCCCAACTCATCACCGCCTCAACCTTGGCCGGATCGACCAATATCTTTTCCTGATTAACGAGATGTCCAAGGAACTAGACCTCCCGCAACCAGAAATCACACTTGGAGAACTTTGCATAAAGCTTCTCTGATCTCAAAACCCCAAGGACCTCCCTCAAATGCTCCTCATGCTACTCTCTAGATCTCGAATATACCAGAATATCATCGATAAATACAATCACCGACCGATCCAACATCGGCCTGCATACCCTGTTCATGAGATCCATGAACACAGCCGGGGCATTGGTGAGCCCAAAAGGCATCACCACAAACTCATAATGCCCATATCGCGTCCTGAACGCTGTCTTCTGGACGTCCTCATCCCGCACTCTCACCTGATGATATCCCGACCTCAAATCGATCTTGGAGAACCAAGATGCTCCCTGCAACTGATCGAATAAATCGTCGATCCTCGGCAACGGGTAACGGTTCTTGACCGTCAGCTTGTTCAACTCCCGGTAGTCAATGCACATCCGGTGTGAACCATCCTTCTTCTTGACGAATAGAATAGGAGCTCCCCACGGCGAGCTGCTCGGCCGAATAAATCCCTTCCCCAGCAACTCCTGAAGCTGCGAGGATAACTCTTGCATCTCTGGAGGTGCAAGACGATAAGGCACCTTAGCGATAGGTGCGGCCCCTGGAACCAAATCAATACCAAACTCCACTTGCCTCACAGGAGGCACACCTGGCAACTCCTCGGGAAAAACATCTGGTAACTCATGCACCACTGGTACCTCCTCAACTGAACTCGGTCTCTCGAAAGTCGCTCGCGTATCCATCACATACGCCACAAAACCCTTACAGCCCTGCTGTAGACACTGCCTTGCCCTAGCGGCCGAACAAAATGCTGATCCTGAACGTGTGCCCTCGCCGTACACTGAAAGAACTCCTCCACTAGGGTTTCATATGGTCACCAGTTGACGCTCACAGTCGATAACCGCGCCGAATCGGCTCAACCAGTCCATGCCCACAATGACACAGACATCACCCATCGCAATAGGGATCAGATCAATCGGAAACTCAACCCCGAAAATCTCTAACACACATCCCCGGAGAACCTCCGTGGCACAAATCACTCTATCGTTAGCTATGGAAACTCTCAGAGGTCGACTCAATGCCTCACGACTAACACTGATATGCTGACTAAAGGCCAAAGATACAAAAGAACGACTCGCACCCGAGTCAAATAACACTAAAGCAGGTATAGAGCTCACAAGGAAAGTACCTACGCACAACATAATATAAGCATAATATCTCATCATCAAAATAAATACATGAAAGGAAACATACCAGCCACAACATCGGGCGCAGCGCGGACCTCCTCCGCAGTCAGCTGGAAGGCTCTCCCTCGAGCTCTCGGCGCCTCGGCCTTCACAGGCCGACTCTCTGTAGCTCTGATGGCGGCAGGAACAGATCCCTGAGATGCTCCGCGCAACTGCGGACACTTGGCCTTCCGGTGTCCGGTCTGGTTGTAGTGAAAACACACTGCAAACCCCTTGGGGCAGTCCTTGGCCATGTGCCCCTCCTTGCCACATTTGTAGCAAGACCCCGCTCGGCAAACTCCGTCATGACCCTTGCCGCACTTCCCGCAAGTGCGGCCCTTCTGGCTCCCAGGTCTGGAATCAGCGGGCTTGGCCTGCTTGGCTGTCGGCTGCGACTGTGCCGGTCGCCGATCCCTCCCCTGAGACTCCGCCTCCTCCCTGGCCTGAGTCTCAAGCTCAATCTCCCTCTTCCGGGCATTTGCCTGAAGCACGGCAAATGTCCGGTACGAGGATTTCGCAGCGAACTCCGAATATCCCGCCTCAAAATGCTCAAGTAGCGGCTCATACGTGCCTGCTCAGTGGACACGTGCTCAGGGCAGAACATCGCCCTCTCATGGAACATCCTCGTGATCGCTGTAACTGACTCACTACCCTGCTTAAGGGTCAAAAACTCCTGTGCCAAACGCTCCCTCTCCACCTGGGGAACGTACTCATCCCAGAACATGGTAGTGAACCTCTCCCAGGTCACCGCCGAAAGCTCAGCAGGCGTATAATGCGCCGTCACAAACTTCCACCAGTCCTTCGCTCCCAAGCGAAGTTGGTTCAGCGCGAACCGAACCTTCAAATGCTCAGGAGACGAGCAAGTGAAGAAACACCCCTCAATATCAGATATCCACCTCATAGCTGCCACCGGATCTTGAGTCCCATCAAACTCTGGTGGTTTTGTGTTGCTGAACTCACGGTATAGCAACGCATCACCACCCTGCGGCCTCGCTGCAGCAATCGCTGCGGTAGCCGCTGCAGCAGCAGCCTGAGAAAGAGCGGCATAACGCTCATCAAACGTCTCAATCAATGTGGTCTTTATAGACCCAAACATCTCCGGTATCTCTGCCCTGATGGCCGCAGCCACCTCCTCCTGAATGATCCGACGGATCTCCTCCTCACTGGTACCACTAATCTCGGGCATCAAACGTGTCCTCACCATGATCTACCTCTGAAATACAACATACGATAAATTAGAATCCACACGAGCATACTCACACTTGTCAACTCTTCCCTCCTTGATTCTTGGCATTCCAAAGATTCTTACTTGGGTTGCACACCGCTCCGGTGCTTCCAGTAGTACGGGCCCAATACTACTGTCCGCACCGCACCAGAATACACTCCAAGTCCTCCTCTTCGGATCCCAAGTCCCAAGTATTCTATCATGCGTAAACCACTCTCTAATAGATCTCTCATAAGCCCCTCACTGCTACCTACTCACTCTCAAGCATCTCGTAGCAGCTCACCTCTCCCTAGGCTAAGGCATCACAAATCAGGCCACTCTAATCCTAATAGTAATACCTCGCCTACTCTAGCATGCAGATACATCATATCAATATCAATATCACATAATATAGAGGTATTTTGGGAAATCACCGTTCGGGCGCTGACTGATCGTACACACATCTCTTGCTCTGCGTTTTTCAAAAATCTTTTACTCTTTTTCTGAAAATACATCTCAAATCCTCAGTTTGAGTTCAAATACGCCCGAAGGTGTACTCGAATCCCTCAAACCAAGGCTCTGATACCAACTTGTAACACCGTAAATTTCAAAATAATTTTTCACAATTTATAAAAACATTTCCCATTAACTTTTCATAAAAACATCAAGTTTAAATCTCAATTCACATCATACAAAATCCCAAGATCACAAGTATAGCAAAATCCCCTGTGTGTGTACGGATCAAGCCGATGCCTTCCCACGGTCATCGCTAGTACCTGAAACAACAACACTAACACTGTAAGCACGAAACTTAGTGAATTCCCCAAAATACCACACATAAAACACATATTAGCCACTCGAGGCTATAACTCTATGGGTCCGTGCACCCAGACTCTGTGAACCCTCAGGTTCTAACTCTAGGAACCTTCCGGTTCCAACTCTGTAAACATGCACATCATAAATCACATAGAAATAATGCAGTACAACATATAGCGTACATAACATACAAATACTCTGTCACAGAACTCTGGTTACCTACTCAAGGTAAAGTATAGTGAGAAGACTCACCTCGCGTATCTCGGTATCTCATGAATCCTGGAAATCCCTCGTGCTCGATCCTCCGAGCTCTAATCCTCCTATAACATCACATGTCTCTAATTAACACTTTTTATCTCTAAGGTTGACTATCCCTAAGAAGTCAACACATGTCAACTCTGGTCAACGGTCAACGGTCAACTTTGACCAGACTCGGCGAGTGCACAAGGGCAACTCGGCGAGTCTAGACGTATTCACCAACTCTCTAGGATTCCCTTTTTACACGTCGAGTACCCCCCCTGACTCGACGAGTTCCACCTGGCAGAATCGCGGGGCCACCCCGACTCAACTCGCCGAGTTCCAAGAACAACTCGGCAAGTCCCAGCTCGACTCAGTCCACTGATCACCCTTCCTAACTCGCCCTGACTCACTGAGTCAACCCATGACTCGACTGGACCACTCCCTGACCGATCTAAGGGCAATCTTCAAGCTACTCGCCGAGTTTGCTCATCGGACTCAGCGAGTCCATACCATGCAAACACTCAAACTCGCTTCTAAGGTCAGATCTGTTCCATCAATTCATAGATCTGGCCTTCCTAGACTGTTTCACCACGTAAAGCCCCTATCTTGGTGTACATACAACCTCTATATGACCATATATGAAGAATTATCAACAAATACCACAACTCAAGGTCATAACCTCCATTGTTCTTCATAAAGCTTGATGAATGAGGCTCTCTGGACCTCTATGGATCCAGATCCAAAGCCCCATCACTAGCAAGGGACTATTTGGCCATCCAATCAACCCAACAAAGGTCACAAGAAACCCTAAAACCCAACATACTTCACAAAACAGAAGATGAGCCGAAATCATACCTTTAGATCGAAGATCTAAGCTTCAAATCCACAGAATAGCAACCTCCTTTGCCTCCTCTTGGCTAGAACCTCCTTCTTCTTTGCTAAACAACACACAATGGTCAAGAAATGCTTCCTTTCTCTCTCAAATCGCCAAAGCACTCTAGGGTTTCTCTCTATGGACTGTTGGGTACAAATGACAGCCATAAGGCCCTTTAAATAGGTCCCAAACCCGAGAAATTAGGGCTTCATTAAACAGCGCGGACTCGCCGAGTCCATATCCTGGACTCGCCGAGTCCAGACAAATCCCGCGTCCAGAATCGCGACCCTACTCGGCGAGTCTGAGCTCCAACTCGCCGAGTTCCCTCTCAAAACACCAAAAATCAAAACAATAAAGGATACCTGGAAATCCGGCTGTTACATTTGTTATGATAATGTAGTCTTTTACTAAGACCCGAATGTTTTGTTATGATAATGTACTAATGTAAGTGTTATTACTGGGTACTAGGACTAACACAACATCGCAATAAGCGAAATATATAACCTAATGAACATCTGACGATTGTCCAGAAAAAGTACTAATGTAAGTGTTGTCACTGGGTATTAGGACTAACACAACATCGCAATAAGCGAAAGGTATAACCTAATGAACATCCGAAGATTGTCCAGAAATAGTACTAATGTAAGTGTTGTCACTGGGTACTAGGACTAACACAACATCACAATAAGCGAAATATATAACCTAATGAACATCCGAAGATTGTCCACTCATCCTCTGTAGCAGCAGCAGGGTGGAGGGAAGGTTAGTCTCGAAATCGATCTACCTAGTATAAGTATTAAACTTAGATCTCCGTAGATGGTCATCAACCACTGGTGCTAATCAGTTGGGATTCAGAATGGTTAGTCCCGCCTAGATATCCCGTTGAACTGGGATAGGAAAGACAATTTACACAGAAAGTACTAATAAATCATCCTCGTAACTCATGTATGGTATTCATGTAAGCATATTCAGGTAAATGTATCAATGTAAATGTACTCATGTATCATGTAAGCCTAGGTAAATGTGCTCATGTATCATGTAAGCATATGTAAGTGTACTCATGTATCATGTAATGTACTGGTATAGACTCATGAATGAACTGACTCTTGTGTGATTCCTTGTAATAGGAATAATGTTTTGTATCTTCTAACTATCCCTATGATAATTAACTGAAAGGTAATTGGTTGTTCAAGAAGGTAAACATAATGGTTTTGCAAGATATCTAAGAGTTTTGAACAATAATTAATAGTGACTTGATGTCATTTTAATAAACATTTCAAAACTAATACTTTTGTTATCAAGGTATTTTAAGATAGAAAACCATTTCACGTATCACATTTTGAAGTATGTGAAATCTACTGGATGAAAACACAGTTATAAAATACATAAGGGTGATTTAATAACATACTGTTTTCTACTTGTATCCCCCCATCAAAGCATTTAAAATCAATTAAAACATTGATTAAGGGGTATGAACTCACCTGTTGTGAGTGGTTCTAACGGGTACGCGTGTAGGGATGAGAAGTTCCACGAATGAAGCCCCGAGACACAATAGGTCCTAAATGACATATAAGGACACATATTGACATGAATATAGTGTTTATAACATCTATATGAAAGGAAACACCTTCCGGGACTAGGTAACACCTTGACCAAGTGTTGGAATCACATGTGATTTAACATAGGAAGGTATAAAGGCACTCACATGAGTTTACTACCATGAGTTCATGGCCCAAGGGAGTTTACGGCCGTAAACTCATGGCTACTCATGTGGGAATGCAAGTTTGAAGGCTAGGGAATGATTTAGGGACATTAGCTCTTACCTAGGATGAAGAAAACCCACTTTCTTTGAAGTTCTAAGGAGTTCACGGCCCAAATGAGTTTACTACCGTAAACTCATGGCCATTTATGTTTATGAGGGTCCTAAAGGTCATAAGGAAGCATTCTAAATTCAAGCCTAAGCCTTTGGAAGTGTTTGTGGCATCAAAACACCCTTAACTTGAGTTTACGGCCCATGGACCATTTGGTCATGTGTTTGCGGCCGGAAACACTCATGGGTGTTGATATTTTCATTGTTTTGGGTCCTAGACACGTCAAGGTAAAGTGCTATGTTTATCTCTTGGCTTAGAGAAGGTATTTTGGGCACTTTGGCACCCTAATATGGAGTTCACGGCCCAAGAACTTCCTTGGCCGCGAACACCATTTCCTTGGTGTTTTGAGGTTGCTTTCTATCCCTAAACTCATTTAGGTACATGTCCAATTTAGTCTCTTGGCTTAAGGAGGGTTTTTAAGGCATTTTGGCACTTAAACATGGAGTTCACGGCCCAAGAACTTCCTTGGCCGTGAACTCACTTCTAGCCATGAATCTTAATTGTTTTGTGGTCTAAATCATGTAATGGAAGCTTCTAGTTTGAGTTCTAAGGCTTTGAGGGTCATTGGGGCACTTTTGGCTCTTAAAATGGGGTTTACTCCCCAAGTGTTCTTGGGCGGTAAACTCACATATATTATTGTTCTATCGTGATTTTGATGTAATTAAGCACAATTTAAGCTATATAATACAACTACATTGAAGTACTCACGATTTGGGATAAAAACCCGAAGATCCGTGAGAGAGAAAATGACTTTTCTCTAGTTGGAAATGTAACTAATGAGTAAATACGGTTCAGTTTATTTATAGTCCTGAGGTTTTTGGAAGAAAATATTTTATTCCCAGAATGAACTCTAATATCATAGAGTATTGGAATAACAGTGTTGCACAAAACCCTAGTGCATCCACTCTCCTGATATCTCCTTAAGTGTTAAACCTGAAATACTTAAACTTATACCCAAAGTCTGGAATTTCTCTGTAACTGTTCTAACTTCTATTGGCTTGATATGGTTTGTTCAGAATGGAAATTTCGGGTTGTCACATCATCCCCCTGTTAAAGGGAATTTCGTCCCGAAATTAGAATTTAGGGAAAGAAGTAGGTAGAAGTGATCGAGTCGTTAGGTGGAAACTTCCTAATCGATTGGTTCTTGCGCTCCCAAGTGAAATCGGGTTCTGGGTTGGTATCCCAACGAACCTTCACTAACGGGCGACGGCGTTGCTTCGTCTGCTTGACCACTCAGTCGAGGGTCACTACGGTTCTAATACGAAGGCAAGGATCTCGTAAATCTCGATCTCGTCGAGAGGGCTTACGAAAGTCCTGACGGAAAGATACTGTTTGAAGTTTTAGACGCGAAGGGGAAAATGTACGTTACTGAGTTCGCGGTGTAGGTCTAGTTTGTGAGATGCAGGACCGATTCTGGTAAGAATCTTGGAGGTCCCAACTACATTGGATTTAGCTTTCTACGCTTTACGAAGTGTATTAAGCCGTTCCCAGAGTGAGGTTTCCTAAAGAATTTGGTGTCTCACTTGGAAATCCAAAGGTTCTTTCTATTGCTTAACTTCCTAATCAAGGGCCACCCCTTGCTGGGTCAAAGTCGAAAGGGTTTCTGAAATTTGCGGGGGGTTTTGAATGGACTATGATAGTAGGTCTGTAAGTGTAATGCCCGCGTTTCCATGCTAGGCATTATCTTTGATGTAATAGTCTAGGTTAACCTTTGTAACCCGTTTTGAAATAATAGAAGTATATTATTTGAGTATTATGTGTTTTGTGCTTAATTTCTTAATTATGTGGTTTGATTAATTAAGAAAAAAAATAAGCGTCAAAATTTAAGTGTAAAATAAACTTGATATCTTTGGATAATGTTGTAGTAGTTGAAACGAGGTTTCCGAATATATATAGAACGCCCAAATCTGACTTCGTATGAGGAAGTTATGATCTAATGAAGTTTCGACTTAGCGGTATGCAGCCTGAAATACTCGATTTGAGATCGAGCGGTTTTTAGCCGAAACAATCTAAACGAGAATCGAAGATCTCGTTGTTGGTATCGAAGCGATGAAAAGTTAGGCGAGAACGAACGTCAAACGAAGAAGTTATGAATTTATAACAAAGTTTTCCTGTCCGGGCCTACTAAAAATAAATAATAAAAAATAAAGTCAAAATTAGCCGACGAAGTCTAAACGAAAGTTGTAGAGCGTAGTCTCACCTACGCGTGGATATAAAGAACGTTGAAAACGGAGTTCGTATGAAAAGGATATGAATTTCCGAAGTTTATTAAATAATTTGTATTTAAATTTAATCTTTAATTCGGATGTATATCCGAAGGAGTCACCGATCTGATCCGAAGTATGCCCAGCGTACTGGCGTACGCCCAGCGTACCGCGAAGCATGACGCACCTCGCACTCAAGTTCTTCGGATACGTAAGCAATGACGATTTCGGACCAGTGCGCCCCGCGTACTCCGAGGCTCCAGCCTCCTATAAATAGGATGCGAGGGCAGCCGACTCAATTGCTCTTTTTCTCTCTTCTCTCTCCCGTTTTGCATCGAATTGCGTGCCAGAAGTACCCCGAAGCCCCGGTATCATTCCCGAGCCCCGAAGCAAGTCCCGAGGTCCTGAAGATCCCGAGAAGTAAGATTCCCGAGCCGAAGCTCTGCCCGCGAGAAGTTCGATTTTTGTGGAGATCTTCCAGATCTACCGAAGAATATTACTTCTACAAGCCGTAGTGCTGTCTGATCATCTTGTGATCAAGTGAGTATATACTACCTTTCATAAACACGATAATAATACAAGTATGGTTTGAGTGTATTAAGTATATTGTTGTTTATATGCGTGAGTGTGTAGTTACTTTCTTCTAACGCATAATTATGAAGTATTTTATACGAAATACGTGTTATGTGTATAATTTTGTTGTAATGTGCGTGAATGTATATTCACTCTCTTTTATCTCATAGATCTGATTTATTTTCTATGAAATACGTGTTATGTGGGTGTGCCTCGTCTGTTATGTGGAATATGTATTGAATGATAATGATATACAGGTTTTAAAGTATGTATGAAAATATATATTTTTATCTACTAATATGTTGGGCAGAACATGGGTAGATAGTTGGTGTGTAATAAATAGATGAGAGGCCTCGATGTTGTTGTTGTTGATCTAGTTATTCAGTGGAGTATGGATAAAGACCACAGACTCTTTCTAGACAGTCCTGTGGAACGCTAGCAGGTTCATAACCTGTAGGTGTTGTTAACGATGTGTTTACCTATGTACTCTATCCCCCTCATGGTTGCCTTTAGGATATCTATTGTTGAGGAAACCCCTTAGCAGTAATGTCCGTCCCGATGAAAATCCTAGATTAGGTCCCTTGAGATAGATGTTGTTTTTAGGGACGTAAAGTGAGGATAACGGGAATGGGTAATCGGGATAGTGATTGGTTGGTGAAATTAAATATAATTTATTTATTGTGGGTTGAAAACCCTATATGCTCACCAGGCTCCCAAGCCTGACCCACTCAGTTTTATTTGTATTACAGGAAGTGGCGCAAGGGCGTAAGATGGATGAATCATCGAGTTGTTTTGTTTACAAGTTTGTATATGTATATATTTGTTGAATGACTTGTAATGTTATCGTTTATGCTTTATGGTCTGTATCGGAACATGACATCCCGAGTTTTGATTATATAATGAAAATGCATCTCTTGATGAAATGCTTTGATAAATATTATTTTATCATGTTTTGTTTTGGGAACAAATTCCGCAACACTTTTAAATCAAAAGGATTTACTCTGAAATTATTTTAAAAAGCATAAACGAAATCGGTCTTTTCTGGCCGTGATTTCGGGGATGTCATAGTTGGTATCAGAGCATTAGTTTAAGCGAACTAGGAATTTGTAGGATTTCTAGACTTAAACTTAGAATGCTAAGTGGAGATTGTGAGAAGTGTGTCTGATATATTATAGACACGAGCACTAGTTTATTTTAGGAAAGTTGCCTAAAATGCTTTTATGTGCTAAATGTTATATGTTGCCATATATGATATTAATTGTTCGGATCTACGGTCTGTTGCCGACCGGATTTGGAAACCTTATGTGTGTAGGATTCTAAGCGTATGCCTACGTTATTAGAACTAGCATGTAAACGTTTCGGAGTAATAAGGATGATTTGAATATCTATCGTGAGTGAGGATCTAATTTCACCTTATTCGGTGTGTAGATCAAAAATGGTGAGAACAAGGAGTGGCGTTGGAAACACAGATGAAAACAGGAATCAACCGCCAGTGATTGAGCAAATACATGTTGTAGCAGCAGCACCAGAACCAATAACGATGGCTGGGGTGCAAGCCATGATTCGGGCTATGTTAGCCGAACAAAGGGATGGGATGCGACAGATGTTGCATGATAATAGGGACGAATCTATCATACCTATTGAGGAACCCGAATTGATTCCCGAGCAATCGGAGGAAGGGAACAATAGTCGCATTATGAGTCAAGTTGGGACTCAAGGAGAACGAAGGAACGATCCGGAAAGGAGAAACAACAAGGATGGGCGAATGTACAAGAACTTCTTGGGCGCCAAGCCGCCAAGTCTTTCTGGAAGCCCAAAACCTGTTGAGATAATGGATTGGATCTCCGAAATTGAGATGATATTTGAAAGTTGTGACTGTAGCAACAAACAGAAGACCGTCTTTGCAGTTAGACAACTGAAGACTGGAGTCTTGAGTTGGTGGAAGTTGTTGGCAGATACTATGCCATGAGGGGAAGCCCTGAAAATGTCATGGGAGGAGTTCTTGGAACAACTAAGGGTGCAGTATTGTTCAGAGATAGATCTGATTGATCTGAACAATGAGTTCCAAAACTTGAAGAAGGGGAGGATGAGCATAGATGACTATGCTACTGCATTCACTGAGAAAATGAAGTTATTTCCGTACCTAGTGCCAACGGAACTGTCCAAGATTGAGAGGTTTGCTAATGGACTGCCTGCCAACTTTGGTCCGACAGTCAAGATGGCAACTACTCTGAAAACGACTGTTTGTGCAGCTAAGAATGTGGAGGCCCAACAGAAGGAAAAGGGTTTGGAAAGGATAGAAGTTGGTGAAAAGAGGAAGTTCAATGGAACTTCAGGGTCCAATAAGAAAAACAAGTTCTCAAAGTCTAGTTCTAGAGGAGGAGGAGGTGAAGCGAAATGGTGCGAAAAATGTAAGAAGAAGCATCATGGGAAATGTGAGGTAGTGGCCACGTGCTACAAGTGCGGAAAGCCAGGGCACTATGCCAATGAGTGCACTCTCACCAAGAAAGTTTGCTATGGTTGTGGTGAGGAGGGACACATGTCGAGGGACTGCCTGAAGAAGAAGGAGGCAACTAGACCCAACATTCCGCCAAAGCCAAAGGCGAGAGCCTTCCAGATGACACTTGAGGCCGTGAAAGAAGAAGCTGATGTCGCTTCAGGTACCTTTCTCGTAAACGAATTACCAGCTCAAATTTTGTTTGATTGTGGAGCCAACTACTCCTTTATTTCGCATGAGTTTGGTAGAAAACTAGCTTTGCCTGTTAATAGACTAGATAATGCTTTATTAGTCGAAGTTGCTAGTGGCAAGCTTGTACCTGTTAGCCATCGTATGAAAAACATCTTAATCGACCTTAATGGGAATAAGTTTCACGAGGAATTATTGTCTATCGAACTTAATGGTTTCGACATCGTTTTGGGAATGGATTGGCTTAGCGCCAATGATGCCGAAATTTTATGCAAGAAGAAGATAGGTAAAGTAAACCCGCCTGGGAAAGATTCGTTTATGGTGTATGGGGACAAACGCAGAGTGAATTCTGGAATCATTTCCCTAATGAAAGCCAGAAAGTGTTTGACCAAGGGATGTACATCATATTTAGCATTCGTGATCGATGCTAAGAAGGAAAAGAAGGTGATGCAGAGTATTCCAGTGGTGTGTGATTATCCGGAAGTATTTCCCGAAGATCTTCCTGGATTACCACCTGATAGACAAGTAGAGTTCAGAATAGACTTGTTACCAGGGACCACGCCAACTACAAAAGCACCTTATCGATTAGCACCGACGGAGATGAAGGAGTTGATGATGCAACTTCAGGAGTTATTGGAAAAAGGTTTCATTAGACCTAGTTCATCACCCTGGGGAGCTCCGGTGTTATTTGTGAAGAAGAAAGATGGAAGTATGAGAATGTGCATTGATTATAGAGAGCTGAATAAGGCAACAATAAAGAATAGATATCCGTTGCCAAGGATTGATGACCTGTTTGATCAATTGCAAGGTTCGAACTATTTCTCGAAGATCGATCTAAGGTCAGGATATCATCAACTAAAAGTAAGAGAGCAAGATATCGAGAAGACTGCATTCAGAAGTAGATATGGACACTACGAGTTCTTGGTTATGTTGTTTGGACTAACCAATGCTCCGACAACATTCATGGATTTAATGAATAGGGTTTGTAATCCGTTCCTAGATAAATCTGTGATAGTGTTCATAGATGACATTCTGATTTATTCGAAAAGCCAAGAGGAGCATGGCAGACACTTGCGAAAAGTGTTAGAAGTCTTGAAGAAGGAGAAGCTATATGCAAAGTTCTCCAAATGTGATTTTTGGATTCGTGAAGTCCAATTCTTGGGTCACGTGGTCAACCAAGAAGGGATAATGGTTGATCCAGCGATGATCGAAGCTGTGATGAAGTGGGAACCACCGAAAAGTCCCATGGAGATCCGAAGCTTTTTAGGATTAGCCGGATATTACCGAAGGTTTATCCAAGGCTTTTCTTCGATCGCTAGTCCATTGACAGCTTTGACCCACAAAGGAGCTACTTATGCTTGGAATGATAAGCATAAAGAAGCATTCGAGAAGCTAAAGAAGAAACTATGCGAGGCACCGATACTTTCTCTACACGATGGAGTTGCAGACTTCGCTGTCTATAGCAATGCGTCTGGGGTTGGGTTGGGTTGTGTTCTGAACCAAAGAGAAAAGGTGATAGCATATGCGTCTCGACAGCTGAAGGAGCATGAAAAGAATTACCCGACTCATGATTTGGAGTTGGCAACAGTAGTTTTCGCTCTGAAAATATGGAGGCATTACCTCTATGGAACGAAGTGCAAACTTTTTACTGATCATAAGAGTCTCCAATATCTCTTTAATCAGAAAGAATTGAATATGAGGCAACGACGCTGGCTGGAATTACTCAAGGACTACGACTGCGAGATACTTCACAACCCCAGTAAGGCTAATGTTGTTGCTGATGCTCTCAGTCGGAAAGTCAATCTTGAAAGGAAAAGGCCAAGAGCGTTGCGAATTGAAGTTGTCTCGACCATTGTGGAAAGTATAAAGAAAGCTCAAGAGGAAGCTTCTGAAAAGAATGACCGAAAGGAGGAACGTTTGGGCAAAACGTTGGTATTCGGTGTAAATAGTCATGGACTGAAGGTGTTCAAAGATCGGATTTGGATACCTAAGACAGGAGGAATCAGAGATCTTCTGATGGAAGAAGCTCAGAAGACCTTGTTCTCGATTCATCCCGGTAGCACTAAAATGTATAGGGACCTGAAACCCTACTACTGGTGGCCGACGATGAATCTTGATGTTGCAAAGTATGTGGCTGAGTGTGTGACTTGTGCGAGAGTAAAGACACAGCATCAGAAACCGTACAGGAGTTTAGAACCATTGCCTGTGCCTATGGGTAAGTGGGAAGACATTGCTATGGATTTTGTCACTAAACTGCCCAGAACAAAGAATGGTCACGACATGATTTGGGTGGTCGTTGATCGATTCACTAAGAGTGCGCATTTCATAGCAGCCAATGAGAAATGGTTTATGGAAAAGCTTGTAAATTCTTACGTGAAGGAAATTGTGAGGCTTCACGGTGTTCCGTTAATGATTGTATCGGATCATGATAGCCGTTTCACCTCAAGCTCTTGGAAAAGTTTACAAGAGGAAATGGGTACCAAGTTATGTTTAAGTACAGCTTACCATCCGCAAACTGATGGTCAGAGCGAACGGACAATACAAACGCTTGAAGATATGCTGAGAGCATGTACTCTGGAATTCCTAGGTAACTGGGATGAACGTTTACCTTTGGTAGAATTTTCCTATAATAATAGTTTCCACTCGAGCATTAAGATGGCACCTTATCAAGCTTTGTACGGATAGAAGTGTCGTACGCCGTCTTGTTGGCTTGAGGCTGGGGAAAAGCAGTTTATGGGACCGGAGATGGTTCATCAAACTGCTGAAAAGTTGAAAATAATTAGGGAAAGAATGTTAGCAGCTCAGGATCGTCAAAAGAGCTATGCTGACAAAAAGCGAAGACCGATGACTTTTGAGGTTGGAGATTCGGTTTTGCTTAAAGTCTCGCCGTGGAAGGGACTTATACGATTTGGTAAAAGGGGAAAGTTGAGTCCAAGGTTTATTGGACTGTTTAAAGTTCTTCAGAGGATTGGGAACCAAGCTTACAAGCTCGAACTACCAGAAGAACTGAATGGAATTCATAACACTTTTCATGTGTGTTATTTGAGGAAGTTCACGGGGGAAGTTCCCAACATGATTCCACTTTCGGAGTTGAGAATCGATGAGAACAAAAGGTTGATTGAAGAACCAGAGACAATCGTTGACTGAAAGACTAAGAAGTTGCGACGCAAGATGGTCGAGTTAGTGCTTGTCCGATGGAAACACACGAATGGGCCGAATCTCACATGGGAGACGGAGAGTGACATGATGGGTCGCTATCCGCATTTGTTTGTTGATGTGTGATTCCGGGGACGAAATCATTCTAAGGTGGAGAGAATTGTAACGCCCACGTTTCCAGGCTAGGCATTATCTTTGACGTAATAGTCTAGGTTAACCTTTGTAACCCGTTTTGAAATAATAGAAGTATATTATTTGAGTATTATGTGTTTTTTGCTTAATTTCTTAATTGTGTGGTTTGATTAATTAAGAAAAAAATAAGCGTCAAAATTTAAGTGTAAAATAAACTTGATATCTTTGGATAATGTTGTAGTAGTTGAAATGAGGTTTCCGAATATATATAGAACGACCAAATCTGACTTCGTATGAGGAAGTTATGATCTAACGAAGTTTCGACTTAGCGGTATGCAGCCTGAAATACTCGATTTGAGATCGAGCGGTTTTTAGCCGAAACAATCTAAACGAGAATCGAAGATCTCGTTGTTGGTGTCGAAGCGATGAAAAGTTAGGCGAGAACGGACGTCAAACGAAGAAGTTATGAATTTATAACGAAGTTTTCCTGTCTGGACCTACTAAAAATAAATAATAAAAAATAAAGTCAAAATTAGCCGACGAAGTCTAAACGAAAGTTGTAGAGCGTAGTCTCACCTACGCGTGGATATAAAGAACGTTGAAAACGGAGTTTGTATGAAGAAGATATGAATTTCCGAAGTTTATTAAATAATTTGTATTTAAATTTAATCTTTAATTCGGATGTATATCCAAAGGAGTCACCGATCTGATCCGAAGTACGCCCAGCGTACCGCGAAGCATGATGCACCTCGCACTCGAGTTCTTCGGATACGTAAGCAATGACGATTTCGGACCAGTACGCCCCGCGTAACGCCGTACGCCCAGCGTACTCCGAGGCTCCAACCTCCTATAAATAGGATGCGAGGGCAGCCGACTCAATTGCTCTTTTTCTCTCTTATCTCTCCCGTTTTGCATCGATTTGCGTGCTAGAAGTACCCCGAAGCCCCGATATCATTCCCGAGCCCCGAAGCAAGTCCCGAGGTCCTGAAGATCCCAAGAAGTAAGATTCCCGAGCCGAAGCTCTGCCCGCGAGAAGTTCGATTTTTGTGGAGATCTTCCAGATCTACCGAAGAATATTACTTCTACAAGCCGTAGTGTTGTCTGATCATCTGCTGATCAAGTGAGTATATACTACCTTTCATAAACACGATAATAATACAAGTATGGTTTGAGTGAATTAAGTATATTGTTGTTTATATGTGTGAGTGTGTAGTTACTTTCTTCTAACGCATAGTTATGAAGTATTTATACGAAATACGTGTTATGTGTATAATTTTGTTGTTATGTGCGTGAATGTATATTCACTCTCTTCTATCTCATAGATCTGATTTATTTTTTATGAAATACGTGTTATGTGGGTGTGCCTCGTCTGTTATGTGGAATATGTATTGAATGATAATGATATACAGGTTTTAAACTATGTATGAAAATATATATTTTTATCTACTAATATGTTGGGTAGAACATGGGTAGATAGTTGGTGTGTAATAAACAGATGAGAGGCCTCGATGTTGTTGTTGATCTAGTTATTCAGCGGAGTATGGATAAAGACCACAGACTCTTTCTAGACAGTCCTGTGGAACGCTAGCAGGTTCATAACCTGTAGGTGTTGTGAACGATGTGTTCACCGGTGTACTCTATCCCCCTCATGGTTGCCTTTAGGATATCTATTGTTGAGGAAACCCCTTAGCAGTAATGTCCGTCCCAATGAAAATCCTAGATTAGGTCCCTTGAGATAGATGTTGTTTTTAGGGACGTAAAGTGAGGATAACGGGAATGGGTAATCGGGATAGTGATTGGTTGGTGAAATTAAATATAATTTATTTATTGTGGGTTGAAAACCCTATATGCTCACCAGGCTCCCAAGCCTGACCCACTCTGTTTTATTTGTATTACAGGAAGTGGCGTAAGGGCGTAAGATGGATGAATCATCGAGTTGTTTTGTTTACAAGTCTGTATATGTATATATTTTTTGAATGACTTGTAATGTTATCGTTTATGCTTTATGGTCTGTATCGGAACATGACATCCCGAGTTTTGATTATATAATGAAAATGCATCTCTTGATGAAATGCTTTGATACATATTATTTTATCATGTTTTGTTTTGGGAACAAATTCCACAACACTTTTAAATCAAAAGGATTTACTCTGAAATTATTTTAAAAAGCATAAACAAAATCGGTCTTTTCTGGCCATGATTTTGGGGATGTCACAGTAAGACCTAGTATTTGGCAAATTTTCCGTCGGTGACTACGGTGCCGACAAATTCCCAACGGTTTTGGATAATTTGACAGAGTACTCAAGAATTTCTACAACACTAATAGTGTATCTCAGGAAATTTGACTCTTAATTTCAAAACTCTTTCTCTGAGAACTTTGCGAAAAGTATCTCCGAGGGTAATGTTTCTATGGGTTCTTTCTTACTACGAGGGTAGATAAGTAATTCATTACATGGAGAAATGACGAACTGATCCCAGTAAGAAGGCGTACTCCACTCATTTAGCTCATGAATACTATGGGCGTATTGGTCCTATCCGAGGGGTATCACTACGGACTCGAAGTGTCCGTATCGAGTTCGGGGGGTAGTCTTTAGGACATCCTTCCCTAACACTCGAACTGGTGATATTTGGATCTCAGGTCCATTTCTGAAAGTAATTCTTTCCCTGTGTTTGCTCAATCAATTCGTCTATGCGAGGCAGAGACAACGATTTCTAAAGGAAATCTTAATGAAGTCTCCGGTCGTCGAGGTACATAAGATGCACTCCGTCGACTTCTGGTAAGAATAAGACTAGAGCTCTCAAGGGTGAGAAGCCTGGTCTTCTAATTCTATTGTTGAGTAGTTCGTTGTGTTGTCCGAGCTGTTTCTTGTATCTCCGTAGGTGTTTAGACGGTAAGGCGATCTGGTTATAAGAGTCATACTGGGTTCTAAGTTGGTTCCTATGCCAATGCAATTACTCGTACTCTTGGGCAGTCTTCGTCCTGAAGCTCATATCAAAATTCATACATGGTTCAACGATCACAATCTCGTGTATACGAGTAGTATATATTTAAGATTGAAAAGGTAGTCGAATAACTGATTCCTCCTTAAGCTCACATCCCATCGAGGGAAAAGAAGTTAAAGTGGAATCATCAATTATAAACCTGTAGAACATTGATTATATATCACTCTCATGTATACATTCTTCAGTGATAGATCAACTGTATGAATCCTTGAGTTAAACTTGACGTACTACACGAGTAATACTGCGGGGATTCCTTCGGAAACGAAAAGAACTATGAGGTACTCCTTATATGAGTACTTCGATGTTCTGATATGACGGCTTTGCTAAAAGATGATTACTAAGAAAGAGATGTACTTATGAAACTGGTATTGCAAGGATCAAATTTACACGAGTCGTATGATAAAGTCGGGAACATATGGAAACTAAAGACATTAGATTTGAACATAAGGCATTACAGACCAAAACACAACAATGCAACCATTAACAGAGTTACTGTACTTTTAGATTTACTACAAGACTGTTGCTGCGAACAAGGTATACTACAAAAGACAAGTATACGCAGCACGAGCATCCCTAAACGGACGAGATCCTGCAAAAGATAAGACTATTGTTGCACTAGTGTTAGGATGGTTCACAAGTCTGTTACAATGAAACACCTAAATTACATTAACGTGGGTCCTGAGTAGACTCTCCTGCGGCGGGGGTCGGTAGTAGACTTTCGTCTGTGCCAACATTTGCTGCCTCTGGGTAGTTCCTTTTGTAATGACCTACCTTGCCACAACCGTAGCAAGCCTGGTTCACACCGGTGCTTGGCACTTGGTCGATCGGCCTTATTATGTTCTTGCAGTAACGTATGGTGTGACCCTTTCTGTTGCAGTTTGAGCACTACATCTCCCGACAACGTCCATGGTGGTGAAAACTGCATTGAATGCATTTTGGGAGATTTCCAGCATAAAGTTTGGCTGGTTTAAGGACAATTGGGATGCCCGAAGGGATGGTAGTAGGAGGTACTGAAGTCGTGGCTGTGAAGGTTGTTACCGGTGGTTGTTTCTTGTTCGCCCTTCGAAGCGACTTGTTCTTAGGCTTAGCCCAAGACTTCCTTTTGTTACTCTTGGCCTTGGGACTCGAGGTATCATGGTAGTTTGTTGTTCGTTGCGGTGCTTGATTGTTACTTGGATTGGAATGATTGTTAACAGTCCCGCTAACACTTGCGTTGTTAGCTTTTAGGTGGGTCAGAATAGCTAACACAACAGCCGAGACTGCAGCTTGAAAGGTAGCCGCATCAATCTGAAGAGTTGGTATTTGGTTGATGGGCTGATCATTTTTCTTGGGTGACATGATTCTGTTACACCGAAAGAAAATGAATTTGTGAGCGAGAAAGGTTGAACCTAGACGTAGTTCGATCACTCATGAAAAGAATAGAAGTATGTTTTCTAAGGTTCGACCTACATCCCTATGATGCAGTCCTAGTACAGAATGGAAGTATGTTCACGAAGGTTTGACCTACATCCCTATGATGCAGTCCTAGAAAATATCGGAAGTAAGCTCATATAATGGTCTCAAGATGTTTGGCGTTCTAGCTGAGGCATCGTTGGTTGGTGAATAACATAATCCAACCATTACAAGAGACTTGGAGATGTCTCCGGAGTTAAATTGCTATAGTCTAATGACTTGACTAGAGCATGTTTCAAATAGACTCTAATGAAAGTATGATAAGAGTATTTGAATAAAGAATGACACGGAAGTTAGCCGACTGTCAATATCTTTGTTATTCCTGACGTACAGGTTCGGGAAAATGACCTTGTAAAAAGGTCTCACATCATATCCAGAGAAGATAGTTCCTGACGGTATAAAGACCTAACTAAAGTACTTACAGTACAAGATAGTTTCATAGAAAATGCCACATCGGGCATAGACAGGAACACGATCCCTTTCTAACAAGGAATATAAGGTAAAGTATCTACTACTAGCGACAGTCATCCCTCTGGTGAACTCTCAGTTCAGCCAATTGGCGTTCCACATCAAGTAGGTGTCTTTCGTACACTCTCTGGCGTACTCGAAGTTCTATGACTTCGGCTCGAGTTTCAGCTAGTGCTTGCAGCAAGGTTTCATGGTCTCTCTCAGACCTCCCACGAGCATGTTCAAGGTGACTGGTGCGAATCATATGCATTCCTCCATTTGTATCAACTTCTGCGATACGTTGTAGAGATGTCCCGCCCTGAATTTCGTTTCGGGCAACTCTTCGGACCAGAATTGGTAGAACTCTGTCTGCTGAGCTCCCTTCACTTACGTTGTAGAAACTTTGGTCTCCATTGAACAACATAGGTTGATCTTCATCTTCGCTCCATGTTTCCAGACATTCCACCCATAGAGGCGTCGGGCCATGAAAAGCTGGACGAGGGTTAGGAATTGGAAAGGGAGCTGCTTGGGGTTGGTTCTCAACCTCAGGTTCGGAGATAGCACCGTCTGAAAGGTCTTCAGCATGGTGATCATTCAGAGGGATTGGATGATCATTATCTGGTTCTTCTCCAAACCATCCAACAATAACCGCGTTCGGAAGGAACAGGTTGTCGTGGGGATGGAATCCAGCCATGTTATCTACGCGAGAATTGGGGTAAGAAAATAATTATTAGACGAACTATCTAGATAATTATTTAGGAAATCTTCATTAGTTACACCGCTATCTGTAAAGTGCATACAAGTTATATGTAATCAACACAGGATAGGCCTTCGAATAAGTGACCTCAACTCCAAATTCACAAGGAATAGGGGTAAAGCAAAAATTTCACCGATTGTAAGTCTATAACATCCTAATTACATATAACATTAGCGTATCCACTTAGCAACTATCAACTTAGTAATGACGATCCTGTTTTAGTTTTCAAATATAAAGTACTTATAGTAACACAAAACACCCTTATGGTATTTTAGACTTAGGTTCTGTTATAATGTTCTCATTGTGGTAATGTTGGTAAGTTTTTAGACTTGTTGCCATATCACAACCATTCTTGGGCATGTGCTAATCACTCCTTGAAACAACATAGTTGATCAGGCTATGCCACTCCCAAGACTGACCATACATCCCTGAGCTTACCTGTGATATTCAACAATCTCAATACTTTTGTTCTTGTCATTCTGACACGGATTTTAGTATGAATGCAGGAACGTATACTTTGTTAAATGTTTTATTATTTAAAAGTATAAACTCTTAAACAGAGTGTTTTAATCCCAATGTGTTTATAGTTAGTATATCTTTTTCGGGTTGATATACTTAATTCACTATAAACAATGCTCTAATACCAATCTATCGCACCCCAAAACCAAGAACGGCGTAAACGTTCTGGGGTGGACGATGTCATGTGAAGTATCATAACAGCGTAAAGTAGTAAACAAGCAACAACACCATCCATTGCATTAAAAGTAAAGTTGTAATACATGTATGTTCTTTCATAATGTACAACAATAAAATGAATACTCAAAATAAGATGAGTCTTGTCTGTGCTCCGTCTTCTCAAAACCTGGCCATCGTACCTGTCTAACTGATGACCTGAGAATACAAGTAATTTTGAAAGCGTGTATCAGCTTTAAAGCTGGTGAATTCATAAGTATTTAGGTGTTATTGTCTTGTTTTGGAATGCTGTTATGAATGTCATGTAAATATTTAAATGGAACAGTTGATATAAGTATGAAAAACCCTAGAAAATCCCATGTTTCCTACTAGTATGAAATGTAGTCTTCTACCAAGACCCGAATGTTTTGTTATGACAATGTAGTCTTCTACCAAGACCTGAATGTTTTGTTATGACAATGTAGTCTTCTACCAAGACCCGAATGTTTTGTTATGATAATGTAGTCTTCTACCAAGACCCGAATGTTTTGTTATGATAATGTAGTCTTCTACCAAGACCCGAATGTTTTGTTATGATAATATACTAATGTAAGTGTTATTACTGGATACTAGGACTAACACAACATCGCAATAAGCGAAATATATAACCTAATGAACATCTGAAGATTGTCCAGAAAAAGTACTAATGTAAGTGTTGTCACTGGGTACTAGGACTAACACAACATCGCAATAAGCGAAAGGTATAACCTAATGAACATCCGAAGATTGTACAGAAAAAGTACTAATGTAAGTGTTGTCACTGGGTACTAGGACTAACACAACATCGCAATAAGCGAAATATATAACCTAATGAACATCCGAAGATTGTCCACTCATCATCTGTAGCAGCAGCAGGGTGGAGGGAAGGTTTGTCCCAAAATCGATCTACCTAGTATAAGTATTAACCTTAGACCTCCTTAGATGGTCATCAACCAATGGTGTTAATCAGTTGGGATTCGGAATGGTTAGTCCCGCCTAGATATCCCGTTGAACTGGGATAGGAAAGACAATTTACACAGAAAGTACTAATAAATCATCCTCGTAACTCATGTATGTTATTCATGTAAGCGTATTCAGGTAAATGTATCTATGTAAACGTACTCATGTATCATGTAAGCCTAGGTAAATATGCTCATGTATCATGTAAGAATATGTAAGTGTACTCATGTATCATGTAATGTACTGGTATGAACTCATGAATGAACTGACTCTTGTGTGATTCCTTGTAATAGGAATAATGTTTTTTATCTTCTAACTATCCCTATGATAATTAACTGAAAGGTAATTGGTTGTTCAAGAAGGTAAACGTAATGGTTTTGCAAGATATCTAAGAGTTTTGAACAATAATTAATAGTGACTTGATGTCATTTTAATAAACATTTCAAAACTAATACTTTTGTTATCAAGGTATTTTAAGATAGAAAAACATTTCATGTATCACATTTTGAAGTATGTGAAATCTACTGGATGAAAACATAGTTATAAAATACATAAGAGTGATTTAATAACATACTGTTTTCTACTTGTATCCCCCCCCATTAAAGCATTTAAAATCATTTAAAACATTGATTAAGGGGTATGAACTCACCTGTTGTGAGTGGTTCTAATGGGTACGCGTGTAGGGATGAGAAGTTCCACGAATGAAGCCCCGAGACACAATAAGTCCTAAATGACATATAAGGACACGTATTGACATGAATATAGTGTTTATAACATCTATATGAAAGGAAACACCTTCCGGGACTAGGTAACACCTTGACCAAGTGTTGGAATCACATGTGATTTAACATAAGAAGGTATAAAGGCACTCACATGAGTTTACTACCATGAGTTCATGGCCCAAGGGAGTTTACGGCCGTAAACTCATGGCTACTCATGTGGGAATGCAAGTTTGAAGGCTAGGGAATGATTTAGGGACATTAGCTCTTACCTAGGATGAAGAAAACCCACTTTCTTTGAAGTTCTAAGGAGTTCACGGCCCAAATGAGTTTACTACCGTAAACTCATGGCCATTTATGTTTATGAGGGTCCTAAAGGTCATAAGGAAGCATTCTAAATTCAAGCCTAAGCCTTTGGAAGTGTTTGTGGCATCAAAACACCCTTAACTTGAGTTTACGGCCCATGGACCATTTGGTCATGTGTTTGCGGCCGGAAACACTCATGGGTGTTGATATTTTCATTGTTTTGGGTCCTAGACACGTCAAGGTAAAGTGCTATGTTTATCTCTTGGCTTAGAGAAGGTATTTTGGGCACTTTGGCACCCTAATATGGAGTTCACGGCGCAAGAACTTCCTTGGCCGCGAACACCATTTCCTTGGTGTTTTGAGGTTGCTTTCTATCCCTAAACTCATTTAGGTACATGTCCAATTTAGTCTCTTGGCTTAAGGAGGGTTTTTAAGGCATTTTGGCACTTAAACATGGAGTTCACGGCCCAAGAACTTCCTTGGCCGTGAACTCACTTCTAGCCATGAATCTTAATTGTTTTGTGGTCTAAATCATGTAATGGAAGCTTCTAGTTTGAGTTCTAAGGCTTTGAGGGTCATTGGGACACTTTTGGCCCTTAAAATGGGGTTTACTCCCCAAGTGTTCTTGGGCGGTAAACTCACATATATTATTGTTCTGTCGTGATTTTGATGTAATTAAGCACAATTTAAGCTATATAATACAACTACATTGAAGTACTCATGATTTGGGATAAAAACCCGAAGATCCGTGAGAGAGAAAATGACTTTTCTCTAGTTGGAAATGTAACTAATGAGTAAATACGGTTCAGTTTATTTATAGTCCTGAGGTTTTTGGAAGAAAATATTTTATTCCCAGAATGAACTCTAATATCATAGAGTATTGGAATAACAGTGTTGCACAAAACCCTAGTGCATCCACTCTCCTGATATCTCCTTAAGTGTTAAACCTGAAATACTTAAACTTATACCCAAAGTCTGGAATTTCTCTGTAACTGTTCTAACTTCTATTGGCTTGATATGGTTTGTTCAAAATGGAAATTTTGGGTTGTCACGACTACTTTTCATTTTAGTAGAAAATATAGGATTTTCTAGGAAGTATACAAACATTTTCATCAAACAGATACAAACATTTTCATCAAACAATTACAAAAAAATTCATGAGACAAATGCAAACTTTTGACACTAAAATACTTATGAACTCACCAACTT
This sequence comes from Lactuca serriola, assembly GCF_051521515.1. Taxonomy (NCBI): domain Eukaryota; kingdom Viridiplantae; phylum Streptophyta; class Magnoliopsida; order Asterales; family Asteraceae; genus Lactuca; species Lactuca serriola. The sequence continues at coordinate 68,722,868 of NC_136409.1, read as the reverse complement.
AAATGTTGATACTCTCTTTCAAAATAACTTGTATTCTCAGGTCACCAGTAGACAGGTACACTGGACCAGGTTTTGAGAAGACGGGGTATGTTCAAGACTCATCTTTTATTTTGATATATTATTTTTGGTGTCTTACAAACTATGCACAGAACTCACTTGTATAAACTATATTATTAATCAATGGATGTTGTTGCTTGTTTTACTATTATGCATTGTTATGATATTGTACATGACGTCCTCCGCCCCCGAACATTTCCGCCGTTCTCGGTTTGGGGGTGTGACACAGTACCTGTAGGTGGAATGTAGGTAGGTGTGGTAGACCTTTCTATGTTATCGTCTTTTGTGCTTGATTTGTGATACCTCATAGTCTGTTAAGTTCTATGTTAGATAAATAATTAGATGTAGGGAATTCTATTCTGGTGCGGGGAAAATTCGATTGGTTTTCGATCGTAATTTCTAGTCACACCTTTCCTCTTACTCTGATTCAGATATGAATCAAATTAATTGATTTCGTTCTTGATATGTATTGGTTATTGGCCAATTGAGCTGAGATCTTTTGTTTCGAGATGTGTGTTTGTATTAAGCTTGATGAGGGAGAGAGTATTATGGCTCGGGTGAAAACTTCAATGGGGTCTATACCGATTATTTATGTGATGAAGGCACACAAGTGCATGGAAAGGGGATGTGTGGTCTTCTTGGCTCATGCCATCGAGAGTCCAAGGAAGACATTGGATCTTGTTGGTATGGGGGTGGTCAGAGAGTTTAGCGATGTTTTCCCTGATGATTTTCCTGGTTTACCACCACCACGAGAGGTAGAGTTCCAGTTTGATCTCATTCCTGGCGTAGCTCCAATAGCCAATGTGCCATATCGGTTAGCTCTATCAGAGATGAAGGAGATGTGGACTCAACTTTAGGAGTTATTAGAGAGGGGCTCATCAGACCGATATCCCACAATCTATACCATAAAACTCGAATTAGAGACACACTCACTTGATTATTGCTAAAGGATTAGACTTTCCCCTGAGGAATTAATCCAAAATAATCAAAAGTTTGTTCAAGTCACAAATATCTTCAACAATATACTTCTATTTGACTACGTTCTAATTAAATACGACACTAGTCCAATTTCGAGGCGAAGTTCTTTCAACTGGGGGAGACTGTGACAACCGTCAAAATTCGAGCATGTTCTAGATTTAAATAAAATCAGTTGCATGTGTAGGCATGACACATGCTAGAATTAATATCTAGAAGCTTGGTTTTGACTTACTAGAAACTTGGAAACCATTAGAATCTAGGGATAGTGTAATTAGATTTCACATTAATATGTAAATTCTACAGCTACATCAACTGTAACAACTGTTAAATTTAGGTCATTTCTTAACTTAAGCGTATTTACATGATTCATGTAGACACATAAAACCCTTGACCCAACAATAGAAATTAGTTCAGAGTCTTGTAGAAACTTAACTCAAATTCGAATCTAGGACCATTATACATTTATAATTAACTCTCACATTTCGCGTGTATCACTGAACTACTGTGTAGAATGCCAATAATCCGATTTAAATCGAACTATGAAACTTTCTACAAGATATCATGTATCTTATATTGAGCAGTCTGATTATTCTAAATACTTAGCTAAATTCATTATGATTTTGAACAATTTTTTTCGTTTAAAACAATCCAAGATATTCTATATCTATTGTGATATTTTAAAATGTCCAAACTTTATAACAAGTTTCAAAATTTTATAGAATAAACGCAAGTTTTATAGAATTTAAACTTTGCACAAAATTATATATATATATATATATATATATATATATACACACACACATACATACATACATACATACATACATATAACATCTTTAATTATTTACAAGTATAAATAATATATATATATATATATACACACACACACACACACACACACGAATACATACATACATATAACATCTTTAAAAAATAAAAACAAATATTTGAAAATACACCCTTTCTCCTCAAAATCTCTTCATATATATATATATATATATATATATATATATATATATATATACCCAAGCCACCTCTTCCCTAAGCCTAATCATTTTACTCATTCCCTCACTCCACTTCTCCGCTTCCATCTCTGAAATTTCCCTCTTCCTTCTCTCTAGAAAAGACAAACATATAAGTCAAATGTATAGGAGAGATTTAGCCATTCAATTCTTCTTGAGTTTAGATACATTATTGTAGTTTGGTGACTGATTTGGTGGAATGAAACCCCCAAGAGATGACGAGAGAGATAAGACATCCAGAGAGACAAAATCTCTATTTTCTCTCTTTTATTCTATCTAAAACCCCATTCTTTCTCTTTATAAATCACCCCAAAAGCCACAAAAGTTACAAGATAAGATGGTGCTTTTGAAGCCACAAATAATAGAAAAGGAAAATCATAAGTTTTTAAACATTTCTCTTCTATTTTGATGTTCTAAAGCCTTTTCTTGCTTGAAAACAATATTTTATTTTAATGTTTGTAGATTCTCACCAAAACATGTAGCATGTCATGAAAATGGTGAGAATCCATGATTAAACCTAAGTTAAAATCAGAGAAACTACACATGCGAGCTCAAAAATGGTGATTTTCAACAATTTCTTCTTCTTATTTTGAGTCTTTTACATCTAAATCTTTTGTAAACTACCAATAACATATTTTAACCTTATGCATGATCTTTAAACCATAATTCTTGTAATGATCTTCATGCTTAAAAGGATGTTCAAAGTTGATTGTTAAAAACTTTCACATATGTTTATAAAGGATTTTTATTCACAAAATATCCAAAACTCATTTTCTGTTCAAATCAGATTTTTCTCATAATCTTAATGACATAAATCTAGAAGTTTTCAACAATTAAGTCATTTTCTCGATTTAATATAATTTTTACATGAAAATGAGATAAAACACATAAAATACTTGCAGTGATCAATAAACTCTATGAAAATTCTAAGATAAACTATATAGTAATTAAATACCTTTCATGAAGTTTCAAAATTTTTTATTATTGTTTCCTCTTATTTTTAATTTTATTTTTGTTAAACACAAATAAATAACAAAATCGGATTCTTGGTTTTAAAAACTACATCGAATATTTTCGAAGCTTCTACATATTATATAAGTTTCACATAAAATTTTGGAGAATTTTCTATATCCTTTTGCTATTTTTCCAAGATTTAATGTAAATTTAAAGGCTTAAATAAGTGAAAACTAGTTACACTTATCTCAAAATCATGAAAAATTCCTAGATGACCTATAATCATAGTAAGATCGAAAAGAAGTTTGAAAATTTTTATCTATCATTTACCAATATTCCCCGATTTAATGCTTATTTAAGGGAGTAAATAAGAGTAAAATAGCTAAACTATTCTAAAAATCATGAACAATTACCAAGAGATCCTTGATTACAAATAAACCAAGAATAAAAAGTTTAATTATTTTTATTTGTTATTTCCTATTTATTTCGAATTTATTGGTATTAAACACACTTGAATTATAAGAATCGGGCTTTACTGATCAAAAATGTTTTTAATATTTTTTTCTAGATAATAGGCATTGTAAATAGTTACACAAAAATTTTAAGAATTTTTCATGACTATTTACTATTTTTCGATGGTTTTATGATTATTCAAGGGATTTAAAGGTAATAAATAGCTAGGCACCTAAAAAATTCATGAAAATTTATATGGAGGTATTTGATTATGGTTAGAACTGAAATATAAAGTTTGGAAATTTTTAGAACTAATTTGATTTAGTTTTTGAATTTTTAGCTTGTAAAATACTTCCAAAAGTGCTAAAATACATTTCAAAGAATATCATAAAATGAGATTTATCACTTGCAAATTTTAATAAATTCAATTGGTATATTGAAATTTGAATTTTCTAGAAAAGTATTTGCAACTTATACAAAACCTAATTTTGACACAATATTAACATATATCTTTTGCATAAGTTAAGTATAATAATATTAGAATTCGATTAGAGACTCATTAGTGTGTGCCATTATCATATGTAAACGGTTGTAGGACGCGAGGGAAGTTAGCTCAGGACATCACAAATACCTTCACACATCATTGTGGATATTCATAGTTCATATTTTAAGTTTTTACGTTTTATGGTGGGAAAACATGTTGTATAATCTAATATGTTCGTTGCACTTATTTTAAATTGTATAAAATGTGATTGCTATGTAGTGTATGAAAATGTTGATTCATGAGGCCTTATCGCATCAAGTCCCTGAGTGTTTCACACAACTTATTAACTCTTTTGAGCCGATGGTCATTATGGATAACGCTATTAGGAGATAGACAACTCCTCACTCACTCTTTTCACGGAGTCCATATTATAATATTCTCTCTATGTTAGTGATAGGCATAGATTTCAAGAGGGCTCCCTCGGTCATTAGGTTAGGCCGTGAACTCATGCTTTGATCACTGTGCACATATATAAATTATTTCTCATGTTAGCTACAAACTTTGTTTCTTATGATAGCAACGAACTTGTTTCTCATGATAGCAATGAACTTTGTTACTCATGTTGTTAGTAACAAACTTCCTTTTAAGGAAACTTTTTTCAATATCCGGATTTTCATAATATAAAACTATGTTATGTTTTAAACCTGTAAACTCACCAAATATTTTGGTAGTTGACCACTCATTTTACATGCTTTTTCAGGAGCTCATCTATAAGATGGCACTTAGGGACACATCACTTGTAGAAGCATTACACATGTGTTATTTTTCGAATGTATTGTAACTTCTTTAAAAGTTGATCAAAACGTATTGTAAATTGTAATGCTTTTTAATACTATGGTTGGTTTTGTCTTTTAACATTTTCAATGAGAACCTTTGTACTGTCGTACTCCGTGTTTCCGCTTTAGCGGGGTGTGACAGAAGTTTTTGGAAAACCGTGGCGACTTTCACTGGAACTGGAGAATAAAGCATATTGGGCTGTTAATAGGATGAACATGGGTGTGGATGAAGCTGGAAAGAAAAGGAAGCTGGACATTCAGGAGTGGAAGAAATCTGGAATGATGCATATGAAAACGAAACCATCTACAAAGAGAAAACAAAAGCTTTCCTTGACAAGATGATCTCGCGAGAGGTATTCACGACCAGTCAAAAGGTACTCTTGTATCATTCTCATTTTCATCCGATTTTCGGTAAATTAAGGTCTCGTTGGGTGGTACCCTTTTTTGTTACTAACATGTTTGATCATGGTGCCATTTAAATTAAAAATAAACAGACAAGAAAGATATTTAAATTTAATGGGCACTCAAACCTTTCTATGAAGGTTTCCAAGTATTAAATGAAGAAGTGGAGGTTGTCGAAAGCCCGACATATTGAAGCTAAAAAGAAACCAAGTAACAACGTTGAGACAACGACAGTAAAAACGGACAGCTTTCCGGGAGGCAACCCGACCTTTTACTTGTTTTCCATTTTATTTTATTTTCATTTGAGTTTTCAATATATTTTTAGTTTTGAGCCAGTTTTAATAATTTTGAGTCAAAGCTGCAATTTTATCAAAAATTCAAAGGCTTTCAAAAAAACAATTTGGACCTCGAAGCCCAGGCACAGCCCGTACTCCGACGTCGCAACTTTCAAAATAATATTTTTTGGTATCTTCATGGACCACGCACTGTTGGACACGATAGGCACAACACGTGCTCCCTCTTCATAGTTTCAAAAACATACAAAAATATTTGTGACTTTGTGACCCAAGCCCGATCTGGCCCAGCCAGGCACGGCCTATGCTCACGAGCCCGTACTATGATACCGGGTATAACTATAAGGTGTTGCTTTTGTGACAACCCAAAACTTCTAACCCATGTAATTGATCTAGCACTAAAACTTGAGTTCATTGTCTTTTATTAAATCTTGTGGTGTCATATGGGTGCTCTAGACTTAGTATAATCTAGATATGAGTCTTAAGAAGGGTTGGAGAGTGTTTAAGTATCACAATATCGGACCAAGCTCACTAAATAAGGTGTGTGCGGCCACACACCTGTGTGTACGGCCACACACCCAACCACAAACACCCTCAACCTCACACTCAACTCAATTTATGGATGGATACCCCTTCATTCATTCATTTAGATGTTCTCTTCCCTCTTTCTACTTTCTCCCTCTAAATCATCAACCAAGAACACTTGGAAGGCTTCATAATCGTGATCTACTCCATCTTCAAGCTAAGTATAGTGGTAAACACTTGAATCCCAAGCTTAAAACTCATTATGTTCATCATATTCATCATCTCATGAAGGTGTACAGCCGCACACCTTCATATGGGGGCAGCACACATTCAAAACTCCCAAGTATGAAGAGCATACACTTCGAAAATCAACATATGGACTCAAATGAGGAGTGTACGGCCGCACACTCCTGTGTAAGGCCGCACACACCCTCTGTATGGCCGCACACTCTTGTGTGCTGCCTCACACACACTCCTGGCTGCACTCCCCAGCCGCACACTCATTTTCAAGACCATACACCCACTCTAATACCCATATTTGGCCCTAAACTTGCATAAATCATTAAGTTTGGATCATAGGACACTTATTCTTAGTAATTCCAAGCCCTAAGGATGTTTTCCCATCATGTTTAGTCATGAAAAACCTTAGTTCTAACTCATTTATGTGTCCTCACATGAAAAATAGGGGCCATAGGAGTTCAGAGCAACCGTTGACACTCGAACTGTACATTAAGCGGTGAGTTCATATCCCTACTTTCTTTTTCACTGTTTTCACTATTTTCAGGGGGGAACACAAGCAAAGTACAAGGGATTTCTTGTACTCAAAACTTGTTTTTATGTGTGTGTTTCACATTTTATATGCTTTTAACACTGAGTGATACAACTGATAACCGGTTGAACATGCAGATCACGTAAACATATTATTTGTGAAATGGGTTTATAAACTGTTATGTTTTATATATTTCACAAATGGTTTCCGCATTTTATCAGTTAAAAGCATGACATTAGAACTTTTGAAACACAAAACTTGTACACTGTATATCCTCGGTAACACTCCACAGAGATACACGAGTGGAGGATTATCATATTATTACTAGTAAATTTGTTAGTCCTGTATGATTGGAGACACGTCCTCGGTGAACACTCCACAGAGATACGCGAATGGAGGACTGCACCCGTAACCAGAATCTCTGGGATTAGAGAGCGTGACTTAAGTGTATAGATCTATACGGGGCTGACTACCCCACACCTGGCTGCTAGCTACAGCCGAACCGAAATGGTTCAAGGGTGACGAAAGTCATAAGGTGATGTGGACTACTTATTGTCATATCTAGTCTATCGTATGGTTATGGAACTCACAATTAAGATAACAGTGATTTACTTAATAGTAATAATGAATAACTTAACACATTTTACAAGATAACCAGGTTTCAGAATACATCTTTTACATTGATAACCACCATTCAGGAAAGCATGGGACTTTCCTGGGGAATGTTTACATAACTAGAAAAGTGTAACAAAACAGATAACTTTACATCTTTTACAATTGGTAAAACACAATCAGGAAAGTATGGGACTTTCGTGGGGATACATTGGTACATAACCAGAACAGTATAACAAACCAGATAACATAACTGTACATTTTCACAAGAGTAAACATGTTTTCAGTGTACAACTATACTTTACATGTTGAGAACAAAAACCAATCTTTTTAAGAAAATATGGGATTTTCATGGTGTGTGTAACATTTTCAGAAACAGAAAGGAAACTCGAATACTTTCACAAAACAAAAACCGCTTATGAACTCACCAGCGTTATGCTGATTTTTAAACCGCTTGTGTTCTCAGGTCAGCGTTAGAACAGGTACCCGAAGATCATTTTGTTCCATGTGGGAGTGCGCAGAAGACTTGTCTCGTTTTGTTTATATATACTATGTATCACAACTGTACAACTTACTTTTGAAACAAATGTAAACTTCCCTATATGTAATGTAATGGTTGTTTTACTTTACTTACTTTGTGCATTGGATTTGATACTCAACATGGAGTCAACCCCGGAAATGTATCCGCCTTCGGTTTTCAGGGTGTGACAGATTGGTATCAGAGCCCTAGTTTATAGTGAATAAAGTATACCAAACCTTACATGGTATAAAACTATAATCACTAAAAGGGCCTAAGTGCTCTGAATTAAAATTATCTTCAAAGTATAAGTATTTTCAAAAGTATACAAGTAGACCGAACCGTCGAGATCCGTAACTACAAGTAGAACAAAACATAAGTAAATGGGTTTTGTGTACTACGGTTAAACCTGGGCATTTATGTAGTCGTGTCTAGGATCAATATAGCTTGGCCAGCTATATTCATTCGAGACATGGCCAACATGTGCTTGGGAGTGACTGTGGTATGCGGCATGCCTAAAACTTACCCTAATACCACAAACATTGAGCCAGTGTCGTAGCGAATCATGAAATACTATGGGAGTATTTCTCGAGCCAATCCTTTGTAGAAATCCTCGTTCACGTATAGATCCTTGATCATTCCGTTAGCGATAGTTTACCTGCTTTGATAACTCTTTCTTGTTTTATCGCTTATTTGGAATATATATCTGTCATATCTCTTGATTCGATTCATAGGACTTATCATCCTCTTTTTCTTGATCTTATTAGATCAAGATGCATCCCAGAAAGAGACCCAGCTCCAAGACCAACAACCCTCCGCCACCACCTCCTCCTGAAATTGACCCCGTGGTATTTCAGGCAGCTGTTACCGCTGCGGTGGCAGCTGCTATGTCCCAATTAAACACCCATGGTTCCGGTGGTTCAGGAGGTGGTACTCAAACTCAGGATCAAGAAAGCAATCAGGGACATCGAAAGGAGGGTTCCTATAAGGACTTCATGAATGCGAAACCAACATCCTTCAATGGCACTGGAGGTGTCATTTCCTTATCCCGATGGTTCGAGAAAATCGAATCCATTTTTGAAATCTGTGCCTGTGCGGAATCTGATAAGGTCAAATTCGCAGCCTGTACCTTTCTCGACAAAGCCTTGACTTGGTGGAATGGCCGAGTCAAATCTCTGACCCTACCCGTAGCCAACGCCATGGGCTGGGAAGCCATGAAAGAACTCCTGATAGTCGAATACTGTCCCCGTGGTGAAATGCAGAAACTAGAGCACGAGCTCTGGAACCTGAAGATGAAAGGTTCCGACATTGCTGCATACACTTCCCGATTCGATGATCTCGCACTTCTCTGCCCGGGACTAGTCACTCCTGAAAGTAAAAAGATCGAGAGGTTCATTTGGGGGTTAACTAAACCAACAAAGGGTCACGTCTTAGCTGCGTCCGGATACCTATGATAGTGCCAAGACTTTAGCCCAAACCCTAATTGATCATAGTGATGATGTCGAGGAAACCACCACCGCTTCTGAGCCGACTAAAAGCAGTGGTGAGAAGAGAAAGTTCTGGAAGAAGAAGAAGGGTCAATCTTCCCAAGGATCCTCCAAAAGACAACTAACTGTAGCAGTCAATGCTACTACTACCCCCGTTGCTGCTGCTTCTGTTGTGGGATCCACGACTCCAACTCCTACCAGCAAGTATGCTGGTAATCTTCCTCTGTGTGACAAGTGCAAGTACCACCACAACCCCGGCCCCTGTCGAGAACTATCCTACACCAATTGTGGTAAAAAGGGACATACAGTCCGATTCTGTAAAGCTCCGGCCCAATCGGCCAATCAATCATCTGGAGCAGGCGTTGGTCAAGCCTGCTATAACTGTGGAGAGGTTGGGCACTTTAAAAGGAACTGCCCCAAGAAGTCTACAGCCGATAACACCGGGAGAGTCCTAGCCATAGGACGGGAGGAAGCGGTCGCCGATCCTACTATTGTCTCGGGTACGTTCCTTCTCGACAATTCATATGCTAGTATTCTTTTCGATTCGGGTGCTGAAAGAAGCTTTGTTAGTCATTCGTTCAAACATAACCTAAAACATAACCCCCAACCTTTAACTGAAACGTTTACCGTCGAGATGGCTAACGGTGAGAAAGAAATCGCTAACGAAATATTCGTAGGTTGTACCCTTACCCTGAACGACCATTCATTTCCTATAGATCTCATGCCAGTTTCCATAAAGAGCTTTGATGTCATCATTGGCATGGATTGGTTGAGTCCCAATCATGCTGATATCCTCTGTTTCGAAAAAGCCATCCGTCTCAACCTTCCTGTGGATCAAACTCTCATAATCTATGGCGATAAACTCATTTCCAATCTTCGTATCATTTCCTACATCAAAGCTCAAAAGCTCCTGCGAAAGGAATGCATTGCGTTCTTGGGCCATGTAATCAACGAGAAACAGGAAGTTAAAGACCTCGCGAGCATCCCCGAAGTCTGTAACTTTCCTGATGTGTTTCCCGAAGAGCTTCTAGGAATTCCTCCAGAGTGTCAGGTCGAGTTCCGTATTGACCTAATTTCTGGAGCTACTCCCGTAGCGAAGTCTCCGTATCGCTTAGCTCCAGCAGAAATGCAGGAGTTATCCAGCTAACTCAATGAGTTGCTCAGTAAAGGATTCATTAGACCGAGTTCCTCACCCTGGGGAGCTCCGGTATTGTTTGTCAAGAAGAAAGATGGATCCTTTCGGATGTGTATCGATTATCGCGAGCTGAACAAGTTGACCGTCAAAAACCGATATCCTCTTCCGCGAATAGATGACCTCTTCGATCAACTCCAGGGAGCCAGTTACTTCTCCAAGATAGACCTTCGGTCAGGGTACGATCAGCTACGAGTTCATGAGAGTGATGTGTCCAAAACAGCTTTTAGAACTCGATATGGACACTACGAGTTCGTAGTGATGCCCTTCGGTCTAACTAACGCACCGGCAGTGTTCATGGACCTGATGAACCGGGTGTGTCGTCCCTATCTGGACAAGTTCGTCATTGTATTCATTGATGACATACTTGTCTACTCCAGAAGGGAAGAAGATCACAAACAACACTTGAGGCTAGTGTTGGAAACCCTTAGATCTGAGAAGTTGTACGCAAAATTTTCCAAGTGTGAGTTCTGGATTCGGAAAGTAACTTTCCTCGGTCACGTGGTAAGCGAAGAGGGTATTCATGTAGATCCTTCCAAGATAAAAGCGATAGAGAATTGGTTGGCACCGAAGACACCCACAGAAATCCGGCAATTCTTGGGTCTCGCCGGTTATTATCGGAGATTCATCCAGAATTTTTCCAGAATCGCAAAACCCTTAACCACTCTAACACAGAAAGGTGTACCCTTTTGTTGGAGTGATAAGCAAGAAACTAAATTCCAAACATTGAAGAAATCCTTTTGCAGCGCGCCTGTTCTGTCTCTACCCGAAGGGACAGAGGACTTCGTTGTCTACCGTGATGCGTCCAATCAAGGCTTAGGCATTGTGCTTATGCAAAGAGGAAAGGTAATTGCTTATGCCTCTAGACAGCTGAAAGCACACGAGGTCAACTATACCACACATGACTTGGAATTAGGAGCCGTAGTCTTTGCATTGAAGATTTGGAGACATTACCTCTACGGAACCAAATGCATGATCTTCACTGACCACAAGAGCCTGCATCACATCTTTAATCAGAAAGACTTGAACATGAGGCAACGACGATGGGTAGAACTACTCAGCGATTATGAGTGTGAAATCCGTTACCATCCCGGCAAGGCCAATGTGGTAGCAGATGCCCTTAGCCGAAAGGAAAGTTCGATCCGCAAAGTGAAGAACCAGACGATGACCATCCATTCCAACTTACCCATGCAAATCCGAGAAGCCCAGTTAGAGGCCCTCAAACCCGAGAACGTGTCGATCGAAGCCTTAAGAGGAATGGAAAAGAAACTTGAGATCAGGGGTGACGGAGTCTACTACTTCATGGATCGAATCTGGATTCCAAGGTTCAGAGGATTCAGGGAGATTGTTATGGAGGAAGCACACAAGACCAGATACTCTGTTCACCCGGGTTCGGACAAGATGTACCTAGATCTCAAGAAACAATACTGGTGGCCAAACATGAAAGCTTAGATAGCTACATTCGTGGGCAAGTGCCTGACTTGCGCCAAGGTGAAAGTCGAATATCAGAATACCTCGAGTCTTCTCCAGCAGCCTGAGATACCCGAATGGAAATGGGAGATGATTGCCATGGATTTCATCACCAAACTACCCAAGTGTCCGAGTGGGTACGACACCATTTGGGTAATTGTCGATCGTCTGACAAAGTCCGCCCACTTCATCCCAATCAAAGAATCATTTAAGATGGAAAGACTCGCGAGAATTTACATCCAAGAAGTAGTTCGACTGCACGGTGTACCTGCGTCCATTATCTCTGATCGAGATAGTAGGTTTACCTCTAGATTCTGGCAGTCTCTCCAGAAAGCCCTTGGAACCAAACTAAACATGAGCACGACATATCATCCTCAGACTGACGGACAAAGTGAGAGAACTATCCAAACCTTGGAGGACATGCTTAGAGCATGTGTCATTGATTTTGGAAAGTCGTGGGACACACATCTACCTTTGATCAAGTTCTCGTACAACAATAGTTACCACACCAGCATCAGGGTTGCCCCGTTTGAAGCCCAATACGGTCGTAAGTGCAGATCCCCTCTGTGCTGGGCCGAGTTGGGGGACACACAGCTAGTCAAGAGTCGAATTCCCGACAGTGCTATCACTGGTCCTGAAATCATCCGTGAAACCACTGAGAAGATCATCCAAATCCGAGAACGATTGAAAGCTCCACGATATCGCCAAAAGAGTTACGCTGATAACCGCCGGAAAACTTTGGAATTCCAGGTTGGAGACCGTGTCCTGTTGAAGTTCTCGCCCTGGAAAGGCACGATACGCTTTGGAAAGCATTGGAAACTTAACCCTAGGTACATTGGACCCTTCGAGATCCTTGCCAGGATTGGTACGGTAGCCTATAAACTTCGTTTACCCCATGAGCTCAGTAACATCCATCCCGTCTTCCATGTTTCAAATCTCAAGAAGTGCCTATCCGATGAAACCCTAGTAATTCCTTTAGACAAGATCGAGATCAATGAAAACCTCAATTTCGTGGAGGAACCGATCGAAATCATGGATCGAGAAGCCAAACGTACAAAGCAAAGCCGCATCCCGTTAGTGAAGGTCCGCTAGAATACCAAGCGGGGACCGGAGTTCACTTGGGAGCGTGAAGACTCGATGAAACAGAAGTATCCGCATCTCTTTCCGGATCCATGATTTGTATCTTGACTTGTATCTTAATTTTGAATTTCAGGACGAAATTCCTTCTAACAGGGGGATAATGTGACAACCCAAAACTTCTAACCCATGTAATTGATCTAGCACTAAAACTTGAGTTCATTATCTTTTATTAAATCTTGTGGTTTCATATGGGTGCTCTAGACTTAGTATAATCTAGATATGAGTCTTAGAAAGGGTTGGAGAGTGTTTAAGTATTACAATATCGGACCAAGCTCACTAAATAAGGTGTGTGCGGCCACACACCTGTGTGTACGGCCGCACACCCAACCTTAAACACCCTCAACCTCACACTCAATTCAATTTATGGATGGATACCCCTTCATTCATTCATTTAGATATTCTCTTCCCTCTCTCTACTTTCTCTCTCTAAATCATCAACCAAGAACACTCGGAAGGCTTCATAATCGTGATCTACTCCATCTTCAAGCTAAGTATAGTGGTAAACACTTGAATCCCAAGCTTAAAACTCATTATGTTCATCATATTCATCATCCCATGAAGGTGTACGGCCGCACACCTTCATATGGGGGTAGCACACATTCAAAACTCCCAAGTATGAAGAGCATACACTTCGAAAATCAACATATGGACTCAAATGAGGAGTGTACGGCCGCACACTCCTGTGTACGGCCGCACACACCCTCTGTACGGCCGCACACTCTTGTGTGCTTCCTCACACACACTCCTGGCCACACTCCCCAACCGCACACTCATTTTCAAGACCATACACCCACTCTAATACCCATATTTGGCCCTAAACTTGCATAAATCATTAAGTTTGGATCATAGGACACTTATTCTTAGTAATTCCAAGCCCTAAGGATGTTTTCCCATCATGTTTAGTCATGAAACACCTTAGTTCTAACTCATTTATGTGTCGTCACATGAAAAATAGGGGCCATAGGAGTTCAGAGCAACCATTGACACTCGAACTCTACATTAAGCGGTGAGTTCATACCCTTACTTTCTTTTTCACTGTTTTCACTGTTTTCAGGGGGGAACACAAGCAAAGTTCAAGGGATTTCTTGTACTCAAAACTTGTTTTCATGTGTGTGTTTCACATTTTATATGCTTTTAACACTGAGTGATACAACTGATAACCGTTTGAACATGCAGATCCCGTAAACATATTATTTGTGAAATGGGTTTATAAACTGTTATGTTTTCTATATTTCACAAATGGTTTCCGCATTTTATCAGTTAAAAGCATGACATTAGAACTTTTGAAACACAAAACTTGTACACTGTATATCCTCGGTAACACTCCACAGAGATACACGAGTGGAGGATTATCATATTATTACTAGTAAATTTGTTAGTCCTGTATGATTGGAGACACGTCCTCGGTGAACACTCCACAGAGATACGCGAATGGAGGACTGCACCCGTAACCAGAATCTCTGGGATTAGAGAGCGTGACTTAAGTGTATAGATCTATACGGGGCTGACTACCCCACACCTGGCTGCTAGCTACAGCCGAACCGAAATGGTTCAAGGGTGACGAAAGTCATAAGGTGATGTGGACTACTTATTGTCATATCTAGTCTATCGTATGGTTATGGAACTCACAATTAAGATAACAGTGATTTACTTAATAGTAATAATGAATAACTTAACACATTTTACAAGATAACCAGGTTTCAGAATACATCTTTTACATTGATAACCAACATTCAGGAAAGCGTGGGACTTTCCTGGGGAATGTTTACATAACTAGAAAAGTGTAACAAAACAGATAACTTTACATCTTTTACAATTGGTAAAACACAATCAGGAAAGTATGGGACTTTCGTGGGGATACATTGGTACATAACCAGAACAGTATAACAAACCAGATAACATAACTGTACATTTTCATAAGAGTAAACGTGTTTTCAGTGTACAACTATACTTTACATGTTGAGAACAAAACCAATCTTTTTAAGAAAATATGGGATTTTTTTGGTGTGTGTAACATTTTCAAAAACAGAAAGGAAACTCGAATACTTTCACAAAACAAAAACCGCTTATGAACTCACCAGCGTTATGCTGATTTTCAAACCGCTTGTGTTCTCAGGTCAGCGTTAGAACAGGTACCCGAAGATCATTTTGTTCCATGTGGGAGTGCGCAGAAGACTTGTCTCATTTTGATTATATATACTATGTATCACAATTGTACAACTTACATTTGAAACAAATGTAAACTTTCCTATATGTAATGTAATGGTTGTTTTACTTTACTTACTATGTGCATTGGATTTGATACTCAACATGGAGTCAACCCCGGAAATGTTTCCGCCTTTGGTTTTTCGGGTGTGACAGTTTTTGTCCTTAATTTTTCACTCTTACACTTAAGAACTCTCTCAAAATATTCTCTCTCTCTCTCTCTGTCTCTCACTCTCACACACACTCACTCTAGTCAGGTTTTTGCACTCTAACACTTAAAATCCTTCATTTTTCCTGCTAAAAATCAAGAACCAAGGTATGAAACTTCATTTCCTTTGTTGCTTTAAGCTTTTATGGAGCTCAAAAACCATTTCTATGGCTACTTCATCTTCTACACCAAAAACCTAGATTTTTAGTCAAGAATTTCTTTTTCAGATGTACTACTCATTTTTTCAAATGCATCATTGATCAAAAGATCTACATCACCTGCTTTTTCTTCACGGTAATGTTGCGAAGATGTACACTTGGATAAATCTATATCATATGTGTTTGTAGCATCATCATCATCAAGAGTTCCAAACATACTGATTTCGAAAATCTTCTTCTTCTTCTTGACTGGCTTAGTAACTTGCTTCTTACTAGTAGTCATCTTTAACATGCCAACATCTTTTCGCTTCTTCTGTGGTTGCTCCTCAACAGAAGTTTCTTGAATGATAACACCCTTTTGGATTCAATTTTTTATTATTAGGTGTAGGAACCTTAGGAACACCAGCAAGTATTTCTCGATAGCAAATTAAAAACCATATTCAATAAAGGAACTAACTCAAGCATCCCATCAATAGTTATGTCAATAATATGAAATTCGTGTGGATCATTAGACAAACTTTTTTGAATTTGGAGATGAGAAAATACAACTTCCTCTCCCTATGTAACTTGAATTCCAACCTGTTGATAAGCTTCGATAAGCGCCAAACTCCAAAATCTGTCACTTGCGATCTCAATAGCTTTCTTCGAGTGTTTAACATATGTAGTGAATTCTTCCCATAGCAAATAAGTATAATCCACTTTCATATGATAATACAAGCTTGCTAACAGAGTATAGAACTGAAGTTTTGCCATATCTAAACCATAATTTCTGGTATTTAGACATAAAATAAACACTCCAAAAAAGAAACACCACATAGATGGTAAATTAGACTTCCTGAACGCACTGATATGAGTAAGAGGAGGATTATACCCCATTTCATTCAACATAAAAAGAATATGATCAGGTGTTTGATTTTCGAACGAAACATAAAATCTGAGTAAATTGTTTCT
Source organism: Lactuca serriola (assembly GCF_051521515.1). Taxonomy (NCBI): domain Eukaryota; kingdom Viridiplantae; phylum Streptophyta; class Magnoliopsida; order Asterales; family Asteraceae; genus Lactuca; species Lactuca serriola. The sequence goes on along the minus strand of NC_136409.1, from coordinate 68,706,155 downwards.
TTGTGAGATTCTTCTTGCATTTTTTTTCCATTTGAAACATAATCAGATCATGATCTTTGTTGGACAAAGCAATAGAACAGTCCAAGGTTAACGACTTCATCGGAATTGCAAAGGAAGCAATTAAGGAGTGATGAAGAACAGAAGAATTGAAACATTCAATGGGCATTTGAAGTTCTTTTGGGTAAGCACCAATAACCAGATTGAACCAACGTTGTTTGAATGAATCTTCATCTGAGAAACTGAGCTTTCTTCGGTGATGGTATTCAAGTAATCGACGTGTGAAATGATGATGATTGGAAGAAATACTTTGATAGAGAATTGATCGATTTAGGGTTAGGGTTCTTGAGAGAAAATCGAAGATAAAAAAACTTGAATTAGAACAATCAAATCCTGTTTATAAATGGCATCAAATTTGAATTTGAACCGTTCACCAGTAATAAGCTTCAACGTGTAAAGTGGAAAACTGAAGAGACAATGTTTCTATCCCCCATGTGTATAAGTCATGAGTGTTTTCCCTCGATAAAAGAGAAAGCTATAATAGTCTGCCACCTACTACACAACAGAAACTTCACATGTTGCTGAAATTACGAACTTCCAACATGAGAGTATCAAACGGATAACAATCTTCGATTGTAACCAAGGCTAAGGTTAGGTTTCATTCACTTTTAGGTATGTTAAATGATAATTTATTAAATAAACTTGAAGATCGATTAGATCTTTGTAACAGGCAGTGCGAAGAACATAAAACAATAAACAAGACAAGATTGAATCACAATGTGTCGAATGATTAATTCAAACAATCCTCAGCAGAGCTCGACTAATAACCTCCGCTGTAGAGGATTTAGGGTTACAAGAACGATAATTAAAACTTCTGAATAATGCTCTGATCTATCGTTACTATCGTTAACCTAAGATGCATGCAAGCACCTATATTTATAATAAACCCTACTATACTCACGGATGGACAGGGCGATACCGGAGATACAAAAAACGGACTAGCTAACGAGCCCAATAGATGCAACACTTAATACAAAACACGACCCAACAATCTCCCCCTTTGCGTCAAATTGGAGCGAGACTACTTCTTCTTCTTGCTTGGGCCAGCAGCGGGTGTCTTCTTTACAATATCAAACAAACGTGTGATAAGAGCGCGAATAGTCTGTCTGAACCGAATGTACCATTGTATCATATCATCGAAGTACTTGACATCATCCGCTGAGTTTTTCTTGCATCTGTGGATGATCCCCAAAACATGCTCTAAGCAGGCAGTAGTGTACAGATGTTTGTCAGCCAAGGCAAAAAGACATTTCTGTCCTTCGTTTCTGGTGAACATGACTGAATTCCTTCTTGAGTCAATTCTGCCCATCTGCATTTGGTTCAGATCACTGGCAGAGCCAACAGGAGATATTTTTGGTTTCTTCTTAAATACGCTTGCTATCTCCTGATCCATCAGTGCAACTTCCATGATGTAGCACACCAGCATCCTCTTGAGATGGTCGATGATCGGACCATATTCAGCTTCGTTGGTGAGAAGGATGTTGTGCAAGATAATCCAATCATGGGGATTGAGATTCGGAAGATCTGCAAGGGAAATGGCATGCTCGGTTTTGGCAGATCCCCGAAGTACCTTGAACCGAATGTTAATGAAGTTCCCTTCAGTATACGGCTTCAGGACCCGAACGTTGATAATCTTCTGAGCGCTCCAAGTCTGATACTGAGGTTGAGCAGCCTTCAGATAGAAATCAATTAAGTCCCGATCAACCTGTGGATGAGGATGAGGGAACTATGCAACTTTGGAGAAGGCATGAAAGATGAACGCCTTTCGGGTCAGTGGCATGTCAAACTGAGAGTCGACAGCATTGGAACAATCAAAAGAAATTACAGGTTCCAGCCACAAGATACTCGGTGTGTTGATGGCTTCTTTTATCATCCTCTCGAGGGTCCAAGCAGGAAAAAGAGTTTTCCTACTCTCAAGAAGGTCGTGGGCTTCCTTCTGTTTTCGTTCAGCTTCTTCAGCCTCTTTTGCCACACGAGCACTAACATCAGCCTCATTGCGTCGAGTTCTACGCTTCAACAAGTCGGTAATTGTTTCTTTGTCTTCTTCCTCTTCTTCCTCAACAATATTTTTGCCTTTGTCTTTCACACCCGAACCGGAGGCTTGGCCTAATGGAGGAGGTTCAGTAGTGTGAGTTGCCTTTGAGGAATGAGGTGGTTGGGATACAGACTCCTTCTCTCCCCCTTGTTTCGGAATGGACACGAAATCAAGTAGCCCTTCGATTTTGCTTAGTAGGGCAAGGGCGGGAGCGAGCTTTTCTGCAAGGGTACGCCTCACAGAATAGTTAAGGATAGGATCATGTGGTTCGAGGATGTTTGAGATGGCTGAGTGGACATCCGAAACACACGTCTTTATCACCTCCCTTTCGGACCGAAGAGAGTCAATCTCCTGTTGAGAATGGGAGAGTTGAACACTCTTGACCTTCAGAGCAGTGGTCTTCTTGGCAAGAACATTCATAAGAGAGTTCTCAGCAGCCAAATCTTCTTAGAGCTTCGAGAGACGCTCGTCTATGGTTGTGCGAAAGGCTGAGTTGTCGTCGGAAAGCGTTTGACGAAATGAAGCGAAGGACTTCAACTCAGTTGAGACAGACGTTGTCAATTGTTGAACAATTGGTTCCAACGTAGTCTTAGCAACATTTTCACTCTCCTATAAAGACTTTAACAGGGAAGAGGCATCAGAAAACAGTTTATCGACTTTTTCGGTCGCAGCCTGATAGGCTTTTGTTGAGGTGTCGATGGCAGAGGTTGCAGAAGCAATGGAATCTTGCTGAGCCTTAGAGAAAGCGTCAACAATCTTCTGAACTGCATCTTCAGAAAGGGATGACTGAGAAGTGGAAGAGGAGGCAATGAGCAAATCAACTTTGTCATGGAGCTCCTTGAGATGTCGTTTTGTAACGGGAGCATCGTCATCGTCATCACTCTGAATTTGAAATGGACTATAGTAGACCGAGTCAAACGTCATATTTTCCCCGCCAAGGAATGGTTCGTCACCCTTTGAAACATGACCAGGAGAAGGTGGTGGTGGTGAAGCTGGTGGAGCTGAAGTATGGGTAGGTTCAGGTTGGGTTGTTTCGGGTATAGATGTAGGTTCGGATGCTTTTGTGGTTTCGGGTGCTGGGGTGGTTTCGGGTGCATCAGTATGAACCCCCGTATCAGATACGTTGGCTCTAACATCTGCAGTGGATGTTGTGGTTGCTTCGGTGAATATTGGTGTTGGTATTGGGATTGAAGTGGATGGTATTGAAGTAGTGGAAGTTATGGGGGGGAATAGAAATAGGAATGGTTCTAGGTGGAGAATTAATGGGAGAAGTAGAGACATGAACCTCTGGAATAGGAGATCTGGGTGGAGTGTTGCCTCGTGGAGAATCGTCAGAATCCGAACTCTCACCCTCAGACTCGCTTGAGGAGGAAGCGATGATCAACTTTCGCTTGGGCTGAGTTTTTCGGCGCTTTGGCTGCGGAGACTGAGCAGCCTTGGTTGGTTTCCTCTTCTATGGAGAAGGGCCTTTAGCCCCTTTTGCCACCTGTTTCCCTTTATCAGCCTTCTTGCCTCTTGGAGCAGGCTTGTCGGCGTCATGAATAGACTTCAACATCTCCGGAGTGAGATCCCTCGGACCAGAACGCTTGAATCCTTTGTACGTCTGGATAATCCGGCTATCAGTAGGAACATCTCGATACATGGTTTCCGGAATTGAACCATTGAATGGAAACTTGGAAGCGTCCGAGACAATAATCTTCGTGGTATGGAATGTACCAATCGAAGACATTGGAGCACCAGCGACAATGGGGACGTGGTACTTGTCCATCACCCATTTCGTGACCAAAGTCCAGAACCTGGCGTAAGAAATTTCAGAATGCATGGATGTAGAGGAGAGACTCTGGATGAGTTGTTGCCACAGAACAGACCCATAATCCATGTTGATGCCATTGTAGACACCATACATTATTGACAAAAATAACCGACTGGCACCATCAAATCCAACGCTTCTTTCAGATAACCCTTTGAATAGAACAGTGAACATCCCGTTCCACTGTGGCGGTAGGCACGACTTCTTGAACTTCGCGACTGAAGAAAGCACCTCCGTATAACCCATGTTGTAAAACATGTTGAACAAATGCCCCATTGGAATCGTTTCTGGGTTAAACCTCGAGGAATCAGGTTCAAACCCTAACAACGAGCAAAATATTTGCTTTGAAATCGAGGCCTTGTGCTGAAAAATATCAAAGAAGATTCCGTCAACGACCTTGTCGTAGTGAGCAGTCGCAAAGATCTGCGACAAGAACTCCATCGGAACGGATTCAGCTCTTGTAAGTGCAGGAGCAATCGGCGAAAACTTCAAGCACTCGATAATGGGGAACATGAAGGCATCGTAAACATGAGGGGATAAATCGATGATTAGGCTTTGTTGTGGGCGAATAGGCAGTATGTGGGATGTTGCGTGAACAGAAGATGAATCTGCCATTGCTTGAAGAAAGTGGAGAAGATGATGAACAGTTAAGGTTCAGGGATTTCTTGTGCTCTGGGAATTTTAATTGCAGTAAAGAGGTAAACGGTGGAGGATGTTGCCTTTTATACTGTGGGGTAAGGAGAGAGAAAGATCTTCCCAAATCTTCTATCGAAAAACGAAGAGTTTTCCGGAGTTGACTGATGCGTGATAGTTGGGGTAGCCGATGATCACGCATGAGAGAGAGTGTCAGATCCCAAAGAACACGCCTCCCATCAAGCGCCGTTTGGATATGAACCGTTTCAGATTCACACGCGCCCCTTCTGCGCCATTTGGAGATGAGACGGTTCCAATTCGCACGCGTTCCCTTTTGCGCCGTTTGAAATCAAATCGATTAGACTCCCGCCTGAGTCAGCATGTCATCATCTTATCCCTTTAAATTGTAACGACATCTTTTGAAAATACCGCCACGTGGATTAAAATCAACCACAGCCTTTAATCGATTGCCAATCCAAGTAAAATACATGTAATTAATAGAACCTGAATTTTGGAAAAACAAATATTTTCGTGCTAAGGGTGTAAAAGAAAAGAAATAAAGCAATAATTTTTGTGAAAAATGTGATGTCAATAAAGACACGAAACAGATGATCCCAGGCACGAATCTCTTCCATCAAAGTCAAGAGAGACCTTCAAGTGTTGGTGTGGTTTCCCGTTGAATGACGATCAAACACTTATTAAGAAGTGTTGAAAGGCTTCTTTTAATTAGGCTTATTAGGGTGGCTTTCGCTTCGATTCAACATTCCTAATCTTGATATAAGATAGAAAGTGAACGAAGTACTTGTGAGACCGGTGTAGTCTGTTGAACAAGTAGGTTGGGAATAATTTAAACTGGCTGGGAATATAAAATCTCAAAAAAAATTTAAAACCGGATCCCAAGGGAAGAAATGTTATGGGTTGTAACAGTTTCATAGGAATCACAAAAAAAACTTGAGATAGCATTAAGATACATCCGTCAATTCAATGGTGAAAACTAGAGCAAATTAATTGTTCACCGTCAATTCGTATTGGGTATTGAATTTTGGGTTTCACTTAGCTCGTAGTGGCACGAAACTAAGATCATGAATACAGTTATTGTGTAACCATAAACCTCAGTGGTAATTTCTGAGAGTCTCAAGGGTTACGTATGTGAAACGAGTGTGATGGAGAAATGAAATGTAGATGGTGTAAGAAATCAAAGTACCTCTGCTGCGAAAAATAGGACCAAGCAGAAAACTCTTATCTCATGTGAGAAGAGAGTTAGGTAGCTCATGATTAGAATTAATAAGAAGGCCTAATTGGGAAGACAAGGTTTGTGTACACCAAGTCAGTAAGGCCTATTATTCGGAATCAAGTGAGGCTTTGGACACATACAGCAACATGCTTCTAGGGACACTTAGCTAATTCAATAATTTCCCCATAAACGAACACACAATTAAAATTAGATCCAAAAAGAAAATAAAGAAGAAAATATTTTTGGAGTTTTTGATAATAATAAAAAATTGAAATAAAATAAAAAAACAGATAAAAAGAAATATTGGAATTTTTGAGAAAAGAAAAAGAAGGAATGAAAATAAGAAAGAAAAAAAACTAATTTAAAAAAAAACTTTGGAACCGAACCCGACCGTTCGGTCTATTTCGGTTGTGAAAAACTTTAGAACCGAACCCGAGCGTTCGGTCTATTTCGGTTACCAAAGAAAATAGATTTTCTAAAAGAGAATAACTTTGATAATAAAATAAATGCAATTGGAGCAATTATACATAAGATCTACAGCCAAGAAAACTACCTTTGATTGATGAGCGAAAAGCAGATTATTCAACCGAACCCGAGCGTTCGGTTCATTTCGGTACATTAGTAGAAGACCCGAACCCGAACGTTCGGTCTATTTCGCTTCTCACTTTTGAGTTTGAGAGGTAATGTGTGGGACTGACTCCGATTCCATCATACCTAGCCCTTGTAGAATTTGTTGAACGATGCTTCAGGAAGAGCTTTGGTGAAGATGTCAGCCAGTTGATCAGTGGTTCGAACAAAATGAATTTCGACGTTCCCATCTTCCACATGATCTTTAATGAAGTGATACCTCAGTGTTATGTGCTTAGTCTTCGAGTGTTGCACTGGGTTATGACAGATCCTAATTGCACTTTCTGAGTCGCAATATAGTAGGATCTTTTTCATATTGAGTCCATAATCCCAGAGTTGACTTTGGATCCAAATCACTTGAGAAGTACAGGAGGCAGCTGCAATGTATTCCGCTTCAGCTGTAGATAAAGACACACAGGTTTGTTTCTTTGATTGCCAACTAACTAACTTCCCGTCTAGGAATTGGCAGCCTCTCGTGGTGCTTTTCCTGTCTAGTCCACAACCTCCAAGGTCTGCATCTGAGTAGGCTTGAACGAAGAAGCCTGAGTTGGATGGATACCATAGGCCTAAAGAGGTAGTTCGCTTGAGATAACGGAGTATGTTCTTCACTGCAAGCATATGAGGTTCACGCGGATTCGCCTGAAATCTAGCACAGTAACAAACAGAGAACATGATATCAGGCCTGCTAGCAGTAAGATACATCAGTGAACCGATCATCTGGCGATATAGCGTAATATCAACTGCTGGCTTATCCAATGATGGAGTAAGCTTGGTGCCGAACGCCATTGGAACTTTAACCTTTGAACCTCCTATCATGCCAAATTTTGCAAGGAGAGTCTTTGTGTAAGCTTCCTGATTAATAAAGATGCCTTCGGGTCCCTGTCTAATGTTTAAACCAAGGAAAAAGTTAATTGGACCCGTTGAGCTCATTTCAAATTTAGTCTCCATCAGCTTTCTGAATTCAGCTGTTAAGCCAGGATTCGTTGAGCCGAAGATGATATCATCGACATAAATTTGAACGATCATAAGGTGGTTACCTTCCTTCTTACGAAAGAACGTTGGGTCAACCGAACCTTGTTTGAATATTGACATCTTTAAAAATTTGGTTAGCGTTTAATAACAGGCCCTCGGAGCTTGTTTCAGTCGATATACGGCTTTGTCCAAAATGTAACAGTGATTGGGGTACCTTTCATTGACAAATCCGGGAGGTTGCTCCACGTACACGGTTTCTTCAAGTTCTCCATTTAGAAATGCACACTTGACATCCATTTGGTAGACCTCAAAGTTTTTGTGTGCAGCATAGGCAAGAAATATTCTAACGGATGCCAGCCTAGCAACAGGAGTGAAAGTTTCTTCATAGTCGATTCCTTCCTCCTGACAGTATCCTTTCACTACCAGACGGGCTTTGTTTCGTATCACGTTGCCTTCCTTGTCCATCTTATTTCTGAAGACCCATTTGAGACCAACAACTGAGGCATCTTGAGGAGTTGGAATGAGACGCCAAACTTTATTCCTTTCGAATTCATTTAGTTCATCTTGCATAGGTTGAACCCAATCGGAGTGATCAAGAGAAGTGTTAACTGTCTTTGGTTCAACTTTTGAGACGATGGAGTTAAACATATAGAATTCTACTTTTGAAAATAAGGAAGTTTGTTTTGCCTTTAGTTGTGATCGGGTTAGGACCTTTTCAGAGACATTACCGACAACCTGAGAAACATGATGATCTCTGGTCTATTTGACAAGAGGAGGGTAATTTGGATCATAAGATGGATCCAATTCAGCGTTTACCATCTCTTCTAGTTCAGATTGACTATCATAGTCATAAGACATATCTGCATTCTCCCCCTCGACATATAAGCTTTCAGGTGTGTCTTGAGTTTCTGGAGCTATAGGAGTTTCGTGCGGTGTTGAGCTTTCGGGTGCAGATGAGCTTTCGGGAGCAGCTGGAGAATAATTCTCCCCCTCAACATGAGAGCTCGCCTGTGATGACGAAGATGTGCCCTCCCCCTCAACTGAAGTATCATGCTGTGGAGGGTCGTCAGAACTTGATCCTCCTTCATTCATTCTCTTTGCAGTATCTTTGATGAGTTGCTTCAGATGATCTACTTTGTTGTCTGATGCACTCGCTTCTGAGAGAGTTGCCTTCTCTGGTTCATCAAATAACTCGACGTACTTCTCAAATAGGTTTGCAATTGAGGCTGTGACTTGGCCTGTGTGAGAAAAGATTTCTCCAACTGTGTCTTCTTTGGCCTTAAGCTTTTTGACATAGCTATCATCAAAAGTCACATAATAGGTTTCTTCTATTTTCCTCGAGCGCTTGTTTAATACCCTGTAGGCTTTAGAAGTGAGAGAATAGCCCAAAAATATCCCTTCATCGGCTTTGACATCGAACTTGTTACGATGTTCTTTAGAATTGAAGATGAAGCACCGTGAGCCGAATACATGGAAAAATTTGACATTTGGCTTCCTGTTGTTGATGATCTCATAAGCAGTGAGAGTGAATCGCTTATTGAGATATGACCTGTTCTGCGTAAAACAAGCAGCAGCAATAGCATCAGCCCAAAAATATAAAGGTAAAGAAGCAAAACTTAGCATGCTTCGGGCCGCCTCACACAAAGATCAGTTTCGTCTTTCGACAATCCCGTTTGTTGAGGAGTGTAGGGAGCTGAGAATTTATGACTGGTTCCTTTGTCGGCTAAGAATTCTTCGAATTCTTTATTTTTAAACTCTAGACCATTATCGCTCCTGATGTTGCGAACGACTTTCTTTAGCTGTACTTCAATCTGCTTGATAAACGTCTTCAGCTTGAGAGTCGCTTCAGATTTGTGCTTCAGAAAGAACACCCATGTAAAACACGAGAAATCATCAATGATGACAAGAATATACTTGCTACCGCCGATGCTTTCGATAGATGATGGACCACACAAGTCAATGTGAATTAATTCTAATGGTTCAACAACTTTAGTGTTTACAATCGATGGGTGACTTTGACGACTCTGCTTCCCCATTTCACACACAGCACATAAATGTTCTCGATCGAATTTGAGCAATGGAAGACCTCGAACATGTCCACCTGTGACAAGTTTGTTGATATCCTTGAAGTTGAGATGAGAGAGCCTTCGGTGCCACAACCAACTTTCGTTAGATTGTGCTTTGGATAACAGGCAGATAGCTGGATTCCCTTTGATGGGTTTGAGGTTCAGGGGAAACATTTCGCCTTTGCGCTCCGATTTGAGAATGACTCTTTTCGTTTTCTTCTCAATTATTTCCGAACCCTCATCATCGAATGAAACCTTGAGACCGGTACCTCCAACAAGCTGAGATACACTGATGAGGTTGTGCTGTAGTCCTTCAACGTATGCAACCTTCCTAATCGTAAAATCACCATTTGTAATCATTCCATAGCCTTTTATGGTGCTGAAGGAGTTGTTCCCGAACTTGACGTTTCCACCGTTTGAAAGAGACCTAAACTCCCTCAGTTCTTCCTTCCTTCCTGTCATGTGACGTGAGCAGCCACTCTCAATGTACCATTCTTCGTCAAACTGCTCGTCACTAATAACCTGCAAAAATTAAGCAGATTTAGGAACCCAAAGTTTCTTGGGTCCACGTGAGCCTTTCACTGGAACAGGAATAGTTAGAGAGATGTCAACAAGATATGTTCTTTTTATTAATGTTGTTTCATCTTTCGTTTTAATGGTGAAAACCTTAATTTTGTTGTGATTTGTTTCTTTCGGTTTGGATTCTGGTTTAGTATTTGGACTCTGGGATTATTTTGATTTGTTTCAACTGATGAAAACTTTGATTTTCCTTTCATATCTGTTGATGATTTAGGTTTTTGAGTGCGAACAGAGTTGAATTTAGAAAGAGGTTGAGAGGAATTAGAAGAATTAGAAGAAGAAGAACGAGAGAAGTTAGACTGAGATGAGTTCTTGGCTTGAGATTCTAAGTGACCCTTTGGTTTTCCATGAAGTCCTTTCTGACAGACCAACTGTTTCATCAGCATTGTCGATAGGAGCAGACCAGAAGAACTCATCACAACCATCAGCATTATCTTCGTTTACAATAGCTGTGAGTTCGGCTGTCTGATGTTCTGTTACGCCTGTGACTTTATACACCTGCTTTGGAGTTGTTCTCACTTTTTGGTATACAACAGCCTTTTCTTCAAGGATCGGGGACTTTTGTTGGGATAGACGAGCAAACTCCACAGAATTTTCTGAAATAAGATTTTTGTGGTTTTTGGGTTCGCTCTTGACAAACTCTGAATAGTCAACTGTGTCTTCAACATAAATTTCACTCATATCATCATCCTCATTGAGTCAAACTTTTGTATGGTTTCGGTTCTTAGTTTTAGTTTATCATTTTCATCCAAAAGATTTTTCAGCATGTCTTTATGGTCCTTGGACTTTATGAAAGATTCGATTTTGTCTAGACCATACATATATGTCGGATTAACATCCTCAGACAAAACAACACTTTCACAGTTATATGCTTCAACGTCAATTTCATCCTCCTTAAACTCAAGGAAAGGCAAAATCATGCGATGAATTTTCTGCCCTATTTCACAGTTTAAATGAAGTTGAGTGATATTAGTGTAAAGACGCTTAGCAATTAAACAAAAGACATTTCTCTGTTTTAAAAGTTTTAAATTGTCTCTTTGTAAATAAATGTTTTCATCCTTGGATTTGATTAACTCCGACTCCTTTAGCTCGATCCACATCCTTCGTTCCTCACTCTTTGAAGATACCCTGCTTATTTGGTCAGTTAGGTTAGAATTGGTGACTCGTGTTTGAGTTAAACTGCTGTCTAGATGAGAGATTCTTGAATTAACATTTTTTAATTCCTTTTCATATGAACTTTGTGGGACTTTGAATGAAACAAAAACTGATTGTACCTTCTTGATTAATTCATCAAGCTCGTTAAACTGCACGCTGAGAGGTTTTGCTGTGAAGCACAAGTCCTCTCGCTCCTTTGTGTCTTCATTCCCACCATTTGTGTTGTATCCCCTCATCTGAGACACGTCTGACACCATTAAACAATTTCCACCGCTCCCTTCACCTTTTGCAACATAGGCCTTTCCATGAGATGGCTTCCTGACTTCATCGTCCTTAGAATCGGTTGACCAGACCTCCACACCACCGAACTTATCATCCGCTACCGAACCTTGCACAATTAAAGCATTCATAGAGGGGTTAGCAGTGGATTTCTTTCTTTTGATCTCTTCCAACTTTTTCAACAACACAGTTTCTTCGTCTTTTTCATCATCCTTTTCTGCCATTTTCTTGAGAACACAATCTTTGGCATAGTGGTTCTTTCCTCCACAATAATAGCAGCTCACACCCGAATCTCCTTCAGCTTTCGGTTCCTTCTTTGTTTCTTCTGCTTTCGGTTCTTCCCTAACCTTTTCAGAACCGTAACTTCCCTGCCAATTTCGGTTCTTATTTGTAGGGAACCTTTTCTTGATGAACCTCTTTGGGTTTGAGACCATCATTGCATAGTCTTCATAGGTAAGGTCATAATCCTCTAGGTTGAGGTCTTCATCTTCCATCACAACTTTGCTTTTGGACAGAAGGGCCAATGATCCCAAGCTTGAAACCACATTTTTCTCTTGTAACACAATCTTTTCTTGAGATTTCAAAATCCCTACCAGTTTCGCTAAAGAGTAAGATTTGAATTGCTCATGCGCTTTAACAGTGGACACAACCGCTCTCCACTCAGATTTGAGACCGTTTAAAAATGTAACCTTTTGTTCAATCAACTTCCTTTCAATATCATGTTTAATCATCTTACTAAGAAGATGATTCAAGCGATCGAACGTCTGAGTTACAGTTTCTTCAGGACTCTGCTTGAATTCACCAAATTCAGACAAAAGCAAGGTTTGACTGGAATGCTCGAGATCTTCGTCCGTAGAATATAACTCTCGCAGCCTATCCCATATTTCTTTGGTAGTGCTACATGAACTCACTAGCCTGAAAGTGTCAGATTGAAGAGCGAATCCGATTAGTCTCAATGCTTTAATATTGCACTGAAATTTATCTTTTTCGTCTTGAGCAATATCTTTAACGTCTTTCAAAAGATCATTATACTCCTTCTGAGTTTTAATAATTCTTGAAGTTGCTGAATGAGCGAATGGTCCGGATACGATTGCTTCCCAGATGAGATATCCATTGTCCTCAGATCCGATGACATAATCTTCAAAGTGATGTGCCCAGACCTCGTAATCTTGGGTGTAAAGGATGGGAATTTTTGTCGTTGATCCAATGCTGTTTGAGATGTTGATGGGATTGGATTGTGACTCGTCCATGCTTGATCGAATAACCTGTTTAAAAGATCAGACTTGTAATATATTAAATTAGGGAAACACAAATAAATGTTGAGTTACGTCAATTATGGGATGACGGCTCAATAAATATCAGTAAATGCGGAATAACCCTAATCGCAACCTTTTTCACAGAAAAGAAGTGTATGAATTACACAGCCTCCTGCTATGATACCAATTGATAATTTATTAAATAAACTTGAAGATCGATTAGATCTTTGTAACAGGTAGTGCGAAGAACATAAAACAATAAACAAGACAAGATTGAATCACAATGTGTCGAATGATTAATTCAAACAATCCTCAGCAGAGCTTGACTAAGAACTTCCGCTGTAGAGGATTTAGGGTTACAAGAACGATAATTAAAACTTCTGAATAATGCTCTGATCTATTGTTACTATCGTTAACCTAAGATGCATGCAAGCACCAATATTTATAATAAACCCTACTATACTCACGGATGGACAGGCCCATACCGGAGATACAAAAACGGACTAGCTAACGAGCCCAATAGACGCAACACTTAATACAAAACACGACCCAACATTAAATGAAATCATAAACTAGACTATATGAAATCTTGGTACAGGTTGGTAATACCCAAAACCTTGAGGATTCCAATGCAAAAGTGTGTCCAAAGAAAAAGATAGAATCAAAGATAAGAAAATTTTGGATAAGTCGTGATTTCAAAGAAACTTGTGTGGTTTCCAATGCAAAAGTGTCTCTCGGGAAATGATTCTCTTCCTTAGAAATCAAGAGACATATCAAAGTACTTGTGTGGTTTCCCGTGAATTACCATCAAATACTTGTAGAGAAGTATCGAAGGGCCTCATTTAGTTAGTATCAAGGGTAGGGCTTATTTTCAAACATGTTTGCAACTTAACATAAGAGCAAAAAAATTTAATTAAATGATTAAGTGATCGGTGTAATCAACATCGAGTAAGCATTGGTGCGATTTGATAGTGAAAAAAGTTAAGAAAAAATATTAAAACGAAAATTTCATCTCATGAACAGATAAAGCTGGATCTTCTTTGGTAGAAATGACTTGGTATTGGTCAATTTCACTAAGATCATGCAAAAGAATGAAAATGAGATTTGAAAATTATGTGAAGGCATTGCAAAACATAAGAGTTTCTTCCGGCAATTCATTAGCAAAATCTAGAACAATAAATTGTTCACCGTCAATTCCTTAAAGGCATTGTTTGGTGTGTTTCACTGAAATCATGGTGATAATGACCTCAATATCATGAACACAAAGTTATGACACACCTATATTCTAGTTGTATTTGACTAAACATGTCTTGGGATATGCTTCATAGTGTGTGAAAAGTGTAATAATTAGGAGATAAGAAGATGGACAACGAGTCTCTCGCAAACTTATGTTGGCAATAAGTATGATCATAAAGACAATTTTTGAATAACCATAATTCCAAGTTGGTTCATACTCAGAATAAACTCAGTATGTGTGACATCACCAATTTCACGGCTAGAGAAGACCGATTTTTGTTTATGCTTTATGAAAATCAGAGTACCTCTTTTAATAAAAATGTTGCGGAATTTGTTCGCAGAAAAAAACACGATAAATACGTTATCAAAGCATTTCCGAAGAAACATATTTTATTCATTTTAAAACATTTGGGATGTCATCGTCAATACAGAAACATAAGCATAAACATAACTTACATTCATTTACACTAGTGATCTATATCTCATTAATCTCTCTGTGTAATGTATCTTCATATCGACACCTGTGATATAAATAAACTAAGTGGGTCAGGTTGAGAAACCTGGTGAGTACATAGGGTTTTCAACCCACAATAATATAATTATTATGTTTAATCATGAAACAGTTAACCCAATTACCCACAATAATATAATTATTATGTTTAATCATGAAACAGCTGACGGAGTCTAAATGAAAGTTGTAGATCTTTTTTTTACCTACGTGTGGATATAAAGAACGTCAAAACGGAGCTCGTATACGAAAGTTATGGATTTTTGAAAATCGGCTGATTTCCACCCTATGTGTGATGCCACGTGTCAGCACCAGGCTCTGGCTAGCTGTAGCCAGCCTGGCTCACGACGTGAATATCAAAAATTCACGACATGAGTGACCCTCCAGCCCCCTATAAATAAGAGGTGAAGCCCTCTTCATTCCTCACAGCTCACATAACTTCCCTCTCTCTCTTTAGAACTTCTCTCTAGCCCTAAAACCCCCTAAAAAGCCTAGGGAACCTCCCTAGCACGAGGCAGAAGCCCCGGAGTGCCCGAAGGCTCCGAGAAGAAGAGCCTTTCGGCTTGGGAACGCTGCTCCAGCAGAGCCCGGTTTTGAGAAAAAAACCCGCTGTAAGTTACCTACGCCTAACCTATCTTTAGTATAACTTATGTTTTAATATAGTAACATTATTAGCAACTTATAATGAGTATTTGGGCTATTATTATGAGTTATATAAGAGTGTTTCTTAAAGCTTATAAAATAGTAATAAAATCTAGACAATTTGAGAGAAAAATTGGAATTGTACCAAAACTTTTATTTTTAGCGAACATCTTTGAATGATTCAATACAAATTATGAACGTGAAGAGTTGCGAAGCTCTGAATGTAAACATTAACCTCTGAGCAATTCAGTAACACTTGCAAAGTTTAATGAGTATCGAAGTCTGCAACATGAAACAATAACTTCGATATCAAAGTCACAATCATTAATTGGACTATGGTACATAACATGCTTCCATCATTCCCAACCCATTTAAAATTCTTATAAATGATTTTTTTTCATCAAGAGGTTTGGTAAAAATATCAGCAAGTTGATATGTGGTATTAACAAAATGAACTTCAATATTGCCACCTTCAACATGATCTTTGATCAAAAGGTATCGAAGAGCAATATGTTTTGTCTTGGAATGTTGAATTGGTTTATGACATATGCGAATAGCACTCTGAGAGTCACAAAACAAAGGAATTTTCTTCATGTTGATTGCATAGTCACACATTTGACTTTGTATCCATATCACTTTCAAATTGCATACACCAATAACAACATACCCCGCCTCTGCAGTGAATATCAACACACTTGTTTGCTTCTTCGATATCCAACTCATAAGTTTTCCAACAAGAAATTGGCAACCACTAGTTGTACTCTTTCTATAAAGTTAACAACCACCCAAATCAACATCTAAATAGGCTTGATGAAATATAGTATTCGCAAGATACCAAATTCTAAGCGTAGGAGTTCGATGTAGATATCAAAAAATATTATTTACAAAAGTGAGATGTGATTCCATTGGGTTGGCTTAATACCTGGTACAATTACACACATAAAGCATGATTTCGGGTCGACTTGCTATTAGATATAGAAAAGAACCTCTCATTCTTTGATATGTCTTCAAATCAACAACAAGTTTATCCAAAGAGGGACTCAGTCATGTTACACATGCCATAGGTACTTTCGCATCTGAGTAGTTGGTCATGCCAAATCGATCAAGCAAATTATTTGTGTAAGGCTCTCTATTGATAAATATGCCTTCTTTGCTTTGGCGAATGTTCAACCCCAAAAATAGTTAATTTTGCCCATCATACTCATCTCAAACTGATTGCGCATGAAGTCCACAAACTCTTTTGACAAAGCAGGGTCAGTAGAACCAAAAATAATATCATCTACAAAAATTTGAACAAGCGTGAGATGATCACCTAATTTCTTGTGAAATAGTGTAGGATCAAGTGATCCTTGCTTAAATTTAGATATTCTTAAAAATTTGGTTAACGTTGCATACCAAGCCCTTGGTGCTTGTTTTAAACCATAAACAACCTTATCAAGAATATAGCAATGAGTAGGAAACTTATCATTCACAAATCCAAGTGGTAGTTCGATACACATTGTTTCTTCAAGAACACCATTGATAAATGCACATTTGATGTCCATTTAATAAACATCAAAGTTCTTGTAAGTTGTTGCATATGCAAGAAAAATGCAAACTGCTTCGAGTCTTGTGACAGGAGCGAAGGGTTCATCGTAATCAATACCTTCTTGTTGACAGTAACCTTTATCAACAAGTCTTGCCTTATTGTTAACAACATTCCCTTCCTTATCAATTTATTTTTAAAAACCCATTTAAGACCAACCACATAAACATCTTTTGGTTTAGGAATTAACATCCAAACTTTATTTCTATCAAACTCAGCTGGTTCAACTTGCATTGCAACAACTGAATCAAGATGTTCTAATGCAACCTTAACTGTCTTAGGTTCGATTTTAGAAACAAAAGCATTAAACATACAAAACTCTTGGTGAACATTAAGAACTTCATTTCTATCTCTAACCTGTGGTTTTGTTAACACAATAGAATTAGGATTAACAAAAATTTGTTCTTTGGGATGTTCATGAGTCCACTTCTCCTTTAGAGGATAAAATGGATCAAAATCAAGATCAACATCCTCAGAGATTTCTTCTGCATCAGAAAACTTCTCTAGATCAGATAGATTATCGTTCATATCATTATTAATATGTGCATTGCCTTGAGCATCTTGTTCATTTTCGACGTGTATTGGATTGAAATTTTCGACATGTATTTGAATTCGCTCCCCTGAACAAATGAATTAACTGTCTATTGCTCCCCCTCAACAACAATATTCGATATCAAATGCTCCATCTAAACTTGAGCAATTGTTGTCAGTTATTCCCCTTTAACTAGAACTAGTATTGTTTAGAATCACCTTGATTGTTAGAAAATATTAAATCAAAATCAACATCAAATGTAAGAATTTGTTTAGAATCATCTTGATTGTTAGAAGATATCATGTTTTAAGGAAAAACATTCTCCATTCTTTTGACAAAATAATCATCAAATTTTAGATTAAAAGTTTCTTCAATCCTTCACATCAACCTACATGATACTGAATTTTACGAATATCCAAGAAATATTCCTTCATTATCTTTAGCTTGAAATTTGGAAATATGATCTTTCAAATTCATGATTAAACATCTGGAACCAAAAACATGGAAAGTTTTAACATTAGGTTTTCTTTTATTAATGATTTCATAGGGAGTGATATTAAATCTGTGATGTATGAAAAAACGGTTTTGAGTGAATTCCTCAGCCCAATAATATTGAGGTTGATTTTTCATATGTAAGCATCATTCTTGTAGTTTAACACAAAGAGTGATTTATCCTTTCCACGACACCATTCTAATGTAGTGTATATGGATATGAAAAATTATGTGTAATGACCATTTGAATGAAGAATGAATCAAAAAGCTGGTTCTTGAATTCTATGCCATTGCCACTTCTAATATGCGAACATATTTCTTCAAGCTTACTACGATGCTTTTGGTAAAGTAATCATAACTTGAGCAGTTTTAGACTTCTTTCGAAGAAAGTATACCTAAGTAAATCATGAGTTGTCATCAATAATGACTAAGATATACTTCTTGCCACCAATAGACTCATTGTTGAAAGTGTTGGATAAGGTGTCTAAGTCCATAACTTATTTCTGGTATGTACTTGACCCAACCCGGCATGGTCCATTTGGGTTGCATGGCACCATGCAATTGGATAGACTAAATGAGAGAAATAACATTTGGAGATTATTAATATATTATAAGTTCTAATATATTAATAATATTATTTGATTAGTTTGATCAATAATTAATTTAGAATTAATTAAGTGGTCAAAAGAGAACTAATTAAATATATGGGTTGATTATGTAAATCATCCATATCTTGTATAGTGGGCTAAGAGGCTCCATGGATTATCAAGTTGGGTTCTACCCATAGGATGCTCCATGGATGCTCCATGGGAGTTACAAACCCATGGGTCATGGAAATGAAGAGTCATGACACATTAGGGTTTACATGGTGTAACCCTAGATGTGTCAACACTATATAAGAATCATATTCTCCACCAAAATCGCCGAGACTAAGAAAACAAGAGGGCTTGGCCGATTTCAAGAAGTGTGTGTTCTCTCATAAGTTTTTCCAAGAGCATTTGGTGTTGTGTGAAGCATTTGAGGCATCACACTTGGGGTGCTAGGCTCACAAGGTTCCAAGGAACACAAGCAACAACAAGGTAAGTTATTCTATCTATTATTCAAGTTAAAATTGTTCCCCATGTATACTAGATAGGAATATAGCCTTGGAATTCAACTTAGAATGATAATTAGACAAACATAGATCCAAGGTTATTAGGGTTGCATGTACACTTAGGAAGTGTTAGAATGCTCAAAACCCATCAGTGGTATCAGAGCCTAGGCTTGTTTGTTTGTTATTTGTGCTTAAAAGTTGAAGAAAGTCGAAAATCTTGCTGTCTGACTGCTGGACTCGCCGAGTCCATGGGGGGACTCGCCGAGTTCACTTGTATCTTCAACCTACTCGCCGAGTAGGTTCATGCACTCGACGAGTAGGGTCGACAGAGTGCAGTTTTTCGACTTTAGTTGCTGGAAATGGATTAGAAACATTACCCTTAACTGTTTTGGTACTTGAAAACTTGTTTTAAAAGGTGTAATGTCTTTTCTAACTCATTTACGACAACTAGTTATCAAAATTACAAAGATTAAGTGTGATTTTGATATATGAAAGTGTTCATGTTCATGATCTTGTTCTTATGATGTTTAGATGATCATAGGAATTATTTGTAACCTATGTGGTAGATTAATTCTTGATCATAATGTTATTTAATGGAGTCCATAACTTGTCCTCAAGTTATGGAAAACCAAAAGTCTCTTGGATTAAAAAACCATTAAAGGAACACAAGAGTTAGAAAAGTGAAGAGCCTTCATTTTATTACTCTATTAAACTCATAAGTTACAAGATATGAAAAGTTTTTAAAGTTTACAAAACTTGCCCTCAAGTTTTGGAACGAGTAAAGTTAAGTTAAAACTTTAGTTCCAATCCCTAGAATTTTAAAAGTTAAAATTCAACCATTATACTTATATTATTATGATTTAATAATTATATATATATATATATATATATATACATAAGAACAAAGTCGTCTTACCGCTAGTACGCCTCATTCATGAAGTCGGTCTATAAGGTGGGTATAAGGTTGTTGCCTATAAAATGGTGACTTAATGGGTGTCCACTCTCACCCACCGCTTGCTTGACCGGTGGAGGGTCGTTAGCCGAACGGGTAAGACAAGGACTTACAAATTCTCATTCAAAGTATGATGAATATTATTAAGTAACTAAATGTTTATTAAATTCCCAATCTTAGTTACTTTAGGAAAAATGTGAATAAGGTGCTATTCCATGAAATTACACTTTACACTTTGATTAAGTCGTTGGTGGAGCGTGTGTGGTTAACCGGCACACTAACTTGGACTTAACAAGGTAGGTAAAGGGTGACTTAGGGTTTATTATAGTATCGATGGAGCGTGTGTGGTTTACTGGCACATCGATTGAGTGATAAACTTTAAGGGTACCAAGTGATTTGCATGGTTACTTCACACCTCGTTTTGTGATCCTCGGTATCCCAGTCACAAAACTTGGAGGGCACACTCGAGATTGAAACATGCCTTTGAAAAGTTCATTGAATCTCAAAGAATCTAGGAATTTCTAAGAACCATTCAAAAACCTAATACTTAAATATTGCGGTTTTCGTGGTGGAAATTGGTGAATCGTCATTCACCTACCTTTCAAATATGATATAGCTTAGATTACGACATACCTCTTCTAAGTTATATTATATTGTGATTGGATCCTAGCCTTAATATTACATTTGGGTGTTTTATTAAGGACTCTCTTATATCTAAACTAATCTTGTTCTCTTTTCTTCAGATGTCTTTCAACAATGCTTCTGGCTCTAATCCTAATGGCTCCTTTACCCTTATGAACTTGTGTGGGAAAGTCACCGTTGATGGATCCAACTTCAATGAGTGGATCAGAAACATCAGAATGATTACCCGCTACGAGGACAAAGAATATGTTCTTGACAAGGAGCTTAAGGAGATTGATGAGACCACTGCAACTCCTCAGGAGATCGCTGACTTTCGGGCACATGAAAGGGATGCTACGAAAGTGGCTTGCATCATGATGGCCACGATGATAGCGGAGCTCCAAAAGTCTTATGAGGATTTCTACCCTTATGAAATGCACCAAGATTTGATGGAAAGATACCATCAAAGTGCAAGACAAGAGAGGTATGAAATCATCTGCTCCATGATAACAACCATGATGAAGGACGGGGAATCCGTCACGAGCCACATGCAGAAAATGCAAAGGTATGTGGATCGTTTGCTGAAGCTTAATGTGAACTTCCCGGAGGATCTTGCAATAGATATCATTTTGCACTCCTTACCATCGTGCTATGATCAATTCCGCATGACATATCACATGAACAAGGAAGAAGTCACCCTCAGCAAACTTCAGGGACTTCTCAAGACCGCAGAAACAGGTCTTAAGGGGAAGTCGGTTGCTATCACTCCTACTCCAAACTCAACTCCGGTTTTGGCAATCGGGAAAAGTCGAGGGAGGAAGAGAAAGAGATCTTCGAAGGGTACCAAGGCTCGGACCCTTGATGGCTCTTCTTCAAGTGGAACCAAGAAAGGTTTCATTACTCCTTCTTCTGACCCAAAAGAGGCTGAATGCTTCTATTTCCATGAAAAGGCTCATTGGAAGCGGAACTACCCAAAGTACCAGCAGGATGTGAAGGATGGGAAAGTCAAATCCAACCATGCAGGTATTTACACTATCATTTCTAATAACTCACCCCATTCTAAATCTTGGGTCCTTGATACCAGTTGTGGTATTCATATTTGTTGTGACTTGCAGGGACTAAGAAGAAGTGAGGATGTGGAGCAAGGAAGGATAAACTTGATCATGGGGAATAGGAAAGCTTCACCTGTCACCAAGATTGGAGTTTATACTTTATCGTTAAGTAGTGGGTTTAGTTTAGATTTGAATAAATGTTGTTACTCGCCAGGAATGGCAAGAAATATTATTTCCTTTCATGCTTTGTACAAACAAGGGTTTACCTTTTCGTTTAATAATGAAGTTGGTTCTATTGATGCTTTCTTTAATAATGTTCTTTATTTTAAAGCATTACCTTGTGATGGTGTGTATGAAGCTGTGTCTGTTGTAGATAACTTAGGAAATAATGTTTTGTGTATTGATTCTACTACTAATAATAACTTGGATAAAGCATCATTATGGCATTGTCGCCTTGGACATATAAGCAAGAAACACATAGGCCAACTCCAAAAGGATGGAGTCTTGGAGTCGTTTGACCTAAAGTCAGATGATAGTTGCGAATCATGCTTACTTGGAAAAATGACAAAGTCACCCTTCACAGGCTCGTGTGAAAGGGGTGAAGGTTTGTTGGACCTTATACACACGGATGTGTGTGGACCATTCAAACATGCCACAAGGGATGCTAATCGTTATTATTTGACTTTTACTGATGATTACAGTAGATATGGATATGTCTACTTGATCAAGCATAAGTCAGAGACTTTCGAAAGGTTTAAGGAATTTAAACAGGAAGTCGAGAATCAATTGGGCAGGAACATTAAGATGCTTCGATCCGATCGTGGTGGTGAGTATCTTAGTTCAGAGTTCCTTGACTATCTAAGGGAATGTGGGATAGTCTCACAATTGACACCTCCCAGGACACCACAGTTGAATGGTGTGGCTGAGAGGCGTAATCGAACCTTGTTAGATATGGTTCGTTCCATGATGAGTCGAGCTACGCTACCAATCTCATTCTGGGGGTATGCCTTAGAGACTGCCGCCCATATTCTTAATCTAGTCCCTACAAAGAAAGTTGCCAAAACTCCTCACGAGATGTGGACTGGTAAAGTACCTAAACTAGACCACATCAAGATTTGGGGTTGCGAGGCTTTCGTGAGACGTGAGACTCATGATAAGCTCGAACCTCGAAGCGAGAGGTGTATTTTCATCGGTTACCCACAGCGATCCTTTGGTTACCTCTTCTACAGACCCAGTGACAATGTGGTCTTTGTAGCAAGAAGAGGAGTCTTTCGAGAAAGAGAGTTTATAAGCCAAGGAGACAGTGGGAGGCATATTGATCTTGAAGAACTTCAAGAATCAAGTGGTGAAGGAACTTCAAACTCTAGCCCTCAACTTGAGGAGGAAACTCCTGTTGAGCCAATTGACAAACTTGTACCTCTGAGGCGTTCCACGAGAGTTAGGAGTGCACCTGAGCATTACTATGGATTCCATATTACTGCAAAAGGTGAGACACTTATTAGTGATGGGACACTAGTAAGTCAAGATGACCCTAACAGCTACGAGGAAGCCATGGCAGGCCCCGAGTCTGCTAAATGGAAAGAGGCTATGGATAGCGAGATACAATCCATGTATGACAATCAAGTTTGGAACTTGGTTGAAAATGTACCAGGTCGTAAGTCAGTAGGGTGCAAATGGGTCTTCAAGAAGAAGACCGACATGGATGGTAAAGTACATACTTATAAGGCTAGACTGGTTGCAAAGGGCTTCTCTCAAATTCCTGGAGTGGATTATGATGAGACCTTTTCTCCGGTAGCCAAGATTAAGTCTATTCGGGTTCTGTTAGCCATAGCTGCATTTCATGACTATGAAATATGGCAGATGGATGTCAAAACCGCTTTCCTTAATGGAAAATTGGCTGAAGATGTTTACATGAGTCAGCCAGAAGGTTTTGTCAGCAGCAAGTACCCTAATAGAGTGTGTAAGCTTGAGAAATCCATCTATGGATTAAAGCAAGCACTTCGCAGATGGAATCTTTGCTTTGATGAGAAGGTCAAGGAATTTGGCTTTACTAGGAGTGAAGATGAATCTTGTGTGTATGTCAAGGCTAGTGGGAGTATAGTTAGCTTTTTGGTATTGTATGTGGATGACATACTACTCATAGGAAACGACATTCCAACCCTGCAGGAAGTAAAGTCCTGGCTATGGAAGTGTTTCGCTATGAAGGACCTTGGTGAAGCTGCCTATATTTTAGGGATAAGGATCTTGAGAGATCGGAGTAAAAGACTAATTGGACTTAGTCAGAGTACCTACTTGGATAAGGTGCTGAAGAGATTCAGCATGCAGGATTCCAAGAAAGGAGAGTTACCCATCCAGAGTATCACCAGATTGAGTAAGACACAAAGCCCTAGCACTGAGGCTGAGATAGCAGAAATGAGTCGAACACCTTATGCTTCGGCTGTAGGATCGATCATGTATGCTATGACGTGTACTCGACCCGATGTAGCCTTTGCCCTGAGCATGGTTAACAGGTATCAGGCGAACCCTGGCAAGGCACACTGGACTGCGGTAAAGAATATCCTCAAGTACCTACGGAGGACTAAGGACTGGGTCCTTACCTTCGGTGGGAATGATGACTTGAGAGTAGTAGGGTATAGTGATGCTAGCTTCCAGACTGATAGGGATATTTTCCGCTCTCAGTCAGGCTGGGTCTTTACCCTAAACGGAGGAGCAATTTCTTGGAAGAGTTCCAAGCAAGAGACAGTGGCAGATTCTACTTGTGAATCAGAGTATATTGCAGCTAGCGAGGCAGCAAAGGAGGCGATATGGCTGAAAAACTTCATTGGAGACCTTGGAGTTGTACCAGCTATTAAAGAGCCAATGGAAATTTTCTGTGATAGTGAAAGTGTTGTTGCCTTAGCCAAGGAACCAAGGGATCACGGGAGATCCAGACACATCGACAGAAAATACCATTTCATCAGACATCGGATCGAAGAAGGACTCCTCGTGGCAAAGAGGGTATCATCAGATGAGAATTCGGCAGATCCCCTCACAAAGGGACTGACTCGGGTTAAGCATCTTCAGCATGCTCGGAGCATAGGGCTGAAGGATGATATTAGATTTAGTAGTTAGATAACCTCGAAATTTGTAAAGTGTAATTGACATTTGATGATGAATAAAAAATGTTTTAGTTATGAGTAAGGTGTTGCTATCTCTTGTCGATCGTTTACTATATTTCTTTTGCATGTTTTGACTTCCAGAATAATTTTGTTTGGTATAACATATTATTCAAACCTCCACAGTCAGTCATATGTCGGAAGTAGGTATGAATCAAGACTGTCATGTTTGGTTGTAGACGTCTTGGACAAGGCTACAACAATCGTGAGTGCTCATAAGTTCTAAGCATTGGACTCAACCCACGCTCACTGGAATCACTTCATGGAATTCTATCTCGAGTGATCGTGAGATGGTAATATCGTATAAGTCTTCAAACCTAGAGATATGATTTGTTACTTACAAGTTGGTTATGCATTGATTGTACGAAAACGCATTGGTAATTCGATGTTATAAATCGTGCTCTTGTGTGTAATTCAATGAGTGGTAGAACAAACATATGAGTCGAAGTTTATCTGTTCCTTCTTGGATTAGAAGCTGATATCTAGGCCCCTCGATGATTTTGTTTTGACCTATGTACCGGGCCCGGTCAGAACTAAGTTGATGTGTTCAATTAAGTTCTTTGTCAAACAAATCGGAAATCGGGAAACAAACTGGACAATAAGAAAGACATTGTTCCATGTATTTGTCCGGCTGATATCTAGAACGGAGGATTATATGATCACTTATCTTAAATGGCGTACCATCATCTTCTCAGTTCCGAGAAACCTTGAAAAGAGCTACGATTGCCGATCGGTTCCTGAAGTCATACTTGCAGTAATAGTTATTAGACTTATCCAAGTGGGAGACTGTTGGATAAGGTGTCTAAGTCCATAACTTATTTCTGGTATGTACTTGACCCGACCCGGCATGGTCCATTTGGGTTGCATGGCACCATGCAATTGGATAGACTAAATGAGAGAAATAACATTTGGAGATTATTAATATATTATAAGTTCTAATATATTAATAATATTATTTGATTAGTTTGATCAATAATTAATTTAGAATTAATTAAGTGGTCAAAAGAGAACTAATTAAATATATGGGTTGATTATGTAAATCATCCATATCTTGTATAGTGGGCTAAGAGGCTCCATGGATTATCAAGTTGGGTTCTACCCATAGGATGCTCCATGGGAGTTACAAACCCATGGGTCATGGAAATGAAGAGTCATGACACATTAGGGTTTACATGGTGTAACCCTAGATGTGTCAACACTATATAAGAATCATATTCTCCACCAAAATCGGCGAGACTAAGAAAACAAGAGGGCTTGGCCGATTTCAAGAAGTGTGTGTTCTCTCATAAGTTTTTCCAAGAGCATTTGGTGTTGTGTGAAGCATTTGAGGCATCACACTTGGGGTGCTAGGCTCACAAGGTTCCAAGGAACACAAGCAACAACAAGGTAAGTTATTCTATCTATTATTCAAGTTAAAATTGTTCCCCATGTATACTAGATAGGAATATAGCCTTGGAATTCAACTTAGCATGATAATTAGACAAACATAGATCCAAGGTTATTAGGGTTGCATGTACACTTAGGAAGTGTTAGAATGCTCAAAACCCATCAGAAAGAGCATATAAATCAATATTTAGTAGTTCTAGAGGTTCAACTAGCTTCGAGTCGATGACAACTGATGTCCTTGTCGATGTTTTTACCTTGCAAACAAGCAACACACAAATAATCACTATTAAACTTTAGTACATGTAATCCATGAACAAGATGATTTAAAACAAGTTTATTAAGATTTTTGAAAGTGATAAAAGATGTGATGCCAAAGCCAGCGAAGATTTGATGAAGCTTTCTACAATAAGAAAATTAATGGTAAACCAACAATGGGATTCATGTCCAAAGTGAACATATCTCCTTTACGTTTAGACTTTAATAACACCTCATTTGTTATTTTGTCTAACATCATACTTCCTTCTTCATCAAACAACACTTGATTTCCTGTACCAACTAGCAATTTAGATACACTTATGAGGTTATGCTTCAAACCTTCGGCATAAAAAAACTCGTTTTATTATGAAATTGCAATTTGTGATTTGTTCATAGCCTTTGACCTTGCAAATGTTGTTATTTCCAAACTTCACTACTCTAACATTTTCAAGTTTTCTAAAATCTCTTAAACATTACTCTTTTCCATTCGTGTGACATGAGCAATCACCATCAATGTACCAATTCACATCATATTGCTCGTCATGTAGTACCTGCAATCATTTAGAGAGATTTAGGTACCCAAGGCATTTTGGGTCCTTGAATATTAGTGTGGAATGTAGTGTGTAATGTGGAATTGCAGATCCAACTGTGAACTTTAAATTTGATTTTGTCAATTAAAGCAACTTCACTAGTTTGTGGCAAAGACAAATATTCATTTAATATCAAAGCATTAACATTGATTTTCTCTTTTTCCACTTTACACTCAGAAACCTCAACTTTGGATTTGGAATTAACATCATTCCATTTTGATGGTTTCGATAATGTTTCTAGTGAAGTTCTTCAATTTTAAGATTTACACAAGTAAGTCTCATATGCTTCTTTCACTCGAGCTTGAGAAAACTCTTTTGATTCAAATATTTTGCCTTTGTGCTCAAACCAATTATTGGAAATTTTGACATCAATTGTACCTTAGAAAAGTAAACCTTTGATTTTTGTGTCGATGTGGGATTTGGAAAACACGGAGCAACAGGTTTGAAAGGCACATTTTTCTTAACAACATTTAAATTTGAGGGGTTTGATTGATTTGATTGCTGAAAAGGCTTACCTGCCCTTTGTTGAAAACGATTTTGAAACCTAGTTTGTGACTTTTTTTTAACATTCTTTTGAAATTGATTTGGGAACTGAGATTGAAATCCTTTTTGAAACTTCTTTTTTATTATTATTTAGAAAATGATTTTGTGGATAACTTGAAGTGTTGTATAACCATTTGAGTATTGGTTTGAAAAACCTTATTGATTTTAAGTTTGAGACTCCTTCTTATTAGGCTTTTAAACATTATGTTGTAACGAGCTAGTGAATTTTGTTGAGAATGCTGTTGTTTTTGAAGACCACGTCTTTCTTTCCGATAAGCCTTATTTTGAGCTTTTCAATTGGATTGAGACTTTTCCAAATGTGATTTTTGTTCATTTTGTTTGGAATCCTGAACCTTAGAGGTTTGATCCTTCAACTCATCTGGAATAGACATGTCAACAGAAATTGACATGTCTTTACACATGATTGAGTTCCCTTCAAAACCCAAACATCAGTTTTATCATTTTTGTTATCTTCGAAATATGATTTTTAGCTCTTTTGATGTTAAAAAGTTTTTGACCTTTGATTCAAATCATTTTTTACAACATTCTGATTTCAATGAAAACCTTCATCAGTTACTTTCACGTTATCTTCTTTCAACGAATCATTCAACTTTGAGTTGAATTTATCACCATTTCCTGATGTTACTTAAATTTGATTTGAAAAATCTTTTAATTGTGGATGTAGCACAAAATTTTGTTCTAGAAAATGTTTTCCTTTTTTGCATTTATGACTTCTGTGTAATCATTTGTATACTCGAACACCTGTGCTTCAACAACTCATGGAATTTCCTTTTTATCAGAAACATCAACGACAAAATTACTTTCATTATTTGTGATATCTTCGATATCAATTTTATCTTGAGTAACATTAGTTTTAGCTTTCAAAGATGGATCAACATTAAGCTTCGACACTGAATCAATAATTTCTTCACTTTCAGCTAATGAACCAATTTTAATGACTGAAAAATTTGAAAAGTCAACACTTTACTCCTCTTTAATTTCACTAATATTGTCAAATACATCTTCGATATCAGCAAAATTTTCTTGAGAACAATGTGTCAATTATTCAGTTTTGTTTAAATTTTTCATTTTCTCATATTTACTCAAAGTATCATTAACAATATCAACCAGTTCATCATCATCCAAATAATCATCAATATTTACTATACCATATGCATAAGAATCATTTGGAACCTGATCAAATTGAGCAATCATATTCTCAAATTCAAATGTAACTCTGCTAACTAATTCTTTTTTAAATTGAATGAATGGTAAGAGATTGCGATGATGCTCCTTACAAATTTTAGATGAGTGACAAAGTAGTGTAAGTTTACCAAAAAGCCTCTTAGCACTGTTACAATAAACGTTCCTATGCTTAGTTAAAAAATGTTATCTATCCTAATAGAGTCACAATCTAGAATAACATTATTCAATTTGAAATTTAAATCTTATATACTAGAGTTTTTCTCCTCAACTCTATTCTTAGCCTCATAGAGCTCTACTTTGGTTTTCTCCACATCACTACTTATTGAAATCAAAAAATCATTCAGATTAGCACAAGCATCATCAAAGTCTGATAAAATAGAATCATACAAACTAGAAGGAATATTAAGTGAGATAAGAAGATTACGTACATTTGCAGTCATTAGAGACCTTGCAATAGTTTCCATTAAACACTTTCGTTCATTTTTCTCTTCTCCATTATCACTCTCTTCTTCACTATCAAACATTCCGACTTTGCAACCTAACTCAAAATCACCATGTTTCACAAAATTTTCATCTTCCTAAACATCTCCATCATACTCAACAAACATGGCTCCATGCGAAGGATTACACATCTCTTCATCATCTGATCTGTATGACCAAATTTGATAAGTACTTTCATCTTCATAAACACCCTTCTCAACAAGTGAAAGCTTCTTTGATTTTTCTTTCAATTCTTCGATTTTCGTGGTGTAGTATGCTTCATCTTTCAATTTCTCTTGTTTCCCCTCCTTT
This sequence comes from Lactuca serriola, assembly GCF_051521515.1. NCBI lineage: Eukaryota > Viridiplantae > Streptophyta > Magnoliopsida > Asterales > Asteraceae > Lactuca > Lactuca serriola. Next base: position 68,676,812 of record NC_136409.1, on the reverse strand, counting down.
TTCTTTAACATTTAATCTCTTTCTAAATGGTTTTTGCCACTACAATAGTTGCAATCATAGCCAGAGTCCCCAACAAACTTCTTATCCCTTCTTCTCATCAGAACTACCTTGTATGTTGTTCTTGACAATAGGATTGGATGTTGAAGGTGACTTTTTGAACATGTTACAGTTGAAGGTGACTTTTTGAACATGTTACATTTGAAGTTTACCTTAGTAAGCAACAACTTCATCATCTGAATTCACTATCAAACCTTCTTCATCAACATTTTATTCTTCATCAGAACACATATTTTTCACACGGTTTTAGACAGAAGTGCTAAAGGACCACAAAAATTCATGTTGTCCTTCTCATCAGACAGTTCCTTAGCTTCATTCTAATGAGCCTTTAGTATGTTGTAAAGATTCGATAGAGAATAAGAATCAAAGTTCTCTTGTGTCTTGATCAGCAAACTGTAACGACCCAATTTTCACGTCCAAAAATTTCATTCTTAAATCAATACTTTGGAAAACATTTGTGAATTACATCGTTGATCCTTTCATTTCATAAACATATTCCGTGTATGAAAACCAAAACATAAAATAACCATAATATCAGAGTACAAATCCCAAAATAACTCATGGTGCGGAAAACAATGTGCGTGTATGATGTGCCGCTACCGCGCCAGCTCCTTCCCCTTCGAAGAAGAGCTACCTGAAAACAAAACTGTAAACTGTAAGCATGAACCTTAGTGATTTCCCCGATCGTACCACATACCATACAATCACATAACATCCAATTACTGTCAGGCATATCTGGGTGCCCGACCTACCCCTTCGGTCCTTTCGATCGGATACTGCCTAGCATATCTGGGTGCTGGCCTCCCCTTCGGTCCTTTCGACCGGAAACTGGCTAGAATATTTGGGTGCTGGCCTCCTCTTCGGTCCTTTTGACCGGATACTGCCTAGCATATCTGGGTGCTGGCCTCCCCTTCGTTCCTTTTGACCGGATACTGCCTAGCATATCTGGGTGCTGGCCTCCCCTTCGGTCCTATCGACCGGATACTGCCTAGCATATCTGGGCGCTGGCCTCCCCTTCGGTCCTTTCGACCGAATACTAGGGACTATTTCACCCCTACTACAACCACATAATATCATATCACACATATCATAATCTGGCTAGCATGGCTGGGTACTAAACTATCCCTTCGGTCCTATCGACTGGTAACCGGGGACCATATCACCCCTACTACTACCACTATCACATAACATCATAACATGCTAGCATATAAACATATCAAGTAGTAGAAAACCTAGATGAATATCACAAAGACAATCATCTAACATACAACTCCTACTGGTGGGCCGGCATTATGGCCGTAGACCCATCGCTACTTGAAGGTAACTCACCTCAAAAAGTAGTTGTTGAAACTCTGCTTGCTAGACGACTAACTATTGCACCGGTAATCCTCCGGCTATAAATCCATAAACATAGATTAGTCACTCTAACTACCCTTAGGTCAAATAACTGACCTACCCTTGGTCCAAGGTCAACTCCTTGGTCAAAGTCAACTATCAGTTGACTAGACTCGCCGAGTCATGGAACAGACTCGCCGAGTCCCTCTCCTACTATCCCAACACTACCTCATCAAGTCCCTCTTCCACTCACTGAGTCACCCTTAACTCACTACATGGGACGATTAGACCGAATCGCGCTCCGACTCGCCGAGTCCGAGAACAACTCGCCGAGTCCCACGAGCAGATCTCCTACTCGCTTCCAAATCCTCACCAGAGCATCCATCTTGAGGATTTGGGTTTCTGGGACAATTGCTACACGTTAAATTGCTAATTCTGCGTGCAGCTACGAAGGGTTGGACCTTCTACACTTAAACCCTTCTTAACTCAGTAACAGTTCATCTGACTCGCCGAGTTTGAAGAACAACTCGTCGAGTTCCAGGCAATCTTCATAGGACTCGCCGAGTCGTTCATCCAACTCGTCGAGTCTAAGACCATCTTCATAGAACTCGCCGAGTCCACTTTGGAACTCACCGAGTACCTTCAGCCCTCCTCCCATACAGACCAAATCCGAGACATGCAACGGTTCCAAACCATAGATCTAGGCTCCTAGGGCATGCTTATCACGTAAAGTTGCAAACTTTAGGTGCATGCATGGCCCTATGAGCTCCAAAAGGCAGTTCCAAGTTCTTTATGAGTTCATACACTCAATAGGGACCTTAATCACTTCAACCACAGAGACTTTATACTTCTAAGATGTCCATAAGGTCCAGATCTGAAGTCCTTTCAGAACATAGAGCATAAACACATGGAGTTTGAGGTTTTAGGGCTTGAAAACCACCAATTAGGGACAAAAAGGGGATCTAATGAACTAGTGATCTAGGTAGGAACTTTTCTACCCGAATGGAAGCCTTTCACAATGGAGATTTCGGATCTACTTCCCCTCCTTGCACTCCTCAACCTCCTCCTTCTTCTTTTAAGCTCCAAACCTCCTTCACAAAGCCAAAAAATCACTCACAAGAACAATATGGGGGCTAGGGTTTCACTCTACAGCTCTCTGGAAGTGTTAGGGACAAGGGAGGCCAAGTTAGAGTGTTTAAATAGGTTGCAAACCCTCGAATTAGGGTTTTTGCCCAAACAGGGTCTACTCGCCGAGTCCACAGCTTAGACCCCGCGTCTTATCCCGCTTCTACTCGGCGAGTTGGTCCTTCAACTCGCCGAGTCCAAGGCCAAAAATGCAATATTTAAAGAGTTAATTACAAAGAATATGTACCAAGAACTAGGTGCTACAAGTCTCCGCCACTTATTTTAGAATTCGTCCTCGAAGTCTGTTGCTCGATCCTGAAACAGCTCGGGGTAATGTTCCATCATCTCATCCACCGGCTCCCAAGTCCACTCCGACCCCTTCCGGTGCTGCCATTGCACCTTCACGAGGTCCACTCTTTTGTTCCTCATATCCTTCGACTTCCGGCCAAGGATCGCTACAGGTCGCTCGATGTAATTCAGGCTGCCATCAACCTGAATGTCCTCCAAGGGTACCACTACTGAGTCGTCCACCAGGCACTTTCGCAGCAGAGAGACATGGAAAGTGCTATGTATCTGACTATGTTCGGCTGGCAAATCCAGCCTATATGTCACCTTGCCCACCCGGGCTATAACCCTGAACGGTCCAATATACCTTGGGCCCAACTTGCCTCGCTTCTTGAATTGAATGACGCCTTTCCAAGGCGACACTTTCAGGAGGACCATATCTCCGACCTGGAACTCCAGGTCTGATCGACGCTTATCGACATAACTTTTCTGCCGACTCTGAGCAGTCTGAAGCCTGCTCCGGACCTGCTAAATCTTCTCTGTCGTCTTGAGCACCACTTTCATCCTCAGACAGACATCCCTGATCGGTGTTGCCTTGCAGCTAAGCGCATCGGCCACCACATTGGCCTTTCCCGGGTGGTAAAGGATCTCACAATCATAATCCTTCACCACATCAATCCACCGACGCTGTCTCATGTTCAGATTTGGCTGATTCATAAGGTACCTCAAGCTCTTGTGGTCTTTGTAAATCGTACAACGAACCCCATAGAGGTAATGACGCCAAATCTTGAGGGCGAACATCACATCCCCCAGCTCCAAATCATGTGTCAGGTAGTTCGCCTCGTGAGGCTTCAGTTGCCTCAACGCGTAAGCAATGACATGCCCTCTCTGCATCAATTCCGCGCCCAGACCCGAGATAGATGCGTCACAATAAACAACGAAATCCTCTACGCCCTCTGGCAGGGCTAAGATTGGCGCCTCGCACAATCTCTTCCTCAACATCTCAAACGCCGCCTGCTACTCAAGCCCCCATCGGAAGACTACGCCTTCCTCGTTAGCCGCGTCAAGGGTACAACTATCTTGGAGAAATCCTGGATGAATCTCCGATAGTACCTTGCTAACCCCAGAAAACTCCGAATCTCAGATGGACACTTCGGAAGCTCCCACCTCATCACGGCCTCTACCTTGGCCGGATCCACCGAAATCCCATCCTGGTTGACAAGGTTCCCAAGAAACTGCACCTCGCACAACCATAACTCACACTTGGAGAACTTAGCATATAAGCTCTCCCTCCTCAGGGTCTCCAACACCTCTCGTAGATGTCCCTCGTGCTCCTCCTGCGTCTTGGAATAAACCAATATGTCATCAATGAAAACTATCACTGACCGGTCCAGCATCGGTCTGCACACGTGGTTCATGAGGTCCATGAACGCGGCAAGAGCATTGGTGAGCCCGAAGGGCATCACCAAAAACTCATAGTGGCCATAGCGCATCCAAAACGCAGTCTTCTGCACATCCTCCTCTCTGACCCTCATCTGATGGTACCCCGAATGCAGATCAATCTTGGAGAACCAAGATGCTCCCTGAAGTTGGTCGAAGAGGTCATCAATCCTCGGGAGTGGGTAACGGTTCTTCACCGTCACCTTATTCAGCTCCTGGTAATCTATACACATCCGGTGCGACCCGTCCTTCTTTTTCACAAACAGAATCGGGGCTCCCCAGGGAGAACTACTCGATCTAATGAATCCCTTGTCTATCAGCTCCTGCAGCTGTGTAGACAACTCCTGCATCTCGGGAGGAGCCAACCGATATGGTGCCTTGGCAATCGGAGCCACACCAGGGACTAAGTTGATCCTGATCTCCACCTGTCGCTCCGGAGGTATCCCAGACAACTCCTTGGGGAATACATCCGCAAACTCTTGAACCATGGGCACATCGCCCACTGTCGCCTTACCCGCCTCCCGGGTGTCCATGACATAAGCGACATATCCTACGCAACCCTGCTGAAGGTAACGCCTTGACCTCGCCGCCGAGCATAAGGCTGGCCCTCGCTGTGGTCTCTCACCCTGAATCACCAACTCTCCCCCACTCGGGGCTCTGACTCGCACTAGCTGTTGCACACAGTCTATCACTTCCCCTATTGGGGCTCAGCCAATCCATACCAATAATGACCTTGTTTCCCTGCAACGGAATGGGAACTAGGTCGACCAGATACCGCTCCTCAAACACTCTCAATACATAATCCCGGAAGACCTCTGATGCTCGCATCGACCAGTTGTCTGCAATCTCAACCTGTAGAGGGCAATCCAACATGCCCGAGGACTCAGGAAACTTCTTGCTAAGCACAAGAGAAACAAATGATTGGGTAGCCCCTGAATCAAACAACACCTAAATTGGGATACCGTTCACATGGAACGATCCTAATAAGAGCACATACATATAACATATCAAAATTACAACAGCATAACATAAAGCATATGTAAGAAATCATACCCGTCACCATATCGAGTGTGGTGCGTGCCTCCTCTGTAGTCAGCTGAAAGGCCCGACTCCTCACCACTGGAGCCTCCGACTTGCCTTGCCGACCATCTGTGATCCGCAGGGTCGCTGGAGCTGGCGCCATCACTGGCGCTGATGCTGCTGTCAACTGGGGGCAATTGGCCTTCTTGTGGCCCCTCTGGTTGCAGTGGAAACACAGCAACTCAGACGTCGAAAAGACAGGTGTAAGGGCGGTACAATCCTTGCTAATATGCCCTGTCTTGCCACACTTATAGCAGCCCGACGATCCCAACCTACACGCCCCCTCACGTGCCTTGCCGCATTTCCTACAGCGGCCTCGGCTCTGTTGGCCTTTCGGCCCAGCATCTGATCCGTTGGGCTTCTTTCCCGAAGCCCCTGTAAACTGTCCCTCCTCTGCCTTTCTTTTCCTGATATGCTCCAGATCAATCTCCCTCTCCCTATCCCTGGTAATCATGGAATCCAGGGTAGGGCAAGCTGAAAAACTAACTTGCTCCCGGATGTCAACTCGTAGCATGTCATGATAGCTGGTCCTCCTCATATCCTCATCTACCGCATACTGGGGCACCAGCAATGCCCTCTCCCGGAACTTGGCGGTGACCTCCGCCACAGTCTCCGTAGTGTGTCTCATGTCCAAAAACTCTATGGCCAGCTGCTGAAGCTCTACCGCTGGCGCAAACTCTGCTCGGAACCGGGTCACAAAATCTGACCATGTCATAGCCTCAACAGTCGAGGCTCCCAATGAGTCACCAATAGACTCCCACCAGTCTCTAGCTCTGTCTCTCAAACACCCTACTGCATATCTCACCTTCGACCTCTCGGGGCAGAAGTTGGTCAGCTGTGCGGACTCAATGTCCGCAATCCATCGTCTGGCAGCAATGGGGTCCTTCGCCCCATGGAAATCATGCGCACCACTGCCCCTGAAGTCCTTAAAGGACAGTGTGCGAGATCCTGGCTGGCTAGATGCCATGTAACTCCTGAACGCCCTGAGGGGGTCCTCCATCAGCTCAACTATCCCTTCCTTGATCGACCCGAAAATGATGGGGGTCGACTCAAGGATGCCTCTGGTGATCTCTGATGCGATGAAATCGCGTAGCCTCTCATCTATTGGCTCAGAACCTGATCCCGAACCCGATCCCTCCCCAAAACTTCCACCTGCTATCCTCTGACGTAGTACCACCATTCTGCAATACACACAGGAAACCATTAGCGATAATGATACCTCTAAAGGGATCACATCTATTACAAGTTCCCTGGTCTTGCCTCAGCCTTCCTTAATTCGGGTACGGATCCTCTACTTTCAGTAGTACGGGCCCATACTACCTTCCACATCTATCCTTACCTTCCTCAAGGACAGCTTTGACTCCACCAGATCCCCTTCTCCATTACTAATGCTTTGTATTCCCATTCTAGGCTTGCCCAAGGGAAAATCTCTGACTCCACCCAAACCGGTCCTCAGCCGCTGGAGGCCTCCTTGTAATGCCAGTTAGCCATTACCTGAATACCATCACAGGTGATGAGGCTCGGATAACCGTTCGAGTAACATACTCGCCCCTACAACGGTTAGACTCAAAAAAGAGCTGCGCAATAGGGCCAAATCCAATACTATGAGATTATTCAACCCTGATCACATGTAATGTGACGTATTCACCTAATGACTAACTTCCATCACGCAGAGTCCCATGTAGCACAAAGCAAGCAGCATTCAGACGCAGGAAAACTACTCATCAAACCTGACCTCAAATTGAGAAGCTGAACCAACATATAATGCTAAGCTCATACTACCAGGCAAAACCTAAATTGGCTATCCTACTACTGTCTACTCAATACTAGCATGCAATTCTCATAAGCTGAAGCACATAAAGCAGGCGCATAAGGCATCATTCCTAGACCCTTAGTCCTATTCTAGCATGCTGTTCTACTGAATCGCATAAACATGATATAACATTGTATGGGTACTTTGGGGAAGTACTTGAGCTCGGCCGGTCGCGCACATCACACACTTCGATCTTTCTTAAAACTCTTTACTTAATCCTTTACAAAACTTTTTCTTTTTCGAAATCCTTTAATCCCTTGGTTTGAGTTCAGACACCCCCGAAGGTGTGTCTGAATCCCTCAAACCAGGGCTCTGATACCAACTTGTAACGACCCAATTTTCACGTCCAAAAATTTCATTCTTAAATCACTACTTTGGAAAAAATTTGTGAATAAACATCATTTGATCCTATCATTTCATAAACATATTCCGTGTCTGAAAACCAAAACATAAAAACAACCATAATGTCAGAGTACGAATCCCAGAATAACTCATGGTGTGGAAAACAATGTGCGTGTATGATGTGCCGCTACCGCGTTAGCTCCTTCCCCTTCGAAGAAGAGGTACCTGAAAACAAAACTGTAAACTGTAAGCATGAAGCTTAGTGAGTTCCCCCATCGTACCACATACCATACAATCACATAATATACAATTACTATCAGGCATATCTGGGTTCGGTCCTTTCGACCGGATACTGCCTAGCATATCTGGGTGTTGGCCTCCCTTTCGGTCCTTTCGACCGGACACTACCTAGCATATCTGGGTCCTGGCCTCCCCTTTGGTCCTTTCGACCAGATACTGCCTAGCATATCTGGGTGCTGGCCTCCCCTTCGGTCCTTTCAACCGGATACTGCCTAGCATATCTGGGTGTTGGCCTCCCCTTCGGTCCTTTCGACCGGATAGTGCCTAACATATCTGGGCGCTGGCCTCCCCTTCGGTCCTTCATACCGGATACCAGGGACTATTTCACCCCTACTACAACCACATAATATCATATCACACATATCATAATCTCGCTAGCATGGCTGGGTACTAAACTATCCCTTCGGTCCTATCGACCGGTAACCGGGGACCATATCACCCCTACTACTACCACTATCACATAACATCATAACATGCTAGCACATAAACATATCAAGTAGTAGAAAACCTTGATGAATATCACAAAGACAATCATCTAACATACAACTCCTACTGGTGGGCCGGCATTATGGCCGTAGACCCACCGCTACTGGAAGGTAACTCACCTCAAAAAGTAGTTGCTGAAACTCTGCTTGCTAGACGACTAACTATTGCACCGGTAATCCTCCGGCTATAAATCCATAAACATAGATTAGTCACTCTAACTACCCTTAGGTCAAATGACTGACCTACCCTTGGTCCAAGGTCAACTCCTTGGTCAAAGTCAACTATCAGTTGACTAGACTCGCCGAGTCATGGAACAGACTCGCCGAGTCCCTCTCCTACTATCCCAACACTACCTCATCAAGTCCCTCTTCCACTCACCGAGTCACCCTTAACTCACTACATGGTACGATTAGACCGAATCGTGCTCCGACTCGCCGAGTCCGAGAACAACTCGCCGAGTCCCACGAGCAGATCTCCTACTCGCTTCCAAATCCTCACCAGAGCATCCATCTTGAGGATTTGGGTTTCTGGGACAATTGCTACACGTTAAATTGCTAATTCTGCGTGCAGCTACGAAGGGTTGGACCTTCTACACTTAAACCCTTCTTAACTCAGTAACAGTTCATCTGACTCGCCGAGTTTGAAGAACAACTCGTCGAGTTCCAGGCAATCTTCATAGGACTCGCCGAGTCGTTCATCCAACTCGTCGAGTCTAAGACCATCTTCATAGAACTCGCCGAGTCCACTTTGGAACTCACCGAGTACCTTCAGCCCTCCTCCCATACAGACCAAATCCGAGACATGCAACGGTTCCAAACCATAGATCTAGGCTCCTAGGGCATGCTTATCACGTAAAGTTGCAAACTTTAGGTGCATGCATGGCCCTATGAGCTCCAAAAGGCAGTTCCAAGCTCTTTATGAGTTCATACACTCAATAGGGACCTCAATCACTTCAACCACAGAGACTTTACACTTCTAAGATGTCCATAAGGTCCAGATCTGAAGTCCTTTCAGAACATAGAGCATAAACACATGGAGTTTGAGGTTTTAGGGCTTGAAAACCACCAATTAGGGACAAAAAGGGGATCTAAAGAACTAGTAGGCTTCATTCGACTTTGATTCCTTCTATTTGAATTCACAAAATTCAAACAAGCATTGCTTCACATAACTCTTTTTGGTACATTCGTTGCCTTGAAAATTTTCCTTAAATGTGTTCCAGATCTCCTAAGAAGTTTTGCATCCACGGATGTAATTGTAAACGATTGGTAGTAATGCTCCATGCAATTCATGAACACACCTTCGATCATTTCTTCCCATCATCCTTCGTGTTACGACAAAATTCTCATCCTAAGCACTTGAGCTAACAACTTCAACCATCGAAGCATGAAATGGACTGTATCTGATTGAACACCATACATATTCATCTATTCCATTTAGATAATCTTCCAGTTGATCCGCTAACTAATCACAATACACTAGAAGCAACATTGGGCTTTTTGTTAAAGAACCAAGAAGATTAGAATACTTTATCTTTGTGTTAACATTCAAGTTAGCCATGGAATTGATCAGAAAAGATGAAAAACTTGAATAGAAATGAATTTAGATTTAATTGATTCATTCTGGATTGCAGAATCGATAAATCTCAAAGATCGTTCAAAGAATAGTTTTCAAATGTGGAAAAAGTTGATTTCAAAAGAAATGAATCAATAGATGAAAACAAGAAAGAAATTCATCAAACGATTTGAAGATTCGTACTCTCATACCAATTGAAGAGTAAAGAATCCAATCAAGTATTGATTTCAAACAAAAATAAGAGTATGAGAAGTAAATAAATCTGGTTTGGCTCGTATTATCTAGAAAGCAACAAGGTTACAAGTTGTAAGAATGAAAGTGAAAAAAGCATACAAGTAACCTATGCTGCAACACTATTTATTGTGGTACCAACAGTTAGAAAATATACTATGAGACTTCAACTTTAAGTACATAGGCTAAATGCTCCTCGAAATACATAGATACATGAAAGTCACGTAAACTTCAATCTAGACAACTACATTACTATTGACGTTACAATACAAGACTTCACATATGAATAACATCACAACTTATGAACTATACATATTCATTTTCAGGCCGAAATTTTTATGAATGAAACTTTTGTAAATTACAAGTTCAAGGCTCTGAGGGGAAGCAACAATGAAGAATTTCGATTCCCTTTTTATATGTTCCGATAATGAACCCACATGATTGGATCATGTTATCTGCCATTCTTGAAAAGGAGAAATCAAATTACTTAAATCAGATTATCCATCTCAAGAAAATGATTAAATTCTATTTCATTGAGATTAGTAAGATGGATATTGAGTTGGCATAGTTTTTGAAGAAGAAGCCTACATCAGTTCCTTGTGATCAACCTGATGGCATACAAAATATGAAGGATGAGCAGATTCAAAAAGGGCCTTGGGGAGTGGTATATAAAACATAGGTGAGCAAGACCTACAAGAATCATATGTTTTATGTATAGGAAAACCATTGTTACATGAATAAAACTTTGAATGGAATCCTTTCGAAGGCTGAGCTTTGCAGAAACAATTCGGAGGATGAGGTTAAACTTGTCTCTGACATGCTGAAATGATGGATTACTATTTAGACGGTACAGCTTGGATATGCTCCTCAGATTTTGAAGAAAGTACATGAAGGCTTTCACGACTTGACACAAAGGAGGAGATTGTTAGGTTTCGGAGTTTTTTATGTTGTGTCTGAGTCTATTGTGAAAGCTTTCACTATAACATCTTACATCTTCATTGTAATGTTTCAATAAAATTTTAGGTTTCAGAATGTAATACCTTAGGCTTCAGAGTGATCTTTGCTCAATTGTTATACAACATGTCACTGCCTAGATGTCATGACCTTAATGGTTATTCTCTAACGGACTCCTTTTTTGTCAACCTACAAATAGGGATGTTAGTTAAAATGTAGAGCAAGTCGTTTGGCAGTTATTACACTCAAAATTTATAGTCGAGCTTTCTTACTATAAATTGAAAATAGAAAATTCTTACATTCTATTGTTATCATCTATTACATTCAATCATGATTTCATATATTTTCAACTAGTCATCGATCCTACACCAGACACGACTTCGATGCACACTAGGCAGCAGTCTGATGGTCATCTTCTTAACTTGAAGACCGATATTGTAATTCATTATGATAAGGATTTAAGTTTATGTATGTAAAAATCTTGGTTTTATGTATTGATGTGTGTGAAATGCACTAGTTTTAATCCTACATTTTAAATATGATTTAGACATACAAAGGTAGTGTACCTATCAATTGGTGGTAAAATCAAGCAAGCAGGGTATCGAACACAGGGAACGGTAAATTAACTAACTACTAAATTATCTAAGAACAATTAATAAAAGGAAAGGTTTTCTCTAGTTTTGCAAGACTAGATACTTAAACAATTAAATAAGACTCAAACTAAGCAACTAATAGCTAAAGCAATTAAACAATCAACTAAATTCAATAATGGAGAAGACTTCTGTTTAGGTTCGATTCATTTACTCGTATGATTGATTTTATGGAAAGTGCAATGGATTAATTGTTATTGGCTACCGATTAATGTGATTAGGTTCACATTCGCTATTACTAATTAACATAATTAAGTACCAGTTGTCCATAAATTGCAATAAATTAGCCAAAAAAAGTATTAAAATTCTATATGAAATATATAGCTAAATAAGCTCATATCAAAATACCCCACACTTGACTTTTGCTTGCCCCAAGCAAAACTGAATTTTAAACATACTAGCATCAAATAAAACAATCCCAATCAAACACAACCATTATGCCAAGACCACAACGTATGCGTTTGTGTCTAAATTTTTTCCTAAGCACCCCCTCAATTCTAAATACTAACAATCCCCTAAACACTCGCCCACTTCTTTTGAACAATGCTCATTTTATGCATACTTCGAATCCATCCACAGAAAATTTCCTAATCCTCAAGGTATTTTTGGTCCAGCATCTCAAGCATACATAATCTAGAAAATTAAAACTTTTTCCGATACCACTATGGAGTTCTTTGGAATTCTTCACTTCTTTGATAATTTGATCTTGATTTCTTTGAATTCACCACTTTTTTTTATTGATTTTTGGTGTCTTCAACTTTTGAATTTCTTTAGAATTTTGATCTTTTGATCTTCATACTTTGATTTCTCCAAAAACTCTTACAACATTTCTTGTAATTCTCTCTCCTTTTTTTACATGTATCTCACTCTTTTTCACTCAAAACCTAGATGCTTAAGCAGGGGCGCTCAACTTCAACCTTTATTGGTTAAAGCTATTAGTTTTCCTGGATACATTTCAAGTACACGATGCTAAACATATTGCATCCCTCAAACTAAGCAAGGTTGTGTTTTTTTACCATGAGTTCTCTAGAATAAAGGGGGACACAAATGCATTATAACATGTATAGGCTCAATTAAACATTTGGGTCTCCATGAAATCATTAAACACAATACTAGCATGATTCCTAATTGCTTTTACCAAATTTTTCTAAATTAGCCCTAGAAATTTTAATGCAAAAATTTCAAAATTTTTTAAATTTAACTAAAAGAACGAACACCCTACCCCACACTTAATTTATGCAATGTCTCCATTGCATATTATGCATGATAAAGAAAATAACAAAGTAAAGAGGGAATTGGAAAAAAATCCCCTGGGATAGTAGTGGCGAGGTTGATCTTCTTCATTTAAAGCTCCTTCTTCATTTGACTTTAGACATGGTAAGAGCTCATCCATGCCTTGGGTGTCATTCGTCTCGTGTGATACTGCTCCAATTATGCAGGAAAAAGTCTCGGAAATGCTTGGAAAATGATCTTCAAATATACAACCAATGCCCGTATCAAATGTCATCAAATCATTAGCTTGATAGTAGAAGTATGAGAAACTCACCGAGTAGATATGCAAACTCGCCGAGTTGTAGCTTAATTGGCAGAAAAGTCGTGACTTTCAACTTTGACTCGTTGAGTCCATAAGGTGCACTCGGCGAGTAAATCGATGTGTGAAAAAAAATTGTATTATGCTCCTGTCTGTTTCTGAGGTATGTGGGTAATATCAAAATGACACTTTCCCTCACTTTTCTTCAGTAAATAAACACTCAATAATTATTCTCTCAATCATACTCATAATGTGAATCAAAACTTCGTTTTCTCTCTCGCCTAGACTCGATTCTTCTCTTGGTTAGCCTTGAATCTGTACTCTCACATGCATTCCTTACCCTCAACTGAAATGATCAAAAACAAAAAAAAAGTGATAGGAAAGGAAAACGAATAAAAATCCTACATAATCCTAATTATAAGTTCAAGCATCAAACAAAAAAACACACAAAAATAAATAAACATTGTCTTTAACCAAACCAAAAAAAATAAAAATAAAAAGATATACAATCTTCATCTCATTCTTCATCTTCTCCACCCCCACTTCCTCTGGCTCCACTTTGGCGTTGACTTATCCGCTCATCCCAACTTCGCACATTTGGGTACCCGTGTTCATCCCTTGGCGCAAGATTCATTTGATTAAACAAATGAACAAATGACTCATTATGGTAGTTCATACTCTTCCCAAGGTCATCTTGGTACCTCCGTAGCTCCATGTGATACCAATCCATGGGTATTTCATCATCAACCGGGATTACCGGCGAATCCTCTCAGACATTTTCTCTACGTGGACTCACCCGCCGACCCGGTTCCTCGGGCACCAAAACAACATCTTCATTTGGAATGTCAATGTGACCACCACCATAATCTTCTATGATCCGCTCCCTCCTATATAGCGTGAGACTAAAGGGTGGTGTGGGTATCATCGTCAAAAAGTTTCTGGCTCCCCTTTCCAAAATGTCATATGACCTTGCCAAACGGGTCACGAACATGCCACCATTGATTTTAGAAGTGATTCTTTCCTTGACCACCCCTTCACCCAAGTATTTCTCCAAGCAATAAAGGATGTGGCAGAATGCGTCTGGCGTAATAATACTGTGACAACCCGGAACTTCTATCAAGGTTAAACTCGACTTAGTCACCTTTTAACACCGTTTAAGGGTTCGTTTAAGTATTCTAAGCTTGAGTACAACCAAGATTAGTATTAGGGATGAACTATAAAGTCGTGAAGTAGCAAAAATGGGCCATACACCCTATTGGGAGGAGTGTACGGCCATACACATGGGTGTGCGGCCGCACACCCACCCCTCAACCGCACACTCGGGGTGGTGGGTCACCTACCCCTATAAATATGAGAAGACCCCTATCATTCATCCTTTTCTTCCTTTGGCTGCACAATGCTACTTTCTCTCTCTAGAATTTCATCCAAGAATACTCCAAAGGCATCAAAAACGTAAGTGGTTCATCCTCTAGCTTGTTATACTTGAAAGATTTCCTTGATTCTTCATGTTTTAGGCCTTGTTCTTCATCCTCTTAAGGTGTACGGCCGCACACCTTCATAAGGTTGGCCATACACACCTTAAAGCCCCTCCAAAGTGAGAATTTGGCCGCTATCTTCTAGTTGGACATGACCCTAGCCTTGATTCTCTTGAAAAATCGACATTTTGGGAAATGATGAAGAGTGTACGGCCGCACACCCCTCTATATGGCCGCACACTCCTTTGTACGGCCGCACACCCATTGGGCGGCCACACACACCTCCCAGAACCGTAAACACCCACTTTGATGTTCATGTTTGGCCTTAAACTTGCAAAACCACTAAGTATGGGACCTAGAACACTCATTGGATGCTTGTAGAACCTTGGAAACGCCACAAAAGTACCCCTCATCATGAATGTACGGCCGTACACTCATGGGCCGCACACTCATGATCGTACACACCCTCAAAGTGGCCATACACCTCCCTCACTCAATCACATGTGATTTTTACACTTAGTTCAAGTGTTTCCAAGCCCCTAGATTGGATTCCCATTATGTCTTGACGTGAAATACCGTAATTTTTACTCATATATGTGTTATTACATGTTAAATAGGATCTAATTGTGTTCAAGGCTTCACTAGGCGCTCAACATCTCATACCGATATTCGTTCAAACCATTCACTCAAGGTGAGTTCATACTCCTACGTTTTTCGAGTTTTTCATGTTTTTCAGGGGGGAATACATGAAAAAGTACAAGGAAAATTGTGCTCAAAATACATTATTTTGCTTAAGATAATTATATTTTCAGAATGCTTTTCACATGGAAAACAGTTTTACCAAATTATTAACAAATCAACTCGTAGAAACAGTTTCCAAAACTAGAGTAATGAACTTATGAATCATGTAGAAAAATGTATCTTTTATAAAGGATTCATGTTAATCACAAAAAGGGTTTTCTATACTATTACTTGTAAATTTGCTAGTCTAAGTTTAAGATGCGTCCTTGGTAACACTCCCACTGTATTCGTGAGTGTAGGACCACCTCTTGTAACCATAATCTCTTGTAGGGAGAGCGTGACTGTTGTGTATAGATCTATACGGGACTAACTATCCCGTACCTGGACTACTAGATACAGTTAGACATACATGCCCGGGGTGAAAAAAGTCATAAGATACTAGCCCGTTACGTGCCATATCAAGTTAGTGTATGGTTATAAAACTCACAACCTAGATAGTAGAGATTTACTTTTGTAATAATGAATCAAGTGAACTAACCTCAAAGTAATAACCGATTTGATTACTAGAAGGTATTGATAGTACCTTCAGGATTTAGTTCCATACATTATCTTTTATCAGTTTTATCTATATAATAAGGCTAACATACCTTACTGGGAGTAACCAGGGTTTTTAAAAGAAAACTATGTTTATCGATATAAGTATGGTAGATACTTGTACACCTAGGCTCAAAACAGATAACCAACCATCAACTTTTAGGGAAAATATAGGATTTTTCCGGGATAACTCAGTATTTCATAGACGGATTGTTTTTACATGTAACTAATGGATATTCATATTCATTCCACGACTCCTTGGATTGTACATATCTAGTATGAATCTGAGAGTCATGGAAGGAATGGGCTTTCAAATACTTTTTCCATAAGAAAATATAGGATTTTCTTGAGGAACACTTTTCAAAAGGATTCAAGGAAACATTTTCTAACAGAACTTAATGCTTATGAACTCACCAGCTTTATGTTGATATTCTTTGAAAACTGCTTGTATTCTCAGGGAATTAGCAGTCAGGTACTTCCAGGACTTTTGAAGAAGTCAACATGTAGAGTCATGTCTTTCTATTTTACTTTTGCTAAGAAACAAAACTTTGTACTAAGATAATGTAAATCTTATTCATATATGTATTCAATGTTTGGTTGTGTTTACTATGCTTGCTATGATACAACTGTTGTGATACTATGCGTGACGTCAACCACCCACGAACATTTCCGCCGTTCCGGTTTGGGGGTGTGACTGATTGGTATCAGAGCTCTTGTTTATAGTGAACAAAGTATACTGTACCTTGCATGGTGTACGACTATAAACACTAAGAGGCCTAAGCGCTCTAAACTAAAAGTATACTTTCAAAATATAAGTATTTTTATAAAAAGTATAGAAGTATACCCAAGTACCCGAACCAGTGTCGTAAATAGAACAAAACAAAAGTATTTGGGCGTTGAACATCGCGGTTAAACCTGGTCAGTCATGTAATCATGTCTAGGGTCAATATAGCCTGGTCAACTATATTCATTCGAGACATGACCAACATGTGCTTGGGAGTGATTGTGGTGTTGCAGCAAGCCTAAAACTTACCTAGATACCAGAAGAATATTAGAATCAAAGATAAGGGTCAGAATACTATAGGAGTATTTTAGGATGCTATAACGACCGAACTAGAAACTTACTTAAGAATCCATTCTTCAAGAATCAATCATGTAGCAATAATACACTGGAGGTATTTATAGAGTCAATGCCTATTAACTATTATCTCGCATAGATAGCATGGACGGATTCCATCTCCCTGGTGACCCGTACATTCCCAGCCAAGGAAATGGTAGATGGCTCGATGATGAGCCAGAAGAACCTGCAATCCCCTTAGATGATCATTCCGCTGAGAACTATTTGGAAGGTTCTGACTCTGAGCCTGAAGTCAATAATTAACCCCCGGTGGCTCCTGTCCCAAATCCTAAACCTCGTCCGTTTTTTCAAGGTCCGACGCCTTCATGGGTGGAAAGCTTGGAAACGTGTAGTCAAGAGTAGGATCAACCTATGCCCTTCAATGGAGACCGAAGCTTCTACGACCTAAGTGCAGGAGGCTCAGCAGACAGATTCCTCCCAATCCTGGTCCGCAGGGTTTCTAGGAACGAAATACAAGGAAGGACAACCCTCAACAGAATCATGGAAATGGATGCCAATGCGAGAATGCATACAATCTGCACCATCCGTCTTGAAGATGCTCATGAGAGGGTAATGGGTGACAATGAGATCCTGCGGCGAGAGCTCTCTACAACTCGAGCTGAAGTCATAGAACTCCGAGCATGCCAAAGAGTATTCAAACGACACCTTCTTGACATGGAGCCCCAACTGGCTAACTTAAGGACCCGTTCGAGGAGTCCCCGTCGCTAGTTGGAATTACCCTACTCATCCGTTCTTTTAGTTAAGAATAGCCTTCCTACTTATGTTCTAAGTAGCACTTTTTCCCTGAAACATCTCTGTATTGCAAGTACTGTTTTGCTAGTTCTTCATACTGGAAAATTTTCCTTCTGTTGGTATGTTGTAGACCTACTCGTAGGTCAAAATTTTCCTAACTCTGTGTAATCTTAATGCCAACTATAGAGACAATATTCTTAACTCAGTTAAAGGTCATCATTAGCAAACGTATATCTTAGATCAGTAACCTGCGAACTAAGTAACTTTATCTAAATCGTACCATTATTCATCTTCGAAACGTATTTAAAGGTTGTACTCTTATCCTAGACGATCACTCCTTTCCCATCAATCTCATGTCATTTTCCATAAAGAACTTTGATGTTATGATCGGCATACATGAGTGAGCCTCAATCATGCTAATAACCTCTGTTTCGAGTAAACGATTTGTCCCAATCTGCTCTCTGGTGAAGCCCTCACCACCTTCCATGATCAACTCAGTTCGAATCTTCATACCGTTTCATGCATGAAAACCCAGAAGTACCTAAAGAAGGAATACTCTGCATTTCCAGCTCATGATAATGAAATAATTTTTTTTTCCAACCAGGCCAATGAATTGATCAGCAAGGGATTTATAAGTTTGTGTTATGTGGACCTTATTATGGATTGTGTTCAAATCTTTTCAAAAATTAAAAATCAATATTCTTCAATCGAATTTAACTGAGTTCGGATGACACTCGGTATCTAATCATTCTAGAGGCTTACTTCTATTCCTGTTAGGACCACATCATAGGGATGTGGGTCAAACCAATGAGAACCAGATAACAAAATAGGAAATTATCATGCATATAAACATTTAGAATACATTCAGAGGCTACCATTGTCGCTCACAAGTTCATTTTCTCGACGTGTAGCAGATCATTCCGCCGAAGGAACGTAACCAACCCTCCAGTAAGACACCAGTCCTCCAGATGGACTCAGCCACGTTCCAAGCTACTGTCACAGCAGCCGTAGCGGGCGCCCTAGCTGTTCTTAACACTAACAACCTAAATGGGAATGGGAACAGTTTCCACACCTCAAATTGTAGCAACACACCCGGAAACCAACAAGGGCTTATCCATAGGACACTCCAACTCCAAAACCTAAGAGCACCAAACAAAAGTTTTGGAGCGGGATAAAGTCCAGGTCATCTCAGAAACTTGCCAAGAGACGACAACCCGAGATAACTTCTGCAGCCACCACATCCACCCAACCAGTACGAATGCCAGTGCGGCAATATGCTGGAAAACTTCTAGATTGCGAGAGATACAACTTCCACCATGTAGGAAAGTGCCGCAAACTTCGGTGTAAGAACTGCAACAGGCAAGGACACACCACACAATACTGCAGGGCCCCTGCACAACCAAACACCTCAAATTCTGGTATAAGGATGGGTCAGGTTTGCTACAATTGTGGCGAACCTGGACATTTCGAAAGGAATTGTCCAAGGGTTAAGGATGGTCAGGAAGATCGTTTCGTAAAGACCCCGACTCAACACATCATTTCCACTACCGATTCTAGCATAGCTAAAGTGTGTCGTACATGTGGAGGAATGAGACATTTCGAAAGGGACTGCCCAACAGAGAAAAACAATGAGGAAATAGGAAGGATCCAACCTCAGGGAATGAGGAAGCATCAATGAACACTGTTATATTTTGGTACACTTTCAAAACCCCAATAACTGACTATATTCTGATTATTCTTTCGTTCAAATTAAATTCCAACATTCATATAAACCTTGAAGCCCTAATGGGTGAACTATGATGGATTAATGTATACGTCTGGGCCAGTTGTACATGACTAGTATACACCAAATGATTATAGAGAGACATAGTAAGGATCATTTCATAAAAAGTTCATAATTTCAAAGTATCAGAACCCTCATACTAGTAGTACCACCTAAAGTCGAACCCAAAAACAGGAAACATCAGAAATATACACCTCGAGGCACCAATGTTCTAACAAAACGCCCTATCCGAACTAACTTAATGCGCGATTCTACGACGTCATTCCGCTCAGTTTGACTAAGTCTACGTCAGAGCGAACTTGGACATCCTTAAGGAGACCCTTTGCCTTAAACCATTCGAATCCCAAAAGCCACGTCACTCATAATGACAAACTAGATGCAAACTTCGAAAAGTTCATCTCCCTTCCGGAACCCGAAAGTATGAACGTGAAAAGTATGACATCCACCCGTAACCTCCCTTAAACATTCTTGATAGACCAATCTAGGATTCCCAATGGCGCAATGAACCAAGTTCAAACATAGAGACTAGGGGTAAATACGGTTAGTCTATCGATATTAAACGTACATGCGAGGGTGGTATATAGATAAGGTCCTACGGACTTAGGATGTGTGTTTCCGCCCTATCTTCTGTTCCTTGTCTGGTTGTGGACCTGGGGCAGAGTCACCCATCTGACCATCCTATCAATCTTAATTATATACAACTTGTGTATACGAGACAATGATAGATGGACTAGGTATGAGTCCTATCATGAACATCAGGACGAAGACCGCTCAAAGCTAGACGAGAGCATACACTTCATGGAAGAATCATTCTCATCTTTTCCAAGTCCGCTATTTGTATTCCATGCTTGGATTTCGGGACGAAATTCCCTCTAACGGGGGAATGATGTGACAACCCGGAACTTCTATCAAGGTTAAACTTGACTCCGTCACCTTTTAACATCGTTTAAGGGTTCGTTTAAGTGTTCTAAGCTTGAGTACAACCAAGATTAAGATTAGGGATGAACTATAAAGTCGTGAAGTAGCAAAAATGGGCCATACACCCTCTTGGGAGGAGTGTACGGCCGCACACCCACCCCTCAACCGCACACTCGGGGTGGTGGGTCACCCACCCCTATAAATATGAGGAGACCCCTCTCATTCATCCTTTTCTTCCTTTGGCTGCACACTGCTACTTTCTCTTTCTAGAATCTTCATCCAAGAACACTCCAAAGGCATCAAAAACGTAAGTGATTCATCCCCTAGCTTGTTATACTTGAAAGATTTCCTTGATTCTTCATGTTTTAGGCCTTGTTCTTCATCCTTTGAAGGTGTACGGCCGCACATCTTCATAAGGTCGGCCATACACACCTTAAAGCCCCTCCAAAGTGAGAATTTGGCCCTTATCTTCTACTTGGACACGACCCTAGCCTTGATTCTCTTGAAAAATCGATATCTTGGGCAAGGATGAAGAGTGTTCGGCCCCATACTCCTCTGTATGGCCACACACCCCTTGTACGGCCACACACACCTCCCAGAACCGTAAACACCCACTTTGATGTTCATGTTTGGCCTTAAACTTGCAAAACCACTAAGTATGGGACCTAGAACACTCCTTGGATGCTTGTAGAACCTTGGAAACGCCACAAAAGCACCCCTCATCATGAGTGTATGGTCGTACACTCATGGGCCGCACACCCATGGCCGTGCACACCCTCAAGGTGGCCATACACCTCCGTCACTCAACCACATGTGATTTTTACACTTAGTTCAAGTATTTCCAAGCCCCTAGATTGGCTTCCCGTTATGTCTAGTCATGAAATACCCTAATTTTTACTCCTATATGTGTTATTACATGTTAAATAGGATCTAATTGTGTTCAAGGCTTCACTAGGCACTCAACATCTCATACCGATCTTCGTTCAAACCATTCACTCAAGGTGAGTTCATACCCCTATGTTTTTCTAAGTTTTTCATCTTTTTCAGGGGGGATACAAGCAAAAGTACAAGGAAACTTGTGCTCAAAATACATTATTTTGCTTAAGATAATTGTATTTTCAGAATGCTTCTAACATGGAAAAGAGTTTTACCAAATGATTAACAAATCAACTCGTAGAAATAGTTTCCAAAACTAGAGTAATGAACTTATGAATCATGTAGAAAAATATATCTTTTATAAAGGATTCATGTTAATCACAAAAAGGGTTTTCTAACCTATTACTTGTAAATTTTCTAATCTAAGTTTGAGACACGTCCTTGGTAACACTCCCTCCGTATTCGAGAGTGTAGGACCACCTCGTGTAACCAAAATCTCTTATAGGGAGAGTGTGACTGTTGTGTATAGATCTATATGGGACTGACTATCCCACACCTGGATTGGTAGATACAGTTAGGCAGACATGTCTGGGGTGACAAAATTCATAAGATGCTGGCCCCGTTACGTGCCACATCAAGTTATTGTATGGTTATAAAACTCACAACCTAGATAGCAGAGATTTACTTTTGTAATAATGAATCAAATGAACTAACCTCAAGGTAATAACCGATTTGATTACTAGAAGGTATTGATAGTACCTTCAGGATTTAGTTCAATACGTTTTCTTTTATAAGTTTTATCTATATAATAAGGCTAACATACCTCACTGGGAGTAACCAGGGTTTTGAAAAGAAAATTACGTTTATCGATATAAGTATGGTAGAAACTTGTACACCTCGGCTCAGAACGGATAACCAACCATAAATTTTTTGGGAAAATATAGGATTTTCCCGGGATAACCGAGTATTTCATAAACGGATTGTTTTTACATGTAACTAATGGATATTCATATTCATTCCACGACTCCTTGGATTATACATATCTTGTATGAATCTGAGAGTCATGGAAGGAATGAGCTTTCAAATACGTTTTCCATAAGAAAATATAGGATTTTCTTGAGGAACACTTTTCAAAAGGATTCAAGGAAACATTTTCCACCAAAACTTAATGCTTATGAACTCACAAGCTTTATGCTGATATTCTTTCAAAACTGCTTGTATTGTCAGGGAATTAGTAGTCACGTACTTCCAGGACTTTTGGAGAACTCGACGCATAGAGGCACGTCTTTTTATTTTACTTTTGCTAAGAATAAAGACTTTGTACTAAGATAATGTAAATCTATTCATATATGTATTCAATGTTTGGTTGTGTTTACTATGCTTGCTATGATACAACTATTGTGATACTACGCATGACGTCAACCACCCCCGAACGTTTCCGCCGTTCCGGTTTGGGGGTGTGACAAATACTCCATAGATAAGTAACATCAAGAGTTGTAACTTTGTCATCATCCTTCCGCATGTTTATGGAACAAGCGATAAGGTGATGAATCAATCGGTTGATGGGTGAGCGAATACTTCCTTCTTGTGCGGAAGATGGAATGTACACCCGATTAACAATAGTGTTCCACCAAGTGGAAGCAACTACACCCTCAAGAAAATCTTTGTGGCAATGCTCCAAAAAAGAACCAAATTCTTTAGTCATGACCAAAGATTAGTCATAGATGTCCATCCTCCAGCTTAGTTTGGCAATATTGCAGTGTTGAACTTCACCTCCAAGGATGTGAGGGCATTGCAGTTGTAAATATCATCACCCCCTCAGAAAACAATTGTGGAAAAAAATTCCCAGCAAAGCTCTTGATAAACCAGCTCTTGGATTTGGAAAAGCTGGTTCCACCCGTCACATGTAATTGACGGGGCCAATTCCTCTTCTAACCACACTTGTCCCATCCAACTCCAATGAATCTCATTGGGTACATAATTCTCCTTTCGCTTCAGTGTTTCCAACTTTTGTTTAGCTCGGACCAATGATGATTTTGAAGTGATTTGCGGAAAGTTCAACCACGGGATGTCCCTATGATCGCTTCCACATGAGCTCTGACCCCTCCTTGACATTTTCTCTACAAAACCAAACCCAAAACATACAAACATAACACAAAAAAATTAAAAATGTAAAAATTATGTGTCACTGCAACATGGACTCGTCGAGTTTTTGAATCTATTTAAAAAGTTTGAATTTTTTTTGTGCTATTTAAATTTATGCCACCATACCCCACACTCAAGCTTTGCTTGTGCTCAAGAAATCATTTTAAACAAAGAAGAAGATTGAGATAGATAAATCCTAAGAAAAACCAATAAAAGACGAAAAATAAAATGAAAAAAAAAGGTAAAAAGAAAGCAAACCTGAAGATCGGGTTGCCTCCCACTCTAGCTAGACTCCTACCCACTCTACGTTTCAGTTGATTCCTCCAAATCTAGCCTTTATTCAAGTCTCTCTTCATTTGGCTTTCCTTCTACATATTTCTTCACCCGATGCCCATTGTCTTTGAAGCTTGACCCGTCTTTACTCCATAGCTCAATCACCCCATATGGAAAGACATGCTTGACTGTAAAAGGTCTACTCTAATGAGTCCGTAATTTTCCCGGAAAGAGTTTAAGCCTTGAATTGTACAATAGAACTTTTTGTCCTTCCTCAAACTCTTTATTACCCTTCAACGTTGCATCATGCCATCTCTTGGTCTTGTCTTTATAAATCAATGAGTTAGTATAAGATTCATTTCTCAATTCTTCCAAAGCATTCAATTGCAAGAGTCGATTTGCACGCAACTCATTTGGCTCAAAATTACATGTTTTCAAAGCGTAGTAGGCTATGTGTTCAACCTCCACGGGTAGATGATAGTATTTTCCATACACTAGGCGTCGACTCGCCGAGTTGGTCACTTAACACCTTGACCAGAACCGCGACTCGACTCGCCGAGTCTATCCATCGACTCGCCGAGCCGACCTTCCTTATTTACACTAAGAACCCTGAAATTGCACCTCTGAACTCGGGGTGTTACAATTCTCCCCCACTTGAATTAGGCTTCGTCCACGAAGCCTGCAACAACACATCCCAGATGATACTCCCACAATACGGCCCCTGGTCTCAACCGACCCAGGTTCCTCCAAACAGTACTATCAAACCCCTATAAAGTACAACTCTTTCTCACAGAGTCACGACAACTGCTTCAAGCCGGCCACCGACTTCTTTCTCTGAAAACAACACTCATCAACCAATGATCATTCGATGATACTTCCATCGTTCTAAATCACATAATCACTTGAATCTTACAAAATAGATACCACCCTAAACCACCGGGTCCTGACCCGGTACCAATTCCTAACCCTTTCCTCGCTTCACACAACTTTATCAAATTTACTGCTAGGACTTATCTCGCTTCCTTTCCGAATCCAACTCTTTTATTTCCATGCTGTCAGGATGACACATCCTGCAGTTCTTGAGCAACTCCCATGAGCTCTCCTCTGCAATCACATACACATGTTGAACCTGCTCTAACATCCTTGGCTGGAAAAACCCGACACACTGACGATACCTCCAAACATCCCCAGGATGAATTACCGCAACATACATAACCTCCTGATAAAAACCATACTGGAAATCCAAGGCTCCATCCTTGCATCCCTTCCGAACTCCTCTGGTTCTATACCACCGGAAATTGATCTGCATCCTCAACAGACTCCCAACCCGGATGTGTTCCCATACCACTGGTACCATCCAAGTACTTACTACCAACAGCTGAAGTATTGCCGATAATCCATTTACTCCATTTCCTCCTCTTTTGGAGTACCCACGCTCCTTCCGGAGCTACATGCCTTTCCTTTCCAGGAAATCCACTCAACAACCCTTACTGCACCTGTACGTGCCACTGAGCTAAACTTCACTCTACATTATCCATGTAGAGCAACTGCTATTCTCGAACTTCCATAAATTCTGAATCTGCTTGCAAGGACTCTCGGGTCCATGTACTGCCTTCCACTAACATGATCAATACTTGGGGCCAGACCATATCAATTATCATCCCATGGTGATGCCTTTTCTCACTCTCCTCGAACCGATCCACTAACACATACAGAGTCTTCAGCATGGCTGGACTGCCTTACCAGGCATTCAATATATCTAGACCACTCTCGGAACCTTCAACATGTCTGGACCGCCCTCCTGGGTGAACCGTTCCCCGAGCCTTCGGCCTGAGTGGTACGCCCACAGGCCTTGAGTCTGTCCGGACCGCTCAAAATTGTCTTACATCACCCTGAACCATTCCTTCCGGAAATCTCTCCCGTACATACTGTTTTAGCCCACTTGGGGTTCCGAACTCTAACTCCATTCCTTATATTCGAATCCCGGCCTATCCCTAGGCCCAACCTTGGTCTGTATCCCGCCCCACTTGTCTGCCACTTACTCATACAAGCCCACACTCTTGGCTGACTGAAACACTGCTGAATCCCAAACAACTAATCAACCTCAAATACTTGTCAATCCTCCGGAGAATTTTCCAATTCTCCCCACTTAGAGCACTGACTACCAACCACCGGCGACCCAACCGGCATCACTTAAACATTCTTACTCAAAAAATTCTATTATACTTGAACTGATTCTAAACGAGCAACCTCCACAAAACCACGTTCCGGCATCGCACATCTCGAACTCTAAGGGAGTTCGACTCCCCGCTGAACACTTCTCAAAACACAATTGCTATACCCGACAACAATCCCATACAACCAAATTCTGACCATCAATTCCTTGGATGCTAACTGTTTTCAATCCCCTAACTACCGACCCCTCAATAATACCATAACCCGAAAGATCGAACGAATACAATACAATGAATTATGCGAACGAGAGTAGCAGATATAATACTCCATAACAACCATAAGATAATAAGATATCGAGAAGGAAACATACCCGCAGCTTTATCCGAATCTGCCCTGACCTCCTCTCCTATAAGCTGAAAAGCACGCCCCTGAGCCCTCGGGGGCTCTGCTCCACCCTGACCTCCACCCGTAATCCTCAAAGTGGCCGGTGCTGAAGCCTGCACGAGTCCTGCAGCAAGCTGTGGACAGTTGGCCCTCATGTGACCAACCTGATGACACTGGTAACAAATCCTTATATCCTGAACCGGGGCTGACTGGCAGCAATCCCTAACATAATGCCCCTCTCTTCCGCACTTGCGACATGCACCACCGGATCTACAAACTCCGGTGTGACCTTTCCTTCACTTCCCACAAGTGCGGCTGCTCTGATCTCCCAACCTAGAATCAACGGTTTTGGACCGTTTCGGTGCTGGCTGCGACTGCGCCGGGCCTGCCTTTGCTCTCTCAACTGTAACTCAATCTCCAACTCACGCCTCCGAGCAGCCTCCAGCAACTCCAACAAGGTCTCGCACCTCTGCGTAGACACAAACTGCCTGATGTCCCTCTTGAGCATACTCAAGTATCGGGACATCTGAGCCTGCTCCGAAGCAAACTTAGGGCAAAACATCTCCCTCTCAGTGAACATCCTGGTGATCTCCGTCACCGACTCTGAATCCTGCTTCAGCTCCAAGAACTCCTGAGCCAACCTCTCTCTCTCAACCCGTGGAACATAACGAGTGCTGAACATCTCCCGAAACTGATCTCAAGAAACCGCAGCCCGTTGCGCATCCAAATATGACCCCATAGTCAACCTCCACCAATCCTTCGCCCCGAGCCTCTATAGGTTCAGAGCACACCTCACCCTCTGATCAGCAGGGCATGAATATGTGAAGAAACATCCCTCCACATCTGACAACCATCGCATAGCAACAATCGGATCCTGAACTCTATCAAAAGTAGGGGGCTTCGTATTATCGAAATCCCGATACTAAAAACCTCTACTGGCTCCTCCCCCTACCGCTGCTACAGCCACTGTAGCTGCCGTAGCCTTCTCTGTAAGAGCTGCATAGCGCTCATCAAAATACTCGACCATGATGGTCTTGATCGACCCAAACAGTTCCGGCAACTCGGCTCGGAACATAGTAGCAACCTCATCATGCAGGATCTCACGAATCCTAGCATCCAACTTATCTATGCTCATCTGACTGATAACCTCGGGTGGTGCTGATCCACCCTGACCGCCCCTTCCCACTCCCGATCCTGACCCGAATCTGCTCCCAGCATGCCTCGTAACCACCATACTGAAATTACTGCAAAACATCAGATGCTTCTCACTAACCTGGGAACCAACTCCCAACCCAGCCCTAGGGGTTGTGACTTCCTTGATACGCATATGGGTCTTGTGCTTGCAGTAGTACGGGCCCATACTACCTTCCACATTTACCCATATTTATATAAAGTATCACTACAACACCCTAGTGATGAACATGCGTAACAAGCACTCAACCCTCACTCCTAGAGGAACACTGGATATCTCATACAGAAAGAAACCTTAGGCTATCAGGCATCATAAATCAGGCAACTCTATCATGCAATTCCTGAAGATCTCTAGCCTAGTACTAGCATGCTGTTCTAACATATCACATAATCAAATAACTTGTATGGTATTTTGGGGTTACTTACTGGCTCCGACTGATCGTACCTCCGCGTCCTCCTTTAATCATTTTTGAAAACCATTTTAAATTCTCTTTTGAAAACTCTCCTTGATTTAAGACTGGATTCACACGAATGTTCCTCCAATTCACTCAACCCAAGGCTCTGATACCAACTTGTAACGCTGTGAAAATTTCAACCAATTTAAACTTTTCAAAAACAACCCAATTTCATTAATTCATAGCGAAAAGGTTTTCAATACATTTATTATCAGAGTATTCCCAGAACCATATCATAAAACATAAACATGAGGGGCGGTATGATCACGCCTTTGCCTTGCCACGGTCTCCTGAAGTACCTGAAACATTAAACCACAACTGTAAGCGCGAAAGCTTAGTGATATACCCCCAAAATACCAACCACTTATACCATACAACCAACATATCATGTCATAAACAAAATAACCATGCACTTCGGGTCTACTGTGTGACTGGTCCGCCGCACCGGGCCTTCAGTCCACCTAGTCCACCCTCTGAGTCTAACCATATACATCAAGTCTACAATGTGATTGGTCCGCCCACATCGGGCCTTCAATCCACCTGGTCTACTCTCTGAGTCTACAGTATGATTGGTCCGCCCGCATCGGGCCTTCAGTCGGCCTGATCCACTCTCCGAGCCTCGACATGTCTGGTCCGCCCTGTTGGGGCCTACAGTCTATCCGGACCGCTCGCTGGGCCTTCGGGATAACCGGTCCGCCCTTGGTATGTTGGCCTATAGCACAAAGCAGGACCTGCCTCAACCCAACCCCAGTCCAACAAACATGTGCACATAAACATATAATCATATATCAATTCACAACTAATCACACCGATCTTAGCAGATCACATACATACCACATCCCTACCAGAATTCCGACCTAACTGGTCACTATCATAGCATCATCCTATAAACCAGGATACCGAACCTAACCAGGTCTCTAACATATACCATCATAACTAACAGGATGCAAACATAACAAAGCAATAACATAACAAACAACTACCCATATTTCCATCCGATAAAGGGCCGGCCTTGGTGCCTTAGACCATGTTGATATAGTGAGGATAACTCACCTCGCAACTGCTGACTGAAAAGATAAGATCACACTGCTCCAACCTCCAACACGAACTCCACCACTGATCAATACCAAAAGACTGAACTCAATAAATACCAATAATTACCAAAATACCTCTGGAAGTCACATGGTCAACTCTTGGTCAAATTCAAAGTCCTCGGTCAAAGTCAACCCTCCTGACTAACTCTACACCCCGAGTCAACCCGCTGACTCGTCGAGTCCCTATACTCAGAAACTCCCAATCCACGACTCAACTCGCCGAGTCACCCCAAGACTCGCCGAGTCCAACAAACTTTGAGTCACTTCCTGTTCAACTCACCGAGTCGTCCCTCGACTCACCGATTCACAACTCAACCAAAAAGGTTAGGACTTCACGACCAGACTCGCCGAGTCCAAGAACATACTGATGGGTTTTGAGCATTCTAACACTTCCTAAGTGTACATGCAACCCTAATAACCTTGGATCTATGTTTGTCTAATTATCATGCAAAGTTGAATTCCAAGGTTATATTCCTATCTAGCATACATGGGGAACAATTTTAACTTGAATCATAGATAGAATAGCTTACCTTGTTGTTGCTTGTGTTCCTTGAAACCTTGTGAGCCTAGCACCCCAAGTGTGATGCCTCAAATGCTTCACACAACACCAAATGCTCTTGGAAAGACTCTTGAGATAACACACACTTCTCAAAATCGGCCAAGCCCTCTAGTTTCTTTTTCCTAGCCAATTTTGGTGGAGAATGGGATCCTTATATAGTGTTGGCACATCTAGGGTTACACCATGTAAACCCTAATGTGTCATGACTCTTCATTTCCATGACCCATGGGTTTGTAACTCCCATGGAGCATCCATGGAGCATCCTATGGGTGGAACCCAACTTGATAATCCATGGAGCCTTTTAGCCCACTATACAAGATATGGATGATTTACATAACCAACCCATATATTTAATTAGTTATCCTTTGATCACTTAATTAATTCCAAATTAATTCTTTGATCAACTAATTAAATAATATTATTAATATATTAGAACTTATAATATATTAATAATCTCCAAGTGTTATTTCTCTCATTTAGTCTATCCAATTGCATGGTGCCATGCAACCCAAATGGACCATGCTGGGTCGGGTCAAGTACAAGCCCGAAATAGTTATGGACTTAGACACCTTATCCAACAGTCTCCCACTTGGATAAGTCTAATAACTATATCTCTAGTACTTCAGGAACCGACCGGCAATTGTAGCTCTTTCAAGGTCTCTCGGAACTGAGAAGATGATGATACGCCATTTAAGATAAGTGATCATATAATCCTCTGTTCTAGATATCAGCCGGACAAATACATGGAACACGTCTTGCTTATTGTCCAGCATTTGTTTCCCGATTTCCGATTTGTTTGACATAGAACTTAATTGAACACATCAACTTAGTTCTGACCGGGCCCGGTACATGGGTCAAAACAAAATCATCAAGGGGCCCAGATATCAGCTTCTAATCCAAGAAGGAACTGATAAACTTCGACTCATATGTTTGTTCTACCACTCATTGAATTACACACAAAAGTACGTTTTATAACATCGAGTTACCAATGCGGTTTCGTACAGTCAATGCATAACCAACTTGTAAGTAACAAATCATATCTCTAGGTTTGAAGACTTATATGATATTACCGTCTTACGATCACTCGAGATAAAATTCCATGAAGTGATTCCAGTGAGCGTGGGTTGAATCCAATGCTCAGAACTTATGAGCACTCATGATTGTTGTAGCCTTATCCAAGACCTCTACAATCAAACATGACAGTCTTGATTCATATCTACTTCCAACATATGACCGACTGTGGAGGTTTGAATAATATGTTATACCGAACAAAATTATTCTGGAAGTCAAAACATGCAAAAAGAAATATAGTAAACGATTGACAAGAGATAGCAACACTTTACTCATAAATAAAACATGTTTTATTCATCATCTAATGTCAATTACACTTTACAAATTTCGAGATTATCTAACTACTAAATCTAATATCATCCTTCAGCCCTATGCTCCGAGCATGCTGAAGATGCTTAACCCGAGTCAATCCCTTTGTGAGGGGATCTGCCGGATTCTCATCTGATGATATCCTCTTTGCCACGAGGTGCCCTTCTTCGATCCGATGTCTTATGAAATGGTATTTTCTGTCGATGTGTCTGGATCTCCCATGATCCCTTGGTTCCTTGGCTAAGGCAACAGCACTTTCACTATCACAGAAAATCTCCATTGGCTCTTTAATAGTTGGTACAACTCCAAGGTCTCCAATGAAGTTCTTCAGCCATATCGCCTCCTTTGCTGCTTCACTAGCTGCAATATACTCTGATTCACAAGTAGAATCTGCCACTGTCTCTTGCTTGGAACTCTTCCAAGAAATTGCTCCTCCGTTTAGGGTAAAGACCCAGCCCGACTGAGAGCGGAAATTATACCTATCAGTCTGGAAGCTAGCATCACTATACCCTACAACTCTCAAGTCACCACTCCCACCGAGGGTAAGAACCCAGTCCTTAGTCCTCCGCAGGTACTTGAGGATATTCTTTACCGCAGTCCAGTGTGCCTTGCCAGGGTTCGCCTGATATCTGCTAACCATGCTCAAGGCAAAAGCTACATCGGGTCGAGTACACGTCATAGCATACATGATCGATCCTACAGCCGAAGCATAAGGTATTCGACTCATTTCTGCTATCTCAGCCTCAGTGCTAGGGCTTTGTGTCTTACTCAATCTGGTGTTACTCTGGATGGGTAACTCTCCTTTCTTGGAGTCCTGCATGCTGATCTCTTCAGCACCTTATCCAAGTAGGTACTCTGACTAAGTCCAATTAGTCTTTTACTCTGATCTCTCAAGATTCTTATCCCTAGAATATAGGCAGCTTCACCAAGGTCCTTCATAGCGAAACACTTCCCAAGCCAGGACTTTACTTCCTGCAGGGTTGGAATGTCGTTTCCTATGAGTAGTATGTAATCCACATACAATACCAAAAAGCTAACTATACTCCCACTAGCCTTGACATACACACAAGATTCATCTTCACTCCTAGAAAAGCCAAATTCCTTGACCTTTTCATCAAAGCAAAGATTCCATCTGCGAGATGCTTGCTTCAATCCATAAATGGATTTCTCAAGCTTACACACTCTATTAGGGTACTCGTTGCTGACAAAACCCTCTGGCTGACTCATGTAAACATCTTCAGCCAACTTTCCATTAAGGAAAGCGGTTTTGACATCCATCTGCCATATTTCATAGTCATGAAATGCAGTTATGGCTAACAGAACCCGAATAGACTTAATCTTGGCTACCGGAGAAAAGGTCTCATCATAATCCACTCCAGGAATTTGAGAGAAGCCCTTTGCAACCAGTCTAGCCTTATAAGTGTGTACTTTACCATCCATGTCGGTCTTCTTCTTGAAGACCCATTTGCACCCTACTGTCTTACGACCTGGTACATTTTCAACCAAGTTCGAAACTTGATTGTCATACATGGATTGTATCTCGCTATCCATAGCCTCTTTCCATTTAGCAGACTCGGGGCCTGCCATGGCTTCCTCGTAGCTGTTAGGGTCATCTTGACTTACTAGTCTCTCATCACTAATAAGTGTCTCACCTTCTGCAGTAATATGGAATCCATAGTAATGCTCAGGTGCACTCCTAACTCTCGTGGAACGTCTCAGAGGTACAGATTTGTCAATTGGCTCAACAGGAGTTTCCTCCTCAGGTTGAGGGCTAGAGTTTGAAGTTCCTTCACCGCTTGATTCTCGAATTTCTTCAAGATCAATTTGTCTCCCACTGTCTCCTTGGCTTATAAATTCTCTCTCTCGAAAGACTCCTCTTCTTGCTACAAAGACCACATTGTCACTAGGTCTGTAGAAGAGGTAACCAAAGGATCGCTGTGGGTAACCGATGAAAATACACCTCTCGCTTCGAGGTTCGAGCTTATCATGAGTCTCGCGTCTCACGAAAGCCTCGCAACCCCAAATCTTGATGTGGTCTAGTTTAGGTACTTTACCAGTCCACATCTCGTGAGGAGTTTTGGCAACTTTCTTTGTAGGGACTAGATTAAGAATATGGGCGGCAGTCTCTAAGGCATACCCCCAAAACGAGATTGGTAGCGTAGCTCGACTCATCATGGAACGAACCATATCTAACAAGGTTCGATTACGCCTCTCAGCCACACCATTCAACTGTGGTGTCCTGGGAGGTGTCAATTGTGAGACTATCCCACATTCCCTTAGATAGTCGAGGAACTCTGAACTAAGATACTCACCACCACGATCGGATCGAAGCATCTTAATCTTCCTGCCCAATTGATTCTCGACTTCCTGTTTAAATTCCTTAAACCTCTCGAAAGTCTCTGACTTATGCTTGATCAAGTAGACATATCCATATCTACTATAATCATCAGTAAAAGTCAAATAATAACGATTAGCATCCCTTGTGGCATGTTTGAATGGTCCACACACATCCGTGTGTATAAGGTCCAACAAACCTTCACCCCTCTCACACGAACCTGTGAAGGGTGACTTTGTCATTTTTCCAAGTAAGCATGATTCGCAACTATCATCTGAGTTTAGGTCAAACGACTCCAAGACTCCATCCTTTTGGAGTTGGCCTATGCGTTTCTTGCTTATATGTCCAAGACGACAATGCCATAAGGATGCTTTATCCAAGTTATTATTAGTAGAATCAATACACAAAACATTATTTCCTAAGTTATCAACAACAGATACAGCTTCATACACACCATCACAAGGTAATGCTTTAAAATAAAGAATATTATTAAAGAAAGCATCAATAGAACCAACTTCATTATTAAATGAAAAGGTAAACCCTTGTTTGTACAAAGCATGAAAGGAAATAATATTTCTTGCCATTCCTGGCGAATAACAACAGTTGTTCAAATCTAAACTAAACCCACTACTTAGCGATAAAGTATAAACTCCAATCTTGGTAACAGGTATAGCTTTCCTATTCCCCATGATTAAGTTTATCCTTCCTTGCTCCACATCCTCACTTCTTCTTAGTCCCTGCAAGTCACAACAAATATGAATACCACAACCGGTATCAAGGACCCAAGAATTAGAATGGGGTGAGTTATTAGAAATTATAGTGTAAATACCTGCATGGTTGGGTTTAACTTTCCCATCCTTCACATCTTGCTGGTATTTTGGGCAGTTCCGCTTCCAATGAGCTTTTTCATGGCAATAGAAGCATTCAGCCTCTTTTGGGTCAGAAGAAGGAGTAATGAAACCTTTCTTGGTTCCACTTGAAGAAGAGCCATCAAGGGTCCGAGCCTTGGTACCCTTAGAAGAGCTCTTTCTCTTCCTCCCTCGACTTTTCCCGATTGCCAAAACCGGAGTAGAGTTTTGAGTAGGAGTGATAGCAACCGACTTCCCCTTAAGACCTGATTCTGCGGTCTTGAGAAGTCCCTGAAGTTTGCTGAGGGTGACTTCTTCCTTGTTCATGTGATATGTCATGCGGAATTGATCATAGCACGATGGTAAGGAATGCAAAATAATATCTATTGCAAGATCCTCCGGGAAGTTCACATTAAGCTTCAGCAAACGATCCACATACCTTTGCATTTTCTGCATGTGGCTCGTGACGGATTCCCCGTCCTTCATCATGGTTGTTATCATGGAGCAGATGATTTCATACCTCTCTTGTCTTGCACTTTGATGGTATCTTTCCATCAAATCTTGGTGCATGTCATAAGGGTAGAAATCCTCATAAGACTTTTGGAGTTCTGCTGTCATCGTGGCCATCATGATGCAAGCTACTTTCGTAGCATCCCTTTCATGTGCCCGAAATTCAGCGATCTCCTGAGGAGTTGCAGTGGACTCATCAATCTCCTTAAGCTCCTTGTCAAGGACATATTCTTTGTCCTCGTAGCGGGTAATCATCCTGATGTTTCTGATCCACTCATTGAAGTTGGATCCATCAAAGGTGACTTTCCCACACAAGTTCATAAGGGTAAAGGAGCCATTAGGATTAGAGCCAGAAGCATTGTTGAAAGACATCTGAAGGAAAGAGGACAAGATTAGTTTAGATATAAGAGAGTCCTTAATAAAACACCCAAATGTAGTATTAAGGCTAGGATCCAATCACAATATAATATAACTTAGAAGAGGTATGCCGTAATCTAAGCTATATCATATTTGAAAGGTAGGTGAATGACGATTCACCAATTTCCACCACGAAAACCGCAATATTTTAGTATTAGGTTTTTGAATGGTTCTTAGAAATTCCTAGATTCTTTGAGATTCAATGAACTTTTCAAAGGCATGTTTCAATCTCGAGTGTGCCCTCCAAGTTTTGTGACTGGGATACCGAGGATCACAAAACGAGGTGTGAAGTAACCATGCAAATCACTTGGTACCCTTAAAGTTTATCACTCAATCGATGTGCCGGTTAACCACACACGCTCCATCGATACTATAATAAACCCTAAGTCACCCTTTACCTACCTTGTTAAGTCCAAGTTAGTGTGCCGGTTAACCACACATGCTCCACCAACGACTTAATCAAAGTGTAAAGTGTAATTTCATGGAATAGCACCTTATTCACATTTTCCTAAAGTAACTAAGATTGGGAATTTAATAAAACATTTAGTTACTTTATAATATTCATCATACTTTGAATGAGAATTAATAAGTCCTTGTCTTACCCGTTCGGCTAACGACCCTCCACCGATAAAGCAAGCGGTGGGTGAGAGTGGACACCCATTAAGTCACCATTTTATAGGCAACAACCTTATACCCACCTTATAGACCGGCTTCGTGAATGAGGCGTACTAGCGGTAAGACGACTTTGTTCTTATACATATATATATAATTATTAAATCATAATAATATAAGTATAAGGGTTGAATTTTAACTTTTAAAATTCTAGGGGTTGGAACTAAAGTTTTAACTTAACTTTACTTGTTCCAAAACTTGAGGGCAAGTTTTGTAAACTTTCAAAACTTTTCATTTCTTGTAACTTATGAGTTTATTAGAGTAATAAAATGAGGACTTTTCATTTTTCCTAACTCTTGTGTTCTTTTAATGGTTTTTAACCCAAGAGACTTTTGGTTTTCCATAACTTGAGGACAAGTTATGGACTCCATTAAAACACATTATGATCATGAATTAATCTACCACATAGGTTCCAAATAATTCCTATGATCATCTAAACATCATAAGAACAAGAATATGAATATGAACACTTTCAGGAATCAAAATCACATTTAATCTTTGTAATTTTGATAACTTGTTGTTGTAAATGAGTTAGAAAAGACATTACACCTTCTAAAATAAGTTTTCAAGTACCAAAAAATTTTAGGGTAATGATTCTAATCCATTTCCAGCAACTCAAGTCGAAATTCTGCACTCTGTCGACCCTACTCGCCGAGTGCATAAACCTACTCGCCGAGTAGGTTGAAGATACACATGAACTCGACGAGTCCTCCCCATGGACTCGCCGAGTCCATCAGTCAGACAGCAGAAATTTCGATTTTCTTCAACTTTTAAGCACAAATAACAAACAAACAAGCCTAGGCTCTGATACCACTGATGGGTTTTGAGCATTCTAACACTTCCTAAGTGTACATGCAACCCTAATAACCTTGGATCTATGTTTGTCTAATTATCATGCAAAGTTGAATTCCAAGGTTATATTCCTATCTAGCATACATGGGGAACAATTTTAACTTGAATCATAGATAGAATAGCTTACCTTGTTGTTGCTTGTGTTCCTTGAAACCTTGTGAGCCTAGCACCCCAAGTGTGATGCCTCAAATGCTTCACACAACACCAAATGCTCTTGGAAAGACTCTTGAGATAACACACACTTCTCAAAATCGGCCAAGCCCTCTAGTTTCTTTTTCCTAGCCAATTTTGGTGGAGAATGGGATCCTTATATAGTGTTGGCACATCTAGGGTTACACCATGTAAACCCTAATGTGTCATGACTCTTCATTTCCATGACCCATGGGTTTGTAACTTCCATGGAGCATCCATGGAGCATCCTATGGGTGGAACCCAACTTGATAATCCATGGAGCCTTTTAGCCCACTATACAAGATATGGATGATTTACATAACCAACCCATATATTTAATTAGTTATCCTTTGATCACTTAATTAATTCCAAATTAATTCTTTGATCAACTAATTAAATAATATTATTAATATATTAGAACTTATAATATATTAATAATCTCCAAGTGTTATTTCTCTCATTTAGTCTATCCAATTGCATGGTGCCATGCAACCCAAATGGACCATGCCGGGTCGGGTCAAGTACAAGCCCGAAATAGTTATGGACTTAGACACCTTATCCAACACATACTCGCCGTGTCCAAGGCAATCTTTAACAGACTCGCCGAGTTGTTCTTCCAACTCGCGGAGTCCATGCACATATTCATACAACTCGTCGAGTGCACCCATGTGACTCGTCGAGTCCACACGTGACATCTTCATCCAGACGATTTCAGGTCATTCCAATGCTTCCTATACATAGATCTGGACTCCTAGGGCCAAATTCACACATAAACTTTCCAACATTACATGCATGAAAGGCTCAACAAGATCCAACAAGCTAAAAATGAAGATTTAAGGCAAGGACACTCTCAATCACACCCCAAGGCTATCACTTTCTGATCACATGGCTCCAAACCAACCTAGATCTGAAGTTGCAACCTCAGATCTAGTCTTTATACCCGAAAAAGATCCCATCCATGCTAAAGAACCCCAAATCACACACCATGGATGAAATAACAAGGAAATAGCTTAAGGTAAGGTCCTCTTACCTTAGAGATGAGTCTAAACGGATGTAGACTTCAGATCCACAAGCTCTCTTGATGCTATCCTCAACTTCCTCCAACTTTCTCTTCACCAATTCCTTCTTCAAAGCTTCAATCTTCTCAACAATGGAGTCACACATGAGATAAGGGTTTTTTGGATCTCAAATGGGTAGCAAAGAGGCTAAGGGTGGCTATAATGTGCTTTATATAGGGCACAATCCCCATATTAGGTTTTTTCCTTTCAGCACCAACTCGTCGAGTCCAGCCGCCGACTCGCCGACTTGGTCACTTAACACCTTGACCAGAACCGCGACTCGACTCGCCGAGTCTATCCATCGACTCACCGAGTCGACCTTCATTATTTACACTAAGAACCCTGAACTTGCACCTCTAAACTCGGGGTGTTACACCTATGGTTGATTTTATGGCAAGTGCAATGGATTAATTGTTATTGGCTACCGACTAATGTGATTTGGTTCACGTTCGCTATTACTAATCCTTAGGAAATAAATCAATTCAAGCAGTGATCAAGTGATTAAACTAACAATTTTTCTAGTTTATTGATTTGGGTTAAGTAAGACTTGTAATTAGCTAATCAAATTACTAATTCAATTAACCTCTTGTTGATGGTTCGTCACACAAGCTCCCACATTAACTTACCTATTTTCTAGTTAACCCTAGTTTCACGTTCGTTATTCCTAGGTACATACCAATGTTTTCAAATAAATCATATGGGATAAACAATTAAGAGATGTTCATGCAACTTAATATACTTGTTAATTAACAGAAAATAGTTGTTGTTAACACCTAAGGGTCTCTAACAAGCTTAAGAAAACAAAACTTTCCAATTTCAATTAATCCAACCACAAAAATCAACACATAGTCATAAATTCATCTACCGTAAATAGAAGATATGAGTTTTAGCTCATAATTATAGCAGAAAGTAGCTAAAAAACGAAATCTAGTAGTTTACACATAGTTCAAATAAAAGATTAAGTAAATAGTAAACTTATATTGCTTTTGATCTTCTCAAAATTGAAGGTTAGGGTTGTTCCACGAATTCCAGAGTTTCCAGCTGAACCTCCAGTCGCAATCTAATCCCCAAGGGTTCTAGAGAAGGGTTTGGTTTCAAGCAATTGACTCCTATTTATAGATTTCTGAAAACAGAGTCTACTCGCCGAGTCCAGTAACCGGCTCGCCGAGTTCCCTTATTAAAAACCCGTGTACGACAAGAACTTCTATTTGCTTTGCAAATGTTCGTGTGGACTCGTCGAGTAGGCATCCAACTCGTCGAGTTCTTCAAGGTTTTGACACTTTTTCTTCCTTCATCAATCCCCGTGCTCCCGATTGCATTTCCCGCTTCCTTTTGCTTCCGAGCACATCTTTTAGGCTAAATATACAATTTAAACATAATTAAGTACCTTTTGTCCATCAATTGCAATAAATTAGCCAAAAAGTAATAAAAGTCTATACGAAATATATAGCTAAATATGCACATATCATGTATATATGTATGAAGGAAATTTAAAAATAAATAAAAATTTTGGAATCGGTTGAACCAGTTAAACCAGGAATCGATCACCCAACCGCTTCAACTAAAAATTGGTTTAGAAAAGATGATCATCCATTGCTTCTTTACATCCCGTTTGATTTGAATATAAGTTATATTAGAAGTTCCTAACATGTTTTGTATTTATATTTCTTAACATGAAGTTTGAATATATATATATATATATATATATATATGTATATATATATATATATATATATATATATATATATATATATATATATAAGTTTTATCAAAAGAGTTTTCAACTAAGGCTTTGACATTTTATGATATGGTATGAGTTTAATATTTTCTCTTTTTAAACATATAAGAAGAAAATTAATGGGTAAAAAAAATTCATTTTACATCAGTAAATAATCAATCACACAATAAACTTAAACAACATAGACAAATGTGTAAAATCTTTGATAGTTGTTTTCAACCGGCTAGTTTTGGGAAATCATATAGACCAATCAAATAATTTTGTGTTTATTATACGATATCTATCCT
Source organism: Lactuca serriola (assembly GCF_051521515.1). Taxonomy (NCBI): domain Eukaryota; kingdom Viridiplantae; phylum Streptophyta; class Magnoliopsida; order Asterales; family Asteraceae; genus Lactuca; species Lactuca serriola. Next base: position 68,636,810 of record NC_136409.1, on the reverse strand, counting down.
ATAAATCAAAATAATTTTTGCCGCTTGTCACTTCTTCAAAACTTTTGCCACATGTAGTTTTATTGGATTTTTGAATTTCTTAAATTCCACATGTCATTATTGTTGGATTATGTGTCTAAGCCCATAATTATAATTGGTATGTACTTGACCTGAGAGTAGCATGTTCCATTTGGGTTGCCTTCACCAGAACAATTGTTCTGATAGGATGGATATTTGAGAAAGAGGTTATTTATGATGTATTAATATATTATAAGTTCTAATATATTAATTTGAAATCATATTATTTAATTAGTATTGGTCAAAAATTAATTTGGAATTAATTTAATGATCAAAAGAGACTAATTAAATTAACGGGGACTGATTATGTAAATCAGTAATATATATATATATATATATATATATATATATATATATATATATATATATATATATATATATATATATATATATATGGTTGGGTAATTGATCCATAATGGGCTAAGTTTATGTAACAACCCATAAAGTGTTAGCCTACATGAGTTATGGATCGTAACCTAAGTGTATGGATTAGTGTTTACACATGACCCTTGGATTCCTACACTATATATATGTCAGCCCTATAGCCTAAAATCGTACACACTAGTGTTCTTTGAGTTCATATAGCCGATTTTAGTGACTAGAACCTCTCGCTCAAGTCTTCCAATCGTTCATGGTGTTTGTGACTTGTTTGAGGCATCACACTTAAGGTGCTAAGTTCTTAAAGGACAAATACAAGAAGCTACAACAAGTTCTACAAGCTACATAAATAGTTAATCATCTAACTAGTATTTTATAATTCAAATATTAAATTGCATGCTAGTTTTAGGATTCATGCTTTGGATAATTTTTTTTGCATGTATAACTAGAGAAAACTTAGATCCAAAGCATTTAGGGTTGTATGTGCACCATAGGAATGTTCTACTACATAAAACCCAACAATGGTATTAGAGCCATTGGTAGTTTTCTGTTATATTGATGCTTGGTTAATTGTTCAAAGATGGTAAAACTGAAAAATTGTTGTCTGAAAGGGGGGACTCAACAAGTCCATACATGAACTTGTCGAGTCCATATGCTGACTCGACGAGTTCAGCAGCATGTTTGGAGTTTTTTGGGTTTTTTTGGCCGGAATTAGATTAGGATCATTACCATGAAATTTTTTATGGTATAAAATCTGATTTTTCTGATATGGTAGTGTCTATCCCCATCCAATTAAAGATAAATTGTCAAATCTTGAAATTATTACTAGTTTATGTGATAAGCTAATTGTTTGTAATATTTTGATTTGAAGTTATCTTGCTATAAGAGTTGCATTATGTCGAATTTGTAAAAGATAAAATTATGATTATTTTATTGGTTTAAAAATTTGATCTAAATGTTTTTAGGAGTTACAAAACTTGCCATCAAGTTTTGGAACTCAATAGTTTTTTAAGGAGTTACAAGATTAAATCCATAAGTTATGGAAACCAAAAGTTTTCAAGAGCTACAAAACTTGCCCTCAAGTTTTGGTACTTGAAAAGTCTCAAATTAAAACACATTGACTTATTTAAACTCTTATAATTAACAGATGTAACTCTTAGGTTCAAAACTTAAAAATTAATTAAATAGTTTTTAATTTTGAATTTTATGGAAACTTGTTGTTTTTGAATAGTTCAAATTACTTCTGATGGATGTTATTAAATTAATTAAAGTGTTTAATTAAAAGAGAAGATTAATAAATCCATAATAACATGGTTTAAGTTTAATTAAATTAAGTTTATAAATTAGTTAGTTAAACCATCAAGTATTTTAAAAGTTTAAAATACACCCTTATACTATATAAAATTTAAAAGTTTAATATGTTATATATGTATAAGTAAAAAAAGCCAGTCTTACTGTTAGTAGGCCTCATTCACGAAGCTAGTATATAAGGGATGTTTAAGGAAATTGTTTATAAAATGGCGGTTGAATGGGTATTCACTCTTACCCACCGCACTCTTGACTAGTGGAGGGTCGTTAGCCGAACGGGTAGGATAAGACACAAACTCTCATTAAAAGTATAATGAAAATACCAAGTAACAAAATGTTTTATAAATTCCCAATCTTAGTTAGGAAAAATGTGAATTTGACGCTAATCCATGAAATGACACTTTGCACCTTGCCAAGTCGTTAATGAAGCATGTGTGGTTAACCGACACACTAACATTGGACTAGTAAGGGTGGCAAAAGGTAGGTTGATGTTTATCATAGATCAATGGAGCGGGTGTGGTTAACCAACACATTGATTAGGTGATATATGACATCGATAGTACCAAGCTAATTTACATGGTTATTCACACATTGTTTGTGATCCTCGGTATCCAGTCACAAACTTGAAGGGCATATTCAAGATTAAACATGCCATTGAAAAATTCAATGAATCTCAAAAGATCTAGGAGTTCCATTTAAAACTTAATTCATTTAAATAATAATTTCTTTTTCGTGGTGGAATTGGTAAATCGTCATTTACCTACAAACAAATAGTTTTCAATTAGATTACGGCATCCCTCTTCCAAGTTGTAAATTATTGTGTTAAATCCTAGCCATAATATTTCATTTTGGGTGTTATATTAAGGACTTAAGTGAACTAAACTTGAATTTCTCCCTTGTAGATGTCTAGTTCTGACAACTATGGTCTTCCTGAATCTTTTGGCAAAAGCTTTCCTCATGATGATGATATCCTGCGATTGGATCGTGGAGATGGAAATCATGCTTCACTTCCTCCACCTCCTCCAATAATTCTCCCTGATCCACATGTTCTTCGACTTGAAAAGTTCAAGGTCCCTCAAACCCTATTGGCAAGCAAACACCATGATGGAAGGTCGGTGTGCACATGTCTTGGAGATGAAGTCACACATTGACAGGTTGGGAATGTTGGGTGTCATTGTGTTGAGGAAGTTGGCTGTTGACTTGGTTCTTCAATCACTTCCTGAGTCATATAGTGAGTTCATTAAAGTTTACTATATGACAGATCGCGACGTGACCCTTATTGATCTTGCATATTTGCTAGTTGCTACTGAATCAGAAATGATTTAGCACACTGGTAAAGAAAATTTGATTGGAAGATCTATTTCCCAAACTTCTGTGGACATTGACAATGGAAACATTGGAAGTCCAGATAAGTCTTCTCTTCCCAATGGAAAGGGATCGACCATAGTTTACCCGGTTAACCAAATGGTAAAGAGAAAGGCTAAATCTGAGATTGTCTTGTGTTCCATTCCGAAAAATTTTGTTTGCTTCTATTGTCAAGAGAAGGGGCATTCGTTGCGAAGCTGCTGTATCTACCTGAAGGACCACAAGGATGGTAAAGTCAAAAAGTTTGACTCTACTTCAGGTAAGTCCATTGTCTAACTCTATTAAGTTCCTATTTTCGGATTAATGTACAAGTCCATAACTATAATTGGTAAGACTTGACCCGACCCGACATGGTCCATTTGGGTTGCATGGCATCGGGACAATTGGATAGACAAGATGGGGAAAAAGGATACTAACGATTTATATTAATATATTATAAGTTCTAATATATTAATATATAATCATATTATTTAATTAGTATTGATCAAGAACTAATTTGTAATGAAGTGATCAAAAAGGAACTAATTAAATATGGACTCTTAGATATATATGTGTGATGGGCCAAGTTCATTTAGGTTGGGCTAAGCTTTCATGGATAGTCCATGGAGTTTTTAACCCATGGATCATATGAAATGAAAGGTCATGGGTATTAGGGTTTAACCCTGTGACAACCCGATATTTCGAGGCAATGTAATGTAAAACCAATCAAATCTAGGTCAAAATATAACTTTCCTAAAATCTTATTTGGGTTAATTAAAGTAGTGGGAATCGTATCAAGGTTTTCGTGCATATAAAGAACCCTAAAATCTGACTTCGGATGAGGAAGTTATGAATTTTTGAAGAAATTCTTTAAACACGTCATTTTAATAAATAAGTAATATAAATAATTTCGGAATTTGCCAACGGAATCTAAACGAAAGTTGTAGATCTTGGTCTCACCTTCGCGTGGATATAAAGAACGTCAAAAACGGAGTTCGTATGAAGGAGATATGAATTTTTGAAGTTTATTTAAAATAAATATAAATTTAATTATAAACTCCCGGTATTATCCGAAGGGGAGTCATCGGATAGGACCGAAGTACGCCCTGCGTACCTTCGTACGCCCCGCGCACTCAGATCAAGGGCCTCGGATCGTCCACGTCGCCCTATGCGAAGCGTCCGACCCGCCCGTCCGACCCGCCGCCCGTCCGACCCGCCGTCCCATCCGAAGTGCGTAAGCGATGACGTCTCGTACGCGCTGCGTACCCTCGTACGCCTAGCGTACCGAGGCGGTTCAGCACCCCAATAAAAGGGATGCGAGGCTTTCCGAAAATTTTTCTCACTTCTCTCTTTTCTCTCACGATCTTGCCTCGATTTCCATGCCCGTTTGAACCCGAAGCTCTGGTCTTTTTGCTCAAGTCCCGAGGGTCGATTTTACTCCCGAGATTCCCGAGAATCCCGAGAAAAATCCGTTTTCCGAGACGAAACTCTGCCCGGTTTTCCATCTCGCTTTCTTCAATCAATCAAGTGAGTTCATATCCCTTAATTTACCTTTTAAATGTTCTATAAATTCTTTTATATGCTTTCAAGGGGGGATACAAGTTAAATACTTATAGTTATTGCTTCAATCACATGTGATTGCATTAATCACATGTGATTAATAACTAGGGAAACCAGTGATTTTATCACTGTTCAAACTGTCTATCAAACTGTTTTACTTTAAAATGTTTTACAAACTCATTTACTTTTCAAATTTATATTACAACCGTGATTTAAACAAATGTTCCTTATACTTAAACTGTTTTAACCAAACCTATGCCTTCAAATTGTTTTATAGATTGACATCAAGTCGATCTTTCTTTAAAAATAATACTTATGTTTCAAATGTCTTATAAAAACTTATTTATGCTTTTATATTATAAATTGCATGCCCATATATGTATAGATGTATAAATAATGTTTAAAGGGCTTAGGAAGGCCATCCACCCTATTTCCTTTTTCTCGATTTGGATGTGGTCTGGTGGGATTTCGGGTGACCATCCGAAGGTCGTTTCAATATTAATTATATATCCAATATACATATATAGACATAAAAGTACTTCCATATTCATACGTACTAGCCACATCATTAGTGAGTTACCATCGGGGTAACACAGGATCATACTATTACATCTGTTAGATCAATGAGTCAGTTCATTCATGAGTCTATACATTACATTACTATGAGAACATATACAACTATACGAGAACGAGGAACATTACCCTCACATTAATACGTTAACAATTGTGATCCACTGTATCGGAGCATGCCTTAAATGTCATGGCCCGAGTTGTAGCCAAAATTCTCTTGGAGGGAGAGCGTTGAGTTTGTGTATAGATCTATACTGGATTGACTATCCTACACCTTGCTGCTAGCTACAGCCGGACCTGCAGGTCTGCGGGTGCCAAACGTCATTCCGTTATTACGACCGTTCTTATTGTCGTTGTTATCAGTCGATAGTATGGTGCAATTATCACATTATACCTTAATATAAATCCGGTTTAAGGAAATTAGTACAGCAGTAGTCACTATAAAACTAAGCTACAGTACTACAATGATTTACCCATTACATATTTTTAGTGATAACCTCACTTGAACGTTAATGTACAAACTATATTTTGTTAAAAGATAGCTGCACTTGGGAAATTACACACTTTTACAACAAGCAAACATACAAAACAGTTAAAGCCTTGGTAGAAGGCTACTTTATTAGGAAATATAGGTTTTTGTGAGAGATTCGGACTTTTACAAACACTTACATACATGAACTTATACTTGAGACATGTTCAAACGTTTTTGATAACAGACACCGACATTAAAATACTTATGAACTCACCAGCTTAATGCTGATAAACTCTTTCAAAATAACTTGTATTCTCAGGTCATCAGTAGACAGGTACCGATGCCAGCTTTTGAGATGATGGAGCGCACTCAAGAGTCATCATATTATTATTTTGATTTACGTTATATTTTTGGTGTCTAAAATTGTACAGATCACGCTTGTATTAAAATTATATATTTAATGCAATGGATGATGTTGTTTGCTTATTTACATTTACTGTGTTGTGATTACTTTACATGACGTCCTCCGCCCCAGAACGTTTCCGCCGTTCTAGGTTTTGGGGTGTGACAGATTGGTATCAGAGCATTGTTTATAGTGAATCGAGTATATCAACCCATAAAAGATATACTAAAGTATAAACCCATTAGGGATTAAACTCTGACCAAGAGTCTATACTTTAAATATTAAAATATTTAATTAAGTATACTAGTCTGCATTCATACTAAAATCAGTGTCACAATGACAAGAACAAAAGTATTACGATTGTTAAATATCACAAGTGAGCTCGGGGATGTATGGTCAGTCCTGGGAATGGCATAGCCTGATCAACTATGCTGGTCCTAGGAGTGATTAGCATATGCCCTAGAATGTTTGTGATAGGTTAACAAGTCTAAAAACTTACCAACAATACCACAAGAAGATCAGTAGAGCTTAAACTAAAAATACTATAGGTGTATTTTGTACTACTAGTTACACGTATACTACATTCTTATACCTCTCTTCTCGCATAGATCTAATGGTAAGAATTCCATCACGGCAACCCGTACTTCCCAAATGAAGGCAATGCCGGGTGGATCAATGAAGAGCCCGAAGTTGAGCATCCAATCCCTTTGGATGATCACCTCGCAGAAGACTTTTCTGATGGATCCGACTCCGAGCCGGAAGTCAACAACCTAGCGCTCGTAGGTCAAACCCCGAACAACAACCCTCGACCAGCTTTTCCAGGTCCTACTCCCTTGTGGGCAAACAACTTGAATCACTGGAGTGATGGACAGGGTCAACCCTTACCATACTTTGGGGACCGAAGCTTTTGCAACGTCAGCAACGGTGGCCCTGCTGACCGAGCTCTGCCTATCATTATCCACAGAATAGCTCGTAAAGTCGAGCAAGGTCGAGCAACCATCGACCGGGTCATAGAGTTTGATGCCAACTCAGGTGTCAACACAGTCCGCATCCGCCGTCTTGAAGAAGACATGGAACGGACCCGGAGAACAAATAAAACCCTGCAGTAGCAGTTGGCTGCCTCACGAGCTGAAATCTTGGAACTTCGAGCTCGTCAGAGGACTCAGGATCGACACCTTCAAGAGGTGTTTCGTCAAGTGACCGACCGCAGTACTCGCCCGGGATTTTCCCATCGCCGTTGGTTGATGTCTAGTACATCTCTGTCTTCTGATTAAAGAATAGCCTTTAACATCTGTGCTCTAAGTAGCACTTGTCTGTAAAATATTTCTAACTTCCCGTACTCAAATTTGAAATCTAAGAACTGTCAAACTTTTCTATATGGTATGATGTAAGACCTACTGTTAGGTCGATTTTCCCTGAACTTATTACATCAGTAATACCAGTATTTTTGAGATCTATCTATCTGTGGGAAAAATCTATACACTTGTGCTTTCCTACTAATATTTCTTATTGTGGTTTCAAACACTCTTTCAACTATTGGACTATGGTTAGTTAGTCCATGTCTCACTCTCACGTTGCTTACAAATTGATTCTTACCATTTTTCTTATCTTTATAAACTTATAGCTGAAAGATGCCTCCTCGCAAATCTCCCAGGAATAATCCTGCACCACCACCTCCTCTGCCTCCGGTCATCGATACTGTAGCCATGAATGCTGTCGTAGCTGCAGCAGTGGCAACTACCATGGCTCAGTATCACTCTTCTGATGCCAGCAGAGGTGGAACCCCTGTGGAATCAACCCCGATTGAAACCCCTGTGCGCTCAAGAGAGTGCTCATACAAGGATTTCACAAATTGCAAACCGAAGCCTTTTTACGGCACCGGCAGAGTCATTGCCCTCTTGCAATGGCTCGAGAAGACTGAATCAGTCTTCGAAATCAGTTCATGCCCTGCGGCGAGTAAAGTCAAGTACGCCGCATGCACCTTTGAAGGAAAGGCCCTGACATGGTGGAACGACCATGTTAAGGCACTAACTCTCGTCGTAGCCAACGACATAGGCTGGGAAACAATGAAAGACCTCATGACTGAGGAATACTGCCCGAGGGGCGAGATCCAGAAACTGGAGCAGGAACTTTGGAACCTGACGATGAAGGGCACCAACGTGGTCGCTTATACTGCCCGATTCAGCGAGCTGGTGGCCCTCTGCCCCAATATGGTTCCCACCGAGGGGAAGAAGATCGAGAGGTACATATGGGGGCTAGTGCCTCCGTATCAGGGGAATGTTCTAGCATCAAACCCCGCTACCTTCGACAGTGCCAAACGATTGGCACAACGACTCATTGATGATGGAGTCAAAACCCCTGCAATCACAACCACCCTGGCCATCCCGGAACCCTCCAAACCCGCTGATACTAAGCGGAAATTCTGGGATGAAAAGAAGAAGCAACAGGCTGCCAAAAAGCAGCAAATTGTGGCAATACATGCCGCAATAACCCTTGCTGCTGCTACTAACGCTCCGGTGAGTCGGTATGCTGGAAGTTCGCCCAAGTGCAACAAATGCAACTACCACCACAACGGCCCATGCCGTGAAATGCAGTGCTCTAACTGCAACAGGAAAGGACACACCGTCCGATTCTGTAAGTTCCCGGCACAACCTATCAACCAAGTCCCTGGCTCTGGCGCGAGCCCAACCTGCTATGGATGTGGCGAACCAGGCCACTTTAAGAGGGACTGCCCCAAAGCGAGGAATGCTGGAGGAGCAGGGAGGGTACTAGCTATAGGCCACGGGGAAGCAGTTGCTGACCCGACAGTGGTGACTGGTACGTTCCTCCTCGATAACTCATATGCATGCATTCTGTTCGATAGTGGAGCGGAGCGAAGCTTCGTAAACCATAAATTTGCTCGCATGCTTAATCAACCACCGCACGCACTCAAAGAACTATTCACAGTAGAAATGGCTAATGGAAAAACTGAAAGTACGAGTAGCATATACTTAGGTTGTACCCTAACTCTAGATAACCATTCATTTTCAATCGACCTCATGCCAGTCTCAATAAAAAGTTTCGACGTTATCATTGGCATGGATTGGTTAAGCCTTCATCGCGCCGACATCATGTGCTACGAGAAAGCAGTCCGTCTAAACCTTCCGTCTAACGAAACTCTTTTAGTCTATGGCGACAAACCCGGTGAAAGTCTTCGCATCATATCAAGTATTCAAGCATAGAAGTATCTGCGTAAGGAATACCATGCATTCCTTGCTCACGTTGTCGACACGAGCCTCGAAACGAAAGAACTAAAGAACATCCCTGTAATGAGTGACTTCCCCGACATTTTCCCAGAAGAACTACCCGGGTTACCTCCGCAACAACAAGTCGAGTTCAGAATCGACTTAGTCCCAGGAGCTACCCCAGTAGCCAAGTCGCCCTACCGCTTAGCACCAGCTGAGATGCAGGAACTCTCTGGTCAACTTAACGAACTGCTCAGCAAGGGATTTATAAGACCGAGTTTCTCACCATAGGGAGCACCGGTCTTGTTCGTTAAGAAGAAAGACGGATCCTTCCGTATGTGTATTGACTATAGAGAACTCAACAAACTGACGGTCAAGAATCGTTACCCTCTGCCTCGCATAGATGACCTATTCGACCAACTGCAAGGGGCGAACTATTTTTCTAAGATTGATCTGAGATCCGAATATCACCAGTTACGAGTGCTAGAGGAGGATGTGCCAAAGACAGCCTTCCGAACTCGTTACGGACATTACGAGTTCGTAGTAATGCCATTCGGATTGACCAATGCGCCCGCAGTCTTCATGGATCTGATGAATAGAGTATGCCGACCTTACTTGGATCAGTTTGTCATCGTTTTCATTGACGACATCCTGATCTACTCCCGAAGTAAGAAAGAGCATGGCGATCACCTGCGACAAGTTCTAGAGACATTACGAAAAGAGAAGCTTTATGCGAAGTTCTCGAAATGTGAATTTTGGATCCGGAGAGTCGAATTCTTAGGAAACGTGGTAAGCGAAGAGGGAATCCACGTGGACCCATCCAAAATTAAAGCCATTGAGAACTGGTCAGCACCTAAGACGCCTACAGAAATTCGTCAATTCCTAGGTCTCGCTAGCTACTACCGCAGATTCATTCAGAACTTCTCTCGAATAGCGAAACCTCTTAAAACCCTAACCCAGAAAGGCGTGGCCTTTGACTGGGAAGAGAAACAAGAAAGAGTGTTCCAAACGCTCAAACGAGCCTTGTGCACCGCACCAATACTATTCCTTCCCGAAGGAATAGAAGACTTCGTAGTCTATTGTGATGCATCGAATCAAGGGCTCGGATGTGTCCTGATGCAGCGAGGTAAGGTCATCGCCTACGCCTTGAGACAATTGAAGACACACGAGGTTAACTACACGACCCACGATCTTGAACTAGGAGCAGTGGTGTTTGCTCTGAAGATCTGGAGACATTACTTGTATGGAACGAAGAGCACTATCTTTACCGACCACAAGAGTTTACAACACATTTTCGATCAAAAGGAGCTCAACATGAGACAACGACGGTGGGTCGAGCTACTCAGTGATTACGAATGCGATATTCGTTATCATCCGGGTAAAGCCAACGTAGTAGCAGACGCCCTAAGTCGGAAGGAATATTCTGGTCGCAGAGTCAAGTCATTGTCAATAACCATCCATTCACACTTGACTAAGCAAATTCAGGAGGCTCAACTTGAAGCCATGAAACCTGAAAATGTGACGAATGAACTCCTTAGAGGAATGGACAAGAATTTAGAAGCCAAGGGTGACGGAGCCTTATATTTCATGAACCGGATCTGGACACCAAAACACGGTGGTTTCCGAGACTTGGTCATGACCGAGGCGCACAACACTCGGTATTCCGTCCACCCAGGTTCAGATAAGATGTATCTGAATCTTAAAAAGCTATATTGGTGGCCTAATATGAAAGCAAAGATTGCTACCTTCGTGAGTAAATGCCTTACTTGCGCAAAGGTTAAGGTCGAGTACCAGAAGCCCTCTGGTTTATTGCAACAACCAGAGATCCCAGAATGGAAGTGGGAGCGGATCACTATGGATTTCATAACCAAGTTGCCCAAGACAGCGGGTGGACTTGACACCATATGGGTCATCGTTGATAGATTGACCAAGTCTGCACACTTCTTGCCTATCAAAGAAACTGACAAGATGGAGAAACTTACGAGAACATACATTAGGGAAATCATACGGCTACATGGTGTACCTATGTCCATTATCTCCGATAGAGACAGTAGGTTCACCTCAAGATTTTGGCAGTCACTACAACATTCCCTAGGGTCAAGGCTGGACATGAGCACAGCCTACCATCCTCAGACCGACGGACAGAGTGAGAGGACCATCCAAACTCTGGAAGATATGTTGCGAGCCTGCGTCATTGACTTTGGGAAGGCATGGGATACTCATTTACCCCTTGTCGAGCTTTCCTATAATAACAGTTATCACACGAGCATCAAGGCTGCTCCATTTGAAGCTCTCTACGGCCGAAAGTGCAGATCCCCTCTGTGCTGGGCTGAGGTGGGTGATACCCAATTAGCCAGGGGCAAACTTCCGACAGTACTCTCACCGGTCCGGAGATCATTCGGGAAACGACAGAGAAAATCGTTCAGATCCGTGAACGATTGAAAGCCTCTAGAGACCGACAAAAGAGCTACGCTGATAAACGAAGGAAACCTTTGGAATTTCAGGTGGGAGACCAAGTCCTTCTCTAAGTCTCACCCTGGAAGGGCTTGATACGTTTTGGCAAGTGTGGGAAGCTTAATCCGAGGTACATAGGGCCTTTCGAGATTCTTGCAAGAGTCGGCCCCGTAGCTTACAAACTCGAACTACCAGACGCACTTCATAACGTACATTCTACATTCCACGTATCTAACTTGAAAAAGTGTCTATCCGATGAGACTCTTGTAATCCCTCTCGACGAGATCGAGATTAATGAGAGCCTCAACTTCGTGGAAGAACCTGTAGAGATCATGGACCGTGAGGTCAAGCAGACAAAGCAAAGCCGTATCCCTATCGTGAAGGTTCGCTGGAATGCCAAGCGAGGACCGAAATTCACTTGGGAACGTGAGGATCAGATGAAACTGAAATACCCTCACCTTTTTCTTAGTTGTTTGTAATTTCTTACTTGCTTATATTCTAATTTCGGGACGAAATTCCTTATAACGGGGGGATGATGTGACAACCCGATATTTCGAGGCAATGTAATGTAAAACCAATCAAATCTAGGTCAAAATATAACTTTCCTAAAATCTTATTTGGGTTAATTAAAGTAGTGGGAATCGTATCAAGGTTTTCGTGCATATAAAGAACCCTAAAATCTGACTTCGGATGAGGAAGTTATGAATTTTTGAAGAAATTCTTTAAACACGTCATTTTAATAAATAAGCAATAAAAATTTTTTCGGAATTTGCCAACGAAATCTAAACGAAAGTTGTAGATCTTGGTCTCACCATCGCGTGGATATAAAGAACGTCAAAAACGGAGTTCGTATGAAGGATATATGAATTTTTGAAGTTTATTTAAAATAAATATAAATTTAATTATAAACTCCCGGTATTATCCGAAGGGGAGTCATCGGATAGGACCGAAGTACGCCCTGCATACCTTCGTACGCCCCGCGTACTCAGATCAAGGGCCTCGGATCGTCCACGTCGCCCTATGCGAAGCGTCCGACCCGCCCGCCCGTCCGACCCGCCGTCCCATCCGAAGTCCGTAAGCGATGACGTCTCATACGCGCTGCGTACCCTCGTACGCCCAGCGTACCGATGCGGTTCAGTACCCCTATAAAAGGGATGCGAGGCTTTCTGAAAATTTTGCTCACTTCTCTCTTTTCTCTCACGATCTTGCCTCGATTTCCGTGCCTGTTTGAACCCGAAGCTCTGGTCTTTTTGCTCAAGTCCCGAGAGTCGATTTTACTCCCGAGATTCCCGAGAATCCCGAGAAAAATCCGTTTTCCAAGACGAAACTCTGCCCGGTTTTCCATCTCGCTTTCTTCAATCAATCAAGTGAGTTCATATCCCTTAATTTACCTTTTTAATGTTCTATAAATTATTTTATATGCTTTCAAGGGGGGATACAAGTTAAATACTTATAGTTATTGCTTCAATCACATGTGATTAATAACTAGGGAAACCAGTGATTTTATCACTGTTCAAACTGTCTATCAAACTGTTTTACTTTAAAATGTTTTACAAACCCATTTACTTTTCAAATTTATATTACAACCGTGATTTAAACAAATGTTCCTTATACTTAAACTGTTTTAACCAAACCTATGCCTTCAAATTGTTTTATAGATTGACATCAAGTCGATCTTTCTTTAAAAATAATACTTATGTTTCAAATGTCTTATAAAAACTTATTTATGCTTTTATATTATAAATTGCATGCCCATATATGTATAGATGTATAAATAATGTTTAAAGGGCTTAGGAAGGCCATCCACCCTATTTCCTTTTTCTCGATTTGGATGTGGTCTGGTGGGATTTCGGGTGACCATCCGAAGGTCGTTTCAATATTAATTATATATCCAATATACATATATAGACATAAAAGTACTTCCATATTCATACGTACTAGCCACATCATTAGTGAGTTACCATCGGGGTAACACAGGATCATACTATTACATCTGTTAGATCAATGAGTCAGTTCATTCATGAGTCTATACATTACATTACGATGAGAACATATACAACTATACGAGAACGAGGAACATTACCCTCACATTAATACGTTAACAATTGTGATCCACTATATCGGAGCATGCCTTAAATGTCATGGCCCGAGTTGTAGCCAGAATTCTCTTGGAGGGAGAGCATTGAGTTTGCGTATAGATTTATACTGGATTGACTATCCTACACCTTGCTGCTAGCTACAGCCGGACCTTCAGGTCTGCGGGTGCCAAACGTCATACCGTTATTATGACCGTTCTTATTGTCGTTGTTATCAGTCGATAGTATGGTGCAATTATCACATTATACCTTAATATAAATCCGGTTTAAGGAAATTAGTACAGCAGTAGTCACTATAAAACTAAGCTACAGTACTACAATGATTTACCCATTACATATTTTTAGTGATAACCTCACTTGAACGTTAATGTACAAACTATATTTTGTTAAAAGATAGTTGCACTTGGGAAATTACACACTTTTACAACAAGCGAACATACAAAACAGTTAAAGCCTTGGTAGAAGGCTACTTTATTAGGAAATGTAGGTTTTTCTGAGAGATTCAAACTTTTACAAACACTTACATACATGAACTTATACTTGAGACATGTTCAAACGTTTTTGATAACAGACACCGACATTAAAATACTTATGAACTCACCAGCTTAATGCTGATAAACTCTTTCAAAATAACTTGTATTCTCAGGTCATCAGTAGACAGGTACCGATGCCAGGTTTTGAGATGATGGAGCGCACTCAAGACTCATCATATTATTATTTTGATTTACGTTATATTTTTGGTGTCTAAAATTGTACAGAACACGCTTGTATTAAAATTATATATTTAATGCAATGGATGATGTTGTTTGCTTATTTACATTTACTGTGTTGTGATTACTTTACATGACGTCCTCTGCCCCAGAACGTTTCCGCCGTTCTTGGTTTTGCGGTGTGACAAACCGTAATCTCCACACTATATAAAGATGTCCTTGGTTGGTGAAATTGGCACTAGTGTGTGTACACAAAAGGGAAAGGCCGATTTCACTAGAGAGAACCAAAGTATCCTTATTCTCAAGGTTATTCCAAGTGTTCATGGTGTTGTGTGAACCATTTGAGGTGTCACACTTGGGGAACTAAGCACTCAAGCTTCATGAAGACAAGCTACATCAACAAGGTATGTATTCTAACTTGTTTTATTACCCAAGTATCATAGATTGTATGCTAGATAGGGTAATACCTTGGAATATTCATATTTTCATGTATAATAGAGAAAACATAGATCCAAGGTATTTAGGGTTGCATGTACACATAGGAGTGTTAGAATGCTCATAACCCAACAGTGGTATCAGAGCCTAGGCTTGTTTTCTTGTAATACTTCCAAATTTAGCTGAAAAATCGAATTTTGTTGCTGTCTGCACAGTAGACTCGCCGAGTCCATAAATCGACTCGGCGAGTCCAAGGCAAAATGCATCCAACTCACAGAGTTTGTTCTTGCACTCGACGAGTTGGAACCCCAGACGACATATATTCGGTTTTGGCTGGAATTGGACTTGGAACATTACCCTAAGCTGTTTTTGACCTTATAAACTTGTTTTCGATGTGGTCATGTTCATGCTAATCCAATTTCAAAGATAATTGTCAATAGATTCATGTTTTGTATTAGTTTAAAAGTTATGCTAATTACATGAAAATTTTTTATATGAATTATCTTTCTTCTTATGAGATGCTTAGATTAATAGGAAAAGTTAATTGATTATGTGTTTTCAATCCATTTTAATCTAAGAGTTGATTCTAAAATGTGTTTGTGTAACTTGTCCTCAAGTTACATGAAAGGTCACATTTAATTTTCTTAAAACTAATAAAAGTTGGCAAAGGTTACAAAATGAAGAGTCTTGTCCTCATTAAATGATTTTATGACTCCATAACTTGTCCTCAAGTTATGGAGGTTCAAGAGTCTCTTCATTAAATAATAAAAATGTGTAGCCTTAATTAGTTCCATAAGTTACAAAAGAAGAAGAGTTACATTCTTTAATAGTTTAAAGTCTTCCATAACTTGTCCTCAAGTTATGGAACTTGAAAAGTTCTTAATTAAAATTATTTTAAACTCATAAGTTATGGAATTAATTAGTTTTGAATATTTTCAAAACTTGCCCTCAAGTTTTGGAATTTGAAAAGTTTTCACTTATGAATACTTTAATTCCAAGTTGAGCCCTTAGAATTTTAAAAAAGTTAAAATCCACCCTTATACTTTATAATATTATAAGTTAATAACATTTATATATGTATAAGACCAAGTCAGTCTTACTATTAGAAAGCCTCATTCACAAAGCCGATCTATAAGTGAGGTATAAGGTTACTGCCTATAAAATGGCAGTTTAATGGGTTTCCACTCTCACCCACCGCTTCCTTGACCGGTGGAGGGTCGTTAGTTGAATGGGTAGGATAAGGACTATAATTCTCCCTTCATTAAAAGTCTTAATGATAAATACTAAGTAACTAAACACTTATAAATTCCCAGTCTTAGTTACTTAGGAAAATGTGAATGTGGTGCTAACCCATGAAATTACACTTTGCCTTTGCTTAAGTCGGTTAGTGGAGCGTGTGTGGTTAACCGGCACAATAGCTTGATTTAACAAGGTAGGTAAAGGGTAACTTAATGTTTATCATAGTATCGGTGGAGCGCGTGTGGTTAACCGACACATCGATTGAGGGGTAAATATTAAGGATACCAAGTATATTTGCGTGGTTATTCACACCTTGTTTTGTGATCCTCGGCATCCCAGTCACAAAACCTGAAGGGCACACTCGAGATTGAAACATGCCAGTGAAAAGTTCAATGAATCTCAAAAGTATCTAGGAAGTTCAAAACCAATAAAAACATAATAATACATTTTGTTTATCTTGCTGGAAATTGGTGAATCGTCATTCACCTACCTTCAAATATTTTATAGCTTGGATTACGACATCTCTCTTCCAGGTTATAAAATAGTTTGTAGGGTCCTAGCCTTAATATTTCATATTGGGTGTTATATTAAGGATTTTAAATCAACTATCTTGAATATCACCCAAAAGATGTCTAATTCCGACATCTATGATCTTCCCAAATCTCTTGGAACTTCACACTTCCTCCGCCTCCTCCAATTATTCTCCCTAACCCACAAGTTCAAGGTCACTCAAGCCCTATTGGCAAGGCAAGGTCTAGGTGTGATCACATCTTGGAAATGAAGTCACATATTGATAAGCCGAAAGAGTTGGGTGTCAAAGTCGTGAGAAAGTTGGTGGCTCAATTACTTTCTAAGTCACATAGTGAGTTCCTTTGGGACTCCTATGAAACAGACTATGACAAGACCATTAATGATCTTATCTATTTGCTAAGATCAACTTACTAGAACTTTATGGACATTGGCAATGATGACACTGGAAATCCAGAAAAAGCATTCTCTTCCCAATGGAAAGGAATCGGCCATAGTCAACTCAGTTGAACAAATGGTAAAGATAAAAGCTAAGTCTGTGATAGTCCCGTGTACCATTACCAAAGGTTCCATATGTTTATATTGCCAAAGGAAGGGGCATTAGTTGCGAAGCTGGCAATTTTACCTAAGGATGTTAAAGTTAATAAGTTTGACTCTACTTCAGGTAAAGTCCACTATCTAACTCTGCTAAGTTTCTATTCTAAGATTCTTGATACATGATGTGACTGGGTCACGTGTTGATGTTTTAAGAATCAAAGAAAAGTGAAGAAACTTAAAGAAAGAATATGTCGAATTTGATCGTGTAGATGGATTTCTATCGCATTGTTTGAAGATCGGATTCTTGAGCTACTTCTTAGGAGTTATGATATATTGCTTAGGAATAGATAACAACAAAGTTTTCATGTTCTTTTGAACTGTAAGGATAGTTTTTTCAGTTTTCTAAAATAAAAGGAAAAATTTTGATTTTATTTATTTTAAAGTATCCTTACAATGGCATTTGTGAAAATTTTTGTTGCTTATAAGATTCCATTAATAGCAAGAGTGGAAATATGAATTTAATTCTTTTATTTGTGGTAGTGTCTAAATTTACCAAATAAGGAAAGATTCTCATCACCCACGTTTCAGTTGGATAGAAACTTGGAATCATACAAGTTGTAGAGTATGATGAATGAGAACTTTTAGCTTTGGAAAATTAAGACTAGTTCCTTGTTCACATTTATATGTGAGTCAAGTAAAGGACTAAGGGATCGAGTACACATTCTTGTGCACTGATCAAGTCCACCACAAAAGATCGATAAGACTATTTGTCATGTTTTACTAAAGTTTAGTAAATATGGTAATACTTAGCAGTTTAAGTTTGTCACGCCCCGAAACTGATGGCAGAAACATTCCGGGGAGGAGTGACATCATGCGTAGTATCACACAATTGTATCATAGCAAGCATAATAAACTTAACCAAACATTGAATACATACATAAAGAAAAAAAAGTTTACATAGTTTAATACATAGTTTTGTTCATATCTAAAGTAAAGATGTGACTCTAACGCTCCAACTTCTCCGAACTCCTAGAAGTTCCTGTCTATTGATGCCCTGAGAATACAAGCAGTTTTAAAATATCAACATAAAGCTGGTGAGTTCATAAGTGTATGATTCTGGTGAAAGAAATGTTTCCTTGATTCTTTGAAAAATTGTTTCCCAAGAAAATCCTATATTTTCTTATGATAGAGGTTTGATTATCCATTTGTTACATGTTGAACAATCTGATTTTTTTTGAATAGCCGGGTTATCCTGGTAAAATCCTATATTTTCCCTTTAAAAGTTGATGATTGATTATCCATACACGAGTATCTACCATACTCGGACATCAGTTTTCTTTTCGAAGCTCTGGTTTCACCCAGAGGAGTATATTAGTCGTATTTTCAAAGCTCTGATTACACCCAGAGGAGTATATTGGCTGTATTTTCGAAGCTCTGGTTTCACCCAGAGGAGTATATTAGCCGTATTACATAAATAATTTTTCGCTACCTAAGTTGTGAGTGTCGTAACCATACTTATACTGGATAAGGAACGTAAATGGGCCAATATATTTTTTTGACTTTGTCACCCCTGAACCTAATGGTCCTGCTGTAGCTAGCAGCGAATTTGTGGGATAGTCATTCCCATATAGATCTATACACAATAGTCACGCTCTCCCTCCAAGAGATTTTGGTTATAATTCGTAGTACTCCACTCACGAATACGAGGGAGTGTTACCAAGGACAAGTCTCAAACTTAGCCTAACAAATTTACAAGTAATAGTACAAAATCATTCTTATGATTTACATGAATCCTTTATAAGATAATACATATTACAGCATGATTCATAAGTTTCTTGCTTTAGATTTGAAAAATGTTTCTACGAGTTAATTCCTTAATCGATTGGTAAAATGGTTTTTCTGAGTTAAAAGCATACTGAACATGAAATAATTTTATGAAAAATGAGATAATTTGAGTACAAGTTTCCTTGTACTATTGCTTGTATTCCCCCCCTGAAACATGAAAAACTCAAAAAAAAGAGTAGGGGTATAAACTCACCATTTAACGTAGGATTTGGGTGTATGATCTATTACGAATGCTGAGTGTCAGCCGTTGTTTCGTACGCAAGTGGATCCTATTAACATGTGATAACACATATGTTTGTTAGAATTTGAGTGTTTCATGGCTAAACATGACGGGAATCCACCCTAAGGACTTGGAAATGCTTGTCGGGACCCTATATGATCAAACAAGGGAGGTGTAGGGCCATTTGAGTGGGTGTGCGGCCAGAGTGTGCGGCCAGACTGTGTGTGTGGTTTCACACATGAGTGTGCGGCCGTACATAGGAGTGTGCGGCTGTACACTCCTCTTTTGTGCCCGAAATGTCGATTTTTGAGGTGTTTTCGAGGTTTTCTTGTGCTAATACCAAGTCCTATTAGTAAATGAAGGCCAAAACTCTTCACTTTGGAGAGTTTAGTGTGTGTGTCGCCACGTCATGAAGGTGTGCGGCCGTACACCTTCAAAGGATGAAGAACACGAAGAACACTATGAGTTTTAGGCTTAGATTGAGGTGTCTTACCACTATAACAAGCTGAATGATGGAGTAGTTCATGTTTTTGAGGCCTTTTGAGTGTTCTTGGATGAAGTTTTGAGAGAGAGAATAGTAGTGACAGAAAGTAGAGTGCAGCCAAAGGAAAGAAATGAGTGAAGGGGTCTGCTTATATATATACAAGGGTGTGTGTGCGGCTGAAGAGTGGGTGTGCGGCCGCACACCCATGTGTGCGGCCGTACACACCTCTTAGAAGGGTGTATGGCCCGGTTTTGCTTCTAAATGACGTGTTGAGGCATTCCTAATCTCATTCCCAACTATACTCAAGCTTAGAATACTTAAACGGACCCTTAAATAGCGTAAAATGGTGATAACAATCGAATTTAATTTGGATGTAAAGATCAATTGTACACGATAAAAGTTCCGGGTTGTCATTGTTGGATATAGTGTCTAAGTCCATAACTATATTTGGTATGTACTTGACCCGACCCGGCATGGTCCATTTGGGTTGCACTTCACCCGAACAATTTATGGATAATATTTGAGAATAGTACAGCTTATGATTTATTAATATATTATAAGTTCTAATATATTAATATAAGATCATATTATTTAATTAGTATTGATCTATAATTAATCTAGGATTAATTTAGAGATCAAAGATATTACTAATTAAATATGGGCTTCTATATTTATATAGTGTGGGCTAATGCTTATTTGGAATGGGCTAGGCTTGTATAGGAAAGTCCATGGATACTCCATGGAGCTTTAACCCATGGATCTCATGGAAATGAAGAGACATGGGTATTAGGGTTTACATGGATGTAACCCTAATCCATCACACTATATAAAGGAGGCTTTGGTTCTTGAAATCACACTAGTTAACACTTGTTGAGGTGAGGGCCGATTTCAAGATAGTAGTGACTATTCTCTCAAAGTTCCAAGTTTGTGGTGATTTGTGATTTCCATTTGAGGCATCCACACTATTGGTGCTAGGCTCTAAAACTCCAAGGAATCAACTACAACTACAAGGTAAGTGTTTCTACTAGCTTTATTTGATTCAAGTTCCCCATGCCATGCTAGTTAGGATATGAACCTTGGAAAAATAATTATTTGCATGTGTCTTAGACAAACATAGATCCAAGGTTTATTAGGGTTGCATGTACACTAAGGAAGTGTTAGAATGCTCAAAACCCTCAGTGGTATCAGAGCCTAGGCTTGTTTGTTTGATACTTGATGCAAAATAGTTTAAAAGGTCAAAAAACTTGCTGTCTGCCTGATGAACTCGCCGAGTCCATGGGGGGACTCGCCGAGTTCATGTGTATCTTCAACCTACTCGCCGAGTAGGTTCATGCACTCAGCGAGTAGGAGCCACAGAGTGCAGATTTTCGACTTTAGTTGCTGGAAATGGACTAGAAACATTACCTAAACTGTTTTGGTACTTGAAAACTTGTTTTAGATGGTGTAATGTCCTTGCTAATCCATTTACAACAACTAGTTATCAAAATTACAAAGTTTTAAGTGTAATATTTGATTCATGAAAGTGCTCATATTCATGTTCTTGATCTTATGATGTTTAGATGATCATAGGAATTATTTGTAACCTATGTGGTAGATTAATTCTTGATCATTATGTGTTTTAATGGAGTCCATAACTTGTCCTCAAGTTATGGAAAACCAAAAGTCACTTGAATTAAAAATCATTAAAAGAACACAAGAGTTAGAAAAATGAAGAGTCTTCATTTTATTACTCTATTAAACTCATAAGTTACAAGAAGTGAAAAGTTTTGAAAGTTTACAAAACTTGCCCTCAAGTTTTGGAACAAGTAAAGTCATATTAAAAACTTTAGTTCGAACCCTTAGAATTTTAAAAGTTAAAATTCAACACTTATACTTATATTATTATGATTTAATAATTATATATATATATATATATATATATATATATATATATATATATATATATGTATAAGATTAAAGTCGTCTTACCACTAGTACGCCTCATTCACGAAGCTGGTCTATAAGGTGGGTATAAGGTTGTTTCCTATAAAATGGCAACTTAATGGGTGTCCACTCTCACCCACCGCTTGCTTGACTGGTGGAGGGTTGTTAGCCGAACGGATAAGACAAGGACTTATAAATTCTCATTAAAAGTATGATGAATATTATAAAGTAACTAAATGTTTTATTAAATTCCCAATCTTAGTTACTTTAGGAAAAATGTGAATAAGGTGCTAATCCATGAAATTACACTTTACACTTTGTCTAAGTCGTTAGTGGAGCGTGTGTGGTTAACCGGCACACTAATTTGGACTTAACATGGTAGGTAAAGGGTGACTTAATATTTATCATAGTATCGATGGAGCGTGTGTGGTTAACCGGCACATCGACTGAGGGGTAATTTATTAAGGGTACCAAGTAATTTGCATGGTTACTTCACACCTCATTTTGTGATCCTCGGCATCCCAGTCACAAAACTTGGAGGGCACACTCGAGATTGAAACATGCCTTTGAAAAGTTCATTGAATCTCAAAAGAATCTAGGAGTTTCTAAGAACCAAATTTAATATTTTAATATTTCGACTTTGGTGGAAATTGGTGAATCGTCATTCACCTACCTTTCAAATACGTTATTACTTAGATTATGGCATACCTCTTCTAAGTATAATATATTGTGATTGGAGCCTAGCCTTAATACTACATTTGGGTGTTTTATTAAGGACTATGTCTATATCTAAACTAAAACCTTCTTTCTTCTTTTCAGATGTTTGCAAACACTACTGCTTCTGGCTCTAATCCCAATGGCTGCTTTACCCTTATGAACTTATGTGGGAAAGTCACTTTTGATGGATCCAACTTTAATGAATGGATCAGAAACATCAGAATGATTACTTGCTACGAGGACAAGGAATATGTCCTTGATAAGGAACTTAAGGAGATTGATGAGTCAGTTTCTACTCCCCAAGAGATCGCTGAGTTTAGGGCACATGAAAGAGATGCCACCAAAGTGGCATGCATCATGATGGCCACAATGACCGCGGATCTCCAAAAATCCTATGAAGATTTCTACCCCTATGATATGCACCAAGACTTGATGGAAAGATACCATCAAAGTGCTCGTCAAGAGAGGTATGAAATCATCTCCTCGATGATAACAACTCGCATGAAGGATGGTGTACCCATCACGGGCCACATGCAGAAAATGCAAAGATTTGTGGACCGTTTGCTGAAGCTTAATGTGAACTTCCCCGAGGAGCTAGCAATAGATATCATTTTGCACTCCTTACCTTCATGTTATGATCAATTCCGCATGACATACCACATGAACAAGGAAGAGGTCACACTCAGCAAACTTCAAGGACTCTTAAAGACTGCGGAAAGTGGTCTTAAGGGTAAGGCGATTGTTACTACTTCTACTCCTACAAACTCCGCCTCTGTCTTGGCAATCGGGAAAGGACGAGGGAAGAAGAGAAAGAGTTATTCGAAGGGTACCAAGGTTAGGACCCTTGATGGCTCTTCTTCAAGTGGAACCAAGAAAGGTTTCATCACTCCTTCTTCTGACCCAAAAGAGGCTGAATGCTTCTATTGCCATGAAAAGGCACATTGGAAGCGGAACTGCCCAAAGTACCAGCAAGATGTAAAGGATGGGAAAGTTAAACCCAACCATGCAGGTATTTACACTATCATTTCTAATAACTCACCTCATTCTAAATCTTGGGTCTTTGATACCGGTGGTGGTATTCACATTTGTTGTGACTTGCAGGGACTAAGAAGAAGTGAGAATGTGGAGCAAGGAAGAATAAACTTAATCATGGGGAATAGGAAAGTTACACCTGTCACCAAGATTGGAGTTTATACTTTGTCGCTAAGTAGTGGGTTTAGTTTAGATTTGAATAAATGTTGTTATTCGCCAGAAATGGCAAGAAATATTATTTCCTTTCATGCATTGTATAAACAAGGTTTTACCTTTTCATTTAATAATGAAGTTGGTTCTATTGATGCTTTCTTTAACAATGTTCTTTATTTTAAAGCATTACCTTCTGATGGCGTGTATGAAACAGTATCTGTGGTTGATAACTTAAGAAATAATGTGATGTGTATTGATTCTATTAATAACTTGGATAAAGCATCATTATGGCATTGTCGACTTGGACATATAAGCAAGAAGCGCATAGGCCAACTCCAAAAGGATGGAGTCTTGGAATCATTTGACCTAAAGTCAGATGATAGTTGCGAATCGTGCTTACTTGGAAAAATGACAAAGTCACCCTTCACTGGTTCTTGTGAGAGGGGTGAAGGTTTGTTGGACCTAGTACACACGGATGTGTGTGGCCCATTCAAACATGCCACAAGGGATGCTAATCGTTACTATTTGACTTTTACTGATGAATACAGTAGATATGGATATGTCTATTTAATTAAGCATAAGTCAGAGACTTTCGAAAGGTTTAAGGAATTTAAACAGGAAGTCGAGAATCAATTGGGCAGGAACATTAAGATGCTTCGATCCGATCGTGGTGGTGAGTATCTTAGTTCAGAGTTCCTCGACTATCTAAGGGAATGTGGGATAGTCTCACAATTGACACCTCCCAGGACACCACAGTTGAATGGTGTAGCTGAGAGGCGTAATCGAACCTTGTTGGATATGGTTCGTTCCATGATGACTCGAGCTTCACTACCAATCTCATTTTGGGGGTATGCCTTAGAGACTGTCGCCCATATCCTTAATCTAGTCCCTACAAAGAAAGTTTCCAAAACTCTTCACGAGATGTGGACTGGTAAAGTACCCAAACTAGACCACATCAAGATTTGGGGTTGCGAAGCTTTTGTGAGGCGCGAGTCTCATGATAAGCTAGAACCTCGAAGCGAGAGGTGTATTTTCATCGGCTACCCACAAAGATACTTTGGTTACCTCTTTTACAGACCTAGTGATAATGTGGTCTTTGTAGCAAGAAGAGGAGTCTTTCGTGAGAGAGAATTTATAAGCCAAGGAGACAGTGGGAGGCAAATTGACCTTGAAGAACTTCAAGAGTCAAGTGGTGAAGGAACTTCAAACCCTAGCCCTCAACTTGAGGAGGAAACTCCTGTTGAGCCAATTGACGATTCTATACCTCTGAGACGTTCCACGAGAGTTAGGAATGCACCTGAGCACTACTATGGTTTTCATATTACTTCGGAAGGTGAGACACTTATTAGTGATGAGACACTAGTAGGTCTGGATGAACCTAACAGTTACGCGGAAGCCATGGCAGGCCCTAAGTCTGCGAAATGGAAAGAGGCTATGGATAGCAAGATATGATCCATGTATGACAATCAAGTTTGGAACTTGGTTGAGAATTTACCAGGTCGTAAGACTGTAGGGTGCAAATGGGTCTTCAAGAAGAAGACCGACATAGATGGTAAAGTACACACTTATAAGGCTAGATTGGTTGCAAAGGGCTTCTCTCAAATTCCTGGAGTGGACTATGATGAGACCTTTTCTCCAGTAGCCAAGATTAAGTCTATTTGGGTTCTGTTAGCCATAGCTGCATTTCATGACTATGAAATATGGCAAATGGATGTCAAAACCACTTTCCTTAATGGAAAGTTGGCTGAAGATGTTTACATGAGTCAGCCAGATGGTTATGTCAGCAACGAGTACCCTAATAGAGTGTGTAAGCTTGAGAAATCCATTTATGGATTGAAGCAAGCACCTCGCAGATGGAATCTCTGCTTTGATGAAAAGGTCAGGCAATTTGGCTTTTCTAGGAGTGAAGATGAATCTTGTGTTTAAGTCAAGGCTAGTGGGAGTATAGTCAGCTTCTTGGTATTGTATGTGGATGACATACTACTCATAGGAAATGACATCCCAACTTTGCAGGAAGTTAAGTCCTGGCTTGGGAAGTGTTTCGCTATGAAGGACCTTGGTGAAGCTGCCTATATTCTAGGGATAAGGATTTTGAGAGATCGGAGTAAAAGACTAATTGGACTTAGTCAAAGTACCTACTTGGACAAAGTGTTGAAAAGATTCAACATGCATAACTCCAAGAAAGGTGAGTTACCCATTCAGAGTAATGCCAGATTGAGTAAGACACAAAGCCCTAGTACTAAGGTTGAGATAGCAGAAACGAGTCGACTACCTTATGCTTCAGCCGTAGGATCGATCATGTATGCTATGACGTGTACTCGACCTGATGTAGCCTTTGCTTTGAGCATGGTTAGCAGGTATCAGGGGAATCTTGGCAAGGAACACTGGACTGCGGTAAAGAATATCCTCAAGTACCTACGAAGGACTAAGGACTCGGTCCTTACCTTCGGTTGGAGTGATGACTTAAGAGTTGTAGGGTATAGTGATGCTAGCTTCCAGACTGATAGGGATAATTTCCGCTCTCAGTTGGGTTGGGTCTTTACCTTAAGCGGAGGAGCAATCACTTGGAAGAGTTCCAAGCAGGAGACAGTGGCTGATTCCACTTGTGAATCAGAGTATATAGCAGCAAGCGAGGCAGCAAAGGAGGCTATATGGCTAAAGAACTTCATCGGAGACCTTGGAGTTGTACCAGCTATACAAGAGCCAATGGAGATTTTCTGTGACAGCAATAGTGCGGTTGCCTTAGCCAAGGAACCAAGATATCATGGGAGATCCAAACACACTGATAGAAAATATCACTTCATCAGACATCGAATAGAAGAAGGAATTCTCGTGGCTAAGAGGGTATCATCAGATGAGAACCCAGCAGATCCCCTCACGAAGGGACTGAGTATGGTTAAGCATCTCCAGCATGCTCGGAGCATAGGTCTGAAGGATGATATGAGTTTTAGTAGTTAGATAAATTATGAAATTTGTAAAGTGTAATTGACATTAGATGATGATTAAAAAGTGTTTTATTTATGATTAAAGTGTTGCTATCTCTTGTCAATCGTTTACTATATTTCTTTTGCATGTTTTGACTTCCAGAATAATTATGTTTGGTAGATCATATTATTCAAACCTCCACAGTCAGTCATATGTCGGAAGTAGGTATGAATCAAGACTATCATGATTGGTTGTAGAGGTATAAGGTGTTAGACATGGCTACAACAATCATGAGTGCTCATAAGTTCTGAGCATTGGACTCAACCCACGCTCACTGGAATCACTTCATGGAATTTTATCTCGAGTGATCGTGAGACGGTAATATCATATAAGTCTTCAAGCCTAGAGATATGATTTGTTACTTACGAGTTGATTATGCATTGATTGTACGAAAATGCATTGGTAACTCGATGTTATAAAACGTGCCTTTGTGTATAATTCAATGAGTGGTAGAACAAACATATGAGTCGAAGTTTATCTGTTCCTTCTTGGATTAGAAGCTGATATCTGGGCCTCTCGATGATTGTGTTTTGACCTATGTACCGGGCCCGGTCAGAACTAAGTTGATGTGTTCAATTAAGTTCTTTGTCAAACAAATCAGAAATTGGGAAACAAACTGCTGGACAATAAGCAAGACATTGTTCCATGTATTTGTCCGGCTGATATCTAGAACAGAGGATTATATGATCACTTATCTAAATGGCGCATTCTAGTTCAACAGAGTTTAAAGAGCTACGATTGCTGATCGGTTCCTGAAGTCATACTTGCAACTATAGTTATTAGACTTATCCAAGTGGGAGACTGTTGGATATAGTGTCTAAGTCCATAACTATATTTGGTATGTACTTGACCCGACCCGGCATGGTCCATTTGGGTTGCACTTTACCCGAACAATTTATGGATAATATTTGAGAATAGCAGGTTATGATTTATTAATATATTATAAGTTCTAATATATTAATATAAGATCATATTATTTAATTAGTATTGATCTATAATTAATCTAGGATTAATTTAGAGATCAAAGATATTAATAATTAAATATGGGCTTCTATATTTATATAGTGTGGGCTAATGCTTATTTGGAATGGGCTAGGCTTGTATGGGAAAGTCCATGGAGCTTTAACCCATGGATCTCATGGAAATGAAGAGACATGGGTATTAGGGTTTACATGGATGTCACCCTAATCCATTACACTATATAAAGGAGGCTTTGGTTCTTGAAATCACACTAGTTGACACTTGTTGAGGTGAGGGCCGATTTCAAGATAGTAGTGACTATTCTCTCAAAGTTTCAAGTTTGTGGTGATTTGTGATTTCCATTTGAGGCATCCACACTATTGGTGCTAGGCTCTAAAACTCCAAGGAATCAACTACAACTACAAGGTAAGTGTTTCTACTAGCTTTATTTGATTCAAGTTCCCCATGCCATGCTAGTTAGGATATGAACCTTGGAAAAATAATTATTTGCATGTATCTTAGACAAACATAGATCCAAGGTTTATTAGGGTTGCATGTACACTTAGGAAGTGTTAGAATGCTCAAAACCCATCAGTCACATCATCCCCTGTTAGAGGGAATTTCGTCCCAAAATTTGAATATAGAATACAAATCGTGAAATTGGGAAAGAGATGCGGATACTTCTTTTTCATCTGATCTTCGCACTCCCACGTGAATTCAGGTCCCCGCTTGGCATTCCAACGAACCTTCACTATCAGGATTCGACTTTGTTTCGTTCTTTTAACTTCCCTATCCATGATTTCAATTGGTTCTTCCACAAAGTTTAGATTCTCGTTGATTTCAATCTCATCGAGAGGAATAACAAGTGTCTCATCGGATAAGCACTTCTTTAGGTTCGAGACGTGGAAGACAGGATGAATGTCACTAAGCTCATGAGGTAATCGGAGTTTGTAGGCTACAAGACCGATCTTGGCGAGGATCTCAAACGGTCCTATGTATCTTGGATTCAGCTTTCCATGCTTTCTGAAGCGTATCATGCCTTTCCAGGGTGAGACTTTTAGCAGGACATGGTCTCCAACCTAGAATTCCAAGGTTCTTCGTCGTTTATTGATGTATCTCTTTTGTCTATCGCGTGAGGCTTTCATTCATTCTCGGATTTGTACGATCTTGTCGGTGGTTTTGCGGATAATTTCTAGACCAGTGAGAGTGCTGTCAGGGAATTGTCCCCTGAGTAGCTGCGTGTCGCCTACCTCAGCCCAACACAGAGGGGATCTGCACTTGCGGCCATAGAGAGCTTCGAAAGGCGCAACCTTGATGCTGGTATGATAACTGTTGTTGTAGGAAAATTCAACCAAAGAAAGAAAAGTGTCCCATGACGCGCCAAAATCGATGACGCAGGCTCTCAACATGTCTTCCAAGGTTTGGATTGTCACACCCCAAAACCAAGAACGGCGGAAACGTTCCGGGGCGGAGGACGTCATGTACAGTATCACAACACAGTAAATGTAAATAAGCAAACAACATCATCCATTGCATTAAATATATAATTTTAATACAAGTGTTCTGTACAGTTATAGACACCAAAAATAATGAAACACAAAATAAAATGAGATGAGTCTTGAATGCACTCCATCTTCTCAAAAGCTGGCCTCGGTACCTGTCTACTGATGACCTGAGAATACAAGTTATTTTGAAAGAGTTTATCAGCATTAAGCTGGTGAGTTCATAAGTATTTTAGTGTCAATGTTTCTTGTAAAAACGTTTGTACCTGTCTCAATGTATAAGTTGTAAAAATGTAAGTAAATGTTTGAAAGTGTTTGTAAAAGTTTGAATCACTCAGAAAATCCTATATTTTCTATAAAAGTAACCTTCTACCAAGGCTAGGCTGTTTTGTAAACTTTTCTGTTGTAAAGTGTGTGATTACCCAAATATAACTATCATTTGTTAAAAATATAGTTTGTACATTAATGCTTAAGTGAGGTTATCACTAAAATATGTAATGGGTAAATCATTGTAGTACTGTAGCTTTGTATAATAAGACTACTGCTGTACTAAATACTACTACCTTAAACCGGATTTATATTAAGGCTTATTGTGATTAATTGCACCATGCTATCGACTGATAATCAACGACATAATGAACGGTCGTAATAAGAAATGATGTTTGGCACCCGCAGACCTGCAGGTCCGGCTGTAGCTAGCAGCAAGGTGTAGGATAGTCAATCCAGTATAGATCTATACGCAAACTCACGCTCTCCCTCCAAGAGAATTCTGGCTACAACTCGGGCCATGACGTTTAAGGCATGCCCGATACAGTGGATCACAATTGTTAAGTATTCGTGTATATGTATTGTTTCTCGTATATCTGTATATGTATTGTTTCTCGTATTTCTGTATATGTATTGTTTCTAGTATTTATGTATATGTATTGTTTCTCGTATTTCTGTATATGTATTGTTTCTAGTATTTCTGTATATGTATTGTTTCTAGTATATCTGTATATGTATTGTTCCTGCGTTACCCCGATGGTAACCAGCTAATGATGTACTGATGAATATGAATATGGAAGTACCTTTATGTCTATACATGTATATATGATATATAAGTAATATGGAAACGACCTTCGGATGGTCACCCGAAATCCCACCAGACCACATCCAAATCGAGGAAAAGGAAATAGGGCGGATGGCCTTCCTAAGCCCTTTAAACATTATTTATATATCTATACATATATGGGCATGCAATTGGATATATAAAAGCATAAATAAGTTTTCATAAAACATTTGAAGCAGTAATATAATTTCAAGAGAGGATCGACTTGATGTCGATCTATAATACATTTTGAAGGCATAAGTTGATAAAACAGTTTAAGTATAAGAAGCATTTGTTGAATCACAGTCTATAAATAAGTTCGGATAGTAAAACAGTTTGTAAAACATTTCAATAGTAAAGCAGTTTGAAAAACAGTTTGAACAGTGGTAAAAAGCGTTGTTTTCCTAGTTATTAATCACATGTGATTAAATGCAATCACATGTGATTGAATCAATAACTATATGTATTTGACTTGTATTCCCCCCCATAAAGTATTTAAAACACTTAAAATCATTTCAAAGGTTGATTCAAGGGGTATGAACTCACTTGTGGTGAGTCGTTTGAATTGCAGTGTCGGCTACCGTGCTAGGTGACAAACGGAGACTGCTTTACACGCACGAGCCTAGTTATCATATAATAAACATATATATAACTAATTAGACATATAATAACTTAAATAAATAAGTTAAGACACTTAGAAAACATTTAAACACTTTTATGAGTGTTTAAGGTTCAAATGGTTGCATCTAAGTTGCTACGGGACAAGGCAAAAGGGTTTGAAACATCAAAGGGCCTTGTATAGGAGTTCACCATCCAACAAACCCCACACCTTGGAGTTTACGGCCGTAAACTCATAGGTTTATGGCCGTGAACTCCTCAAATGGTGTTTTTGGGTGTTTTGTGGTGTTATCTTGCATCTAGAACACTCCTAGCTTTGTTGGAATAATACATGAAGTAGTTTAAGGCTTTAGAACACTCCATATGGGAGTTTACGGCCTAAGGTCCTTCACCTTGGAGTTTACGGCCGTAAACTCTAGGAATTTAATTGATTTGAGGCACTTAAACATCAAGAATGGCATCCATGAATTTATCTAAGGCTAATGGGGACAAGAGGCACACTTTGGTGCCTTCACTTGGAGTTTACGGCCCAATTCATGTTCCTTGGCCATAAACTCCTTTCAAGGAGTGATTTCTATGTGTTCTACTCTCCATTCTAGTCCCAAAGGTGCAAGGTAATTTGTCTAAAGGCTTAAGGGTAGCTTGGAATGATTTTTGTCCCACAAAAAGGGGTTTACGGCCCAAGAGGAGTTCTTGGCCGTAAACTCCTACTAACTTGTGATTTTGAGGAGCTTTTGGTGTTCTAATCAAGCACAAGTACTAGTAGTTAAAGTCCTTAAGCATTTGGGGAAAGTTTTAGGGAATTTAAGCCCTTGAAAAGGGGTTTACGGCCCAAGGGAGTTCCTTGGCCGTAAACTCCTAGAAACTTATGTATTTGATGTCTTTTGATGCCTAAAATAAGCACAAGCAATTTAGGGTAAAGGTCTTTAAGCATTAGAGGGGAGTTTAGGGCACTAATTGCCCTTAAAAAGGGGTTTACGGCCCAAGGGAGTTCCTTGGCCGTAAACTCCTAGAACTTGTGTTTCTTGGATGATTTCTAGGCTATAAAGATCATACACAATGTCCTTGATAAGTCCTCTAACATGTGGATGGGTCTAGAAAGCATTAAAGTTCCATTTTGGAGTTTACTCCCCAAGAACGTTCTTGGGCGGTAAACTCCCGGATCTTGTAATCTAAGCATGCAATTGATGTTAATAAACACCTAACAAGTATTGAATCACATATAGAAAAGTAGACTCACAATCTGGGATGAAAACCCGAAGATCCGTCAGAGAGAATATGGCTTTTCTCTATTTGGAATTGTGAATAATGAATTATTTTAATTCAGAAAACTATTTATAGTCCTGGAATATTTTGACAGAAAATGTTTTTATTCCTGATGTTGGACTGAAATATTATGAAACTTGAAATGCCCAAGTTTCACAATGCCAGGGGTATCCACTCTCCTGATATCATCTAAAACATAAACCCTAATGTACACAAACTTGTTCGGAAAAGCTTGAAAATCACAGAAACTGAACTAGCTTCTATTGAATAGATGATGTTCGTACAATGGAAATTTCGGGTTGTCACATGGATGGTTCTCTCACTTTGTCCATCCATTTGAGGATGGTAAGTTGTGCTTATATCCAACTTAGTTCCAAGAGCCTTCTGTAGTGACTACCAGAACCTCGAAGTGAACCTGCTATCTCGATCGGAGATAATGGATATAGGTACACCGTGCAGTCGAACTATCTATTGGATGTAGGTTCGTGTGAGTCTCTCCATTATGAAATTTTCCTTGATGGGCAGGAAGTGTGCGGATTTAGTTAATCGGTCGACAATTACCCAGATGGCGTCGTACCCACTCGGAGATTTAGGTAATTTGGTGATGAAATCCATAGTAATCCTCTCCCACTTCCATTCAGGTATTTCTGGCTGTTGGAGTAGACCTGAGGGTTTCTGGTATTCGACCTTCACCTTGGCGCAAGTCAGGCACTTGCTCAAGAAGGTAGCGATCTCTGCTTTCATGTTCGGCCACCAATATAGCTTCTTGAGATCGAGATACATCTTGTCCGATCCTGGGTGAACGGAGTATCTGGTCTTGTGAGCTTCGTTCATTACAACCTCTCTGTAACCACCGAACTTTGGGGTCCAGATCCGGTCCATGAAATAATAGACTCCGTCTCCCTTAATCTTTATTTTCTTTTCCATTCCTCTCAAGGCTTCACCCGACATGTTCTCTGGTCTTAAGGCTTCCAACTGAGCTCCCTTGATTTGCACGGATAAATGGGAATAGATAGTCATGGTCAGTGCCCTCACTCTACATTCTGAGTATCCCTTTCGGCTGAGGGCATCTGCCACCACAATTACCTTGTCGGGATGGTAGCGGATTTCGCACTCGTAATCACTGAGTAATTCAACCCATCGCTGTTGTCTCATGTTCAGCTCCTTCTAATCGAAAATATGTTGTAGGCTTTTATGGTCAGTGAAGATAGTGCACTTGGTTTCGTAGAGATAATGTCTCCAAATCTTCAGCGTGAAGACTACTGTTCCTAATTCCAGATCGTGTGCTTTCAGTTGCCTTGAGGCATAAGCAATGACTTTTCCTCGTTGCATGAGCACACAACCTAGGCACCCTGATTGGATGCATCACAGTAGACAATGAATTCCTCCGTCCCTTCAGGCAGAGACAAGATAGGTGCGCTGCATAGGGCCCGCTTCAACGTTTGGAATGCAATGTCTTGCATCTCACTCCAACAAAAGGGTACGCCTTTCTGAGTTAGAGTGGTTAAGGGTTTGGCAATTTTGGAGAAATTCCGGATAAATCTATGATAGTAGCCAGCGAGACCCAAGAAGTGACGGATTTTGGTGGGTGTCTTTGTTGCTAACCAGTTCTCTATTGCTTTGATTTTGAAGGGGTCCACCTGTATGCCTTCCTCGCTTACCACGTGACCTAGGAAGGTTACTTTCTAAAACCAGAATTCGCACTTGGAGAATTTCGCGTACAACTTCTCCTTCCTTAAGCTTTCCAGTACCAATCTCAAGTGTTGTTTTTGATCTTCCCCTCTCCTAGAGTAGACAAGTATATCATCTATGAATACGATGATGAACTTGACACACCCGGTTCATGAGGTCCATGAACACATCCAATGCGTTGGTTAGACCGAAGGGCATAACTACGAACTCGTAGTGACCATATCGAGTATGAAATGTTGTTTTAGGAACATCATCTTCGTGGACTCGTAGCTGATGGTACCCTGATCTTAAATCTATTTTCAAGAAGTAGCTGGCTCCCTGAAGTTGGTCGAAGAGATCATCGATTCGAGGAAGAGGGTAATGGTTTTTGACAGTGAGCTTGTTCAGCTCCCTATAATCGATACACATTCGAAAGGATCCATCCTTCTTTTTCACAAACAAGATCGGGGCTCCCCAGGATGAGGAACTCGGTCTGATGAATCCTCTGCTAAGCAGTTCATTGAGCTGACTAGATAGCTCCTGCATTTCTGCTGGTGCTAGGTGATATGGAGATCTAGCTACGGGAGTAGCTCCGGGGACTAAGTCAATGCGAAATTTAACTTGGCGTTCGGGAGGGATTCCCGGGAGATCTTCGAGGAAGACATCGGGAAAGTTGCAAACTTCAGGGATATTCTCGAGGTTCTTAACTTCCTGTTTCTCGTTAATGACATGGGCTAGGAATGCATAACACTCCTTCCGTAGGAGTTTCTGGGCTTGGATACATGAAATTATGCAGAGATTTGAACTGAGTTTACCGCCGTAGATTCCAAGAGTTTCATCCAGGGAAAGATTGAGACGAATAGCTTTTTCGAAAAAAAGGATATCAACACGATTGGGGCTCAACCAATCCATGCCAATGATAACATCAAAGCTTTTTATAGAGACTGGTATAAGACCGATGGGGAATGAATGGTCATTCAAAGTAAGGGTACAACCCACGAATATGTCATTAGTGCTCTCCTTCTCACTGTTAGCCATTTCGACGATAAATGTTTCGCTTAAAGGTTGGGATTTATGTTTAAGAAAATGCTTGAATGCATTACTAACAAAACTTCTTTCAGCACCTGAGTTGAAAAGAATGCATGCATATGAGTTTTCGAGAAGGAACGTACCCGAGACAACGGTAGGGTCAGCCACATCCTCCTCTTGTCCCATAGCTAGTACTCTCCCGGTGTTGCCAGTTGTTGCTGCCTTGGGGCAGTTCCTCTTGTAATGCCCGATTTCCCCATAGTCATAACAGGCTTGACCAACACTTGCTCCAGAGGCCTGATCGGTTGTTTGGGCTGGGTTTTTGCGACCTCGATCCAGGTGACCCTTCTTACCATAGTTGTTGTAGAGCATCTCACGACATGGGCCAGGGGTGCGGTGATGATAACTGCACTTATTGCACCAAGGGAGGGTACCAGTATACCTATTGGTAGGT
The DNA here is from genome assembly GCF_051521515.1 of Lactuca serriola. Classification (NCBI taxonomy): domain Eukaryota; kingdom Viridiplantae; phylum Streptophyta; class Magnoliopsida; order Asterales; family Asteraceae; genus Lactuca; species Lactuca serriola. The sequence goes on along the minus strand of NC_136409.1, from coordinate 68,601,546 downwards.
GCTTGAGTTGCAGGAGTAGCGACAGGGGTAGTAGTAGCATGGACTGCCACCATTTGTTGTTTCTTTGGGGGTTATTATGAAGATTGGCCCTTTCTATGCTTCCAGAATTTTTTCATCTCACCACTCACTTTAGCCGGTTCAGGGGTGGCGGTCACTTCATCGAGATCGACTCCATGATCGATCAGAGTCTGCGCCAGGCACTTGGCGCTATCAAATGTAGCTGGCCGAGCAGCTAAGACATTTCCTTTGATCGGCTGGGTCAGCCCCCAAATGTATCTTTCAACCTTTTTTCTTTCTGGGGTGACCATTCCCGAGCAGAGAAGCGCTAGGTCTTCAAACCTAGATGTGTAGGCGGAAATGTCAGAACCCTTCATCTTTAGGTTCCTGAGTTCATGCTCCAGTTTCTGCATTTCACCCCTAGGGCAGTACTCAGCAAGCATGAGCTCTTTCAAGCTCTCCCAACACGTAGCATTTGCCATTGGTAGGGTTAGGGATTTCACCCGACCATTACACCAGGTCAGTGCCCTAATGGCGAAGGTGCAAGAGACGAATTTTACTTTGTTGACCTCTAAACAGGAACAAATTTCGAAAATGGACTCGATCTTTTCGAACCATTGAGTCAGGGCAATAACACCTCCAGTTCCATCGAAATATGTGGGTTTTGCGTTCATGAAGTCCTTATAGGAGCACTCCTTTTGGTTCCCCTGACCACCTTCATGATTTTGGGGATGCGTACGACCTCCCTGTCCAGCATATCCTTCAGGATTCATTTGTGACATCGTGGCAGCCACAGCAGCAGTAACAACTGCTTGAAACATAGCGGGATCAAACTGAGGGGGCGGTGGTGGTGGTGGAGTGTCGTTGTTCCTTCTAATAGGTCTTCTTCGGGGAGGCATCTTATTCTAAAAAGAATCAAGAAGAAGAGGGTGGTAAGTCCTCTGAATTGAACCAAGAGATATGTAGCAAGAATATATATCTCATTGCGATGGTTGAAGTGTTCTACTAAGCGATAAGCAAAAGGAAAGTTACTAATGCAAGTAAGCTATCGCTAAGAAACGAATAAGTAGCAACACTAGGAATGAATTTCTACAATGTATTCGGCTCTGACTAAAATACTCCTATAGTATTTTAAGTTGTATGGATACCGGGTAAATTATAGGCATGTTGCAACACCAAAGTCACTCCCAAGCACATGTTGGTCATGTCTCGAATGAATATAGTTGATCATGCTATATTGACCCTAGACATGATTACATAACTGCCTAGGTTTAACTAAAGTGTTCAACATCCAAAATACTTTTGTTTTGTTCTACTTGCGACACTGATTCTGGTACTCGGGTATACTTGTATATTCTTTGTAAAAATACTTATATTTTAAAAGTATACTTTTAGTTTAGAGCACTTCATCCCCTTAGTGTTTATAGTTGTATACCATGTAAGGTTTGGTATACTTATTTCACTATAAACAATGGTTCTGATACCAATCTGTCACACCCCGAAACCGATGGCGGAAATGTTCTGGGGCGGAGTGACGTCATGCGTAGTATCACACAATTGTATCATAGGAAGCATAGTAAACTCAACCAAACATTGAATAAATACATAAAGAAAAAAAGTTTACATAGGTTCATACATAGTTTTGTTCATATCAAAAGTAAAGACGTGACTCTAATGCTCCAACTTCTCCAAACTCCTCGAAGTACCTGTCTATTGATGCCCTGAGAATACAAGAAGTTTTAAAATATCAGCATAAAGCTGGTGAGTTCATAAGTGTATGATTCTGGTGAAAGAAATGTTTCCTTGATTCTTTGAAAAATTGTTTCCCAAGAAAATCCTATATTTTCTTATGATAGAGGTTTGATTATCCATTAGTTACATGTTGAACAATCTGATTTTTTTTTGAATAGCCGGGTTATCCTGGGAAAATCCTATATTTTCCCTTTAAAAGTTGATGATTGATTATCCATACACGAGTATCTACCATACTCAGACAACAGTTTTCTTTTTGAAGCTCTGGTTACACCCAGAGGAGTATATTAGCCGTATTTTCGAAGCTCTGGTTACAACCAGAGGAGTATATTGGCCGTATTTTCGAAGCTCTGGTTTCACCCAGAGGAGTATATTAGCCGTATTACGTAAATAAATTTTTGCTACCTAAGTTGTGAGTGCCATAACCATACTTAGACTGGATAAGGCACGTAAATGGTCCAGTATCTTTTATGACTTTGTCACCCCTGAACCTAATAGTCCTGCTGTAGCTAGCAACGAAGGTGTGGGATAGTCATTCCCATATAGATCTATACACAATAGTCACACTCTCCCTCCAAGAGATTTTGGTTATAAGTCGTAGTCCTCCACTAACGAATACGAGGGAGTGTTACCAAGGACAAGTCTCAAACTTAGCCAAACAAATTTACAAGTAATAGTACGGAAATCCTGCTTATGATTTACATGAATCTTTTACAAGATAATACATATTATAGCACGATTCATGAGTTTCTTGCTTTAGATTTGAAAACTGTTTCTACGAGTTAATTCCTTAATGGATTGGTAAAACGGTTTTTCTGAGTTAAAAGCATACTGAACATGAAATCATTTTATCAAAATGAGATAATTTGAGTGCAAGTTTCCTTGTACTTTTGCTTGTATTCCCCCCTGAAACATGAAAAACTCGAAAAAAGCGTAGGGGTATAAACTCACCGTTTAACGTAGGATTTGGGTGTATGATCGGTTAAGAATGCTGAGTGTCAGCCGATGTTTCATAAGCAAGTGGATCCTATTAACATTTGATAACACATATATTTGTTAGAATTTGAGTATTTCATGGCTAAACATGACGGGAATCCACCCTAAGGACTTGGAAATGCTTGTCGGGACCCTATATGATCAAACAAGGGAGGTGTAGGGCCATTTGAGTGGGTGTGCGGCCAGACTGTATGTGCGATGGCACACATGAGTGTGCGGCCGTACATAGGAGTGTGCGGCTGTACACTCCTCTTTTGTGCCTGAAATGTCGATTTTTGAGGTGTTTTCGAGGTTTTCTTGTGCTAATACCAAGTCCTATTAGTAAAGGATGGCCAAAACTCTTCACTTTAGAGAGTTTAGTGTGTGTGCGGTCACCTTATGAAGGTGTGCGGCCGTACCCCTTCAAAGGATGAAGAACACGAGGAACACTATGAGTTTTAGGCTTTGATTCAGGTGTCTTACCACTATAACAAGCTGAATGATGGAGTAGTTCACGTTTTTTAGGCCTTTTGAGTGTTCTTGGATGAAGTTTTTAGAGAGAGAATAGTAGTGAGAGAAAGTAGAGTGCAAGCAAAGGAAAGAAATGAGTGAAAGGGTCCGCTTATATATATACAAGGGTGTGTGTGCGGCTGAAGAGTGGGTGTGCGGCCGCACACCCATGTGTGCGGCCGTAGACACCTCTTTGAAGGGTGTATGGCCCGGTTTTGCTTCAAAACGATGTGTTGACTCATTCCTAATCTCATTCCCAACTATACTCAGGCTTAGAATACTTAAACGGACCCTTAAATAGCTTAAAACGGTGATAACAATCGAATTTAATTTGGATGTAAGGATCAATTGTACAGGATAAAAGTTCGGGGTTGTCACAAAGTGTAATTTTGATACACTGAAAAAAAGTTCGATGTATGGCAGAGTGAATAAGAAGAATCAAATTATGGCAGAAAGATAAAAGTTTCTCAAATCTGAAAAGATGGGAGAGTACTTTAGTGTTATAAGATCATCTTAATGATTAAGAGACCTTATCACAATTCATCCTCTAAGTGCTTTCTGATAACTAAGTGGAGCTATGAATTGTTGAAGTGGTCAAATCAAGAAGATGATTCATATCGCGTTCCAAAAACAATTCTTAGAGTCATACTCCAAGATTGTGACTTGAGTGACATATCTTAAAGGAAGGTTTCTTAATTCCTGCCATTTACCTAAAGTGTGTCCTACACTTGTACATTTGAAATTGGTAAGTTGTGATGTTTTGGATAAAACAATGACCAACTAAGGCCAATTGTGTAAAGTGTTTGTCTTGATAAAGAATCCAAACTATCTCTTGAATATTTGGCAAGTGAGTCTTTTGTGTCAAGAGGATAGTGGGAGTCTTAAAGATCCTGAAAGAATAATCAAGAATAAAAACTTGTTAGTTTATCGCTAGCACACGACGTGAGGTTTATAACCTATCGTGTTGACATATTTCTATTTTGGTGCCCATTCCAATTAAAGTTGGCTTTACATATGAGTTCTTAGAGTTCTTAATTGGTTGCACAACAACCTGGAAGCAATGGCAGGCCCTTGAGTTGCCAGATGGCAAGAAATTCAGATTGAGTTCAGTCCATATGAGTTTGCATTTGTCATTATCCTTCTCTGATTACGGTTTTGACAAATCCACATGAATAGGAACACATACACCATTAAATCTAAGTGTCATAAGGTTTCTCTCCGATTCATGAAAATGATGGTGAGGAAACACTTTCACTAAGTAGATTTTAACTAGATAGCAATTGTGATAGTTGCATTCTCAAAGTCGTTAGTGCAGCGTGTGTGGTTAACCGACACACTAACCTGGACTTGTGAGAAGTGGCAAAGGTCTAAACAATCGAGACTATGATTACAACATCCCTTTTCATATTTCTTAAATTGTTTAGACACACATGTGAGCTATCTAAGATAGGGTGTATGATATTGATAAAGTTCTATCAAAACAATCTAGTATCAGAAATTTGAACTTTGGTAAGAATGTCAATAAAATATTGATTTTCTAGAAGTCCAACTGATTTCTGAGTACATTTCATAGCTAGTGGGAGCATAAGTGTTATGCTAATAATCATCATGTTAGTGGCAGATGATAATTATGATAAGTATTGCAAGTTAGCAATGTTAATTATAGAAAAAAAAAGTTTCAATTCGTGAGGTTGTAGGGGTTGAAAAAGTTGTTTTGCTATAATTAAGGAAAAAGGAAATTATACTTCATCTCAAATCTATAAGCTTAGATCGTGAGATTTTAATCACATTTAGTCAAGTATATATATGAATGTTATGTTGGAATGGCTCAACATAAGAAAATTCTATATATGGGCCCATTATCTGCGTTCTAAAATTCGATTATGATTACGGCATCCCTTTTCATAATCTGAATTATGAGAACTTGGCAAATTGAAATGGAAATATTATAGCAAAAGACTGCTTTAGTCTTTATGTGAGACATCATGAATCGTGTCCCATATGCTTCGGATATAGGATTGATTACATGTGCTATATTCATCCTTTCTAAAATTTTCCAAATGCCTGGGGCATTAAGAAGGGAAAAGGTCTAGAATTGGATATGACTAAAAGGATTAAGCAATTGTCAAGGAAAATCTAAGGTTTACCAAAGATTAGTTGCTCAGGGACAGTTGGAAGTATAGTGTTAATTTTTGGAAAGACCATATTGACATATTCTGAAAAGAGGAAACTCTTGTTCAGAAGTGATAGTGAAATTGGGAATATGGGAAGGCGGAAGTTATTCAATAAATTTGTGTAAGATTAGGAAACTTAATGCAAGAAGGATGTTTCCAAGGAGTTGATCTCCTTTGGAATGCTCTATAATGTTTGTTGTCAAGTCTTTGTGACTTTGTGCATAATCATTACAAGAGAATCAGTGCATATAAGTTTAGAATCTAACAGATTTCGGTAAATGGCATGAATTTGGAATTCTTGCATTTGCGGTAAGGATTCGGGACTGTGAAATGAGAATAATTGGAGTTATGATCAATCGATTTAATTCACAAAGTATGGATCATAGACAAACATAGAGTGCATACTTGGTGTATGGCAAAGCTATTGTTTAGAAAAAACATAGTGTACATGCTTGGAGCATGGGACAACTAGGTTTTTAATTCAAGAATAAAGTTGATAGCTGAAACAATATACAATGAATAATGTGTAATCAATATGGTGATAAATAAAAGATGTTTTAGTTATATTCATAAGTTCTAAGACCATATTGGATTCGATTATTCTTGTGTTTCACTTTGCATATTTTGACTTCCAGAATAACTAGGTCGTTCTTCCTGATTGACTAAGTTATTCAAACCGTCCACAGTCGGTCATATGTTGGAAGTAGATATGAATCAAGACTGTCATGGGTTGGCTTGTCGAGGTCTAAGTTTTTGGACAAAGTGGTGGTACAACACTCATGAGTGCTCATAATTTCTGAGTATTGGATTCAACCCGTGCTCATTGGAATCAGTTCATGGATTTTATCACGAGTGATCATGAGACAATAATATCTTATATTCTTCAAACCTAGAGATGTGAGTTGTTACTATGAGTTGGTTATACATTGATTACACGAAACCGCATTGGTTACTCGATGTTATAAAACGTGCCTTTTTGTATGATTCAACAAGTTGTAGAACAAGCCATATCAGTCGAAGTTTATCCATTCCTTTTACCTTCGGGATAAAAGAGATATTTGTGGGCCCCTCGATGATTTAATGATGATACATGTGAGTGCTTGGCCAAGCCAGGACTGATCTGATATGTTCAATCAGTCAGTACTCAGTCGTCATGAATAGAAAATTGGGAAACAACAAATGGACAGAGAGAATGATTATAATCCATGTCTCAATCCATATGATATCTAGAATGGAGGAATATATGATCCCTTATCTAATGGACAAGTCATTGACAAAGGTCAGAGTTCATCGGCAAGGTCAGAGTTCGACAGAAGCTTTTGAGAGCTATGATTGCTAGTCGGGGTTTGAATTCATACTCAATAATAGTTTTAGACTTATCCAAGTGGGAGACTGTTGTATTAATGTCTAAGTCCATAACTATAATTGGTAAGACATGACCCAACCCGGCATGGTCCATTTGGTTTGCATGGCATCGGGACAATTGCATAGACAAGATGAGGAAAAAGGATAATAGTGATTTATATTAATATATTATAAGTTCTAATATATTAATATCAAGGTTGCAGAAATCGCTCGACGGTAGCTCGGCGGTGGACTGGAGTCAAGGGATTAATCGGCTAGGCGGGGATTAATCGGGGACCATTAATTATTAAAAAATTAATAAATAAAACATTAATCCTAAGAATATAACATTATATCTATTAAAAAGTTACTAAAAATTAATAAATATACCATTATAACATGATACTATGATTACAAAAACCCTTTTGATCCCTAATACATCATATTTAAATAACCAACAATTGCATTTGGATCCAAGTCTGCATAAAATGGGGAGAAAAAAAGTGTTATGAACAATGGGTTCCAATAGCATCGGGAAGAGATGTGGACCTGCAACCTGTTGTCTACTGCATTTGGGACTTTGTGAATGTTAAGGGAATTCAATAGCAGGAGGCTGTGGATATGTGGGAATTCCATGATCGATGATTCGATCCTGATTATTGCTATATAACACACAATCTGCGGCGACTGTTGTTGAAGCTTCAGAAGGCGAAGACTGGTTTAGCTTCGAGGATGACGACTGATGGACTGCGATAACATGAATGAAAGAAAAACACGGAGTCGGAGGAGGGACAAATGGTATTGAAGAAGAATATGACATCGTTTTAGAAGCATCAGTTCATGCTTTCTTTCGTTCCTTCAGACTATAGAGAGAATTTCAAAAAAGAAAAGAAATGAATGCGATGGAGTGAGAAGAACCCTAATAGTAAATCTAACAATTTGAAACTTTTTCCCTTAAAGTTTTTTTTTTTACCGATTAGGGCGCCTAGACCCGATAATCTCCGTCTTTGACTGATTTTGACCACGTCCGATAATAGGGTCCGATTAGCTATAAACGTCGAAAGTGGAGGACCGCCAAGCGCCTAGGCGCCGATTAATCGGCCGCCTAGGCCGATATTTGCAACACTGATTAATATATAGTCATATTATTTAATTAGTATTGATCAAGAATTAATTTATAACTAAATGATAAAAAAGGAACTAATTAAATATGGACTCTTAGATATATATGTGTGATGGGCCAAGTTCATTTAGGTTGGGCTAAACTTTCATGGATAGTCCATAGAGTGTTTAACCCATGGATCATATGAAATGAAAGGTCATGGGTATTAGGGTTTAACCCTAATCTCCACACCATACAAAGATGTCCTTGGTTGGTGAAATTGGCACTAGTGTGTGTACACAAAAGGGCAAGGCCGATTTCACTAGAGCGAACCAAAGTATCCTTATTCTCAAGGTTATTCCAAGTGTTCATGGTGTTGTGTGAACCATTTGAGGTGTCACACTTGGGGCACTAGGCACTCAACCTTCATGAAGACAAGCTACATAAACAAGGTATGTCTTCTAACTTGTTTTATTACCCAAGTATCATAGATTGTATGCTAGATAGGGTAATACCTTGGAATATTAATATTTTCATGTATAATAGAGAAAACATAGATCCAAGGTATTTAGGGTTGCATGTACACTAAGGAGTGTTAGAATGCTCATAACTCAACACCTATTTGTAGATTCTTAATGCATGTTGTGATGATATTACATTTTGATGTTTTGTGGAATCAAAGGAAGCTTAAAGGAAGAGTGTGTTGAGTCTGATCTCGAAGAGATGGATTTCGATCGCATGGATCGATGATCTGATTTTTGAGCTGCTGCTTAAGAGTTATGATAGATTGCTTAGAAATATTTTGGAACATAGTTTTCATTTGTAATTGTGTTGTAAGAAAAAGTTTTTTTTTCGACGATTTCTAAATAAATAAAAATTTTATTTTATCTTGTTTTATATATCCTTGCAGTTGCATTTGTGAAAATTGACGTTTGTATATTTCTATTGTTAGCAATATTGGAAAATGGATTTGATTCTTTCGTTTGTGGTAGTGTCAAAATTTACCAAATATGGAAAGATTCTCATCATCCAAGTTTCAATTGGACAGAAACTTGGAATCATGCAACTTGTATTGTATGATGAATGAGAACCTTCATCTTTGGAAATTAAGACTAATTCCTTGTTCACATGTATATGTGAGTCAAGTGAAGGACTAGGGATCACGTACACTTGGTTGTGCACTGGTGAGGTCCACCACAAATATTGATAAGACTATTCATCATGATTTACTATTTGTTTAGTAAATATGGTTATGCTTACAAGATTAAGTATAATTTTTAATAATTGAAAAACTTTCAATGTATAGCAGAACGAATAAGGAGAATTAATTAGGCAGAATGATAAAAGTTTCTCCAATCTGAAAGGAATGGATAATACTTTAGTATCATGTTTGATCATCATCTTAATGATTATGAAAGCCATATCACAATTGATCCTCTAAGGACACCTTAGTACATTTGTATGGCTAAGAAGAGGTATTAAGAATTGTTGAAATGGTTAAACGAATTATGGTGAATCATACTACATTAAAAAATGAATTCTTAGAGTCATACTCCATGATTGTAACTTGAGTGACATATCTTAAGTAGGTTTATAACACATCATGAGATATGGGATAGGAATGTTTTCTAACTCTTTCATATTTCAGTTTCGTAGTTGTGATGTTTTGGATAAAACAATGACCAACTAAGACCAATTATATGAAGTGTCATTCTTGATAAGAATCCTCACTAACTCTTGGATATTTGTTTCATGACAGAGAATCTTATATGTCAAGAGTTCAATGAGAGTCTTAAAGATCTTGAAAAGTTTTAAGAACTAATCAAGAATAAACCTATTGTTTATCATTAGCACACGACTTTAGGTTTGTAAACTATCGTGTTGACATATTCTTGTTTCTGTGCCCATTCCAGTTAAAGTTCATTATGCATCGGAGTTCTATGAGTTCTCAATTGTTTTCATAAGGCAAAACACCTTGATCAATGAGAACTCATTGATCAGTAAGGGTGACCTGCTCAGCAACTTGGAAGACATGGTAGGCCCTTGTGATGCCAAGTGGCATGAAATTAAGATTGAACAGGTCCGGTCCATATGAGTTTGATATTTTCATAGACCATATCCTATGATAATGGTTGGAAATAACTGTTGGATTAGATGTCTAAGCCCATAACTATTATTGGTATGTACTCGACACGAGAGTAGCATGGTCCATTTGGGTTGCATAACACCAGGACAATTTGTTAGGATGGACTCTTGAGAGAAGGTTATATATGATTTGTTAATATATTATAAGCTATAATATATTAATATGAAATCATATGTTTTAATTAGTATTGATCAATAACTAATTTGGAATTAATTTAGTGATCAAAAGAGACTAATTAAATCTATGGGGACTAATTATGATAATTAGTTATATTTATATGTGTTGGGCTTATGATCCATGTTGGACCAAGTTTATGTATGGATACATAAAGAGTTGGGCCACATGAACCATGTATCATAAAACCCATGGGTATGGATTTGGGTTATACCCATTACCCTTGGAATCCACACATATAAATACATGCATCGTGACATAAAAACGCCACCCATATACACTTGACATGTTCTTGGAGTTCATATGGATGGTTTTTGGTGTATGCAGATTCTCTCTCAAATGTCTACCTTTGTCCATGATGTGTTGTGACTGCATTTGAGGCTTACACACTATTGGGGCTAAGCTCTTAAAGCCAAATACATCAAGAGTTCAAGCTACATAAAAGATATGTTACCCTAACTAGTATCTTATATGGTTTATGTCAAATGCATGCTAATTATAGGTTTAATGCCTTGGAAACCATTTTGCATGTATAATTAGTAGAAACATAGATCTAAGGTATTTAGGGTTGTATGTGCACCATAGGATGTTGTAGTAAACAAAACCCAACAATAGTATTAGAGCCAAGGCTAGTTTTCAATTATACTTGATGCAAATTGCTGAAAAAATCGATTTTCTAGCTCTCTGGACTGTGCACTCACCGAGTCCATTGGGGGACTTGCCGTGTGCATAAACAAATTCATCCTACTCGTTGAGTAGGTTCATACACTCGACGAGTAGGAGGCCCAAAGTGCAGATTTTCGACTTTTTAGGCTAGAATTTGACTAGAATCATTACCCTAAGCTGTTTTTTTACTTATAAACTTGCTTTTGATGTGGTAATGATCACTCTAATACAATTGAAAAGATAAAAGTCAAAAGTTTCATGTTTTGTATTAGTTTAATAGTTAGGCTAATTACATGAAATTTTTTTGATTTGAATTGTCTTGTTCATATGAGTTTAATCTAGATCATAGTTTTCTTGACATGCTTGTTAGTTCAATTGATGATCTTAATGTTTTTTTAATGGATTCCATAACTTGTCCTCAAGTTATGGAAAACCAAAAGTTTTATGTGTTAAATCTTCTTTAAAGCCATAGGTTACACAATTGAAGAGTCTTTTTCCTCATAAATAGTTTTATGAACTCCATAACTTGTCCTCAAGTTATGGATGTTCAAGAGTCTCTTCATTAAAGGTTTTAAATCCGACATTAAACTCATATGTCATGGAATTGAAAAGTTTTTGAATTGTTCAAAACTTGCCCTCAAGTTTTGGAATTTGTAAAGTCCCCCCCCCCCCCATGAATACTTTAATTCCAAGTTAAACCCTTAGAATTTTAAAAGTTTAAAATTCAACCCTGATACTATTATAATATTATATGTATATATATATATATATATATATATATATATATATATATATATATATATATATATGTATAAGAGCAAGTCAGACTTACTGTTAGTAGGCCTCATTCGCGAAGTCGGTCTACAAGGGGGTATAAGGTTACTCCCTATATTATGACAGTTAAATGGGTGCCCACTCTCACCCACCACTTCCTTCACTGGTGGAGGGTCGTTAGCCGAACGGGTAGGACAAGACTATAATTCTCCCTTCATTAAAAGTATAATGATAAATATAAAGTAACTAAAATTTATTAAATTCCCAATCTTAGTTACTTTAGGAAAATGTGAATTTGGTGCTAACCCATGAAATTAGACTTTGTACCTCACCAAGTCGTTGGTGGAGCGTGTGTGGTTAACCGACACACTAATATGGACTACTAAGAGTGGCAAAAGGTAACTTAATGTTAATCATAGATCAATGGAGCGTGTGTGGTTAATCGGCACATTGATTAGGTGGTTGTAACATTGGGTGTACCAAGTTAACTTGCATGGTTATTCACTCCTTGTTTATGATCCTCGACATCCCAATCATCAAATTGAAGGGCAATCGAGATTTAGACATGCCATTGAAAATTTCAACGAATCTTAAAGGATCTAGGAGTTTCAATTCACTTAAGACCTAAAATTCTTTTTTGTTTTTCATGGTGAAAATTGGTAAATCGTCATTTACCTACCTTCAAATATTTTGTAGCTTGGATTACGGCATCCCTTTTCCAAGTTATAAAATATTGTGTTGGGTCCTAGCCTTAATATTTCATATTGGGTGTTATATTAAGGACTTAAATCAACTAACTTGAATTTTTCCCATTGTAGATGTCTAGTTCAGACAACTATGGTCTTCCTTATCCTTTTGGAAAAGTCCTTCCCATTGAAGATGATATTCCACATGGCAATGAAGATGAAAGATTACTCCCTTTATTGTGCACTAATGGGATTGAAAATCATACTTCACTTCCTCTACCTCCTCCAATAATTCTCCCTAACCCATAAGTTCAAGGTCACTCAAGCCCTATTAGCAAGCAAAGTCTATGTGTGCTCACATCTTGGAGATGAAGTCACATATTGACAAGCCGAGAGAGTTGGGTGTCAAAGTCTTGAGGAATTTGGTTGTTGACTAGGTTCTTCAATCACTTCCTAAGTCACATAGTGAGTTCCTTTAGGACTACTATATGAAATACCTTGACATGACCCACAATGATCTTACCTATTTGCTTGATGTTGCTGAATCAACAATGATTTGGAGCATTGATAAAGCAAATTTGATTGGAAGATCGACTTCCCAAACTTCCATGCACATTGACAATGGTAACATTGGAAATCCAGAAAAGTTTTCTCTTCCCAATGGAAAGGTATCGGCCATAGTCAACTCAGTTGACCAAATGGTAAAGAGAAAGGCTAAGTCTGAGATAGTCCCATATACCATTCCCAAAGAGTCCATATGTTTCTATTGCCAAAGGAAGGAGCATTGGTTGCGAAGCTACCCTATTTGCCTGAAAGATCATAAGGATGGTAAAGTCAAAAAGTTTAACTCTACTTTGAGTAAAGTCCACTATCTAACTCTATTAAGTTCCTATTTTGAGATTCTTATTACATGATGTGACTAGGTCGCATTTTGGTGTTTTAAGAATCATAGAAAAGAGAGGAAGCTTAAAGGAAGAATATGTTGATTTTGATCACGAAGATGGATTTCGATCGCATGGTTTAGTGATCGGAATTTTGAGCCATTGCTTAAGAGTTGTGATAGATTGTCTAGGAATAAATAACAACATTGTTTTCATATGCATTTGCATTGTAAGGATAAGTTTTTTCCGCAAGTTTTAAAATAAAAATAAAAAGTTTTAATTTTATTTATTTTAAATATCCTTACAATGGCATTTATGAAAAATTGTTGTTTATATGATTCCATTGATAACAATATTGGAAAATGGATTTGATTCTTTCGGTTGTGGTAGTGTCATAATTTACCAAATGAGGAAAGACTCTCATCACCCAAGTTTCAGTTGGATAGAAACTTGGAATGATGCAACTTGTATTGTATGATGAATGAGAATTTTTCATCTTTGGAAAATTAAGGCTAATTCCTTGTTCGTATGTTCGTGTGAGTCGAGTGAAGGACTATAGGACCAGGTACACTTGGTTGTGCGATGGTTAGGTCCACCACAAAGATCGATAAGGCTATTCGTCATAATTTACTAAAGTTTAGTGAATATGGTTATACTTACAAGTTTAAGTGTAATTCTAAAACTTTGGAAAAGTTTCAATGTAAGGCATAACGAATAAGAAGAATTAAATTAGGCAGAAAGATAAAATTTTCTCCAATCTGAAAAGATGGGAGAGTACTTGAGTTTCTTGTTTTATGATTATCTTTGTGATTATGAAACCATATCACAATTGATTCTCTAAGGACATATTAGTGCATTTGTTTGGCTAAGAAGAGGAATCGTGGATTGTTGAAATGGTTAAAATCAAAAAGATGAACCATACTTCGTTCCAAAACAAGTCTTAGAGTTATACTCCAACATTGTAACTTGAGTGACATAATCTGAAGAAGGTTTATAACACTTGTTAAATGTAGAGTAAAATGTTTTCTTATTCTTGTACATTTGAATTTGGTAAGTTGTGATGTTTTGGATAAAACAAAGACCAACTAAAGCCAATTTTTTGAAGTGTTTGTCTTGATAAAAATCCGCACTAACTCTTGAATATTTGCATTATCAAGGAATGGTCCTTGACAAAGTGAATCTTATATGTCAAGAGGTCAGTGGGAGTCCTAAAGATCTTGAAAAGTTTCAAGAACTAATCAAGAATAAAACCTATCTTTTATCACTAGCACACGACTTGAGGTTTCTAACCTATCGTGTTGACATGTTATTGTTTCTATGCCCATTCTAATTAAAAGTTGACTATGCATGTGAGTTCTATGAGTTCTCAGTTGTTTGCATAACTACTTGGAAGCAATGGTGGGCCTTGTGATACCAGGTGGCAATAAGTTATGATTGAACAAGTTCAGTCCATATGAGTATGGATTTGTCACTAACCTCCTCTTGTGGTTATGAAAAATTCACATGGATAGGAATTCATACACCATAAAATCTAAGTGTCATAAGGTTTCTCTCTGATTCATGAAAATGGTGGTGAGGAAACGCTTTCGCTAAATAGATTTTAAGTAGACAACAATTGTTATAATTGCATTCTAAAAGTCGTTAGTGGAGCCTGTATGGTTAACCAACACACTAACATTGACTTGTGAGAAATGGAAAAGGTCTACACAATTGAGACTATGATTATGACATCCCTTTTCATAGTTCTAAAAATTGTTTAGACACACATGTGAGCAATCTAAGAAAAGGTGTATGATTTTGATAAAGTGTTATCGAAGCATCTCGTCTCAGAAATCTGAACTTTGGTAAGAAAGTCAATAAAGTATTGATTTCTAGAAGTCCAGCTGATTTCTGGATACATGTCAAACCTAGTGGGATCATAAGTGTTATGCTAATAATTATCATGTTAGTGGGAGCATGATTATTATTTTTAGTATTGCAAATTAGCAATGTTAATTATAGAAAACAAAAGGGTTTCAATTCGTGAAGTTGCGGGGATTGAAAAGTTGTTTGCTATAATTAAAGGAGAGGAAATTATACTTAATTCCAATTATAAAAGCTTAGATTGTGAGTTTTTAATCAAATTTAGTCACAATTACATTATTTTCATTCTAAAATTCGACTATGATTACGGCATCCCTTTTCATAATCTGAATTATGAGAACATGGGAAATAGAAATAGAAATATTATAGAAAAGACTGGTCTAGTATCATGTCTTTATGTGAGACATCATGAACCGTGTCCCATATGCTTCAGATATATAGGGTCGATTACATGTGCTGTAATATTCATCTGTTCTAAATTTTTCCAAATGCCTAGGGCACTAAGAGGCAACAAGTACTAGAACTCGAAATGACTAAAATGTAACACCGTAAAAATTTAAAACAATTTTTCGCAATTGTAAACACATTTTTAACAAAACCATTCATTCATAAAATGTTATAGCATCATGTTTTTGTTCACAAAATATCTCACAAGATCAAGATACATCAAATCCCATGTGTGTGTGTGTACGAATCAAGCCGACGCCTTCCCGCGGTCATCACTAGTACCTAGAACACATAACACTGAACACTGTAAGCAAAAGCTTAGTGAGTTCCCCAAAATACCACACAAACACATAATAGCCACTCGAGGCTGTAACTCTGTTGACCCTCTGGTCAATGTGTCTCAGTGGGGCCCTCCAGCCCCAACTCTCTGTGGGCCCTCTGGTCCTAACTCTGAATCATGTATATCACATATCACAATAAATCACAACACATAATAACATGCAATCACACTGGCATATAACTCTATAGTACTCTGTCTCATAACTCTATTACCACACTAGGTAAAGTATAGTGAGAAGACTCACCTCGGGTATCTCGGTAAACCTCTGACTCGGTAAAAGCTGGCCTAGACTCCGCCTAATCATATGAAATAAACACTCTATTTAATATAACTCTCAAAGGCTAGACTATGCTTCTCTTATGACACTCTCAGAAGGGTAAAAGACCATTTTACCCCTCTCATAACTCAAAGGCCGCACAATAGACCATACCCTAAAAGACCATTTTAAATAGTTAAGACCTACGTCCATATTTTAGATTTGACCCCATCTAAGCCCCTTAATCCATAAAGTTGATGACTTTAAGCCTTTGCATGGCTGAACAAGTCACCAACTCCCACAATGATCTAACCTTCAAGTCTAGAAGGCTTAATACACATGCATGACTTCAAAATAACATCCAAGATGGAAACTTTATGGCTCTAAATCACCAATAACACTGAAAAGGGACAGATCTCGGACCATGGAGCACTTTACACACATAAAGTCTCCACCTTTGGGGTTTTTAGCCCTAAAAAGGGCACATACAACAACAACCAAAAGAAGAGGAAAGTTTTGAACTTTATACCTCCAAGTGTAGCCCTTTTCTCTGTAGATCTCAGATCCAAAATGGCACCTCAAGCTTTAGCTTCCAAGAACTCCCTTCCTTCTTCTTCACCAAGCCACTAAACCACCAAAAATCTCAAATCAGCACTCTCACACACTAAGGACGATGGGGCTCTCTTTTAGGGTTTCACTCACTGATATGGAGGCTGAGAAATGAGCCATAACACCCTTTAAATAGTGCACAAGATGGATTAGGGTTTTTGCACCAGGGCCGGGTACGCCCGGTGTAACTCTAGGTACGCCTGGTGTACCTTGGCGACTCCGCATCCAAATTAAGCGCATGAGTACGCGCAGCGTACCCCTATGGTACGCCCAGCGTACTCACTTGCTATAATCCTACCACTCAAGGACTAAACATTCCCAATCAACAAAGAACGAGGATGAAAGAAATGTACCTGAATCTCGAGGTGTTACAATTCTCCCCCACTAGCACTAGACTTCGCCCTCGAAGTCTCATTCCTCGAACAACTCTGGATGCTGCCCTTGCATCTCTGACTCTGAGTCCCAAGTCATCTCGAACCCCTTCCGATGTTGCCACTGAACCAAAACCAAAGGTACTTCCTTGTTCCTCAAAACCTTGATCTTCCAATCTTTGATTGCCACCGGTCTCTCAGCATAATTCAAGCTCGTATCCACCTGAATATCCTCCAATGGTACCACTGCCGACTCATCGGCCATACACTTCCGCAATTGCGACACATGGAAAGTGTCATGGATCTGACCTAACTCTTCAGGTAGCTCCAACCGGTAGGCTACCCTGCCTACCCTTGCAATCACCTGAAAAGGACCGATATAACGGGGCCCCAACTTGCCCCTCTTCCTGAATCGGATCACTCTTTTCCAAGGAGAGACCTCATGACTACAAAGTCGCCGACCTGGAACTCAAGCTCGGACCAGCGCCTGTCCACATAACTCTTCTAACGACTCTGAGCAGTCAATAACCTCTGCCTGACCTATTGTATTTGCTGAGTTGTCTGCAGCACAATCTTTGTACTACCCATAACACGCTGCCCGAACTATCCCCAGCAAATGGGGGTCTGACACCTCCTCCCATACAACAGCTCAAAGGGTGGCATACCAATGCTCGAATGATGGCTGTTGTTGTAAGAAAACTCTGCCAAGGGCAAATAGGTGTGCCAACTCCCCTCGAAATCCAACACACATGCCCAGAGCATATCCTCGAGCGTCTGAATCGTCCGCTCACTCTGTCCGTCAGTCTGAGGGTGATATGCGGTACTAAAATGCAGCCTAGTACCCAATTCCTCGTGAAATTTCTTCCAGAATCTGGAAGTGAAATGCACATCTCCGTCTGAGACAATCGAGATTGGCACTCCATGCCGCGATACCACTTCTCTCACATACATCTCTGCCAACTTCTCTGCGGAAGAGCTCTCACTGATAGCAAGGAAGTGGGCGCTCTTTGTCAACCTGTCCACAATCACCCAAATTGCATCGACTCCCCTAGTAGTTCGTGGCAATTTGGTGATAAAATCCATGGTAATTTGTTCCCACTTCCATTCGGGAACCTCCAAAGGTTGCAACTTACCATGCGGTCTCTGGTGCTCAGCCTTAACCCTACGGCAGGTTAAGCACCTCTCAACAAACCACGCGACATCCCTCTTCATACAGGGCCACCGATACTCCCTCTTCAGGTCTAAATACATATTAGTGGCCCCAGGATGGATCGAGAACTTCGACCGATGAGCCTCTTCCATCAAAATGGTACGCGTCCCTCCCACAAACGGTACCCAGATACGCGCCTGAAATGTCATAAGCCCCGGCTATCGGTGACGAACTCCAATACCAACCCGACAACTCGCTCTCTCTTCTGGCTCTCAGGCTGCACAACCTCAGCCTGTGCCCCACGAATGGTGTCCAACACCGGAGCTATCACAGTCAATCTCAAACATACATCTCGCAATGGGGTGCTCTCCGCCCTGCGGCTCAGTGCATCGGCTACAACATTAGCCTTGCTCGGGTGGTACAGGATCTCACAGTCATAATCCTTGAGCACGTCCAACCACCTCCTCTGTCGCATATTTAGGTTGGGCTGATCCATCAAATACTTTAGGCTCTTGTGGTCCG
The DNA here is from genome assembly GCF_051521515.1 of Lactuca serriola. Lineage (NCBI taxonomy): Eukaryota > Viridiplantae > Streptophyta > Magnoliopsida > Asterales > Asteraceae > Lactuca > Lactuca serriola. The sequence goes on along the minus strand of NC_136409.1, from coordinate 68,582,807 downwards.
TGTATATCGTACACCGAACCCTGTACAGATAGTGATGCCAAATCTTGAGGGCGAAAACCACTGCCCCCAACTCTAGATCGTGGGTGGGATAGCTCGTCTCATGAGGCTTCAGCTGCCTCGATGCGTATGCTATCACATGCCCTCTCTTCATCAGCATCGCTCCTAACCCCGAGATCGACGCATCACAATACACCACAAAGTCCTCCATTCCCTCTGGGAGAGCTAACACTGGGGCTTCACATAACCTCTGGCGAAGCGTCTCAAAGGAGGTCTACTGCTTTGGGTCCCATGAAAAAGCGACACACTTCCGGGTTAACCTGGTGAGTGGCACGGCGATCTTGGAGTAATCCCTGATAAATCTCCGATAATAGCCTGCCAACCCTAAGAAACTCCTGATCTCGGAGGGTGACATCGGCACCTCCCAACTCATCACTGCCTCCACATTGGCCAGGTCGACCAATATCCCCTTCTGGTTAACAAGGCGCCCTAGGAACTGGACCTCTCGCAACCAGAAATCACACTTAGAGAATTTGGCGTAAAGCCTCTCTGATCTTAGTACTCCGAGGATCTCCCTCAAATGCTCCTCATGCTGCTCTCTGGATCTCGAATACAACAAAATATCGTCGATGAACACGATCACCGACCGATCCAACATCGTCCTGCACACTCTGCTCATGAGATCCATGAACACTGCCGGGGCATTGGTGAGTCCAAAAGGCATCACCACAAACTCGTAATGCCCATAACAAGTCCTGAACTCTGTCTTCTGTATGTCCTCATCTCGTACCCTTACCTGATGATACCCATACCTCAAATCGATCTTGGAGAACCAAGATGCTCCCTACAACTGATTGAACAAATCATCGATCCTCAGCAACGGGTAACGGTTCTTGACCGTCAGCTTGTTCAACTCTCGGTAATCAATGCACATCCAGTGTGAACCATCCTTCTTTTTGACAAAAAGGATAGGCGATCCCCACGGCGAGCTGCTCGGCCGAATAAACCCCTTTCCCAGCAGCTCCTGAAGCTGCGAGGATAACTCTTGCATCTCTGGAGGTGCAAGGCGATAGGGCACCTTGGCGATAGACGCGGCCCCCGGAACCAAATCGATACTGAAATCCACTTGCCTCACGGGAGGCACACCTGGAAACTCCTCTGGAAATATGACCGGGAACTCACGCACTATCGGAACCTCCTCAACTGACCTCGGTCTCTCTGAATCAACCTACGTATCCATCACACACGCCACAAAGCCCTTACAGCCCTGCTGTAGACACTGCCTCACCCTAGCGGCCGAACAAAATGCTGACCCAGAACATATACCCTCTCCGTACACCATAAGAACTTCCCCACTAGGGTCTCGTATGGTCACCAGCTGTCGCTCGCAGTCGATAACCGCTCCGAATCTGCTCAACCAGTCCATGCCACAATGACACAGACATCACCCATCGCAATAGGAACCAAATCAATCGGAAACTCAACACCGAAAATCTCGAATACGCACCCTCGGATCACCTCTGTGGCATATATCACCCTCTCGTCAGCTATGGAAACTCTCAGAGGTCGACTCAACGCCTCACGACTAACACTGATATGCTGAATAAAAGCCAAAGATACAAAAGTCCGACTCGCACCCGAGTCAAATAACACCAAGGCAGGTACATAATTCACAAGAAAAGTACGTACGCATAACATAATATAAGCACAAAACCTCAACATCAAAATAAATACATGAAAGAATACATACCAGCCACGACATCGGGCACTGCGCGGACCTCCTCCGCGGTCAACTGAAAGGCTCTCCCTCGTGCCTTCGGTGCCTCGGCCTTCACTGGCCGACTCTCGGTAGCTCTGATGGTGGCAGGGGCAGATCCCTGAGATGCTCCCTGTGCTGATCCCCACAACTGCGGACACTCTGCCTTCCGGTGTCTGGTCTGGTTGCAGTGAAAACATACTGCAAACCCCTTGGGGCAGTCCTTAGCCATATGCCCCTCCTTGCCATATTTTTAGCAAGACCCTGCTCTACACACCCCGTCGTGGCTCTTGCTGCACTTGCCACAAGTGCGGCCCCTCTGGCTCCCTGATCTTGAATCGGCGGGCTTGGCCCGCTTGGCTACCGGCTGAGACTGCACCGGTCGTCGATCCCTCCCCTGAGACTCAACCTCCTCCCTAGCTTGAGTCTCCAGCTCTATCTCCCTCTTCCGGGCATTCGTCTGAAGCTCGACAAATGTCCGGTACGTCGAGTTCACCACGAACTCACATATATCCCTCCTCAGAATGCTCAAATATCGACCCATACGTGCCTGCTCGGAGGACACGTGCTCTGGGCAGAACATCGCCCGCTCATGAAACATCCTCGTAATCACCGTAACAGACTCAGTACCCTGCTTGAGGGTCAGAAACTCCTGTGCCAAACACTCCCTCTCCACCTGGGGAACGTACTCATCTCGGAACATGGTAGTGAACCTCTCCCAGGTCACTGCTGCAAGCTCAGCAGGCGTATAGCGCGCCGTCACAAACGTCCACCATTTCTTCGCTCCCAAGCGAAGCTGGTTCAGCGCGAACCGGACTCTTAAATGCTCAGGAGATGAGCAAGTAAAGAAACACCCCTCTATGTCTGAAATCCATCTCATCGCTGCAATCGGATCCTAGGTCCCGTCAAACTCCGGTGGTTTTGTGTTGCTGAACTCTCGGAACAGCAACGCATCACCACCCTACGGCCTCGTCGCAGCTATAGCTGCAGTGGCCGCAACAACAGCAGCCTCAGAAAGAGCAGCGTACTTCTCATCAAATGTCTCTATCAGCGTGGTCTTGATAGACCCGAACATCTCTGGTATCTCTGCCCTGATGGCCACAGCCACCTCCTCCTGGATGATCCTACGGATCTCCTCATCCCTCGTATCGCTGGTCCCTGGTGTGTGGCGAGTCCCAACCATGATCTCTCTCTCTCTCTGAAATACAACATAATAATAATATCAGGGACTCGCTCGAGTATACTCACACTCGAATACTCCATCCTACTAGTCCCTTGGTACTCCAAAGATTCTTACTCGGACTGTGCACTGACCTAGTGTCTTCAGTAGTGTGGACCCAATACTACCGTCCACACCGCATCAGCATCCACCCCGAGTCCTCCTCCCAGAGTCCCAAGTCCCAAGCACTCTACTTTCTCAAATCATATAATACTCGCAAGCAGATCTCTCACAATCTCCTTGCTGCTACCTAAACACTCTAAAATATTCATAGCTGCAAGACTCCTAGACTCAGGCATCACATATCAGGCCACTCTAGTCCTAATAAGAATACCTAGTCAACTCTATAATGCATATCATAGCTCATCATATAACATATCACATCATATCTCATAACACTTATAATAATGGTATTTTGGGAAATCACCGTTCGGGGGTTGGCTGTTCGTACACACAACTCTGCTCTGTTTGTCTCGCAAGTTCTTCTTTTGAAAACTTTTTTATCATCAAAATTTTCTCAAATCCTCGGTTTGAGTTCAGATACGCCTGAAGGTGCACCCGAATCCCTCAAACCTAGGCTCTGATACTAACTTGTAACACTGTAAATTTTAAAACAATTTTTCGCAATTGTAAACACATTTTTAACAAAACCATTCATTCATAAACTGTCATAGCATCATGTTTTTGTTCACAAAATATCTCCCAAGATCAAGATACATCAAATCCCATGTGTGTGTACGAATCAAGCCGGCGCCTTCCCGCGGTCATCACTGGTACCTGACAACACATAACACTGAACACTGTAAGCAAAAGCTTAGTGAGTTCCCCAAAATACCACACAAACACATAATAGCCACTCGAGGCTGTAACTCTGTTGACCCTCTGGTCAATGTGTCTCAGTGAGGCCCTCCAGCCCCAACTCTCTGTGGGCCCTCTGGCCCTAACTCTAGGGACCCGAAAGTCCCAACTCTGTAACTCTGAATCATGCATATCACATAATCACAATAAATCACAACACATAATAACATGCAATCACACTGGCATATAACTCTATAGTACTCTGTCTCATCACAATATTACCACACTAGGTAAAGTATAGTGAGAAGACTCACCTCGGGTATCTCGGTAAACCTCTAACTCGGTAAACGCTGGTCTAGCCTCCGCCTAATCATATGAAATAAACACTCTATTTAATATAACTCTCAAAGGCTAGACTATGCTTCTCTTATGACACTCTCAGAAGGGTAAAAGACCATTTTACCCCTCTCATAACTCAAAGGCCCCACAATAGACCATACCCTAAAAGTCAACCAAAAGTCAACTCTCTGGGTTACGCTGCGCGTACCAGATGTGTACGCTAAGCGTACCCGGCTGCATCTTAGAATCGGGGAACGCCACCCAGTACGCGGCGTGTACTAGGGATTACGCCCGGCGCACTCCCCTGCTTCAGCCCCTTAGCTCTTGAGATCTTAAACAGTTAAGACCTACATCCGTATTTTAGATCTGACCCCATCTAAGCCCCTTAATCCATAAAGTTGATGACTTTAAGCCTTTGCATGGCTGAACAAGTCACCAACTCCCACAATGATCCAACCTTCAACTCTAGAAGGCTTAATACACATGCATGACTTCAAACTAACATCCAAGATGGAAACTTTATGGCTCTAAATCACCAATAACACTGAAAAGGGACAGATCTCGGCCCATAGAGCACTTTACACTCATAAAGTCTCCACCTTTGGGGATTTTAGCCCTAAAAAGGGCACATACAACAACAACCAAAAGAAGAGGAAAGTTTTGAACTTTATACCTCCAGGTGTAGCCCTTTTCTCTGTAGATCTCAGATCCAAAATGGCACCTCAAGCTTTAGCTTCCAAGAACTCCCTTCCTTCTTCTTCACCAAGTCACTAAAGCACCAAAAAGCTCAAATCAGCACTCTCACACACTAAAGACGATGGGGCTCTCTTTTAGGGTTTCACTCACTGATATGGAGACTGAGAAATGAGCCATAACACCCTTTAAATAGTGCACAAGATGGATTAGGGTTTTTGCACCTGGGCTGGGTACGCCCGGCGTAACTCTAGGTACGCCCAGCGTACCTTGGTGACTCCGCGTCCAAATTAAGCGCATGAGTACGCGCAGCGTACTCACTTGCTACAATCCTACCACTCAAGGACTAAACATGCCCAATCAAAAAAGAACGAGGATGAAAGAAATGTACCTAAATCTCGGGGTGTTACATAAAATGATTAAAAAATTGTCGAGGATAATTTGGGGTTTACCAAAGATTGGTTGCTCATGGTCAATTGGAAGTATAGTGTTAATTTTGGAAGGACCATATTAACATATTCTGAAAGGAGGCAACTCTTCTTAAGAAGTGATAGTCAAAATGGGAATGTGGAAATGTTTCCATAGGTGGAAGTTGTCACACCCCGGCCGTCGGCGGAAACACCGAGTAGTGTAACGTCATTCTTCGTATCACAGTTATATAACATACATTGAACTATACTAAAGAAAATATATACCTTTATTGATGATTGAAAGTTACATTATTGTTTTCCTAGTATTTATTACATAATATCCGACTATGGCATACTTCTTAATGAACAGAAAGATAATAGTAAAACTTCTCTTGTTCGAATACATACCAGCTTTTCAAGTTCCTGAAAATACATGCATTTTAAAAATACGTCAACATAAAGTTGGTGAGTCCACAAGTTTTGACTCCATAAAATAATACATTTCCCACATTCAAAAGTATAGTTTTGAAAGTATCATTTTGACTTTCCAACATTTAGTATATATATTAGGTATAATAGTATACTTATCAATTAAGTGTTATACCTAAACATTTCTTAATCCTAAGGTATAAGTAGGGGAAAACTTATACTTAACATTAATACTTGTATACGACAAGGTATAATGTTTCTAAAAATTCGCTACCATGAGCCTGTAACCGTTTCTATGACATAATACCTCTGATAAAACACACTCATGATTTACCATGAGAAACAAACACACTCATGATTTACCATGAGAAACAACACCGTACGCTTCATCGACGCCGAAACAATAACAAATAAAAGGATAGTTCATCACTTGCTTTTGGTTGACTGTAGCTAACAGTCACAAGTGGGGTGGTCAACCCGTATACTAAGTATACACGACTTCCTTGCTCACACGGGATTAACGGTTACAATTCAGAGGATTTCCACTAAGATCCCCAATCTTTTTTGATGAATACAATTACTCATGTAGACTTTGACGGCTTCCTATAGCTCTAACAACAAAAGCATCTTCATGTCTAAAACCCTAAGTTACTAGACTATGCTTTTAAACATTACTTCTAACTTCATAATATTTAGGCAGTATAACAGCTATATCTTGAAGTAAATCCAGGTTTTATCTTGACCTAAAACCAATAATAACAACATATAATGTTTCTAGTTTTATCTTGACATACAACTATCAATAACAATACCAAGTTTTATCTTAACATAAAACTAATAATAACAACATATAACATATCCAGTTTTATCTTGACATAAAACTAACAAAACAACATATAACATATCTAGTTTTATCTTGACATAAAACTAACAATAACAACATATAACATATCCAGTTTTATCTTGACATAAAACTATTAATAGCAACATACTTTATAACTTAACATATAGAACATTCGAATATAACTTCGGTATTATATCGCACACAACATATATATAGAATACTAAGTATAACTCAAGATCTACATTAGTAAATCAACATACTGATAAGTTGATAATAGTTGTATATATTCAAAATATTATATTTAGAACAATCATACCTCGGTTATCATAACTATAAACTATCATATAGACATAATAATAACATATATATATATATATATATATATATATATATATATATATATATAATATCTAGCATGCGTTTTCCCCCGAAATATTAGAAAGTGGGGCAGTGAAACTCACTCTAGTAGCATGATTTTATGTTATCTAAGCAAAAACGGTCATCATACGAGATCGTCAGGGCTCGGGATGCAAAATGACCACAGCAAAGGAGAGGAAGGGAAGAAATTTAGGTGTAAGAATGGCTGAAGTTGGACCTACTATTTATAGTAAGGATTTTAGAAACTCATGTTGTGAGTTTCATAAGGCTCACTTCATGAGTCTTGCATGATCATCTCGTAGTCTTGCCATTTGCGTCCCTAGCTTCGGAAGGTGGCCATGTGACTGCTCACATCGTGAATTAATCCTTGCTCACGACGTGAACTTTTGGTTTATCACTTCGTAGACTTGCCATGCGCCTACTAGCTCCGAAATCTAGCCTGATGACTCTTCACCTCGTGAACATTTATGTTCACCTCGTGAGTTCAGTCGGACTAGGGTTTCTGACAGCTGAATCTTCGAAAGGTCGTAACTTTCACATACGAACTCTGTTTTTGACGTTCTTTATATGCAAACGTAGGTATTTACAAGAACTACAACTCTCTTTTTTATTTTAATTGCCAACTCTAAGTATATTTTAAATTCCTCTTACTATAGATATTTACAGTGTTCGGTTTATCGTAACTTCTTCATGCGAAGTCAAATTCAGACGTTCTCTATATTTTTGGAATTGTATGGACGTATACTTTGAGATGTATCATAATAAAAGTTCATATTTGTATTAGAATTTACCATGAAATATATAGTACATTTATCGCATTATATGATTAGAAAAATCACATGAGATTGTTATTAACCTATTTTGGCTAGTGTTACATTCTCCCACCGTTAGAACAATTTCGTCCCGAAATTTATCTTGTGGATAAGGTTTTGTCAAATAGTTGGGGGTATTTTTCTTTCATCTGATCTTCATGTTCCCAAGTAAATTCAGGTCCTCGCAGAGAGTTCCATCGAACTTTCACTATGGGAATACGACTTTGCTTTAATCGTTTGACTTCTCGATCCATAATCTCAACAGGTTCTTCTACAAAGTTGAGTTTCGTATTGACTTGTATTTCATCGAGAGGTACAACAAGAGTGTCATCAGATATACATAATTTGAGATTTTATACGTGAAAAACATCGTGTACATTACTTAGCTCTTGAGGCAACTTGAGTTGGTATGCGATAGAACCAATTCTTGCAAGAATTTCAAAAGGTCCTATATGTCGTGGGTTTATTTTTCCTTGTTTCCCGAATCGAATTACACCTTTCCAAGGAGAGACTTTCAACATTACTTTATCACCAACTTGGAATTCTAAAGGCTTACGTCTTACGTCAGCATAGCTCTTTTGACGATCACGCGCAGCCTTTAATCGATCCTTAATTTGCACGATCTTTTCAGTTGTCTCGTGGATTATTTCTGGTCCAGTATGTAAGGTATCGCCTGTACGTTCTCTGGCCATTTACGTATCTCCAAATTCTGCCCAACATACTGGGGAACGACATTTTCATCCATAAAGAGCCTCAAACGGTGCAGCCTTGATGTTGGTGTGATGAATGTTGTTGTAGGAAAACTCAATTAACGGTAAATGAGTATCCCACGCATTTCCAAAGTCTATTACACAGGCTCGGAGCATATCTACTAAAGTCTGAATGGTTCTCTCACTCTGACCATCAGTCTGTGGATGGTAAACGGTACTCATGTCTAGATGTGTTCCTAAGGATTTTTGTAGAGATTTCCAAAATCGTGAAGCGAATCTACTATCACGGTCAGAAATAATAGAATTTGGAACTCCATGCAATCTGACAATTTCCTTAAGATAAACTCTAGTCAGTTTCTCCATCTTGTCATTCTCCTTAATTGGTAAGAAATGGGCGGACTTAGTCAACCTATCGACTATCACCCAAATAGTGTCGGACCCACTAGGAGTTTTAGGTAACTTAGTGATGAAGTCCATTGATATCTGCTCCCAGTTCCATTCAAATATTTCCGGTTGTTGAAGTAAACCTGAAGGCTTTTGATGTTCTGCCTTCACTCTAGAACAAGTCAAACATTTTCTCACATAAGTAGCAATTTATGCCTTCATGTTTGGCCACCAATAATGTACTTTTAAATCTAAGTACATTTTGTCAGAACTTGGATGCACGGAATATCTGGATTTGTGGGCTTCTTCTAAGACCAAGTCCCTGACTTTACCAAACCTTGGCGTCCAAACTCGGTTCATAAAGTATTGTATTCCTTCATCTTTTCATATAAGTTGCTTTTCCATTCCTTGCAAAAGCTTTGTTCTTGATGTTTTCTTCTTTTAGAGCCTCAAGCTGAGCTTTTCTAATTTGTGCAATAAAGTTAGAATGGATAGTTATAGTTAATGCTCGTACCCGTCGAGGTTTAATATATTATTTCCGGCTCAAAGCATCTGCTACCACGTTTGCCTTTCCGGGATGATAACGAATCTCACATTCGTAATCATTCAACTATTCAACCCGTCTTCTTTGTCTCATACTAAGATCTTTTTGGTCGAAGATGTGTTGGAGACTCTTGTGGTCGGTAAAAATAGTACACTTGGTACTGTATAAATAATGTCTCCAAATTTTTAGTGCAAAAATTACAGCTCCCAATTCAAGATCATGGGTAGTGTAATTATTCTCATGCATCTTAAGTTGTCGTGATGCATAGGCGATAACTTTTCCTCTTTGCATCAACACACATCCCAATCCTTGATTTTATGCGTCGCAGTATACAACGAAATCTTCTGTTCCATCTGGAAGGGTTAGGATTGGTGCACTACACAACATTTGCTTTAGTTTCTAAAAATCAACTTCTTGTTTGTCTTCCCAGTTGAAGTTCGTATTTTTCTAGGTTAGTGTTGTAAGTGGCTTGGCTATTTCGGAAAAATTCTCTATTAATCTTCGGTAATAGCCAGCAAGTCCTAGGAATTGACGCACCTCTGTTGGCGTCTTTGGTGCTTCCCAATTCCTGATTGCTTCAACTTTGGATGGGTCAACATGAATCCCTTCGTTGCTAACTACATGACCTAAAAATTGTACTTTTCTAATCCAAAACTCACATTTGGAGAATTTAGCATACAACTTTTCTTTTCTTAGTAGTTCCAAGATTATTTGCAGGTGTTGACCATGTTCTTCCTTGGTTCGTGAATATATCAACATATCATCGATAAATACGATCACGAATTTATCGAAGTATGGTTTGCAACACGATTCATGAGATCCGTAAACACTGTTGGGGCATTGGTTAATCCAAAAGACATAACTAAGAACTCATAATGACCATAACGAGTTCTAAATGCCATTTTTGGAATGTCGTCTTCTTGTACTCTGAGTTGATGGTATCCTGATCTAAGATTTATCTTTGAGTAGTAGCTAGATCCTTGCAGTTGATCGAATAGATCATCAATTCTTGGAAGTGGATAACGATTCTTGATCGTTAGCTTGTTCAGCTCCCGATAATCAATACACATTCGAAAGGATCTGTCCTTCTTCTTGACAAACAAGATTGGTGCTCCCCAAGGTGAAAAACTAGGTCGGATAAAGCCTTTGTCAAGATTTTCTTATAGTTGGCTAGACAATTCTTGCATTTCAGATGGAGCCAACCGATAAGGAGATTTTGCTACTGGAATTAAGTTGATTCGAAACTCAACTTGTCAGACGGGAGTTATTCCAGGTAGATCTTTAGGAAACACGTCAGGGAAATCACATACTTGAGGTATGTCCTTGATTTCTTTTGTCTTTCTCTTCCTATCTACAATATGGGATAAGAATGCGTTACATTTCTTATGTAGATATTTATGGGTCTTAGTACAAGAGATGACTTTGAGGTTCTTCCCAGATTTATCGCCATAGATAATCAGAGCTTCGCCGTTTGGTAAAGGTAGTCGTATGGCTTTCTGATGACATAGAATTTCGGCGCGGTGTGAAGATAACCAATCCATGCCAATTATAACATCAAAACTACCGATAGGCATTGGCATGAGGTTGACGTGAAAAAGGTAGTTATTAAGAGTTAACATACAGTTTTCTAGGATTTCATGTGTTTTCTCAGTTTGACCGTTGGTGATTTCTACTTCATACATTTCTTTTAATATGCTAGACTCATGACTCAACAAATTTTCTAAATGTCGGAGTTATAAAACTTCGATCTGCTCCAGAGTCAAAGAGTATAGAAGCATAAAAATTATCTATAAGAAACGTACCAGATACGACCGAAGGGTCCTGGATAGCCTCTCTGCTTCCAATCACAAACGCCCTGCCACGTCCTATGCCTCCTTGACTCCTTAACTTTGGACATTCTTTCTTGATATGTCCAACCTCCCCACACTCGTAGCATTTTCTTCCTTCACCACGGCCTGTCCCATTATTGGTTTGTTGATCGACTGTTGCAGGTGTTGTGCTCCTGCAGTAACTAGCAGTATGCCCCTTTTTCTTGCACTTCATGCAGACAAAACAGTCACCTGGATGATGACGGTTGCACTGATTGAACCATGAAGATTTTGGTTGAGTAGGTACTGTTGTTGTGGCTGCGTAGTTGGTTGCCACTTCTTGTCTTTTCTCAGATGATTGTTTGGGATTCTTCCTATTAAAGTTACGCTTGTTTGTTCTAGATTTAGGAGACTCGGTCTTTGACCACTTTTGTTCCTTGGATCTCTGTGAGGGTTAGCTTATGAGCTATCCTCTTGGTGCTGTCATAAGTCATAGGCTTTGATGGGATCACCATGCCTTTGATTTGCGATGCTAAACCCCAGATATATCGCTCAATCTTTTTATATTCAGGGGTTACAAGTGTTGGACACATTATAGCAAGATCATTAAATCTAGCGGTATAAGCTTTGTTAGGGCTAAATGTTGTAATAGTCGAAGAATCAGTTTGTTTGTTACGAAGAGTCTTTAGTCTTCGTATGTATAGTTATTTTTCTAAGGCATTATAAAGTCGAGGCTTAATGTTTAGTCCTTAGAAGATTGTTATGCTTTTGTTCACCTATAAATAGGGGTCCGTACTAGTGATCTAGGTATCGCTTTTACACAGATTTACAGTTTAGTCATTGTATTCTGTAAACTGAAAAGCATAATACGAGCTGAAAAAAGATTCTATTTACTCCAATGTTCATTGTTTCAATCATTTACTCAATTCATACTTGGATTACATTCAAACTCGATTTCAAATCTCATCAATTGGTATCAGAGCAGGAATCCTTTCTGTGATCTGATTTTCATGCGTTCAAAAAGGTTTTTGAGTCTATTGTTTGATTCAAAAAGTTTCCGTTCTTTTTGTGTGTGAAAAATTCTTCTAGATCCAGGTCTAGGATTTGATTCTGCAAAAGTTTTTGTGAATCGAGTGTTTGTTTTGTGATTCTAATCTGAATCATAAAATTTGATTTCAAATTCTCCAAGTTTTCATCAAAATCTTAAGTTTTCGTTCCGTACAACAATGGCGTTATTCAATCTTAACTCCATGACATCATTTTCTCATCTGCTTGGATCATCCACAAAGATTCCGATGCTAATTCCGGAATATTACGATCAGTGGGCAGATCATATGCAAGACTACTTGAATGGATTGGATGAGGAACTATGGAATTGCATTTCAGGGGAAATCAATCCACCTGTAAGAGTTCAGCCAATTGGTTCATCTTCAAACAATTCAGAGGTTGATAATCAATCTAATCGTCTGAAACAGCTGGAGAAGAGGTGTATGAGGGAATTAAGAGGTGCTTTGCCTCCTGTTGTGTACAACTATGTCAGGACTTGCACAACAGCTAAAGAAATCTGGAACAACCTCAAAGATAAATTTCAAGGCAGTGAGAAGACGAAGATCACTTCTGTGAAACAATGTCTAGTGGAACTCAAGGATTTCAAACAGGAGGAGTCTGAATCCATTGAAGTATACTATGATTGGTTCAACGAGTTAATCTACCGTTGCAATCGTTATGGTATCATAAGGTCATCAAGGGAGTTCAACTTGATATTTGTGATGGGACTTCGAAAGGAATGGAGGAGTGTAAGTATGATGGTGAAAAACCAGCAGAGCTTTGACACTTCGACTTTAAATGACTTGTACAATCAACTGAAATCTCATAAAAATGAGGTTAATGAAATAGTTGAGGAAGCAATGGCGAGTCTTGGTGGTCCATTGGCTCTAATTTAGAAGGTTTCAGAAAAAGAGAGTGAAAAATCGAAGTCTGATGAAGAAGAAGGATTTCTGATGAATTCTGATGATGAAGTTGTGGCTTTTTACTCAAACAATCGAGTAAAGAAATTTTTTAAGAAACCTTTTAATACAAAGAACAAGTCATCAGATTCGAAGGGAAGTTTTGAGAACAAAAGTGGAATGGTTGAGAAGGTGAAGGAAGAAAAGAAGGATTCGAAGAGTGGAGTGGAGAAAATGGAAAAGAAGTTAAAGGGTGACACTGGGATTGATTGCCACTATTGCAATGGTGCTAATCACTTGGCAATGGATTGTATGTTGAGAAGGAAGGAGGAAAAGAAAGACAAAACAAAAGATGAAGCCTATAATACAGAGAAGCTGGAGGAAGTAAAGTCAAGCGCAAAGAATTTGTCTTTGGTGGCTCATGGAGAAAATGAATCAGATGGAACATATCAAATATGGTCTTCGGGCTCTGATGATGAAGAGATGAGGAATCCATCACATGGAGCCATGTTTGCAAAACTTGAGGAGGTTTCGGACGAAGTGCAGACTTATGAAGTACGTGGGTAGTGCTTCGTATCTAAGTCTACTGACAAGTCGCATATGACAACAAAGGTACGTAACATTCTTGAATATTTTAATATTCCAGTTTCTGCATACAATTCTGAATTAGTATCTTTTGATGAAACTGTTACTTACTTTGATTCACTTGTTGTATCTGCTAGCAATGAGGCGAAAAAGTTAAATGATCAATTACTAGAGACAAGAAAGAAGCTAGATTCGAAAGTCACTAGGATTGATTATCTAGAATTGCAAGTTTCAAATATTATGGCAGATAGGGAGAATTTAGCTAGAGAAATAAATTTATTACTGGCACAATGTAATATTTTTTGTAATTCTGCAAAAAGACTCTATGGAAAATTAACTGAATTGCATCATTCTAGTGAGATTAGTAAGGAACAACATAGAAAGTTACTGCCATTTTTAGCTTATGAAAGAGATAAGGTAGATAATGTTTCATATGATTGCGAAAAAGAAATAGTTGATTTTAACAAAGTTCCAGATAATAGGTTTAGATATGGAATTGTTAAAGCCGAAGAGTGTCTTGATGCCGATGACTTAGTAAAAATTATGAATGAGACCTTGACCAAATCTGAACAAATTCGAATTTTGAAAAAGACTGAGAATTCTACATCTAATTCTCAATCTAATTTTGCTGATATTGAAGATAATTTTGATAATATTAGTGAAATTAGTGATTTAGAGGATGTAGATTGTTCCCAGTTGTCTGTGATAAATGTTACAAATTCTTTTAAAGGGAAAGAAAAATGTGAGGAATTATTGGTGAAAATTGACACTGATCAACCCTCAACTTCGAAAGTTTGTGATATGGATTTTGTGGACATACGAGATAGTCAAACAGATGATAGTGACAATGAGGAAGAAACAAAACATTCGAAGACAAAGAAAAGTCTGAAAGAGGTTGAAATTCCTCGAGTTCTTGTCGATCAGGTTTATATGGATTCTCAAGAGTTTGAGAAAATTCTTAAAGAAAAAGGTGCTCATTATCTTGAATCAAATACCGTGGTTTATCCAATCTTCAAATGCACTGATGATATTGTGTTCCCAAACCAAGTCTTCGTAACAACAGGCAATGCTGAAAATATAAGGCCTGAACTCAAAAAATTGGTGGAGGAGGACAATTAGAAAACTTATGATGAAGGTTTCTTCGCAAATCAAAGCACGGTTGAAAACAATCTGACAAAGAACTCATATACATTTCAATGTCAAAAACAAAAACGAACATGGGTTGAAAAATCAAAAGTTGAAAAGAAGTTGGTTAATACAACTGAAAATGTGCTAACAAGGAAAGAATTTGTTAAACCAGTAATTAAAGAAGTTACCAAAGCGATAAAATTGAATTCAAAGGAGTTTAAAGAACAAGTTGAAAAATTTTCAAAAGAAAATAAAATCTCAAAAAGACAAGCAAGAACAACAATTTTTTGGCAAAGCATTGAGTCATTAAATAAGACATCAATAAATTTTTCAAAAGAAAAGAAAGTTCTTAATAACACAAATCAAGTTAGGTCTAAAGGAAAATCAAATAGTCAAATTTTTGAAAAGAAAAATGCTTCATTTTCAAATAATCAAACTCATTTTAGAAAAGATTTTCAAAAACCTAAACAGTTCTCTGAAAGAAATAAGCAAACAACATTTTCTAAAGAATCAATAACAACACTTCCAAGAAAAAGTTTTCAGAAAAAGGTTGAAAAACAGATTTCAAATTCACAAATAAATTCGTCTTATCATGAATCATATCTTTCAAAACCAAAAGTGGATTATGTTCCATTTTCCGCAAATTGTTCCAATCTTCCGAAGAAACATGCTGAAAAAGCTTCAAATGCGAAGGGTATAACAACTAAAAGACATATTGATCATTGGTTGGAAGGGAAGGGAAAAATGTATCAATCAAGTAAGTTTTCGAAAGAACAGATACATGAAGCATATGAAAAGTATGTAAATCCTTCAATGAACGGCAGTTCATCATCCAAGGAATCCAATATTTCAGTCCAAGCTTGGAAACCGGTCACAAAAGCGAAGACTGTCATATCAAAGACTCAAAATGCGAAGGGTACAGTCAGTGAAAATTTGAAGACAATAAAATCTCATATATCTGACCCTTTGAATGAAGAAGTTAACTTTGTTCACAGTATCAAAACTAGAGTTTGTGATTGGGTTAATGGTTATACTTTACAATTGAAAAAGAAACCTAATATAAATGGACCCAAAAAGTCTTGGGTACCTAAATTTTTTCAATAATCGCAGATACTTTGTGACGAGCAATATGACAACAAAATGGTATATCGATAGCGCTTGCTCACGTCACATGACTGGGAAGAAGGAAAACATGCGTGATTTTCGAAGCCTAGAGAATGGTGGAGTGGTTAAATTTGGAAATAACCATAAATGCAAAGTCAAGGGTTATGGAAAGATAACGAATGGAAAATTCACTGTCAATCGAGTTGTATTTGTAAAAGGCTTACAACATAACTTGATAAGTGTTTCACAACTTGTTGTGGGCACTGGCAATCAAGTTCTTTTCAATGAAGAAGGAAGTGTCATTTCGAATGTTGAGACAAACGAAGTTTTACTCAATTCAAAACGAAAAGGTGATATGTTTACATTGGACATCAATCCAATTGTAGGCAAACCTGTTGTGTGTCTACTTTCGAAGGTTGCTGCCGATGTAAGCTGGTTATGGCACAGGAGGCTATCACATCTCAATTTTCGAAACATCAACAAACTTGTGGTACAAGATCTGGTAAGAGGATTTCCCATTCTTAAATATGATAATGACAGTTTGTGTGCAGCTTGCGAAGTAGGAAAACAACACAAACAAGGTCATTCAATAACAGTAGATTCGAAGATTTTTGAACCACTGGAACTTTTGCATATTGATTTATGTGGTCCTTCAACAGTTGCTACTCTTAACAAGAAAAGGTACATTCTAGTTATTGTGGATGATTTTTCAAGATTTACGTGGGTTTGCTTTCTCAGGTTAAAATCTGAAGTCTCACAAGTGATCATGGAACTGAGTTCAAAAATCGTGTTTTGGATTCATTTCTGGTGGAGAAAGGCATTTCGCATAATTTCTCATCTCCATATACACCGCAACAAAATGGTGTATTTGAATGAAGAAATCGATCATTATGCAAAGCCGCAAGAACAATGTTGGCATATTCGAATTTACCTCAATATCTTTGGGCTGAAGTTGTGTCAACTGCCTGCTTTACTCAAAATAGATCATTCATTCATAGATGGTTTAATGTTACTCCTTATGAAATAATCAATAATAGAAAACCTAATGTCAAATTCTTCCATGTTTTTGGATGCAGGTGTTTCATAATGAATCTCAAGGATAATCTTTCGAAGTTTCAAACAAAAGATGATAATGGAATTTTCTTGGGATACTCACACAACTCTGTAGCTTATAGGGTGTTAAATAAACGAACTCGCAAAGTGGAAGAAACATTCAATTTGACATTTGATGATTATTATCTTAAAAAAACTGATCAACAATTTGCAAATTATCCTATTTTGCAAAACTCTCAAAATGAGAACGAACCCATAGAAATGGATGATATTGATTATGAATTAATTTTTGGTGTTTCAGATCACACAATTGACGCAGAAAGAAATGCACCGGATAATCAACAATCAGAATATTCGAAGTTTGATGAGGAATCAATGTCGTTTTCGCATGCGAACCCAAATGAAATACCTGATGGTCTAGTGGAGGGGGAGCATTTGGATTCGAACACTTTGGTTGAGGGGGAGCATTCATACGAAGAAGATAATATGTCTACCAATGTTGATGTTGAGGGGGAGCCAATACTCGAGGGGGAGCCAATAATCAAGGGGGAACCAATACTCGAAGGGGAGCATTTTGATGATGTTGAGGATAAATGTTCAATAAATGGATCAGAAAACGATGATATGTTCGAAGATGCACCTTTGGACTTTGATCCTGCTTATCCGCCTATGGAAAAATGGACAAGAAATCATCCAAAAGAACAAATAATTGGAAATCCTCAAGCGGGTGTATTGACAAGGGCTTAACTTCATGCAAGAAATGAGGTACTCAATACTCACCAAGAGCTATGCATGTTTAATGTCTTTATTTCCAAAATCGAACCAAAGACATTTAAGGTTGCACTTGAACACTCTGATTGGGTTGTTGCTATGCAAGCTGAATTGTCTGAATTCAAAAGAAACAAGGTTTGGAGATTAATTCCTAAACCTGTCGATGTTTCAATTGTTGGACTTAAATGGATTTTCAAAAACAAAACTAACAAAGATGGAAATATTATTCGAAATAAGTCCAGACTTGTTGTTAAAGGATATTCTCAACAAGAAGGAATTGATTATGAAGAAACATTTGCCCCTGTCGCAAGACTCGAGGCTGTTCGTATTTTTCTGGCTTATGCAGCTCATAAAGAGTTCGACATTTATCAAATGGATGTAAAATGTGCATTCCTAAACGGCGAACTTGAAGAAACGGTTTATGTTGAACAACCACCAGGTTTTATAAATAACGAACATCCTGATCATGTTTACATTTTAGATAAAGTTGTATATGGGTTAAAACAAGCACCAAGAGCATGGTATGCAACTTTAACATTATTTTTGAAACAATCAAAATTTAAACAAGGATCAGTTGATCCCACATTATTTCGAAAGAAAGTTGGGAGTCACCTGATGCTTGTTCAAATTTATGTTGATGATATAATATTTGGATCTACTGACCCTGCTTTGTCTAAAGAATTCGAAGATTTGATGAAAAGCAATTTCGAAATGAGTATGATAGGAAAAATTAATAATTTTTTGGGTTTAAATATTCGGCAAAACTGAGAAGGCATCTTCATTAATCAGGAGAAATATACGAAGAATCTGCTTGAAAATTTTGGAATGATGAATAGCACAAGGTTACGAGTACCAATGGCAACGGGCATAAAGCTAACTCCTTCGTTAGACAAATCTACTGTTGATTTAACTCCGTATAGAAGCATGATAGGGTCATTATTATACTTAACTGCCAGTCGACCTGATATTATGTTTTCTGTTTGTAACTGTGCTAGGTATCAATCGAATCCACGTGAACCACATCTAACGGCAGTGAAGAATATTTTCTGATATTTGAAAGGCACTACTTCGTTAGGTTTGCGGTACCCTTCGAAAACAAGGTTCTTTATTCAAGCTTATTCAGATGCTGATCTGGGAGGATGCAGTCTTGATCGAAAAAGCACAACTGGTGGATGTCAATTACTAGATGGAAAATTGGTCAGTTGGCAATCGAAGAAGCAAACACGTGTTTCGATTTCTACTGTCGAGGCTGAATATGTTGCTGCTGCTGCATGTACATCACAAATTATTTGGATTCAAAGTCAATTACGTGATTATGCTATAAATATGAAAAAGATTCCTTTATATTGTGATTCACAAAGTGCAATAAGAATTTGTCATAATCCTGTGCAGCATTCGAAGACTAAGCACATTGCTCTCAAATATCATTTCATAAAAGATCATGTGGAAGAAGGAAATATCGAAGTTCATTTTGTGAAAACAATGGAACAATTGGCAGATATTTTCACAAAGGCATTGGATGAAAAATCATTTCTTCGTATTTTAGAAGGATTGGGAATGATTGATGGAAATTCAATTCCATGCGACAAAAGCGAAGAGTGATGGGCCAGAATGTTTCAGTGCGCTGAAGGACAGTTAGCTTAAAAAGTGTTCCTCATTCAGAGGGTACTGTTCATGGTCAACTCTTCGAATGCTTCGCATTCGTATGTTTTGTTCTTTGAAGAAGCTCTTATTCAGAGGTTACTGTTCAAAGTCAACTCTTCGAATGCTTCGTATTCGTATGTTTGATGGGAAGGATGAAAAGCAAAGATTTTTATGATGATAACATTAAATGACTTCTTGTCTGGCATTTCTAGGGGAGGTACATTATTTTTATTCAATTTTCATAACTAGTTAAGTTGTCCCTAGAAGCATGTTGTTGTATGTAGACCAAAAGCCTCAACAAGATTCAATGTGTGAAAACTGAAAGCCTTAATGAATCTTTCATATGGAGGGTTTTTCCCAATCAGGCATAAATTCACATTAGTCGACTGAGCTACCTTACTCTTCTCATTGGAGTTAAGAGTTTTCTGTTTTGTCCATTATAACAGAGGTACACTTCACCTCTTAACCAATCTTTTTATACCAAACAATTCTTTCAATATAAATTTTCGAAGAGATTTGTCCTTGAGGTCTTTGATCAAACCAATCAAAACCTAGACAAATCACAAATCTGTGTTTACGATCTAACATCATGAGACCGTGATGGAAGAGAAACCCAAAAATCCAACCAATTAAGGAATTGACGGGGAACTTTGTTCCAGAACTTACGAAAGATTTGTTTCAGTACCAACCTATTATACTCCAAATCGTATTCATTCTTTTTGAGTGGTCTTGATCAAACATTCGAAGCCTACGAATTCCTAACAAGATCCAGCATAATATTTTTTCATGAATATGATTTCCGTGTGAGTATACTTCGAAAATCCTTGTTACTTTGAATATTATTCTAAACCAATTTGTCACTGACTACACTGGTCAAACAAATAATTTCAGTTACACTTAGTCACCTTATGTTTAGGTTGATATGTAACGAAATTTTCGAAGCCACCCATTTGCCTTATAAAAGAAACCCTTCGAAACTTCTCTACAAGTTGTCGATTGTAATTCACGGGAAACCAAGCAAGCTGTTGATTATCTCTCTTGATAATTTTCGAAGTAATCTTTTCCCGGGATTTAACTGTTTTTGTGTCAAATCAAAATTTTGACATCACTATAATCCAATTTTTTTTTCATTTGTCTCTTATCTAAATTTTTTTTGGAACACAACACACACGAAATCCTTGAGGTTTTGAGTAATACCAACTCAGGCTAATGATTTCGAAATTCTGGCATATGACTTCGCTTTTTAACCCAAAAGTGAAAGAGCCTTACTTCTATTCCGAAGGGTTCCGACGGTTACACTTCTCTTGGGGCAAACAAAACAGCTTGTCGTTTGGTGACGTATGGTATACGATACGCTTTTTTAGGCGTGCTGACAGTTACGTTTGTTACTATTTTTTTGGAGTTGAGGTCCATATTTCAAGGTGCCATGTCAGCAAGCATTTAATGCATCCCGCTTGAAATTCAAAATTCTAGGGTTACATATAAAAAGGGAATTCAGGGATTCTTATCACTTTATGCGATCAAATACTCTCATACTTACAAATTCTCTCTGCAATCAATCTTCTTCAAACTCTTAACAATGGCGACTCCAGTGCAAGAACTTATTCCGTCATCACCAACAACTGAAGAAGTTGTTTCTATTCCAATTTTGAAGATCCCGGGTTCGAATTATCAAGTGGAGTCGGATTTATCCAAGTATCCGGATGAACTAAAGATGTTGGTGGTTGCTTTGAAAAATTCAGTTCTTTCAAAAGCAATGTTTGATTCTTTTCCGGTTCCGATGTCTTGGTTGTCCAAGGCTGGATCAACAACATCTTAAAACAAAGTTACTGAAAGTGTGGAGTTTACCATGGTGAATGAAACAAGAATTCGGGTGTCAAAGAGATTGTTTTGCAAGATTTTGGGGATTCCAAACACTTCTCCGAATATGGAATTCACCTATCCACAGATTGTTTTTATGTTCAACGAGATGGGTCATCAACCCCCATTGACGAGAATAAGTGATTTCAAGAAATCTAGCTTACCCACGGTATGGAATTTTTTGTTTGGGATTTTTCTTCGTTGTCTTACGGGAAGAACAGTGGGTCTTGACAAGGGGAGAATGGAAGTCTATGCTATGGTGGTCGGGCTTTATTATGATTTGCAAGTTGATTATTCCGAATAGTTATGGACGAAGTTCTTAACGAGCATTACGAAGACCAATGTCAGGCAGGGGATTTCATGTGCCAGATATTGGAGTCTTATTCTTCAGTACCTTTACACTAAGGAGAGGATTGAAGTTCCTGAGTTTGAAGAAAAAGCTTCTTTTCATATGTATGGATGTCCGAAGGAGGTTGATAATGATCCTAAAATCTTTATGTCTATTGCTCGCATTCCGGATGCGATGCTCAAAAGGGTGGATCCTACAAATAACGTGTTGTTGTCTTATCTTCAAACGATAGATACAACCGTTGTCACTAGTATTTTGTACGAAGCTGAGAAGAAAAAGTCCAAGAAAACTAAGAAGACAAAGGTTGGGTCTTCGGAACACTCAGAGAAGGTAGAGAAAAAGAAGAAGTCTCCTAAGCCAAAGCCTGCTACAGTCGAAGAATTTATTCCACAACTTGATTCGACTATTTCTGTGACTGTTGCTGATACACCAATTTTCAAAGAGTCTCAGGAGAAGGAGACTATTCCATCCAAGTCAGGGGTTTTTCGTCGACTCAAATTCAAGCGAAAATCTTCATCCCAGGTTGTTAGAAAAACCCAAGTAACACATCAGTGTGTTATGGTCCGGGAAATTCCAGCCCCTGTTTCTCCATCTTCGAAGAATCGAAGGGCTGAGGATCTTGCAAAATTCATACAGAAGAACCAACGGGCTGATGAAGGGCTTGAGGCAAATCTTCAAGAAGAAAATCCACTCAATGATAACATGGTCTTAATCACCCCTGTGGATTCGAAGGGTGGTGAACAAGCGAAGACTAGTCCTCATGTTAATATTTTGAAGCCTGATGTTGTTGTCTCTTTACCCCAAGTTACTTCAACCACTGATTCTCCAACTTTCCAGTCAATTATGGATCAACCGTTCACTACGATTTTTTCTACTCAATCTACTGATCCACCAAACCCATCCTCACCTGTTGATGAAACAATGGCTACTGATGCTGGTACTGATAATGAAGGATTTGGAGGAACATTCGAAGATCTTCACTTTGATAACTCTGAAGAAGATTTTCTAGACCATATGCTTATGACGATGAAGCAATTCAAGATTCTGAATTCCAAACTGAATTCAATCTTGCAATCACAAGCAGATGTTGGTGGTGTTGGGGTTACAAGCTTGGAGGTTGATTCTTTGATGAAATTGATGGAAGGCCGGGTCTTTTCGAAGGTATTTGGGTTAATTCAGGATTCAGAAAGTATAGTTCTTGAAAAAGTGGAAAATCATGATATTACTACTAAAAATCGAATCAAATCTCAGAGAGCTGATTTTGTGAGAGAACTGAAATATTTGAAGGTAGTTACGAAGGAGCGTCATGTGCTCTTCGTACAAGAAGTAAAGAAGGTACGGGAGGATGTCAACCTACAAATTCGAGAACTTAGAGAAGATATGAAAAAGGAAGTTCTAATCGTACAACAGGATTATGCTTCGGCTAATCAGAAGATTGATATCATCTGTGATGCAGTCACCAAATATGGCAAACTTTTCGAAAACATGCATCCAACATTGACAACTCTTTCTGCCAAAGTGGAACAGAACTTTAGAGAGTTGGTCAATTTATTGAAGGAATTAAAGGAACTATCTTCGAAGTCTGTTTCTCCAATTACTTCACAAGAATTCCTTTCCCAGAAGTTTATTCAGCTCGAAGCCATTTTACACAAGCATCTTGTTCCATTGCTTCGAATTTCCAGCCTTTTACCTACTATATCAGATGCCCCACCTGTTTTCACAGGGGTGCAAGGGGGAGAGAAGATAGAACAAACGAAGGTCGGGGAACAAGTGAAAACTTGCGAAGGGATGAAATCAACCACAGAAGATGCGAAGGTGGTTGATAAGGTGTTTCCATCGAAAGTAGTGGCAAAGCCAATTGTTGTTTCTGCTGGTCCAGTTACAATTTCAAAGCCAATCACGAAGTGGGTTGTTATTGGAATCCAAACTGATGTATCTTCGTCAGCTAAAGTTGATGCTTCAAATATAAAGGATAAGGGGAAGGGTATTGCTGTTGAGAAGACTAATAAAGAAAAGAAAGTTGAGGTTGCAGCTGAAGTAGAAAGAATGAGACAGGCCCAAAGTATCATGAGACAGAGAGCTTTGGATAGTTCGAAGGTTGACAAGGGTAATCCGTCAAAGGTATATAATTACGAAACCATTGAATCCAGGGTTATGTTTGACCATATGTATTCTTTTGAGAAGATTCTAAAGAAGAGCTACATGGTGACAAACTCTGATTTATGTCAACTTGATTTCCCAATCAACGAGATGATGTTCGTAATGCCACAGTTTAAAGCTGAGACAAAATCACTTGAAACAGAAGAGGGAAAGAAGATGAAGATTCGATTCCATGCAGTGTTGGGAAAGGCTCCAGAAGAGATTTGGTCTTTGGAGAAGATACGAAAGGTGATATCTATTAAAAGGGATGTCATTTTCGAAGGGAAGTTTGAAAATATCAAATACACTATTGAAAGAGCAAGTGGGAAACTTCAAGAATTTACAGTTGCAGACTTTCCTTTGATGAATACATATGATCTCATCAATACTGCCTTGATGCTTAAAGACAAATCGTTTTCGTATCTCCAAGACACCAATCCTGATGTTTTTAGCCTTGGATGCAAGCACATAAAAATATTCTTGGAAAATTACTTCGAATGCTTGGCTCAAACTGATGTAGAACTTGCAATAGTCAAAGGAATCGATATAACTGCACCAATGGCTCCAACAAAGAAGCAAACTGAGCTGAATAAATACGAAGATGGTGAAATCTGCTTAAAAATATTAGGGATAGTTTTTGTTGGGAAAGATAAAGCTGGAAGAGCTAAGAGATTTTGTTTCAAACTTGCGAAGTGGAGAGGTACAACAACTCTCAATATACGAACTTAATTGTTCGTATGAACCACTGCAAGAGAAACTCAGAAGGAGATAAGAAAGAGATAAAGAAGGTTATCTCTTGGTACACGGAGATCTGAAGAGTGTTGATGTATGCCGTTCAATCACTGACTTCTTGAAGACTTCGACCTTGATTCCAAAGGGGGAGATTGTTAGGTCTAAATGTTGTAATAGTCGAAGAATCAGTTTGTTTGTTACGAAGAGTCTTTAGTCTTCGTATGTAGGGGTCTTCATATGTATAGTTATTTTTCTAAGGCATTATAAAGTCGAGGCTTAATGTTTAGTCCTTAGAAGATTGTTATGCTTTTGTTCACCTATAAATAAGGGTCTGTACTAGTGATCTAGGTATCGGTTTTACACAGATTTACAGTTTAGTCATTGTATTCTGTAAACTAAAAAGCATAATACGAGCTGAAAAAAGATTCTATTTACTCTAGTGTTCATCGTTTCAATCATTACTCAATTCATACTTGGATTACATTCAAACTCGATTTCAAATCTCATCAAGCTTTTATCTCTAAACCCTTCATGGTTAGGGTCCACAGTTCTTGTTCCAGTTTATGTATCTCCTCCCTAGGACAATACTCCTCTACTAGCATCATTTTTAGCTCCTCCCATTTCATGGAATTTGCAGTATCAATTCCCATTGTATTCACATGGCTATTCCACCATGTTAGTGCTACGTCAGCGAAAGTACATGCTGCAAATCATACTTTACAATCATCTGGACAAAAGCTTATTTCAAAGATGGATTCTGTCTTTTCTATCCACCTTGTCAAATTCACTACCCCTTCATTTCCATGAAAGATTTTTGGCCTGCAATTCATAAAATCTTTGTAGGTACATGTTCTAGCGGTCCCTACATGGCCTTCATTTCTAACTCCATCTCTTGTGACATTAGATAGAGCCGCAACAAATCTTTGAGCTATGATTTCTTCAAGTTTTACTATACTTATTGAGGGGTTTATTTTTGGTGGTGGTTGTGGTTGTTGTTGTTGTGGTGCTGATGGTCGGTTAGGGTTTAGCTGATTACTCCATCTAGGCATTTTGTTTTAGTTCCTATTATAAATAATAAGAATTTTTATGAGTTTTGTTAATCATTTAGTACACGAGTACTAAATACTCCAGTTATTATTCACAGCGTAAAACATAATAGACAACATAATGATTACTGTAACGTATGCTTCATATTATTACCAGCAGTTACATCAGTTTATTTAGGTTTATAAGAGAAAAGTTTCTATAAACATTGCAAAATTTGCAATGTTTTCTACATCCTTGCTATAAACTTTCCTCTTTTCACCTTAACTAGTCTGATTTTCTCTATTTACATAACCACTAGTTGTAGCTTATCTACCAGAAACCTAAGTGATGACCCAGCACGTCAGTGACATTAACCACTTGCTCTTTAAGTGCTTGATTTCTCTACTCAAAAGTTCCCGTGCGTTCTTCATTTCTTGAGGTTTGATTGTATAGCTCTAACTCTGCAATCCTGGCATCGTGAGTAATCATGTCATTATAAGCAAAATTTATACGATGATGGACATCCATCACCGATTCTTGATCTCGTGTCCTTTGTCCTTCTAGCCTTCGCACTCTTCCAGAGAGATGAGTAGCCCTACCTTCGACAATTTCCATCTTATCTTTAATTTTCACACTTTTCTCAAACAATTGAGATAAAGTGTTATCTTTAGAAGAATGTGGGAGATGTGGTCGAGATGATTGACCAGTCTCATACATCTTGGCAGCTTTTTCTTCCGCCACCCATCTATCAACTTTTTGTGCGATCCATGCAGGTTCATGTTGAACTCTATGACTTCCTGAAGATGTTGCCTTCTGACTCTTCTTAATCTTTTGCCATATCGGTATAGATTTATGTGCAGTGCGTTTCATTTTTACTCCTCTTGGAACTTTACGGTAAAGAGTGTTCAGTGGTGGTAAAGATGATGCCACCAACTCTGTCTCCTCCATGGATTTGCTTTCTTCCATTGGTTCACTCTGTTCCCATTCGTTGGAGGGTAAAGGTGCTCCATCGTTAGAAGGTACTGGATGAAAGGTGGTTTATAGGGTAGTAAGGATCGCCTACCATCATAGGGAATGAAACTTCCCTTTCTTCATCCGTATCCTCGATAATTATCCATTCTCGTGAATGTGCCATGTCGGATTCCTATACATTTTGGATCACCAAGAGTTTAGTCTATCAAATATTTCTCCCAAATTAAACAGTTCATATGATGTGATCATAATAAAATGTAGTTGCACACCTACACCTAGTTGTGATAGGATCTATGCACATATAAACTTTAGTTGGAATATTTGATCTAAATCCTTGAGATCAAAAACATTTTGGGTATTAAGGTGTATTCTCATCACGAGTCTGAGTCTTTATATATGACTATATATTCTTATTTATTGTATTCATGCTTTTACTATTGTTTGTTACTTCAGGTCTATCTGATAAGGCTCCGGCCAGTCAGGACTGTCGAAAGGGCAGGATCATTTTAGCATATAGCCGTTCTGAAATCCAGCAACCCAAATCGACATGTCTATCCTTGTCACCGCTACCGTAAGTAGTCCTTCAGTGGAATAATTAATAATACTTTTTATTTATAGGCTAAGGGATATACCTAAACCTAATAGAGTAAGTCCTAAACTATAGACGTGCTTTCCTAACAAAGTAGCAGTTCACTATAGTTAATAGCTTTGATACCAATCTGTCACACCCCGACCGTCGGCGGAAACATCGGGTAGTGTAACGTTATTCTTCGTATCACAGTTATATAACATACATTGAACAATACTAAAGAAAATACATACCTTTATTGATGATTGAAAGTTACATTATTGTTTTCCTAGTATTTATTACATAATATCCGACTATGGCATACTTCTTAATGAATAGAAAGATAATAGTAAAACTTCTCCTGTTCGAATACATACCAGCTTTTCAAGTTCCTGAAAACACATGCATTTTAAAAATACGTCAACATAAAGTTGGTGAGTCCACAGGTTTTGACTCCATAAAATAATACATTTCCCGCATTCAAAAGTATATTTTTGAAAGTATCATTTTGACTTTCCAACATTTAGTATGTATATTAGGTATAATAGTATACTTATCAATTAAGTGTTATACCTAAACATTTCTTAATCCTAAGGTATAACTAAGGGAAAACTTATACTTAACATTAATACTTGTATACAACAAGGTATAATGTTTCTAACAATTTGCTACCATGAGCCTGTAACCGCTGCTATGACATAATACCTCTGATAGAACACACTCATGATTTACCATGAGAAACAAACACACTCATGATTTACCATGAGAAACAACACCGTACACTTCATCGACGCTGGAACAATAACATCCAAAAGGATAGTTCATCACTTGCTTTTGGTTGACTGTAGCTAACAGTCACAAGTGGGGTGGTCAACCCGTATACTAATAATACACGACTTCCTCGCTCACACGGGATTAACGGTTATAGTTCAGAGGATTTCCGCTAAGATCCTCAATCTTAGTTGATGAATACAATTACTCATGTAGACTTTGACGGCTTCCTATAGCTCTAACAAAAAAAGCATCTTCATGTCTAAAACCCTAAGTTACTAGACTATGCTTTTAAATATTACTTTTAACTTCATAATATTTAGGCAGTATAACAGCTATATCTTGAAGTAAAACCAGGTTTTATCTTGACCTAAAACCAATAATAACAACATATAATGTTTCTAGTTTTATCTTGACATAAAACTATCAATAAAAATACCAAGTTTTATCTTAACATAAAACTAACAATAACAACATATAACATATCCAGTTTTATCTTGACATAAAACTAACAATAACAACATATAACATATCCAGTTTTATCTTGACATAAAACTAACAATAACAACATATAACATATCCAGTTTTATCTTGACATAAAACTATTAATAGCAACATACTTTATAACTTAACATATAGAACTTTCGAATATAACTTCGGTATTACATCGCACAAAACATATATATAGAATCCTAAGTATAACTCAAGATCTACATTAGTAAATTAACATACTTATAAGTTGATAATAGTTGTATATATTCAAAATATTATATTTAGAACAATCATACCCCGGTGATCATAACTATATACTTTCATATAGACATAATAATAACATATATATATATATATATATATATATATATATATCATATCTAGAATGCGTTTTCCCCCGAAATATTAGAAAGTGGGGTCGTGAAACTCACCCTAGTAGCGTGATTTTATGTTATCTAAGCAAAAACGGTCAGCGTACGAGATCGTCGGGGCTCGGGATGCAAAATGGCCTAAGCAAAGGAGAGAAAGTGAAGAAGTTTAGGTGTAAGAATGGCTGAAGTCGGACCTGCTTATTATAGTAAGGATTTTAGAAACTCACGTCGTGAGTTTCATAAGGCTCACGTCGTGAGTCTTGCATGATCATGTCGTAGTCTTGCCATTTGCGTCCCTAGCTTCGGAAGGTGGTCGTGTGACTCCTCATGTCGTGAATCAATCCTTGATCACGTCGTGAACTTTTGGTTTATCACTTCGTAGACTTGCCATGCGCCTACTAGCTCCTAAATCTGGCCTTATGACTCTTCACCTTGTGAACATTTATGTTCACCACGTGAGTTCAGTCAGACTAGGGTTTCTGACAGCTGAATCTTCGAAAGGTCGTAACTTTCACATATGAACTCCGTTTTTGATGTTATTTATATGCACGCGTAGGTATTTACAAGCACTACAACTCTCTTTTTGATTTTAATAGATAATTCTAAGTATATTTTAAATTCCTCTTACTATAGAGATTTATAGTGTTCGGTTTATCATAACTTCTTCATGCGAAGTCAGATTCAGACGTTCTCTATATTTTTGGAATCGTATGGACGTATACTTTGAGTTATATCATAACAAAAGTTCATATTTGTATTAGAATTTATCATGAAATACATAGTACATTTATCACATTATATGATTAGCATAATCACATGTGATTATTATTGACCTATTTTGGCTAGTGTTAGAGAAGTTATTCGTTAAATCCGTGTAAGATTAGAAAACTTAATGCAAGAACGATGTTCAAAGAAACATACTTTGAATTTGATACTTTGTTTTCCATGGAATTGCTCTCTATTGGAATACTTTGTAAATGTTTGTTGCCAATTCTTTGTGACTTTTTTGCATAGTCATTACAAGATGATCAATGCATATAAGTTTAGAATCTAATAGATTATAGTAAATGGCAAGAATTTTATATTCTTACATTTACGATAAGGATTTGGGATTGTGAAATAAGCATCATTGGAGTCATGAACAATTAGTCTATTTCACAAAGTAAGGATCACAGACAAACATAGTGTGCATACTTGGAGTGTGGTATAACTATTGTTTGGACAAACATAGTGTGCATGCTTGGAGCATGACATGACTATTGTTTCAGTTCAGGTATTAAGTTGATTATTCGTAACATTATGCAATGAATAATGTGTAATCAATATGGTGATTAAATAAAAGGTGTTTTATTTATATTCATAAGTTCTGAGACCATATTGGATTCGATTATTCTTGTGTTTCACTTTTCATGTTTTGACTTCTCGAATAACTAGGTTATTCAAACTCTCCATAGTCAATTATACTTTGGAAGTAGGTATGAGTCAAGACTGTCATGAATTGGGCTTGTAGATTTCTAAAGTGTTTAGACATAGTAAAAGTTGCTGCAACATTCATGAGTGCTCCTGGATTGAGATTCGAATATTGGATTAAACTCACACTCATTTGAATCACTTCATGGAATTTATCACGAGTGATCATGAGATGATAATATATTATATTCTTCAAACGGAGACGTGTGAGTTGTAATTGCGCGTCAGTTGCAGATTGACATATGTAAACGCAACCAGTAACTTGGTTGTTATAAAACATATCGTTGTATGTAATTTGATGAGTAAGTACAAGCGAACATTTGGGTCGAAGTTTATCCATTCCTTTTACCCTTGGAGGGATAAAAGCGATTTGAATTTGTTCAATTAGTTGGTCGACATAAATTGGAAATCGGGAAACAACAAACGAACAGAGAGAATGATTATATTCCATGTCTCAGTCCATATGATATCTAGAATAAAGTAATATAGATCCCTTATCTAATGGACACGTCATTGACTAGGTCAGAGTTCGACAACAGCTTTTAAGAGCTACGATTGCTAGTCGGGATTTTGGAGTCATACTTGCAATAATAGTTTTAGACTTATCCAAGTGGGAGACTGTTGGATTCGATGTGTACGCCCATAACTATTATTGGTTTGTACTCGGCTCGAGAGTAGCATGGCCCATTTGGGTTGCATAACACCAGGACAATTTGTTAGGATGGACTCTTGAGAGAAGGTTATATATGATTTGTTAATATAATATAAGTTATAATATATATTAATATGAAACCATATGTTTTAATTAGTATTGATCAATAATTAATTTGGAATTAATTTAGTGATCAAAAGAGACTAATTAAATCTATGGGGACTAATTATGGTAATTAGTTATATTTATATGTGTTGGGCTTATGATCCATGTTGGACCAATTTTATGTATGGACACATAAAAAGTTGGGCCACATGAACCATGGATCATAAAACCCATGGGTATGGATTTGGGTTATACATATGACCCTTGGAATCCACACATATAAAGACATGCATGATGACCTAAAAACGCCACCCACATACACTTGGCATGTTGTTGGAGTTCATATGGATGGTTTTTGGTGTCTGAAGAGTCTCTCTCAAATGTCTGCCTTTATCCATGATGTGTTGTGACTTCATTTGAGGCTTCCACACTATCGGGGCTAAGCTCTTAAGGCCAAATACATCAAGAGTTCAAGCATTATAAAAGGTATGCTACCCTAACTAGTATCTTATATGGTTTATATCAAATGCATGCTGGTTATAGGTTTAATGCCATGGAAACCATTTGCATGTATAATTAGTGAAAACATAGATCCAAGGTATTTAGGTTTGTATGTGCACCAAAGGATTTTGTAGTATACAAAACCCAACAATAACAAATTCATATGGATAAGAACACATACACCATAAAATCTAAGTGTCATAAGTTTTCTCTCCAATTCATGAAAATGATTGTGAGGAAATGCTTTCACTAAGTATATTTTAAGGAGATAGTGGTTGTGTTAATTGCATTCTTAAATTCGATTATGATTACAACATCCCTCTTCATAGTTCGAATTGTGAGAAGTGGCAAATAGTTTGAACATTCGGGACTTACTGTCGTAAGTTCTGAAATAGTTTAGACACACATATGAGCTTTCTTATAAAAGGTGTATGAGATTAGATAAAGGCTTATTAAAGCATCTCTTATCAAAAATCTAAACTTCAAAAAGAAATTCAATAAGTATTGATTTCTAGAAGTCCAGTTGATTTCTGGGTACATGTCAAAGCTAGTGGGAGCATAAGTGTTATGCTGTTAAAAATATAATTATCATGATAGTGGTAGCATGATTATTATGTGAAGTGTTGAAACTTAGCAATATTAGTTATAGGAAACAAAGGTTAAGAATTTCGCAAAGTTGCAAAATTTGAAAAGTTGTTTCGGTATAGTAAGGGAGAGGATACTTATACTTTATTTCAAATCTAAAAGCTTAGATTGAAATGTTTATTAAAATTAGTCATGGACATATATAATTACCATGTTGGAATGCTTCAACATTGGAAATTATATATGGAAGTATTATAGCAAGAGACTGGTCAAGTATCATGTCTTTATGTAAGACATTATGAATCCTATCCCATATGCTTCGGGTATAGGATCGATTACATATGCTATAATATTCTCGTGTTCTAATTTTCCAAATGCCTGGGGCACTAAGAGGGAAAAAGGGACTAGAACCGAATATGACTAAACTTATTAAACAACTATCAAGGACAATCTAAAGTTCGCAATGATTGGTCGCTTGTAGTTGGAAGTATAGTAATGGATGGACCATATTGACATTATTATTAATAGACATGATTCTATTAATAATGAGTTGTCATATGGCATATATTGAAATATTTCCATAAATGGGAGTTGGATATTAAGAAACTTTTATGCAAGAAGGATGTTCAAAGGAATGTACTTTGAATTTGAGACTTCATCTCCATGGAATTGTCTTGTAACAATCTACAAAGGAAAGTTTTGTGATATCGTTGGCAAAGTCTCTATGACCTTGGTACCTCGACATTACAAAAGGAATCATTGCATGATAGTTTAGAATTTAACACATTGTAGCAGTGACATTAATTTGGAATTCTTACACTTGCGATAAGGATTTGGATTGTGAAATGAGCATCATGTCTTTCAATTGATCTATTTCACAAAGTAAGGACCATAGACAAACATAGTGTGCATGCTTGGAGCATGGGATAAATATTGTTTTAATTCAAGTCCTAAGTTGATTAATCGAAACATTATACAATGAATAATGTGTGATCAATATGGTGATTAAATAAAAGGTGTTTTATCTATGTTCATAAGTTTTGAGACCATATTGGATTCGATTATTCTTATGTTTCACTTTGCATGTTTTGACTTCCCGAATAATAAGATTATTCAAACTATCCACAGTCGATCATAATTTGGAAGTAGGTATTGAGGCAAGACTGTCATGAATTTGGATTGTAGATTGTCTAAAGTGCTTAGACATAGAAAAATCTTGCTTAAACATTCATGAATGCTCATACGGTCTAAGTATTGGATTAAGCTCACACTCATCTAATCACTTCATGGATTTTATCACGAGTGATTGGTGAGACAATAATATCTTATATTCTTGAAACTGAGAGATATGAGTTGCAATTTACAAGTCGATTGCACATTGATGATGTGTAAACACACCAGTAACTTGGCGTTATAAAACATATCATTTTGTGGGATTTGACGAGTAGATATAGCAAGCACATGAGTCAAAGTTTATCCATTCCTTTTACCCTTAGAGGGATAAAAGCGATATCAGTAGGCCCCTTGATGATTTAGTGATGACAACCCTAAGCGCTTGGCCAAGCCTGGACTCATTTGATTTGTTCAAATAGTTGGTCGTCATAAATCGGAAATCGGGAAACAACATATGGACAGAGAGAATGATTAAAATCCATGTCTCAGTCCATACGATATCTAGAATGGAGGAATATATGATCCCTTTTCTAATGGACGCGTCAGAGTTCGATAGCGGCTTTTAAGAGCTACAATTGCTAGTCGGTGTTTTATGTCATACTTGCGATTATAGTTAATAGACTTATCCAAGTGGGAGACTGTTGGATTATGTGTCTAAGCCCATAAATATAGTTGGTATGTACTTGACTTGAGAGTAGCATGGTCCATTCGGGTTGCCTTCACCAGAACAATCTGATAGGATGGATATTTGAGAAATAGGTTATTTATGATTTATTAATATATTATAAGTTTTAATATATTAATATGAAATCATCTTATTTAATTAGTATTGGTCAAGAATTAATTTGGAATTAATTTAGTGATCAAAAGAGACTAATTAAATTAACGGGGACTGATTATGTAAATCAGTAATATATATGGTTGGGCTATTGATCCATAGTGAGCTAAGTTTATGTAAGAATCCATAAAGTGTTAGCCCACCTAAGTTATGTATCATAACCTAAGTGTATGGATTAGGGTTTACCCATGACCCTTGGATTCCTACACTATATATATGTCACCCTATAGCCTAAAATCGTACACACTAGTGTTCTTGGAGTTCATAAAGCCGATTTTAGTGACTAGAACCTCTCTCTCAAGTCTTCTAATTGTTCATGGTGTTTTTGACTTGTTTTAGGCATCACACTTGAGGTGTTAAGTTTTTAAAGGCCAAATACAAGAAGCTACAACAAGTTCTTAAAACCAATTATATTAATTAATGTGTCTATTATATATGTAAAGTGTTCATTTTATTAAATGTATAAATCAACCATTCCCGATTTATGTATTTCCTCGTCTTTCTAATACTCCACATTTATAGTATATTAGTATTTATTAATACCAGCAAGAATATCGTTTTTATAAATAAGATGACAATAATGTTAGAGCAAGTCAACAAATATTGAACGTCTTAATTTTTTTTCCAGGAATTGGGTTTGCTTGATTTCCAAACATGAACTATGTTTTTAATTGTGTGATCTACAACACACTTCCAAGTGAATGTCCACTGACACATAAAGATCAATTGGTAAAAAAAACAAGCCAATTTTGTAAATCCTCTTATGAAGTTTCGTGTAATACTATTAGTTCTACATTTTACATTTTTACCTCTTGATATGAAATTTATGAAGTTTGATACTTGTGTATCTTAAACTAGACATAATACCAACGCTTCAACCATAAAGTTTTAACATTGAGATTTTGTGCTGAAAATCGATTATAAAGTTATAAATTGTTTTATTTCTTTTAAGTGATTTGAATTCAAGTAAATAAAAAAAGAAAATTTTACAAAAAGTTGTACTCTAAATTTATTAATAAACTTATAAAATTAAGTGGAAATGGAATTGTATGATGTTTTATGTAAATACAAATCAGATGAAAGTACGTTGCTATGGATTATATCTTACTTGAAACACTCGAGGAAAGACAATCAAATATAACTTTGTAATTGCATAAATAGTTATTTTTTATAACATTTGTGACAATAGAGGAATATGCGTCACCACCCGCCGATATGAATAATGGCATACATAAATGTAACAATTATGTCATGTTAATAAAGAAATACAATTTCATAACTACACGCTCGTAAAAACACTGCCAATTAGGCAGTAAAACCAAGAATTAGGAGCACAAAAAGTCGTAACACCCTTCGAATTGGATAACATAGTTGGAAATTATGTGTCGACGTGATTCCAAAAATATAAAATTTGTGAAAATTCGACTTCATATGGAGAAGATAGGATTTTTATAAAATATAAAAATCAACCGCACATAGAAGTTGAAATGTAAAAACTTACAAAGAGAATGATTGAATTTTAACTAAAGTCACCAAAGGGAAAATCGTAGTACTCCTTGAGATAAGAATTTTGAGACAACAAGAATGCCGAAAACGGAACCCATATGAGAAAGTTATGATTTTTATAAAATCATCGCGGGTATAAAATATAAGGTAAAAATAAAAGTTAGAATTAGCCAAAACAACCTAAAGGAAAGTAGTAGTACACGTTGAGACCTTCGTGTGGATATAAGAAACATCGAAAATGGAGTTTGTATGTGTTGGATTAGTGTCTAAGCCCGTAACTATATTTGGTAAGTATTTGACCCAGTTGTGATGGTCCTTTTGGGTTGCCTTCACCAAAGCAACATGATAGGATGTTTTATCAAGTGAGAGGTTATTATGGTTTATTAATATATTATATGAATAATATATTAAAGGAGAAATCATATAGTTTAATTAATATTAGACAAACATTAATTAAGAATTAATTATGTGACTAAAAGACATTAATTAAATAAAGGGGACTTAAACTGTCAAATATGTGATAGTTGAGTATTGGGCTGAGAAGGCTTATGGACTAGGCTTGGACGAAATTAGGGATGTGTCCATCCTAATTTCGGCTAATGAGGCCCTATTCCAGAAGCTTCCTTGGACTGCTTAAGGCCTAAGCTGTCCATTAGGGTTTTGACTGAAAGCCTAGCAACAACAATATAAATAAGACCCCAAGGCATCTAATTTTCGGCCACTTGAACCCTAGGAGTGTTTATAGCCAAAATTGTGCCATTCCTTCTCTCTCAATTAGCATCCTCTTGCTTGTGGTGTTTGAAAACCATTAGAGGAGTGACACTTGTGACTCTAAGCTCCAAAGACAAGAAGATTCAAGCCTTTGAAGAAGAGGTAATCATCTAGATCTGATTTCTTGTGTCAATTTCGAAATATATACACTAGATCTAGGGTTTGTAAGTCTTTGATGAATTGCATGTACAATAGAGAAACCTAGATCCAAGCATTAGGGTTTGCATGAGCACATATGATGTTCTTTTGGCTCAAACCAATCAGTATGCGGGAGATACGGAATTTAGAAAACCGTTTTTCTTCATCCGAGTACGTCTGTGTGTCACGTGCGATGTGCTTTCTAACGCACTGATTCGACAGGATTCGGGTGATGTGGCACAACGATAGGATGACACATGGTAGCCCCCTGATGGAGCCATGCGCACATGCACGTGCATGTCGCGTGGTGAATGCATTAAAACTTCCTATAAATAGGGAGGTGCATCAGCTTAGTTCTGCATACCTCAAACTCACATTATCTCTCGACTTTCGAGCCTTCTTACCAATCGAACGGTTCCCGAGCTCCCAAATATCAAACACCACTCCTCGGGTATATAGAGCATGCTTCGAGGTGAGTTTACGACCCCACTTTTATGATTTTCATATATATATATATATATATATATATATATATAGGGTATTATAGTACATTGTTAATTTCATAATTATCGCTAACTATATATAGTATTAGTGATTTTTGACGGCTCGTTCTCACTCATGAACTTGTGTGGGAGAGTGATTTTTGACGGGTCCAATTTCAATGGTTGGATTTGCAACATCCGAATGGTCACTCGCTACGAGGACAAAGAGTATGTTCTCGATGAGAAGATGAAGGACATCATCATTAGCACTGCCTCTGCTGAACAAAATTGCGGCCTTTTAGGCCCATGAGCGTGATGCTACAAAAGTCTATTGCATCATGCTGGAGACTATGATTGCAAAAATCCAGAACTCCTATGAGGACATGCATCCCTATAAGATGCAT
Organism: Lactuca serriola; assembly: GCF_051521515.1. Taxonomy (NCBI): domain Eukaryota; kingdom Viridiplantae; phylum Streptophyta; class Magnoliopsida; order Asterales; family Asteraceae; genus Lactuca; species Lactuca serriola. The sequence continues at coordinate 68,545,550 of NC_136409.1, read as the reverse complement.
CAAGATCTGCTGGACCGGTACCACCAGAGCGTTAGGCAAGAAAGGTACGAGATCATCACTTCGATGACCACTGCCAAAATGGGTAGTGGAGAGTCCCTTACTGCTCATCTGCAAAAGATGCATAGATATGCCAATCGCCTGCTAAAGTTGAATGTGAACTTTCATGAAGAGCTGGAAATTGACATCATCCTTCACTCCTTGCCTCCCTGCTACAACCAGTTCCGCATGACCTACCAGATGAACAAGGAGGAGGTCACCTTGAGCAAGCTTTAAGGACTGTTGAGGACTACTGAGAGAAACATCGAAGATAAATCTGTTGCATCATCTCCAACTCCTATTGCTTCCCCGGTCCTGGCAATTGGGCAAGGGAAGGGTAAGAAGAGGAAGGCTCCTTCAAAGAGCCACCATAAGGGAAAGTCCCAAAATGGCTCCTATTCTAGTGGAACCAAGGCTGGTTCTGCTAAACCCAACTCCAACCGCAAGGAGGCAGAGTGCCACCACTGCCACGAAATAGGGCATTGAAAATGAAGTTGCCCGAATTATTTGCAGGACATCAAGGATGGAAAGATCAAGCCATCCTACGCAGGTATATACACTATTAAATCTAATGATTCATCACATGCTATTTCTTGGATAGGATGTGGTTTTCACATTTGTTCTGATCTGTAGGGCCTAAGAATAAATAGAGATGTGGAGCATCGGAAGATAAATTTGATCATGGGGAACAGAAGATAGCCGCCTATCACCAAGATCAGAATTTACTCTTTACTGCTCAATATTGGATTAGGATTAGATTTAAATAATTGTTGCTATTCGCCAGATATGGCAAGAAACATCATTAAATTTCATGGTTTGTATAGACAAGGTTTTAGATATCCGTTTGATACTGAAAAGGGTTCTATTAATGCTTATCTTAATGGTGTCTTCTATTTTGAAGCATTGCCTTGTAATGGAATATATGAAACTGTGATGGTTGTAGACAATTTAGGAAATGATGTGTTGTGTATCGATTCTTCCAATGGTTTGGATAAAGTATGCTTGTGGCATTGTCGTCTTGGACATGTCAACAAGAAACGCATAGTCCAACTCCAAAAGGATGGATTATTGGAGTCATTCGACCTTAGGGACGATGACGTGTGTGAGTCTTGTTTACTTGGAAAGATGACCAAGTCACCCTTCACTGGCACTTGCACGAGGGGTGAGGGTTTATTGGATCTCATATACACCGATGTGTATGGGCCCTTTAGATCCACCACAAGGGATGCGAGCCGCTTCTATGTGACCTTCACCGATGATTATAGCAGATATGGGTATATCTACTTAATTAAGCACAAGTCAGAAACCTTTAAAAAGGTCAAAGAGTTTAAACAAGAAGTGGAGAATCAGTTGGTCAGGAAAATCAAGATGCTTGGATCCGATCGAGGTGGAGAGTGCCTAAGTCTTGAATTCCACGACTACCTCAATGAATGCGGAATCGTTTCACAATCGACGCTACCTAGGACACCATAGTTGAATGGTGTGGCTGAGAGGCGTAATCGAACCTTGCTAGACATGGTTTGTTCCATGATGAGTCGTGCTTCGCTACCTATCTCATTATGGGGGTATGCCTTAAAGACTTCCACACATATCCTTAACTTAGTCCCTATGAAGAAGGTTGCCAAAACACCTGACGAAATGTGGATAGGGAAAGCTCCCTCATTGGCACATATCAACATTTGGAGTCACGAGGCTTTCTTAATACGAAAGACTCACGAAAAGCTCAAACCTCGTAGTGAGCGGTGTATTTTCATCGGCTACCCACGGAAGTCCTTTGGGCATCTCTTCTATAGACTGAGTGATAATGTTGTCTTCATTGCGAGGAGAGGGGTTTTCTGAGAACGAGAACTCATAAGCCAAGGGGACAGTGGGAGGCAAATCGATCTTGAAGAGATTCAAGAGTTGAGCGATGAAGGAACCTCTAATATTGGCGCTCAACCCGAGGAGGAAACTCAGGTTGAACTGATTCACGAGTCCTTACCTCTTAGACATTCCGAAAGAGTTAGGGTTCAACCCTAGTTTTATGGTTTTCATATTACTACAGAAGGGGATACGTTCATTAGTGATTGTACACTAGTGAATTTGGACGAACATAACAGCTATAAGGAAGCCATGGTAGGCCTGGAGTCTGCGATATGGAAAGAGGCTATGGACAGCAAGATTCAGTCCATGTATGACAACCAAGTTTGGAATTTGGTTGACAATGTGACAGGTCGTAAGATGGTCGGGTGTAAGTGGATCTTCGAGAAGAAGACCGACATGGATGGGAATGTACACAACTATAAGGCGCGATTGGTTGCGAAGGGTTTCACTCAAACTCCTGAATTTGACTATGATGAAACCTTCTCACTGGTTGCGAAGATAAAGTCTACTAGGGTGATGCTAGGCATTGCTACATTTCATGACTACGAGATATGGCAGATGGATATCAAAACCACTTTCCTTAACGGGAAGTTGGATGAGGATGTTTACATGGCTCGTCCAGAGGGTTTTGTCGATGCAAAGCACCCTAATAGAGTGTGTAAGCTTGAGAAGTCCATTTATGGACAGAAACAAGCATCTCACAGATGGAATCTTTGTTTCGATGAGAAAGTCAAAGAGTTTGGTTTTTTGTGAAGCGAGGATGAATCATGTGTATATGTCAAAGCCAGTGGGAGTATAGTTATCTTCCACGTATTATATGTCGACGAAATACTACTCATAGGAAACGACATCCCGACGATGCAGGAAGTCAAGTCCTGGCTTTGGAAGTGCTTCGCTATGAAGGACCTCGGAGACGCTGCCTATATTTTGGGAATAAGGATAGTGACAAACAAAAGTAAAAGACTAATAGGACTTAGTCAAAATACTTACTTAGACAAAGTACTAAAGCATTTTAGTATGGAGAATTCTAAGAAAGGGGACTTACCAATCCAAAGTAATGCCAAATTTAGTAAGACTCAAAGCCCGAGTACCGAAGTCGAGATAACAGAAATGAGCCGAGTACCATACGCTTCCGTGGTTGGCTCGATTATGTATGCTATGACTTGTACTCGCCTTGATGTGGTCTTCACTTTAAGCATGGTCAGCAGATATCAAAGGAACTCTGGAAAAGCACATTGGACCGCAGTCAAGAATATTCTTAAGTACCTTCGGAGGACCAACGAATGGTTTCTAGTCCTTGGTGGGAGTGATGACTTAAGGGTGCGAGAGTATAGTGATGCTAGTTTTTAGACCGACAGGGATAACTACTGTTTGCAGTTGGGCTGGGTCTTTACCCTAAATGGAGGAGCAGCGACTTGGAAGAGTTCCAAGCTGGAAACCGTAGCTGATTCAACGTGTGAATCATAGTATATAGCGGCGAGCCAAGCGTAAAAGGAGGCGATATGGTTGAAGAACTTCATTGGAGACCTTGGAGGTGTGCCAGCCATAAAGGAGCCCGTGGAAATTTTCTGTGATAATGAAGGAGCAGTTGCTTTGACCAAGGAACCAAGGGATCATGGTAGATCTTAACATATCGACAGAAAATATCAATTTATTTGACATCAGGTGGAAGAAGGACTCCTCGTAGTGAAGAGGGTATCGTCGGAGGATAACTCAGCAGATCCACTTACGAAGGGATTGAGTAAGGTTAAACACTTGCAGCACGCTAGGAGCATCGGGCTGAAGGACGATATTAGTTTAGATTAGATAGCGTTGAAACGTGTAATAGATAAATGTAATTGACATTTGATGATTAAATAGAAGAGTATTATTTATTTGTAATGTTATTGTCTTATGTTGACTATTTACCTATTGTTTCAGTTTGCATGTTTTGACTTCTTGAATAATAAGATTATTCGAACGTTCCACAGTCTTTGGGAGTAGGTATGAAAGAAGATTGTCATGAATTGGTTTGTATATTGTCTAAAGTGTATTAGGCATAGCAAAGGTTTGTCGCGATGTTCATGAGTGCTTATGAATTTGTTTTGAGCATTGGATTAAACCCGCACTTGCTGGAATCACTTCATGGAATTTATTACGGGTGATCACAAGACGATAATATCATATGATCTTAAAACCTAGATGTATGGTTTATTGTTTGCATGTTGATTGTGCATTGATAATGCGTAAACGCATCAGTAACTTGATGTTATAAAACGCATTGGTGTGTATGATTTGATGAGTAAGTGGTAAATACATATAAGCCAAAGTTTATCTGTTCCTTTTATCCTAAGAGGGTAAAAGCGATATCTAGGCCCCTAGATGATTTGGTTTGACTTATGTGCCTGGCCCGGTCAAGACTGAATTGATGTGTTCAAATAAGTTCTATGTCATACGAATCAGAGATCGAGAAACAATTGCTGGACAATAAGTATGACTATGTTCCATGCAATTGTCCGTACAATATCTAGAACAGAGGACTATACAATCACTTATCTAAAGGATAGGTTAATGATAAGATCAGAGTTCGACATCGACTTTGAGAGATACGATTGCTAATCGGATTGTACTTACATTTGCAGTTACTAGACTTGTCCAAGTGGGAGACTGTTGGATTAGTGTCTAAGCCCGTAACTATATTTGGTAAGTATTTGACCTGGTTAGTTTAATTAATATTAGACAAGAATTAATTAAGAATTAATTCTGTGGCTAAAAGACATTAATTAAATAAAGGGGACTTAAACTATCAAATGTGTGATAGTTGAGTATTGGGATGAGAAGGCTTATGGACTAGGATTGGACGAAATTAGGGATGTGTCCATCCTAATTTCGGCCAATGAGGCCCTATTCCAGAAGCTTCCTTGGACTGCTTAAGGCCTAAGCTGTACATTAGGGTTTTGACTAAAACCCTAGCAACAACAGTATAAATAAGACCCCAAGGCATCTAATTTTCGGACACTTGAACCCTAGGAGTGTTCATAGCCGAAATTGTGCCATCCCTTCTCTCACAATTAGCATCCTCTTGCTTGTGGTGTTTGTAAATCATTAGAGGAGTGACACTTGTGACTCTAAGCTCCAAAGACAAGAAGATTCAAGCCTTTGAAGAAGAGGTAATCATCTAGATCTGATTTCTTGTGTCAATTTCAAAATATATACATTAGATCTAGGGTTTGTAAGTCTTGGATGAATTGCATGTACAATAGAGAAACCTAGATCCAAGCATTAGGGTTTGCATGAGCACATAGGATGTTCTTTTGGCTCAAACCCATCAGTATGCGGGAGATACGGAATTTAGAAAACCGTTTTTCTTCATGCGCGTACGTCCGTGCTTCACATGCGACATGCTTTCTGACGCACCGATTCGTCAGGATTTTGGTGATGTGGCACAACAAGAGGATGACACTGATAGGTTTGAGCCATAAGAAATTTCCTATGTGTACATGCAAACCCTAATGCTTGGATCTAGGTTTCTCTAATTGAACATGCATTGTATCCAAGACTTACAATACTAGATCTAATGTAAACAATTGAATCTAATCATATGAATTATGATCTAGAACAATACCTTGGATTACTTGATTGATACTTCTTCTTCTTCTTGGAGCTTAGAGTCACAATTGTCACTCCTCTAATGGCTTACAAACACCAACTAGCAAGAGGATGATCTTGAGAGAGAGAGAGAGGAGTGTGAGAAATAGGCTCTAGGGTTTCTTGCCTTGCATGAGTGCCGATTTCCCTCACCCAAGGGATCTATTTATACTATGAGCTACTAGGGTTTCACCTTTAACCCTTATTGAATAACTTAGGCCCTAAGCAATCCAAGATCCTCCTAGATACTAGGCTTGGACGATTTTATGGTCTCCTAACCCTAAAATCCGTCCATCCTTATATCCATAAGGATACATAGCCCAAAACACAACTATCACACATTTGACAGTTGATGCCCCTTTATTTAATTAACTTCTTTAAGTCACCAAATTAATTCTCAATTAATATATGACTTATATTAATCAAATAACATTATTATTCCTTTAATATATTATTATCAATAATATCTCTTCTCTCTAAACAAATCATCTTGTCAAGTTGCTATGGTGAAGGCAACCCAAAAGGACCATGCATAATCGGGTCAAGTACTTACCAAATATAGTTACAGCCTTAGATACTAGTCCAACAGTCTCCCACTTGGATAAGTCTAGTAACTATATATGCAAACACAATCCGATTAGCAATCGTAGCTCTCAAAGACGATGTCAAACTCTGATCTTATCAGTATCTTGTCCTTTAGATAAGGGATCATACATTCCTCTGTTTAGATATTATGCGGACAATCTTATGGAACTTATTGTCCAGCATTTGGTTTCTCGATCTCGGATTCATTTTAGAACTTATTTGAACACATCAATTCAGTCCTGACCGGGCCCGACACATAAGTCAAATCAAATCATCGAGCGGCCCTGATATGGCTTTTACCCTCTTAGGATAAAAGTAACAAATAAACTTCGACTTATATGCATTTATTATTTACTAATTCAACATACACAACAATGCGTTTTATGACATCAATTTACTGATGCGGTTTCGCATTGTCAATGCACAACCAATTAATAAACAATAAACCATATATCTTGGTTTTAAGACCATATGATATTATTGTCTTGCGATCACTTGTTTCACATTCCATAAAGTGATTCCAGCAAGCACGGGTTTATTCCAATGCTCAAAACTTGTTCATAAGCACTCATGAACATTGCAGCAAACCTTTTCTATGTCTAATACCTTTTAGACAATCTACACACCAATTCATGACAATCTTCATTCATACCTACTTCCAACATATGAACGATTGTGGACCATTCGAATAATTCGATTATTCTTAATAACTCAATTATTCAGGAAGTCAAAACATGCAAAGTGAAACAATAGTTAAACAATTAACATAAGACATCAATTTTACTTAAAAATTATACTCCTTTATTTAATCATCAAATGTCAATTACATTTATCTATTACATGTTTCCAAACTATCTAATCTAAACTAATATCATCTTTCAGCCCAATGCTACTAGCGTGCTGCAAATGCTTAACCCTACTCAATCCCTTTGTAAGTGGATCTGCTGGGTTATCCTCTGACGATACCCTCTTTACTACAAGGTGTCCTTCTTCTACTCGATGTCTAATAAAGTGATATTTTCTTTTGATATGTCGAGATCTACCATGATCCCTCGGTTCCTTGGTCAAGGCAACTGCTCCTTCATTATCACAGAAAATTTCCATAGGCTTCTTTATGGTAGGCACAACTCCAATATCACCAATGAAGTTCTTCAACCACATCGCCTCCTTTGACGCCTCGCTCGCTGCAATGTACTTTGATTCGCACGTTGAATCAGCTACGGTTTCTTGTTTGGAACTTTTCCAAGTTACTGCTCCTCCATTAAGGGTAAAGACCCAGCCCGACTGCGAACGGTAGTTGTCCCTGTCGGTCTGGAAGCTTGCGTCACTATACCCTCGCACCTTTAAGTCATCACTCCCTCCGAGGACTAAGAACCATTCCTTGGTCCTCCGAAGGTACTTAAGTATATTCTTGACCGCAATCCAATGAGCCCTGCCAGGGTTCCTTTGATATCTATGGATCATGCTCAAAGCAAAGGCCACATCAAGGCGAGTACATGTCATAGCGTACATGATTGAGCCAACTGCGGAAGCGTAGGGTACTCAGCTCATCTCAGCTATCTCAACTTCTGTACTCGGACTTTGAGTCTTACTTAATTTGGCATTACTCTGTATTGGTAGTTCTCCTTACTTCGAGTTTTCCATACTAAAACGTTTTAGTACTTTATCCAAGTAAGTATTCTGACTAAGTCCTATTAGTCTCTTACTTCATTCTCTCACTATCCTTATTCCCAAAATATAGGAAGCCTCTCTGAGGTCCTTCATAGCGAAGCACTTCCCGAGCCAGGACTTCACCTCCTGCAAAGTCGGGACGTCATTTCCTATGAGCAATATGTCATCAACATACAAAACGAGGAAGCTAACTATACTCCCACTGGCCTTGACATATACACATGATTCATCTTCACTTCGTATAAATCCAAACTCTTTGACTTTCTCATCGAAGCAAAGATTCCATCTGCGAGATGCTTGCTTAAGTCCATAAATCAACTTCTTAAGCTTGCACACTCTATTGGGATGCTTCGGATCGACAAAGCCTTCTGGCTGAGCCATGTAAACATCCTCAGCCAACTTCCCATTTAGGAAAGCGGTCTTGACATCCATTTGCCATATCTCATAATCATGAAATGCAGCAATGGCTAGCATCACCCTAATAGACTTTATCTTAGCAACTGGCGAGAAGGTCTTATCATAGTCAACTCCGAGAGTTTGACTAAAGCCCTTCGCCACCAATCGTGCCTTATACGTGTGCACATTCCCATCCACGTCAGTCTTCTTCTTGAAGATCCATTTGCACCCAACCGTCTTACATCCGGGCACATTGTCAACCAAATTCCAAACTTGGTTGTCATACATGGACTGAATCTTGCTGTCCATCGCCTCTTTCCATTTTACAGACTCTGGGCCTGCCATGGTTTCCTTATACCTATTAGGTTCATCTAGATTTATTAGTGTACCATCACTAATATACGTGTCCCTTTCGTTAGTAATATGAAAACCATAATACTGGGGTTGAACTCTAACTCTTTTAGAACGTCTAAGAGGTAAGGACTCGTCAATAGGTTCAACCGGAGTTTCCTCCTCGGGTTGAGTGCCTGTGTTAGAGGTTCCTTCATCGCTCGACTCTTGAATCTCTTCAAGATCGATTTGCCTCCCACTGTCCCCTTGGCTTATGAGTTCTTGCTCTCGGAAAATCCCTCTCCTCGCAACGAAGACAAACTTTTCATTCGGTCTATAGAAGAGATATCCAAAGGATTTCTGCGGGTAGCCGATGAAAATACACCGCTCACTACGAGGTTCGAGCTTGTCGTGAGTTTCTCATCTTATGAAAACTTCACAGCCCCAAACCTTGATATGTGCCAATGAGGGAGCTTTCCCTATCCACATCTTGTGAGGTGTTTTTGCAACGTTCTTTGTAGGGACTCAGTTAAGGATATGGGTGGCAGTCTCTAAGGCATACCCCCAGAATGAGATAGGTAGTGAAGCATGACTCATCATAGAACGAACCATGTCTAACAGGGTTCGATTACACCTTTCTGCCACACCATACAACTGCAGTGTCCTAGGTGGTGTCAATTGCGAAACTATTCTGCATTCCTTGAGATAGTCGTGAAATTCAAGACTTAGGTACTCTCCTCCTCGATCGGATCGAAGCATCTTGATTTTCCTGCCCAATTGATTCTCCACTTCATTCTTGAACTCTTTGAACTTTTCAAACTTTTCAGACTTGTTCTTGATTAAGTAAATATACTCATATCTACTATAATCATCGGTGAAAGTCACGTAGAAGCGGTTCCCATCCTTTGTGGTGGATCTAAAGGGCCCACACACGTCGGTATGTATGAGATCCAATAAACCCTCACTCCTCTCACAAGTGCCAGTGAAGGGTGACTTGGTCCTCTTTCCAAGTAAACAAGATTCGCACGTGTCATCTTCCCTAAGGTCGAATGATTCCAACACTCCATCCTTTTGGAGTTAGGTTATGCGCTTCTTGTTGACATGTCCAAGACGACAATGCCAGAAGGATGCTTTATCCATACTATTCGAAGAATCCATACACAACACATCATTTCCTAGGTTATCTACAACCATAACAGTTTCATAAATTCCATTGCAAGGCATTGCTTCAAAATATAAAACACCATTTAGATAATCATAAATCGAATGATTCTCATTATTAAACGAATATCTAAATCCTTGTCTAAATAAACCATGAAAAGAAATGATGTTTCTTGCCATATCTGGCGAGTAACAACAATTATTTAAATCTAAATTCAATCCATTTCTAAGCACTAAAGAATACACTCCAATCTTGGTAACAGGCGACGATCTTATGTTCCCCATGATTAGGTTTATTCTTCCAAGCTCCACATCCCTATGTCTTCCTAGTCCCTACAAATCAGAACAAATGTGGTAACCACACCCTATATCAAGAACCCAAGAAATAGCATGAGATGAATCATTAGATTTAATTGTGTAAATACCTGCAAAAGATGGCTTGATCTTCCCATCCTTGATGGCTTGCAAATATTCCGTGCAGCTTCTCTTCCAATGCCCTATTTTGTGGCAATGATGGCACTCTGCCTCCTTTGGGTTTGGGTTGGGCTTAGCAGGATCAACCTTGGTCCCACTAGAAGAGGAACCATCTTGGGACTTTCCCTTGCGGTGGTTCTTCGAATAAGCCTTCCTCTTCTTGCCCCTTCCCTGCCCAATAGCAAAAACAGGAGCAGCGGGTGGATTGGGAGTTGGTGCAACAAACTTGTCCTTGAGGTTGCTCTCAGCAGTCCTTTAGGAGCCCTTGGAGTTTGCTTAGGGTGACCTCTTCCTTGTTCATGTGGCAGGTCATCCTAAATTGGTTGTAGCATGAGGGCAAGGAGTGAAGAACAATGTTGATAGCCAAATCTTCCCCAAAGTTGACATTCAACTTGCGAAGACGATTGACATACCTTTGCATCTTTTGCAAGTGCACGGTTAGAGACTCTCCACTTCCTATTTTAGCAGTGATCATATTCATTATGATCTCATAACGCTCTTGCCTCGCGCTTTGGTGATATCTCTCCATCAAGTCTAGATGCATCTCATAAGGATACATGTCCTCATAGAAATTTTGGAATTCGGTGTTCATTGTGGCTATCATGATGCAATGGACTTTCGTTGCATCATGTTTATGTGTCTAAAAGACAGCCATTTTTCGGGAGTAGCAGTTTCTAGATTGATCTTCTCGAGCTTCTCATCGAGAACATACTCCTTGTCCTCGTAACGCGCGATCGTGCGAATGTATCTTATCCATTCGCCAAAGATCGATCCATCGAAAGTCACTTTTTGAAAAAGGCTCATTAGCATGAATGAGCTAGCAGCAGCATTGTTTGCGTTAGACATCTACAAATAGAAAGGAACAAAGTTGATTAGAATTAAGTCCCTAATTAACACCCAAAATGAAAATTTAGGGCTAGGACCCAACAACATCATTTACACATTAGAAAAGGGATGTCGTGATCCAACATGCAAATAATTTGGAGTTAAGTGAATGACGATTCACTAATTCTTCACCATGAAAAACATAAGCTTTAAGTTTTAAATGTATTGAGAATTCCTATATTTCTTTAAGATTCATTGAACCTTTCAATGGCATGTTTGAGTCTCGATATGCCCCTCTAGTTTGTGACTGGGATACCGAGGATCACAAAGCGGGTGTGAATAACCATGCAAATCTACATGGTGCCTTCATTGTTACAAGCACCTATTCAATGTGTCGGTAAACCACACACGCTCCATCGAACTATGACAAAAAATGAATCACCCTTTGCCACCTTTGCTTAGAACCAATTAGTGTGCCGGTTAACCACACACGCTCCACTAACTTCTTAACAAGGGTACAAAGCGTAATTTCATGGGATTGCATCAATTCACTTTTCCTAAAGTAACTAAGATTGGGAATTTTATGAAATACGTTTAGTTACTTTATATAGATTCATTATACTTATTAATGAGAAGAGGTTTGTCCTATCCTATCCGTTCGGCTAACGACCCTCCACCAGTCAAGCAAGCGGTGGGTGTGAGTGTACACCCATTAAGCGCCATTTTATAGGCATCAATCTTATACCCACCTTATAGACTGGCTTCGTGAATGAGGCCTACTAACGGTAAGACTAGCATTTTAATCATATATATATATATATATATATATATATATATATATATATATATATATATATATATATATATATATTAAGCTTGTAATAATATATTAGTATAGTGTTGAATTTTAAGCTTGTAAAATTCTAGGGTTTGAAATTAAAATTATTCAAATTAAACTTTTAATCACAAAACTTGAGGACAAGTTTTAAACTTTTTCAAAACATAAGGATCAAATAGCAAATAATATAAATCAACTAATTAGATTATCTCAATTTGATCTTATTCAATATTACTTGCAAGACAATTCACCAATTCAATTTAAATAATCAATTATTATCATATACGGAAGTTATTATTCAACTAATTGGTAATTATCTTTTGTTTGGTCAAGAATATACTCATATATTTGATTTAAAATCGGATTTTAATGACCCAAAACAGTTAAGACAAGTATCCTCAAGAAAAACAACAAGAAATCCCGAAACTACCTCCTTCTGACGCTCGAACTCGCCGAGTTCCAATATGGACTCGCCGAGTTGGAGCTACTCACCGAGTCCACAGTGGAACTCGCCGAGTTCATCAGGCAGAATCTCAAAAATCAAATTTTTTAAGCAACAAGCAACAACCAATGCATCAATTCAATAGAAATCAATCAAAGCTCTAATACCACTGATGGGTTTGAGCCATAAGAACTTTCCTATGTGCACATGCAAACCCTAATGCTTGGATCTAGGTTTCTCTAATTAAACATGCATTGTATCCAAGACTTACAATACTAGATCTAATGTAAACAATTGAATCTAATCATATGAATTATGATCTAGAACAATACCTTGGATTACTTGCTTGATACTTCTTCTTCTTGGAGCTTAGAGTCACAATTGTTACTCCTCTAATGGCTTACAAACACCAACTAGCAAGTGGATGATCTTGAGAGAGAGAGAGAGAGGAGGGTGAGAAATCGACTCTAGGGTTTCTTGCCTTGCATGAGTGCCGATTTCCCTTACCTAAGGGATCTATTTATATTATGAGCTACTAGGGTTTCACCTTTAACCCTAATTGAATAACTTAGACCCTAAGGAATCCAAGATCCTCCTAGATACTAGGCTTGGACGATTTTATGGTCTCCTAACCCTAAAATCCGTCCACCATTATATCCATAAGGATACATAGCCCAAAACACAACTATCACACATTTGACAGTTTATGCTCCTTTATTCAATTAACCTTTTTAAGTCACCAAATTAATTCTCAATTAATATATGATTTATATTAATCAAATATCCTGTCAAGTTGCTATGGTGAATGCAACCCAAAAGGACCATGCACAATCGGTTCAAGTACTTACCAAATATAGTTACAGCCTTAGGCACTAATCCAACAGACACATGTATGCACATGCATGTCACGTGGTGCGTGCTTTAAAACTTCCTATAAATAGGGAGGTGCATCAGCTTAGTTCTGTATACCTCAAACTCACATTCTTTCTCGACTTTCGAGCCCTCTTACCAATCGAACGGTTCCCGAGCTCCCAAAGATCAGACACCACTCCCCGGGTATATAGAGCATGCTTCGACGTGAGTTCACAACCCCACTTTTACGATTATCATATATATATATATATATATATATATATATATATGTGTGTGTGTGTGTGTGTGTGTATATATATATATATATATATATTTATGGGGTGGGGTGGGGTGGGGGGAGAATACATGTTATTATAGTACATTGTTAATTTCATAATTATCGCTAACTATATATAGTATTAGTGATTTAATTATACCTAAAAATGTTAGGATGATATTATGCTTGGTAGATATCCTCCCAAACTTTTAAGGATAATATTATGCGTAGTCATTATGTTGACCTACTTTTAAGGATAACCTCGTACCTAGTCATTACCCTGGTCAACTTTGGATACGACATTGTACCTAATCGTTACCCTAGCTAACTCTCTAGGAAATACATCATATCTAGTCTTTACCCTGGCCAACTTTCGGGATAGCACCATTATTATGCCTATATATCCTATTGGAATAAACCATACTATCATGACTATATATATATATATATATATATATATATATATATATATATATATATGTATATATATATATATATGTATGTATGTATGTATATATATTAGAAACATAACTAACGTAAAAAGGGAAAGCAGTGTACCTGATACGACTACACAAAAATAGTTGTTGAATGAGACGTAATTCATCCTTTAGCTAAATAATCTTTAGCTAACACTAACCTATAATCGTTAAATCTTAAATGACCAGGAGAAGTATGAATAAGCCTACACGGGGATGACACCCCCACCTGCGGTTGCTAGCTAAAACCTTAACAGTCGAGTCATAACAATGATACCTTTTTAAACTTTGACGAAGTCCGAAGAAGCGTCGTCTCGAGGAGATTCAACAATCATAAGCTCGATTATCAGAACTCATTGTAACTTTGTTCAACCTTAACTAACATAACTACTTAAAAAGGAAAACCTAAGAAGTAGTCACACTACACACTAACTCAAGGAAGCGAGTCAAGGAAAATAATAGTGTTTAGAAACTATTAAACTGTAAAAACTATACTAAACATTTTAAAAATATAAAAACTTGTGAACTCACTAACATCTTGTTAACCTTTCAAAACTACATGTATTTTTAGGGGAATGAATACCCGAAGTGGCAGAATCATCAAAGAAGTATTTGTTCTCTAATTATTTTCTTTGTATTTATTTGTACTTGTATCTTAAACAACTATGTAAACCTTATTTTAAATAAAAGTAATGCTTAATGATATATCTATGTGTATTGTTCAATGTATCAAATAATTGTGACAACATTCTAACGTCGTACAACCTGATGCTTTCGCCGTTGGCCGAAGGTGTAACAACATTGTACTTTCACAAATAATCATTTTATAGCAACATACTTTCAAAATGATTTGTTTTATAACATTGTACTTATTAAGATCCTAAAGGAAAATATTGTTTTAAATTCCTTAATGTTTATTCCTTCCCACTAAGAACAATGTTTCAAACGTAATCATTTGGTATGTTTGTTTTTAACATTTAGCGAAGTATTCTATTAGATTTACAAATATAAAAAAAAAAATTAAAAATATAACGGTTTTAGTAGATACGAAAATAATTTGATTGTTCTTTTAGTATAATTGGATAATATGTTGGATATTTTGAATATTGTTCTTTTTTTTATAAAGACGGCATATCTTTTTTTAAAAATATTTACCATAAGTATGCAGCTTTTATTAAGTAAGTTTAAAGAAATTTGTCATCTTACTATGTCTTGACTACTTAATTCATTATTTCAGTTTTATTTATATCAAAATTTTACTATAAAATCGTTTAATGTCTATATATTAATATTTTTTTAATTAATCTGTATAGTATACGAGACTCATACATAATAGTTATTAAATTACTATTGTGTTCAACTTCCAAAATATTTTACATATTTATTTAACAAAATATATTTATTAATATTTTATATATTATTAAAATTTTGTGCAACACTTCGGCTGACATTCCTCTGTTTTCTAAATCTAGCAAACCTTTTTTTATAAATATATATTTTTTTCATATTAAACATGAATAAACAATCTCAAAAGGGCTTCCAGGTAAGTTGTATCATGTCTTGAATTTGTTTTATTCCCAAGAAATTTGTAATGGACAAAAAATATAGATTAGGAGTAATAAATGAGTGCATTAGATTTTCTAGAAAAACATAAATAAATAACTAGAAAGGTTACCCCGCTACACGGGGTCAGAAACTTTCAATATTGTTTCCGAATCGATAAATATGATAGACGTAGAAAGTGCAACGATGAAAACCCTGAAGTTTGCCCCGAACCGTTTTTTTCATGTTTTTATAAAAAATGTAAAAGTTTGACTGCAAGGATCAAAAGTTTCAAAACGGTTAAAAAATTAAAGGAGTAGGAATTAGCAAATTTTTAGAAAATGGGTTAAAATTGTCAAACCGTTAAAGTTTTGTGGTTAAACTTTAAATATTAAAAGGTTCCTAAAAAATATAAAAATATTGATTGCAATGACCAAAAATGTCAAAAGAGATAAAGAATGAAAAGCAAAATGCAGGAACCATATCTGCCAAAAAAAATACCAAGTTTACTATTCCCAAGATTCATATCTTTAATATATATATATATATATATATATATATATATATATATATATATATATATATATATATATTAAAGATATGAATCTTGGGAAGAGTAAAGTTGACATTTTTTTGGCAGAAATGGTTCCTGCATTTTGTTTTTCACATATATATATATATATATATATATATATATATATATATATATATATATATATATATATATATATATATATATATATATATATATATATATATAAGTAGGTTCATGCGAAAATATAAATATCTTGCGAAAACGCGAAAACATATTGTATCTTATAAAAATCAAACACAAGTACTATAAAAATTAAATTTATTAGCAATAGATTAAAGATAATAAGTTTGCATTGGATTGTGTTATGATAATATAAATTTAAAGACGGTTTTAACAACTTTTTTTTTTCACATCCTTAACTACTTTTAAATTCATGTTTTCACAATAAAAATATCAAAAATCATGTTTTGCTAATATGAAACAATTTCTCAGGTATTATCGATTATCATCATATAGTTCAAAGTTTGGATAAATTATTGTCTAAAATATAAGGTTGAGGTGACACAATATCATAGTTTTCTCTTATTTTCGCATTTTCGGGTTTTCGCAAATTAATTGCATTTTCGCAAATTATATCGGTCGGAATGAATTGATTTAAATAAAAACTTATCCAAAGAGTTATAAAAGGTTGAGATGTGATTCTCACAAGAATTTTCGACACCCAATTGTGGTCCCACTAAGGTGTGTTAGAAAAGCCCAAAAATCGAATGATGTGGATACATAGTAGTTGTATTAATTGGGGTTACAAACTTAGGTTTCGTGTCATTAATAGATATATTCTGGTCAAAATATTTTTGGTCGTCATATTATTCAAACTTTGAAGAACTCCCCATGGTACCTCGCAGTCAAGCAGAAAATATATCCAACCTTTTATGAGAATTCGCTATTATCATTCCACGTTGATGCAAGTACCTGTCATTCGATGTACGCAACATTTATATCTATTTTGCTGATTTTGAAGTTGAATATATATTTTTTTATTATTTTCGTAAATACATTTATACTTAATAGGAAGATGTGTTCAATTTTAACATTTTTCC
Organism: Lactuca serriola; assembly: GCF_051521515.1. Classification (NCBI taxonomy): domain Eukaryota; kingdom Viridiplantae; phylum Streptophyta; class Magnoliopsida; order Asterales; family Asteraceae; genus Lactuca; species Lactuca serriola. Next base: position 68,528,520 of record NC_136409.1, on the reverse strand, counting down.
ATTTAGAAAACAAGTCATATCACTCATGTATTATTGTCAGCTTTTCGTGGTCGTCTAACTATATCCGTTTTCTTTAATTCATTATGGTTTATTATTTCGCTTTGTATCCAACAATGAATAATAAATAAGAAGAAAATCTTTTGGAAAAAAATTGTTTCCATGAAATCACATAGTATTTTAGAAAAGAGATGATTTGTTAGGAAATTAGGTAGTATATTTTTTTTTTGTATAGGAAAATCATTTGGTAATAATTCGACGTAGTTTAATGAGTTTTAGTACCTAAACTTAGATGCGGCTATAATGTATATTTTTTTTTTCTCTCTCTCTCTCTCTCTCTCTCTATATATATATATATATATATATATATATATATATATATATATATATATATATAGGCTTAGATTATTTTGTTTTTACTAATTATTGTGTGCCAAAATGCACAAATCTGGACCATCAGATGAAATAGAATCAAAGATCATGATTTGAGGGTCTATGATATTAGAATACGATAACATTTACCATATACTCACACAAATTTCAGCATAAGGACATTTTAGTCAATTAACCTATATTAAAAAAGGAATTTTTTGGATTTTTAGGGATAACTAATTCCTTTATTTTTAAAATTTTGAATATTTTAAATTAATTCAAATTTAAAAATTCGACTTTATTCTGTGAGAATGATAAAATGCAAACCATAAACTAGTAATTACATTCTGAACTAATACAAAAAATCGATTTTTGAACTAATAATATACCAAATAATTACGTTGTATGATTGTGATTCATTAAATAATAACAACATTCTGAAAGAATAAAAATGTAATTCTTAAAAAATAACAACATTCTTAAACAGTGAGTGTGATCATTATTTAATTCATTCTTCAAGTCTTTTCCATCAGGTCTGCAAGCAATTCTTCAAGTCATTTCTATCACAATTTCATTGTCAAATATTTTGTAGTTATACACTTGTAACAACTGCACATTAAACATATAAATAATTAACTACAATTCTATCAAAATACAGCAATAATATTCTTACAAAATAAACTATTCTTGAAGAATGGTTTAGACAATATTCTTAAAGAATTTGTATTATCAAGAATATATACAACAAACAAAACATTTGAAATATAAATACATGAAAAGATCATGTTAACACAAAATGTGACTAAGAAAAAAAAACAATTTGAATATATAAACCATTGAAGTATAAATAAATTCTGATAGAATACATTGAAGTATTTCCTATTAAACAAAATATACTTGCTGTTAACAAACATTCTCAAAAACATTCTAACAGAATGCGTTTATATAAAGAAATTCTGAAAGAATACATTTTTGAGATAATACTCTATCATTGACCTGAAAATAGAATTAGTCATTTTGTAAGAATGATATAGAATTCTTTTAATTTGTAGTTACTAAAAAATCACAAATAATAAAAGAGTCAAACTATACATTCACCATGACCATTGTCTTTTTTTTTTTTTTTTTTTTTTTTTTTTTGCTTAAAGTGAAGTAAATTAAAAAAACACAATATATTTAATTTTGAGATGTAGTTTATTCCAATAGAATATACTATACAAAGCATAATGTATTCTTACAAAATACACTGTATTGTGTACATACCAAGCCTAATGTATTCTTACAAAGTTTTAACCATAAAGTATCCTCACCTACGATTTTTATTTGGCTAATTATTATACTTTCGTAAGCAAAACAACTATGAAGTTCTGATTTTAGGAATGAATATTCAAAAATTCATAATTCTTCATCTAATTAAAACATGTAATTTTAGATTTCAGCAAAGTAATACTATAAAAAATCTGATTTATACATTTAACAATGTGGGTTGTAATTCTGTCAGAATAATTAGGGCAATAAAATATGATCATAATACATTTTATTTATAATGTTGGTTGAGTCAGACAATTCATCAAACACTTGGCGTGCGAATTTAAAGTTGAGAACATAACCAAAGAATTCTACAATTTGAAAATGCAAAACCAGATAGAAAAGCACGCATAACATGATTTAAGAGGAGAAACGATTCTTGCTTAAAGAGAAGAGAGGAGATGTGATTCCTAGAAAAGTATTATTTGATAAGCCTGTGAAATTGATTCAGTACATCATCCCTATTGTTTCCATGTGATCCAAATATTGAATAAAGCCAAATATTGGGTACTAAATAATAAAAAATGAGGGTTATGATTAAATTAAAATAATTCTATTAACTTACTTCCCACATGATAAAACTTTCTTGTTGAGATCACAGGAAAAAAGTGACATCCTTATACCTACATCCAAGAACGATGACATAATTCCTAAAAGATTGGATTAGAATCTTTTTTCGCGCACACTTAAAAATTTAACAAAAAACCTTACTAATGCTATTGTTTAAAAAATGAATAATTTTTTTTGAAATCAATCGACGAATCTGGAAATCATGGATGAGTTTTAGAAACCAATCGACAATTATGAACATCATTGAGTTTCCGGCAAGAACAAAAGGAAAAACCATACCTGTCGGCAGTGACAATTAGTCTGGCGGTGCTGTGATGGCCATTGAGGATGCATGATGATGGGTCTCGGCTGTGTGGTTTAGCGATGGTGCAAAAATAACAACCATTCTTCCCCTTTTTTATTTGCAGGTTTGAGATTATGAAAGATGGCGATGATGATCTCTAGTACGAAGAAGGTTGTCGATGGGGATCGGTGGAAGTGGCGGTGGAGCTAGTTCCGAGGCCGAGAACCATGCCGGATTTGAACACAACCAATCTGAAGAACAGGCGAGGTGAAGAGACGTTAACGAACGTGATCGACGACTGAATGATAAAGGGATGTTGATTTTGTAGGGTTTAACTAATTAAGGAGAGATTAATTGAATTATTCTTTTACCATAATTACATATACTAAGTTTACCATTATACCCTTTTTAATTTATTTAATGATTTATTAATTCCTGAATTCTCATTGGTACATACATGCATACAATAGTTGCTAGAAACATTTGAACCTAACTATATATATATATATATATATATATATATATATATATATATATATAGGGTCAATTGAAAACTCAAAAAATAGAATGAATCACAACAACTATTTGACCTTAAGATTGAAAAAATAAATAGTCAAAATTTGATTTGATTTATTATCAAAATCTTGCGAGATGATATGACATTTTGGTAATTAGTTGCGAGATTTTGATAAATTATAGGAAAAATTAATTGTTTAGAGGGTACAAGTGACAAAAACAAAAAATATTAAAAGAAAAATGAAAATGAAATTTAATTTTCGGCCCATGTTGCCTCTCCAGGCGCTGACAGGTGCCCCCACCTCCCATCCGCTTAGTATTTCGGCCATAACTTTCTTTTTTCTTTAAAAAGAATTCTGAAAAAACCAAAGTTCTTAAAATTTAATTCTCTACAAAATGAGCATATTCATCAATGTTTGAAAAAAAATATTATTTTTTATTTTTATATTTATAATAAAACCCTGAAAAAAAAATCTCAAAAAATTATAAAATTTTTAGGGATACTTCTACTCACTATTTTAATGACTTTGTAAAAAGAATTTTTAAAAAATAAGGTGTTTTAGATACCAAACATGATTTTAAAAGATTAAAAGATTTTTTAAAAATATGTTAAACATAATATGATCCAAATAGAGACGATTCAAAATATTATGATTCAATATGTTTATGTTCCTTAACTTTAATGATTCAATATGCGAGCGCGTCACGACCAAGTAATTGTGTTTGACGTTTGTACCATTGACGAAATGATTAGTGGAGAATAGTAATCGCGGTTCCTACCAATTTTTTGGTTCCTACTAGCTGAACCATATATATATATATATATATATATATATATATATATATATATATATATATATATATATATTGCATCTTTAAGGATGGAAAGAGTCCATCCCTCTAATCCCTCCAAACTCACATGGTACCTATTTGTCATATCAATATCTATTTCTCCTCTCATTTTCATCAATCCCAACCCACAATAATAAAAATTCAATTCATCTCTTCCGATCTAAACTTTCTGATAGAAGTTAATATGCATATCATACAAGTTGACAAGAAGAAAAGAAGGTGGAAGAGGCGGCACAAATACTCCATTGAAACCATAGATTCATGTGGTACCACCCACTACATAGTGGTGTTTTTTATGTTACCACGGGTACAACTGGCGAACCTCGAAGTGAGCGATGTATTTTCATCGGCTACCCGCAGAAATCCTTTGGATATCTCTTCTATAGACCGAAAGACAATGTTTTCTTTGTTGCGAGGAGAGGGGTTTTCCGAGAGCGAGAACTCATAAGCCAAGGAGACAGTGGGAGGCAAATCGAACTTGAAGAGATTCAAGAGTCGATAGATGAAGGAACCTCTACCGCTGGCACTCAACCCGAGGAGGAAACTCCTGTTGAACCGATTGACGAGTCCTTACCTCTTAGACATTCCGATAGAGTTAGAGTTCAACCCCAGTTTTCTGGTTTTCGTATTACTACCGAAGGGGATACGTATATTAGTGATGGTATACTAATAAATCTTGATGAACCTAATAGCTATAAGGAAGCCATGGCAGGCCCAGAGTCTGTGAAATGGAAAGATGCAATGGATAGCGAGATCCAATCCATGTATGATAACCAAGTTTGGAATTTGGTTGATTATGTGCCCGGACGTAAGACCGTTGGGTACAAATGGATCTTCAAGAAGAAGATCGGCGTGGATGGAAACGTACACACATATAAAGCGCGATTGGTCGTGAAGGGCTTTACTCAAACTCCCGGAGTTGACTATGATGAGACCTTCTCACCAGTTGCGAAGATAAAATCTATTAGAGTGATTCTAGCTATTGCCGCATTTCATGATTATGAGATTTGGCAAATGGATGTCAAGACCGCTTTCCTTAACGGAAAGTTGGCTGAGGATGTTTACATGGCTCAGCCAGAGGGGTTTGTGGATCCGAAGCATCCGAATAGAGTGTGTAAGCTTGAGAAGTCCATTTATGGACTTAAGAAAGCGTCTCGCAGATGGAATCTTTGCTTCAATGAGAAAGTCAAAGAGTTTGGATTTGTACGAAGCGAAGATGAATCGTGTGTATATGTCAAAGCCAGTGGGAGTATAGTTAGCTTCCTCGTTCTATATGTCGATGACATATTGCTCATAGGACACGACATCCCGACTCTGTAGGAAGTTAAGTCCTAGCTCGGGAAGTGCTTCGCTATGAAGGACCTCGGAGAGGCTTCTTACATTTTGGAAATAAGGATAGTAAGAGAGAGAAGTAAGAGACTAATAGGACTTAGTTAGAACACTTACTTAGAGAAGGTACTAAAACGTTTTAGTATGGAAAACTCGAAAAAGGGAGAATTACCGATACAAAGTAATGCCAAGTTGAGTAAGACTCAAAGTCCGAGTACCGAAGCTGAAATAGCAGAAATGAGCCGAGTACCATACGCTTCCGCAGTTGGCTCAATCATGTACGCTATGACTTGTACTCGCCCTCATGTAGCCTTTGCTTTAAGCATGGTTAGTAGATATCAAGGGAATCCTGGCAGAGCCCATTGGATTGCGGTGAAGAATATCCTTAAGTACCTTCGGAGGACGAAGGAATGGTTCTTAGTCCTCGGAGGGAGTGATGACTTGAAGGTGCGAGGGTATAGTGACACCAGTTTTCAGACCGACAGGGACAACTACCGTTCGCAGTCAGGCTGGGTCTTTACCCTGAATGGAGGAGCAGTGACATGGAAAAGTTCCAAACAGGAAACCGTAGTTGATTCAACGTGCGAATCAGAGTACATTGCAGCGAGCGAAGCGTCGAAGGAGGCAATATGGTTGAAGAACTTCATCGGTGATCTTGGAGTCGTACCTTCCATAAAGGAGCCCATGGAGATTTTCTGTGATAATGAGGGAGCGATTGCCTTGACCAAGGAACCGAGAGATCATGGTAGATCACGACACATCGACAGAAAATACCACTTTATTAGACATCGTGTAGAAGAAGGACAACTCGTGTGAAGAGGATATCAACAGAAGATAACCCAGCAGATCTGCTTACGAAGGGACTGAGTAGGGTTAAGCACTTGCAGCATGCTAGGAGTATTGGGCTGAAGGATGATATTATCATATATTAGATAGTAGTAGAAACATGTAATAGATAAATGTAATTAACATTTGATGATTAAATAAAGGAGTTTTATTTATGAGTAATGTTACTGTCTTATGTTGATTGTTTAACTATTGTTTCATTTTGCATGTTTTGACTTCCAGAATAATTGAATTTATTAAGAATAATCGAATTATTCAAATTGTCCACAATCGTTCATATGTTGGAAGTAGATATGAATGAAGATTGTCGTGAATTGGTGCGTAGATTGTCTAAATGGTATTAGACATGGCAAAAGATTGCTACGACGTTCATGAGTGCTTATGAACTAGTTTTGAGCATTGGAACAAACCCGTGCTTGCTGGAATCACCTTATGGAATATGATATAAAAAGGGTGATCGCAAGACGATAATATCATATAGTCTTAAAACCTAGATATATGGTTTGTTATTTGTTAATTGGTTGTACATTGATAATGCGAAAACGCATCAGTAACTTGGTGTTATAAAATGCATTGTTGTGAATAGTTGATTAATGAATAAGTAAATGCATATAAGTCGAAGTTTATCTGTGAATTTTATCCTAAGAAGGTAAAAGCGATATCTCGGCCACTCGATGATTTGATTTGACTTATGTGTCGGGCCCGGTCAGAACTGAATTGATGTGTTTGATTAAGTTCTATGTCAAATAAATCAGAGATCGAGAAACCTGAATGCTAGACTAATCATTCCATAGAATTGTCAGCATGATATCTAACAGAGGACTGTACGATCCCTTATCTAAAGGACAAGATTGATTAGATCAGAGTTTGACAGCGTCTTTGAGAGCTATGATTGCAAATCGATTTGTACTTGTGCATATAGTTACTAGACTTATCCAAGTGGGAGACTGTTGGAATAGTGTCTAAGGCTGCAACTATATTAGGCAAGTATTTGACCCGATTGTGCATGGTCCTTTTGGGTTGCCTTCACCATAGCAACTTGATAGGATGATTTATTATGAGAGAATAAATATTATTAATATATTATGTGAATAATATAAGGAATTATAATATTGTTATTTGATTAATATAAGTCATAGAATTAATTAGAATTAATTTGGTGACTTAAAGAGATTAATTAAATAAGAGGGTATAAACTGTCAATTGTTTGATAGTTACACTTTCAACTGTAAATCCTTAAGAGATAGGGATTGGACGGATTCTAGAGCTTGGGATAGCTCAAAATCGTCCAAGGCTTACCTATGGTAAGGATTTGGATTGCTTTAAGGAAAGGATTATCCAATTATGGTTTAAGGTGAAACCCTTAAAGAGTCTACAAGTATAAATAGACCCTATGGCAAAGGGAAATCGGCATCTAATCAAGAATAGAGAAACCCTGGCCGATTTCCTCCTCTCCTCTCTCTCAAATCATATTTATTGCTATTTGGTGTTTGTAAGCCATTAGAGGAGTGACAACTGTGACTCTAGAGATCCAAGACAACAAGATCAAAACAAGAGATTCAAAGGTAAACTTCTAGATCTAATTTTCTATTGTTCTTATACTCAATTAGTTGTTAGAAGTCTTGGATTCAAAGCATGTTTAATTAGAAAGCCTAGATCCAAGCATTAGGGTTTTGCATGTGCACATAGGAAAGTTCTTATGGCTAAAACCCATCAAACTACACCACCCACGATCTTGAACTAGGAGCAGTGGTGTTTTTACTCTGAAGATCTAGAGACACTACCTGTATGGTACAAAAAGCACGATCTTTACAGACCACAGAAGTCTACAACACATTTTTGACCAGAAGGAGCTCAACATGAGACAACGACGGTGGGTCGAGCTACTCAGTGATTACGAATGCGAAATTTGTTATCATCCGGGTAAAGCCAACGTAGTAGCCGACGCCCTAAGTTGGAAAGAATACTCTGGCCGTAAAGTCAAATCTTTGACTCTAACTATCCATTCACACTTGTCCACGCAAATTAAGGAGGCTCAGCTCAACGCTTTGAAACCTGAAAAATATGGCAGGTGAATCCCTGAGAGGGATGGATAAGAACTTGGAAGTCAAGGGTGGCAGAGCCTTATACCTCATGGATCGGATCTGGACACCGAAACACGGTGGCTTCAGAGACTTGGTCATGACCGAGGCACACAACACTCATTATTCCGTCCACCCAGGTTCAGATAAGATGTATCTGGATCCTAAAAAGTTATACTGGTGGGCTAACATGAAAGCTAATATTGCTACCTTTGTAAGTAAATGCCTTACTTGCACGAAGGTAAAGGTCGAATACCAGAAACCCTCCGGTCTTCTGCAGCAACCGGAGATACCATAATAGAAGTGGGAGCGGATCACTATGGACTTCATAACCAAGTTGCCGAAGGCAACTGATGGAATTGATACCATATGGGTCATCGTCAACAGATTGACCAAGTCTGCACACTTCCTACCAATCAAAGAGACTGACAAAATGGAGAAACTTACGAGAACCTACATTATGGAGATTGTATGACTGCACGGTGTTCCCATATCCATTATCTCAGATAGAGATAGTAGATTCACTGCTAGGTTCTGCCAGTCGCTACAAACTTCCCTAGGAACTAGGCTGGACATGAGTACAGCTTACTGTCCACAGACCGACGGACAAAGTGAGAGAACTATCCAAACCTTAGAAGATATGTTGCGAGCCTGTGTGATTGACTTTGGGAAAGCTTGGGGTACTCATTTACCCCTTGTCGAATTTTCCTACAACAATAGTTATCACACGAGCATAAAGGCAGCTCCTTTCGAAGCCCTCTATGGCCGAAAGTGTAGATCCCCTCTGTGCTGGGCTGAGGTGGGTGATACCTAGGTAGCTAAGGGACGAGTTCCCAAAAGCACTCTCACGGGTCTGGAGATAATTCGGGAAACGACAGAGAAGATCGTTCAAATTCGTGAACAATTGAAAGCCTCTAGAGACCGATAGAAAAGCTACGCTGACAAGCAAAGGAAACCGTTGGAATTCCAGGTGGGCGACCATGTTCTATTGAAGGTCTCACCCTGGAAGGGCTTGATACACTTCGGAAAGCGTGGGAAGTTCAATCCAAGATACATAGGGCCTTTTGAGATTCTTGCTCTAATCGGCCCCGTAGCTTAGAAACTCAATCTACCGGACGAACTCAGTAACGTACATTCTACCTTCCACGTCTCGAACTTGAAAAAGTGTCTGTCTGACGAGACTCTTGTAATCCCACTCGATGAGATCGAGATCAACGAGAGTCTCAACTTCATGGAAGAACCAGTAGAGATCATGGACCGAGAGGTCAAGCGAACGAAGCAAAGCCGTATCCCGATAGTGAAGGTATGCTGGAACGCCAAGCGAGGATCGGAATTCACTTGGTAGCGAGAGGATCAGATGAAACTGAAATATCCTCATCTTTTTGCTTAGTTATTGGTAACTACTTATTTGCTTAAATTCTAATTTCGGGACGAAATTACTTCTAATGGGGGGATGATGTGACAGCCCGAAATTTCCATTATGGACAACATATCAAGTCAATAGAAGTCAGAACAGTTACTGTTAATTTTCAGACTATTTGAATAAGTTTGAGTACTCTTTGATTAACACTTTAGGAGATGCTAGGAGAGGGGATGTCCTAGGGTTTATTGTGCAACAATAACATTTCATACTCCAAGAAATTGGAAATTTATGAGCCACACATGGAGTTTGCTGTCCAAAACCCCAAGGGGTATATATATGGTCCTTAGCCATATTTATTCATTTGTTCCATTTCCAACTAGAGAAAAACCCGATTCTCTCTCAAGGATCTTCATCCTTTCATCCCAAATCATAAGTGCTTCTATATAAGAGTATAATAGGGCTTGTTATATGTCTAAACATCAAGAAATCACAAGGAAACAACAAGATCAAAGAGTTTACGGCCAAAGAACACCTTGGACCGTAAAACCTTCTTTAAGGGCCAAAAGTGTGCCCTAGTCCCTTCCTTTCCTTGTTAAACTAGCCTAGACTCATACCTTAATGTGTATAGGACTTGAAAACACAAAAATACCATGTCCATGAGAGATTACGGCCGCAAAACCTAAGGGAATTGGTCTTAGGGCCGTGAACTCCTCAAAGGAGGTAAAGGGTGCCCTAATCGCTTCCAAGGACTAAACCATCAAGTAGAAATACTTCTAAGGGACATGTAAGTCTTCAAACCATCAAATGATCAAAAGCTTAGGAGATTACGACCGTAAAATCAAGGGTTTATGACCGTAAACTCATTGTGTTATGGTCCTTGGGGAGTAAACTCAAGAAAGGGGTTCTTTGGAACCCTAAACCCAATAGCTTTGTCCTACAACAACTTAGATGCAATCTGTAGGACTTATAACACTTATATAAGGTGTTTAGCATGTTCTAGGATGTCTTAACTTTTTCAATTAGTAGTTTAAAGACTAACTGGATACATATATGTGTGATTACATGTTAACTAGGATCTTTGAGTGTGTACAAGTCTTCACTTGACACTTAGCAATCCTACATCTTTCAGTTCATACAAACCACCATCAATAGGTGAGTTCATACCCCTTAATCAATGTTTTAAATGATTTTAAATGCTTTAATGAGGGGGGGGGGGGAATACGGGTAGAAAACAACATGCTATAGAATCAATCATATGTGATTCATAACTGTGTTTTCATCCAACTGATCTCACATGCTTCAAAATGTGATACACGAAATGGTTTTCTGTCTTAAAATGTTTTGTTATCAAATGAATTACTTTTGAAATGTTTATAAAATGGCATCAAGTCATTGCTATTTATTGCTCAAAACTCTTAAATGTTTTACAAAACCTCTTTCATGTCCTTGGTCAAATCTATATCTATACACTTATGTTCATATATATATATATATATATATATATATATATATATATATATATGAATTGTTATGACAACTTTCATTCTTCATTCAGTTCCCACACTCTTGAGTAGCAAGGGTGTATAAACCTTCTTGGACCACAAATACATTCTAGTAAACTATTATAGGGATAGTTTAGGGGATACAAAACATTATTCCTATTACAAGGAATCACACCAGAGTCAGTTCATTCATGAGTCTATACTAAATACTATATGAAGAGATACACTTACATGGATCCTCTTACATGGATACTTGTACCTAGAAACTATATGATGAGTTACTATTACATACTATACGTGTAGATTAGTTCTGTCTATCCTAGTACAAAAGGATACTATACGGGACTAACCATTCCAGAACGCACCTGTTAGCAACAGAGGTAATGAACATCTACGGATGCCTACGGTTAATACTTATACTAGGAGTACCTTTACGGGACTAACCATTCCTACACCCTGCTGTTGGCTACAGAGGATAATGAACATCTACGGATGCCTACGGTTAATACTTATACTAGGGGTACCTTTACGGGACTAACCATTCCTACGACCAGCTGTTATCTACAGAGGAAAATGAACATCTACGGAGGTTCAAGGTTAATACTTTTCGGTAGTCGCGATGTCAGGTTTATCCTAATACAAAAGGATAATACTTATATGGCTATGTTTTCCTATTACATTTATTTTGTGATACATTCACATAAACGATGAGGTAGACTATATATATTGTTAATAGTAGTCATACGAGGGAAAAACCATCTTTGTTACATTCAAAACATTCAGGTCTTGGTAGAAGACTACATTCAAAACATTCAGGTCTTGGTAGAAGACTACATTCAAAACATTCAGGTCTTGGTAGAAGACTACATTCAAAACATTCAGGTTGGTAGAAGACTACATTCAAAACATTCGGGTCTTGGTAGAAGACTACTTTTATACTAGTAGGAAATATGAGATTTTCTAGGGTTTTCACACTTATATCAAATGTTTCAATCAAAACTTTACATGGCATTCATAATAGCTTTCCAAAACAGAGTAATGACACTTAAATACTTATGAATTCACCAGCTTTATGCTGATCTACTCTTTCAAAATAACTTGTATTCTCAGGTCACCAGTAGACAGGTACGATGACCAGGTTTTGAGAAGACGGAGCGCAGACAAGACTTGTCTTTTATTTTGATTACACATTTTGGTGTCTTATTATAAAAAAAGAACTCACATTTATTAAAACTTTACTTTTAATGCAATGGATGATGTGGTTGCTTGTTTACTACTTTACATTGTTATGATACTTCACATGACGTTCTCCACCCTTGAACATTTCTGCCGTTCTTGGTTTTGGGGTGTGACGCTAATGGTGATAGGGACATGCCTTAGGGACTTAAGAACACTTAGAACTAATTGTTACCAACAAATATGGTTGCACATAAGGGGTGTATGGTCCTATATTGAAGTGTAAGGCCACAAAACCAAAGGTTTAGTGTGTGTGTGGCTAGAGTGTGCAGCCAGGATGTGTGTGCGGCCACACACTCCCTATGAAGTGTGTTAAAACGTATTTTAAGGCCCTAGAACTCATCCATGAAGGTTTCTCACTTCATGCTCGAGCCTTATATGGAGTTTATTGCCATTTTGGGACCTATAAAGGGTGTGTGAGGCCACTATGAAGGTTTGCGGCCGCACACCCTTCATGAAGAGGATAAACTTGAGATTTTCAAGCATATCATCAAGTGTTCTTAACATATTTCCAGGGATAACAAGTATACACAGGTTATAGAGGCTTAAAAGGGGTGATTAGGGTCCAAAACTTAGTGTGTTCTTGGTGTTCTAGGTGTTCTTGAACATCTACACCAAAAACGTGTTTTCATGGATCTAAGTGGGGAAGAAGGCTTGTTATGGTCATGAAATAGTCAATCAAGGGATGAATCACTTACTTGTTTGAAGATTGGAGTGAAACGTTGGTTGATACTTGCAAGGATTTCGAGTTCTAGCTTTGAAGAAGTGGGAAAAGTGTTCAAATTGACTAAGTGTGGTATATATAGGTGTGACGGTGTGGCTGGGATCGTTGTGCGGCCACACACACCTGTGTGTGGTCGTACACTCAAGTGTGCGGCCGCACACTCCATGTGTTGGAGTGTTTGGCCCGATTTGGCTTGATATGCATCGTGTTATCCCATTTCTAGGCTCCTACCTTAATTGTAGTAGGTTTAGAACACTCAAATAGACTCCAAACAATGCTAGAAGTTAGCAAAACACGACTATCTTTGATAGATTTGAACAAGTGTACAGGATCGAAAAATTTTGGGTTATCACACTCTCTAACCCTAAGAACGAAACCATAGCCTCCATTTAAGTGTTTCTTGAGCATCATTGTGATTTTTTATGATTTTGGTGCTTGAGGAGGAAGAAATAACTTCTTGAAGAGTCATTGCTTGACTTAGAGCTTTTGGATCTAGGACTTGTGCACATAGATCTATCTTCTGGAGGTGTAAAGTATCAACCTTGATAACTCTTTCATATGGATCTATCTAAGTGGTATTTTGTTATGGTTTTGGTCCCATTAAGGTGGTTCATGAGAGTAGAAGTTACTCTAGAAACTTTAAGCTTCATATTTGGTCCTTATTGGGGTTATGGAGTCATAAATTTTGGATCTTGATGAGTATAAAACTTCCATGCATGATTTAGTATTCTTTTAGTGAAGCTTGGGACTTAGGGTTTTGAGTTGGGTCCCATTAAGTCTTGATAAGTCATAAAGTTAGGAACTTTATGACTTAATAAGTCTCTTTGAATCAGATCTCGAAGTTTGGACCGAGGTCTTAAGTTATTAATAAGTTTTTAAGACATTTTGGAGTGATTTTGACCTTTAGAGTTCATCTTTGGTGTTGGGCTTCATTAAGCCATGCAAAGGCTTAAAACCTTCAACTTTATGGATCAAGTCACTTATATTTAGCTATTATGAGGTTTTGGACTTTTAAGGATAAAGTCATTGGAATGACTTTTAGGTGGCTATCGAGAACGCTGTGCATACCGCTGGGGAACTTCGCGTGTTCCGGCTTTGATGCCCGTTTTTGGACCAGCGACATACGCCGTGCGTACAAGCCATGTATGCTGTGTGTACGTCTGATCATATGAGAATTGGACTTTTTGGACTTGGGCTCTTCTGGTATGGGCTTTAGTTGGGCTAGGTTGTTTCTTTTGGTATTAGTTGTCTTGGGCCGTGTTGGGCCATCAGGTTTTGGGCTTATAATTATTTTGGGAAGTCCTACAATGGGTTTGGGCCCAATTTGGAAAATTGAGCCATGGTTTGGACCTTGGGTGAATTTTGGACTTTGGGCCTTTTGGATTATTAGGTTTGGGCCTAAGTCTTGGTCCAAACTAAGTAAGGGGTAAATTGGTCATTTACCTTAGTAATGAATTTATGGTTATGGATTGGAACCCAAATGTTAATTGGGTGTTGTTTTGATATTGATAGTTCGGGGATCGGTCAGCTAACAGCCAAGGATTTTGTGTGTGATCCGGCAATGTGAGGTGAGTTTCCTCACTGGGTTTAGCAGGTCTAAGGAACCAAGGCCGACTCTCTATTAGTTATGTTATTATATTTGTTGTCTGTGTGATACTTTTATGTGCTTGTATATGTATGTTTATTGGGTGGGACCCATTATTCGAGTGTGGGCGGGGCCCATTTTGTACTTAATTATGTATGGTATGTGGTATCTTAGGGAACTCACTAAGCTTTGTGCTTATGGTTTTCAGTTTATGTTTCAGGTACTTAGGTTTTCAAATGAAAAACTTGGGATGATTGCAAAGCACACACCACATGGTTTCCGCATTTTGTGAATTACTCTGATTTGACAATGTTTTGATAAAACTTGCTTACCTTAGTTTTTTGGAAATGACATGTATTGGCGATTATTTTAATCTAAAAACGAAAATTTTATGCCATTATTTTTGGGACGTTACAAGTTGGTATATCAGAGCCTTGGTTTGAGGGATTTAGGAACACTCTCGGATGTGTCTAAACTCAAACTGAGATTCGGTAGAGTTTTTCAAAAATGAAAGAAAAATGATCTAAAAAGGGAAAAACAAGTTTTCTAATACAAGAAAGGGTGTGGTGTGTGAAATCGACTGAGCCCAAGTAAGTTTCTCCCAAAGTACCCGTACATGTTATCCGATATGATTTGATTTATGAATCTTTGAATCGCATGCTAGTTAGGGCTAAGGACCCGCTCAGTTTTTGCATGATAGAATGCTAGGAGAGATGCATTGTATGCCTATTGTATGAGCTTGTAGACGTGCATGCTAGTTCTTATTAGCTAGAGATAGGTTGACCTGATATGTGATGCTTGGTAGCCTAGGACCCTGAGATGCTGTTTTGGGTATGATTTGGATATGTAAGGTAATCAGTAGCAGGAGTGGGAGCTCCTGGTATGTGTAACACCGTAATTTCAAAAACAATTTTTCACATTTTATAAAAACATAATTCATTTAATATTCATAAAAACATCAATGTTTGAAACTCAATCCATGCCATATAAAAATCCAAGATCTCATAACACAAAAATCCCGTGTGTGTGTACTGATCAAGCCGGCGCCTTCCCACAGTCATCACTAGTACCTGAAACAAATAAAACCAAACACTGTAAGCACAAAGCTTAGTGAGTTCCCCAAAATACCACACATAACACATATTAGCCACTCAAGGCTATAACTCTGTGGGTCCGTGGACCCTACTCTGTGAACCCTCTGGTTCAAACTCTGTGAACCTTCCGGTTCCAACTCTATAAACATGCACAACATAAATCACATAGAAAAAATGCAATACAACACATAACATACATATATCATACAAATACTCTGTCACATAACTCTGATTACCTACTCAAGGTAAAATATAGTGAGAAGACTCACCTCGCGTATCTCGATAACTCGCGAATCCCGGAAATCACTCGCGCTCGATCCCCCGAGCTATAATCCTCCTATAACACAATATATCTCTAATTAACACTTTCACAACTAAGGTTGACTAACCCTGTCAAGTCAACACTGGTCAACTCTGGTCAATGGTCAACGGTTAACTTTGACCGGACTCGGCGAGTGCACTAGAGCGACTCGGCGAGTCTATACGTGTTCACTGACTCCCTCGGATCCTCTCTGGACACGTCGAGTACTTCCCTAACTCGACGAGTTCCACCTGGCATGAATCACGGGGCCACCACAACTCAACTCGGCGAGTCTCAAGAACAACTCGGCGAGTTCCGACTTGACTCGGCCCTCTATTGACTCTCCCTGACTCACTGGGTCATCCCCCAACCCGGCGAGTCTACTCGTTGAAAATTTTATGCGAAACCCCAACCCTACTCGTCGAGTCCCAAGAACAACTCGGCGAGTTCATGCCATGCACAAACTCTATTGACCTTCTGAGGTAAGATCTGCTTCCCCAAACTATAGATCTGGGCTTCCCAAGCATGAATGTCACGTAAAGTTCGAAACTTGATGCTTGTATAATTCCCACAAGGCATCAAAAGGAGATTTGGTCCCAAAAATGACAACCTAGGTCTAATAACTCCATAATAACCCAAAAAGCTACAAGGGTTAAGGTCTCTGGACCTCTTTGAGTCCAGATCCAAGGCACAAACACATAATCACTCTCCAAAGGGGTTAGAAAACCCTAACTCTAAAGATTAACCCTAAAACTGAAGGATATTCGAGCTATTACCTCAAAATGAAGCCTCTGGACTCTGGATCTGCTGGAATCTCACCTCCTCCTTGCTCTTGCCACCTTCTTCTTGCTAAACAAGGAATACAAAGGCCCAAAAGTGACTTCCTCTCTGCCAAAACGATTTAGCTCTCTTAGGGTTCTCTCAAGGGACTGATAGCCGCAATGGGAGGCTATAAGTGCCCTTAAATAGGCTCTAAACCCGGGGAATTAGGGTTTCACTAAACAGCGTGGACTCACTGAGTCCATTTTTGGACTCGCCGAGTCCAGACGCGAACCCCGTGCCCATAGTCGCGATCATACTCGGCGAGTCCCCCCACAAATCACCAAAAATATAAGAATGAATAATACCTGGGAATCCGGGCTGTTACAATTCTCCCCCACTAGAACTAGACTTCTCCCTCAAAGTCTCGCTCTACAAATAACTCCGGATGCTGCTCACGCATCTCACGCTCCGGCTCCCAAGTCATCTCGGACCCCTTCCGATGCTGCCACTGAACCAAAACCAAGGGTACCTCCTAGTTCCTCAGAACCTTGATTTTCCGATCTCTGATTGACACTGGTCTCTCAACATAATTCAGGCTCGCATCCACCTGAATATCCTCTAATGGAACCACTGCCAACTCATCGGCTATACACTTCCGCAATTGCGACACATGGAAAGTGTCGTGAATCTGCCCCAACTCTGCTGGCAATTCCAAACGATAGGCTACCCTGCCTACCCTCACGACCACCCGGAATGGACCAATATATCGGGGCCCCAACTTGCTCCTCTTCCTGAATCGAATCACTCCTTTCCAAGGAGAGACCTTCAGGAGTTCAAAGTCACCGAACTGAAACTCAAGCTCGGACTGGCGTCTGTCCGCATAACGCTTCTGACGACTCTGAGCGGTCAACAACCTCTGTCTGACCTGTTGGATCTGCTCTGTCGTCTGAAGTACGATCTCTGTACTGTCCATCACACGCTGTCCGACCTCTCCCCAATGGGGGTCTGACACCTCCTCCCATACAACAGCTCAAAGGGCGGCATACCAATGCTCGAATGATGGCTGTTGTTATAGGAAAACTCTACCAAGGGCAAGTACATATCCCAACTCCCCCCGAAATCCAACACACATGCCCGGAGCATGTCCTCGAGCGTCTGAATCGTCCGCTCACTCTGTCCGTCTGTCTTGGGGTGATATGCGGTACTAAAACGCAGTCTAGTACCCAACTCCTCATGAAACTTCTTCCAGAATCTGGAAGTGAAACGTACATCCCGGTCTGAGACAATCAAGATTGGCACCCCATGCCGAGATACCACTTCCCTCACATACACCTCTTCTAACTTCTCTGCGGAGGAGCTCTCATTAATAGCAAGGAAGTGGGCACTTTTTGTCAACCTGTCCACAATCACCCAAATTGCATCGACTCCCCTAGCAGTCCTTGACAATTTGGTGATAAAATCCATGGCAATCTGTTCCCACTTCCATTCGGGAACCTCCAACGGCTGCGACTTACCATGTGGTCTCTGGTGCTCGGCCTTAACCCTACGGCAGGTTAAGCACCTCTCAACAAAACATGCAACATCCCTCTTCATACAGGGCCACCAATACTCCCTCCTCAGGTCCAAATACATCTTAGTGGCCCCAGGATGGATCGAGAATTTCGACCGATGAGCCTCTTCCATCAAAATGGTACGCGCCCCTCCCATAAACGGTACCCATATACGCCCCTGAAAAGTCATAAGCCCCCGACCATCAGTAACGAACTCCGATACCAACCCAACAACTCGCTCTCTCTTCTGGTTCTCCGATCTCACGGCCTCAGCCTGTGCTCCACGAATGGTGTCCAACACCAGAGCCATCATGGTCAATCGCAAACATACACCTCGCAATGGGGCGCTCTCCGCCCTGCGACTTAGGGCATCGGTTACCACATTAGCCTTGCCCGGATGGTACAGAATCTCACAATCATAATCCTTGACCACATCCAACCACCTCCTCTGCCGCATATTTAGGTTGGGCTGATCCATCAAATACTTCAGGCTCTTATGGTCCGTGTATATCGTACACCAAACCCCATACAAATAGTGACGCCAAATCTTGAGGGCGAACACTACTGCCCCCAACTCTAGATCATGGGTGGGATACCTCGTCTCATGAGGTTTTAGCTGCCTCGATGCGTATGCTATCATATGCCCTCTCTACATCAGCACCGCTCCCATCCCCAAGATCGATGCATCACAGTATACCACAAAGTCCTCCATCCCCTCCGGGAGGGCTAACACCGGGGCTTCGCATAACCTTTGGCGAAGCGTCTCAAAGGAGGCCTGCTGCTCGGGGCCCCATGAAAAAGCGACACCCTTCCGGGTCAACCTAGTGAGTGGCACTGCGATCTTAGAGAAATCCTTGATAAATCTTCGATAATAACCTGCCAACCCTAGGAAACTCCTGATCTCGGAGGGTGACCTCGGCACTTCCCAACTCATCACCGCCTTAACTTTGGCCGGGTTGACGGATATCCCTTTCTGGTTAACGAGATGACCCAGGAACTGGACCTCTCGCAACCAGAAATCACACTTGGAGAATTTGGCATAAAGCCTCTCCGATCTCAGAACTCCGAGGATCTCCCTCAAATGCTCCTCATGCTGCTCTCTAGATCTCGAATATACCAAAATGTCGTCGATGAATACAATCACCGACCGATCCAGCATCGGCCTGCACACTCGGTTCATGAGATCTATGAACACTGTCGGGGCATTAGTGAGCTCGAAAGGCATCACCACAAACTCGTAATGCCCATAATGCGTCCTGAACGCTGTTTTCTAGATGTTCTCATCTCACACCCTCACCTGATGATATCCAGACCTCAAATCAATCTTGGAGAACCAAGACGCTCCCTGTAACTGATCGAACAAATCGTCGATCCTCGACAACGGGTAACGGTTCTTGACCGTCAGCTTGTTCAACTCCCGGTAATCAATGAACATCCGGTGTGAACCATCCTTCTTCTTGACAAACTGGATAGGCGCTCCCCACGGCGAGCCGCTCGGCCGAATAAACCCCTTTCCCAGCAGCTCCTAAAGCTGCGAGGATAACTCTTGCATCACTGGAGGTGCAAGGCGATAAGGCACCTTGGCGATAGGCGCGGCCCCCGGAACCAAATCGATACTGAACTCCACATGCCTCACAGGAGGCACACCCGGCAACTCCTCCGGAAATACATCCGGGAACTCACGCACTATCGGGACCTCCTCAACTGACCCCGGCCTCTCGGAATCCTCCCACTGTATCACCCTAGCGGCCGAACAAAACGCTGAACCAGAATGTGTACCCTTGCCGTACACCGTATGAACTCCCCCACTAGGGTCTCGTATGGTCACCAGCTGTCGCTCGCATTCGATAACCGCACCGAATCTGCTCAACCAGTCCATGCCCACAATGACACAGACATCACCCATCACAATAGGAACCAAATCGATCGGGAACTCAACACCGAAGATCTCAAGCACGCACCCCCGGAGAACCTCCATGGCATATATCACCCTCTCGTCAGCTATGGAAACTCTCAGAGGCCGACTCAACGCCTCACGACTAACACTGATATGCTGACTAAAAGCCAAAGATACAAAAGACCGACTCACACCCGAGTCAAATAACACCAAGGCAGGTACAAAATTCACAAGAAAAGTGCCTACGCATAACATAATATAAGCGTAAGATCTCAACATCAAAATAAATACACGAAAGAATAGATACCAGCCACGACATCAGGCGTTGCGCAGACCTCCTCCGCGGTCAACTGAAAGGCTCTCCCTCGTGCCCTCGGCGCCTCGGCCTTCACTGGCCGACTCTTGGTAGCTCTGATGGCGGCAAGGGCAGATCCCTGAGGTGCTCCCTGAGCTGATCCCCGCAACTGCGGACACTCTGCTTTCCAGTGTCCGGTCTGGTTGCAGTGAAAACACACTGCAAACCCCTTGGGGCAGTCCTTGGCCATATGCCCCTCCTTACCACACTTGTAGCAAGATCCAGCTCTATATACTCCATCATGACCCTTTCCGCACTTTCCACAAGTGCGGCCCTTCTGGCTCCCTGATTTGGGATCAGCGGGCTTGGCCCGCTTGGCTGCCGGCTGGGACTGTGCCGGTCGCCGATCTCTCCCCTGAGACTCCGCCTCCTCCCTGGCCTGAGTCTCTAGCTCAATCTCTCTCTTCTGGGCATTTGCTTGAAGCTCGGCAAATGTCCGGTACGAGGAGTTCTCCATGAACTCCCGAATGTATCGCCTCAAAATACTCAAATATCGACTCATACGTGTCTGCTCAGTGGACACGTGCTCAGGGCAGAACATCACCCTCTCGTGGAACATCCTGGTAATCACCGTAACAGACTCGGTACCCTGCTTGAGGGTCAGAAACTCCTGGGCCAAACGCTCCCTCTCCACCTAGGGAACGTACTCATCTCGTAACATGGTAGTGAACCTCTCCCAGGTCACTGCCGCAAGCTCAGTAGGCGTAAAGTGTGCCGTCACAAACTTCCACCAGTCCTTCGCTCCCAAGCGAAGCTGGTTCAGCGCGAACCAAACTCTCAAATGCTCAGGAGATGAGCAAGTGAAGAAACACCCCTCTATGTCAGAAATCCATCTCATAGCCGCCACCGGGTCCTGGGTCCCATCGAACTCCGGCGGTTTTGTGTTGCTGAACTCTCGGAACAGCAACGCATCACAACCCTGCGGCCTCGCGGCAGCAATAGCTGCGGTAGCCGCAGCAACAGCAGCCTCAGAAAGAGCAGCATAACACTCGTCGAAAGTCTCAATCAATGTGGTCTTAATAGACCCAAACATCTCTGGTATCTCTTCCCTGATGGCCGTAGCCACCTCCTCATGGATGATCCGGCGGATCTCCTCATCGCTGGCCCCACTGCTCTTAGGCATAAGACGTGTCCTCACCATGATCTACCTCCGAAATACAACATATGATAAATTAGAATCCATTCAAGCATACTCACACTCGACAACTCATTCCTCCTTGATTCTTGGTATTCCAAAGATTCTTACTTGGGCTATACACCGCATTGGTGCTTTCAGTAGTACGGGCCCAATACTATTGTCTGCACCGTATCAGAATACACCCCAAGTCCTCCTCTTCGGATCCCAAGTTCTAAGTACTCGATTACGCATAATCCACTCTCTAACAGATCTCTCATAAGCTCCTCGCTGCTACCTACTCACTCTCAAGCATCTCATAGCAGCTCACCTCTCCCTAGGCTAAGGCATCACAAATCAGGCCACTCTAGTCCTAATAGGAGTACCTAGCCTACTCTAGCATGAGAATACATCATATCAATATCAATATCACATAACATGAGGGTATTTTGGGAAATCACCGTCCGGGCGCGGACTGATCGTACACACAACTCAGCTCTGTGTTTTTCCAAAAATCTTTTACTCTTTTTGAAAATACTTCTCAAATCCTCAATTTGAGTTCAAATACGCCCGAAGGTGTACTTGAATCCCTCAAACCAAGGCTCTGATACCAAATTGTAACACTGTAATTTCAAAAACAATTTTTTGCATTTTATAAAAACATAATTCATTTAATATTCATAAAAACATCAATGTTTGAAACTCAATCCATGCCATATAAAAATCCCAAGATCTCATAACATAAAAATCCCGTGTGTGTACTGATCAAGTCGGCGCCTTCCCACGGTCATCACTAGTACCTGAAACAAATAACACCAAACACTGTAAGCACAAAGCTTAGTGAGTTCCCCAAAATACCACACATAACACATATTAGCCACTCGAGGCTATAACTCTGCGGGTATGTGGACCCTACTCTGTGAACCCTCTGGTTCTAACTCTGTAAACCTTCCGATTCCAACTCTATAAACATGCACAACATAAATCACATAGAAATAATGCAGTACAACACATAACATACATATAGCATACAAATACTCTGTCACATAACTCTGATTACCTACTCAAGGTAAACTATAGTGAGAAGACTCACCTCGCGTATCTCGATAACTCGCAAATCCTGGAAATCACTCACGCTCGATCCCCCAAGCTATAATCCTCCTATAACGCAATATATCTCTAATTAACACTTTCACAACTAAGGTTGACTAACCCTATCAAGTCAACACTGGTCAACTCCGGTCAATGGTCAACGGTCAACTTTGACCGGACTCAGCGAGTGCACTAGAGCGACTCGGCGAGTCTATACATGTTCACTGACTCCCTCGGATCCTCTCTGGACACGTCGAGTACTTCCCTAACTCGACGAGTTCCACCTGGCATGAATCGCGGGGCCACCACAACTCAACTCGCCGAGTCTCAAGAACAACTCGGCGAGTTCCGACTTGACTCAGCCCTCTATTGACTCTCCCTGACTCACTGGGTCATCCCCCAACCCGGCGAGTCCACTCGCTGAACAATTTACGCGAAACCCCAACCCTACTCGACGAGTCCCAAGAACAACTCGGCGAGTTCATGCCATGCACAAAATCTATTGACCTTCTGAGGTCAGATCTGCTTCCCCAAACTATAGATCTGGCCTTCCCAAGCATGAATGTCACGTAAAGTTCGAAACTTGATGCTTGTATAATTCCCACAAGGCATCAAAAGGAGATTTGGTTCCAAAAATGACAACCTAGGTCCAATAACTCCATAATAACCCAAAAAGCTCCAAGGTTTAAGGTCTCTGGACCTCTTAGAGTCTAGATCCAAGGCACAAACTCGAAGAGGGACCATTTGCTTCACATAATCACTCTCCAAAGGGGTTAGAAAACCCTAACTCTAAAGATAAACCCTAAAACTGAAGGAGATTCGAGCTATTACCTCAAAATGAAGCCTCTGGACTCTGGATCTGCTGGAATCTCACCTCCTCGTTGCTCTTGCCACCTTCTTCTTGCTAAACAAGGAATACAAAGGCCCAAAAGTGACTTCCTCTCTCCCAAAACGATTTAGCTCTCTTAGGGTTCTCTCAAGGGACTGGTACCCGCAATGGGAGGCTATAAGTGCCTTTAAATAGGCTCCAAGCCTGGGGAATTAGGGTTTCACTAAACAGCATGGACTCGCCGAGTCCAGACGCGAACCCGTGCCCATAGCCACGATCATACTCGGCGAGTTTGGGCTCCAACTCGCCGAGTCCCCCCACAAATCACCAAAAATATAAGAATGAATAATACCTGGGAATCCAGGCTGTTACAGTATGAGTTATTGTATGCTAGATTGGAGTGTCACTACTCGA
Organism: Lactuca serriola; assembly: GCF_051521515.1. Taxonomy (NCBI): domain Eukaryota; kingdom Viridiplantae; phylum Streptophyta; class Magnoliopsida; order Asterales; family Asteraceae; genus Lactuca; species Lactuca serriola. Next base: position 68,504,548 of record NC_136409.1, on the reverse strand, counting down.
ATGCTACTTACTTTGTGCTTTGTGGAACTCATAATTGATGTGAGTTAGCTATTGAGTGAATTTGCCTATTCACATGTGGCAAAGGTTGAATAATCTTAGAGTGATGGATTTGACCCGATTGCGCAACTCTCGTTTCAGTCTAACCGTTGTTGGGATGAGTCTGCTACTCAAAGGATTACCTAAGTTGTAACATCCCAAAATTCAAGGCCAAAAATTTTGTTTTTAAATAAGTCATAACATAAAACCATTGGTATAAAAACATTCATAATGATATCCCATGTCAAAACCAATATGTCAATAATCCAAAACATGTCACCATAAAAACCATATCTGAGTGTAATCCCAAAGATCTAATGTGCGGAAAACATAGTATGATGCACTGCGATCGAGCCGGCTCCTTTCCTTTGAAAACAAGGAACTTGGAACAAAAACTGTAAACCGTAAGCATGAAGCTTAGTGAGTTCCCCCATCATACCACATACCACATAATACCATCGGTATCTTTCAACCGGTAACTGCCATCGGTGTCTTTCAACCGCTAATCGGGGACTATTTCACCCCTACCACTATCACATAGTAATATATCATAAACATACTGATCACATACTAACAACATAAATATGCTGATCACATACTAACATCATAAACAGACAGATAAGCATTGCATGGGTTCTGTATACCCCTTCGGTATCTTTCAACCCGTAACTACCATCGGTATCATTCAACCGATATCTGTCATCGGTATCTTTCAACCGCCATGGGTATCTTCCGACCGGTATCCGCCATTGGTATCTCTCAACCGGTAACTAGGGACTGTTTCACCCCTACCACTATCATACAATAATAGGATATAATCATACAGTCATGCATATCTGGGGTACTGAACTACCCTTCGGTCCTAACGACCAAGTCAGGGAAGAACTATTCCCTGCTGCTACCACTAACACACATTGCATACCACATAAGCATATCACATAAGCATATCTCATAAGCATATTACATAAGCATACCTCATGAGCATATCACTAAAACATACCAATATAATTATCACAAAGACAATTATCAACCAACTACCCCCTGTTGGTAGGCCGACATTGTGGCCTTATACCCACCCCTACTGGAAGGTAACTCACCTCACACTGCTGAAGTCCCGAAGACACAACCCCACACTATTGAAGTCCCGCTGACTCAACCCCAGCTGTTGGATGACAGATTCCTGAACTGTCAACACCAAAATAACACCCAATTAATAATTGGTTTCAACTACATAACCATAAGTACATACTTTGGGTAATTACTACATTACCCCTTGCTTGGCTTTATTCAAACCTAAGGCCCAATCCATAGGCCCAAAGTCAAACTAGGAATCAAGGCCCAACATATGGCCCAATTTTCCAAATTGGGCCCAACCTTTAATAGGTCTTACCCTAAGGCCCAACCATTAATTCCAGTCCAAACAATTGGCATTTCAATGGCCCAATGTCTTATAATCATCCAGGCCCAACTATCGCCCAAGTGAAATTAGGGCTTCACATAAAATGATGATTAGGGTTAAGTTTCATACTTAACCCATTAAGGACTTAATCCTCTAAGGACTTAATCCTCTAAGGACTTAATCCATTAAGTCCAATATCGCTTGGATGAATCTTTGCTAATGATTATTATTTAATATCTCAAGGTATTAAATAATTCCCGCATGTCCTTGTTAATTTCCCAAATTAGGGTTTTATTGGCATTAGGGTTTTCCAATCCAAATATTAGCCCATTTGTCAATTCGTTGGGCTTTTAGGCCAATGAGGGCTTTATTGGGCCTATTAAGCCCATTAGAATATCATTAATCCCATTAGGGTTTTATTAGGGTCAATTAGGGTCCATTAGTGCTTACAAGGCCCATTAAGGTTTCAAGCACCCCAAACGAATCAAACTCACAAGACAAGCACACTGCCACCCGACACGGCGGCCGATGGCGGCAACCACCACCCTAAGGTGGTGGTTTTCAATTTCTTTTCATTATTCCATTTCCAATTACATTTTACAAGGCTAAAACTCAAGTAAAAACACACCAACTCACTAAGATAAACACACACATGGTGGCAGCCACCACCTCACGGTGGTGTTGATGCCTTTTCCGACCAAATAAACACCCCATACCTCTCCATTGAATTAAACACCCACATACATGCTTCTGATCTGCGACATACACCTCGGACACCCTTCCGGTGGCCCACGACGGTGACAATAAAAGTTTTGGGACGATAGCCACCACCTCACGGCAGTGGCGGTGGTTTCTCTCGGTTCCCCGTCAAGCAGCAACACCCACCATGCGAATCTTGAAGCAGAAATCACACACACCTATACGAACTCATAGAAAGCACACAAACGCGTTTCCTTGCTTACAAGTGGATCCAACCACCCACCTGGCGACATACGGTGGAGGTGGTGACACGAGGAGGTGGCAGCAGCGAAAAGAAGAAGAAAAAGAACGGTGACAGTGATGAAACAGTAGAAGAGAGGCGGCGGTACAATAGCGCTACAATGGAGCAGCGACATCCTCCGGAAATAGCAACATCGACACCCCCGGGCGTGTTCCCTCCGACCGTCAACTGCCATGGCGCTCCATGGCGGCCTTCGTCTTCAGCAGCAGTGGTTAACATCTTCAGCGGAGTGGAACGATGCCGGTCATCTTGGTTCTTTGGCGGCTTGGTCAGTCGAAGAAGAAAGGGAGAATGGGGTGGCGGCCAGCGGTAAGAGGCATAAGGGGGAGGGGTGACGGCTGCTTATGATTTAGGGTTAGGGTTAGGAAGAACAATGCTTAAATACCGTGCCTTATCAAACTACCTTCCATGATGGCAGGAATGACCCCTCTCCATAATATTTCTTTCAATCTTAATCCAATATTTCCCCTTTAGACCTTGATCCCATAATTTCCTTTCATAATAAGTCCCGAAATTACCAACAAACCCCTAAGCTCTCAAATCTTTTCAATTTAAGTCCATTAATTACCAAATGCACCCTGACTTTTGAAATTCTTTTCAAATTAAACCCAAACCTTACCCTTTTAACCCCCAACTTCTAAAATTATAACATTTAGCTCCCAAAACCAACATTTCACTGAATAATATGGATTTTAGGGCTACTACTCCTTCATAAATTTTATCTATTTATTTATTAAATAAACAGGGTGTTACATAAGCTTTGTTGCATGTAATTATGTTCATAAGGTATCTAACCGACATTATAAGGAGTTCCTCAGCAGCTGATGACATGGTGAAGTCGGGAACCTAGGAAAGCCTAGGGATTGCTTTGTTGGGTTTTGTTGCACTGGTCAACAAGTGTTTGGCGCATGGATAGAGAAGGCGATTTAGAGGATTCGGGAGGATACTTGAGGAAAGTATGTATAGGTGTGGAAGGTAGTATTGGGCCCGTACTAATGAAAGCACATGATCCATACTCGAATCGGGCAGAGTCTTGGAGAATCTAGGAAGCCTGTGGGATGAGGATTATTAGGTATATTCATATCTATTGCATGTTGTTTTTGTTAAGGTGTTGAGCACTCAGGAATGGGGTTCAGATTCTGGTTCCGGCTCAGTGGCAGATACTGAGCCGATCGATGTGTGGACGTGGGAGTTCATCTCATCGGAGATTACTTGCGGTATTTTGGAATAGACCCAGGTGGTCTTTGGTTTAGCCAAGGAAGGGATTTTGGTGCTCTTTGTTGGTCATTGCGGGGCCATTCGGGCCAAGGTTGTAATAGGGAAGTTTGGGACTCGTCTGGAGCCCAAAGCTTGTGGATCCCTAGAATCCTTCAGGAAGGGGGATCCTATTGTCACTCCTTGTCATTTGGGATTGTAGGGGAGTATTTCACCATGTCCTCACACTACAAGAAAAACGCGATTTTTCTACGGAAGGAATCCGTTGCGAAAAGCTGAAATTCTGTTGCAAAAGACGAATAGTGACGGAATTTGCAACGACCTATTTCCGTCCCTAAAAACGCCGTAGCGATGGGTTTGCAACGGAAATGATAATTCTGTCGCAATTGTAACAACGGAATGAAATCTGTGGTAGATGGTATTCCGTCATGTATTCCGTAGTAGGTTTCCATCACAAATTTCGTGGTAGTTCTTCCGTAAAAAATTCCGTTGTAGTTAATCCCTAGCAATATCTGTGGTGATGAATCCCTAGCAAAATCTGTGGTGATGAATCCCTAGCTAAATCCGTGGTGATGAATCCCTAGCTAAATCTGTGGTGACGAATCCCTAGTAAATTCCGTTTGATCACTTCCTAGCAAATTCCGTGGTCATGAATCCCTAACAATTTTAGTGGTGTATATATTATATACTACATTCAATATGGACTGATGGATAATTGATTTATAAATTATATCCAAATAATTTTGTAGTAATATATGAAAAACAAAAAAAAACAAAAAAATCATAACCATCATATCATAAAATAACAAAATAATTATTTATTACATTGAAAAAAGAAAGTTGCTACTTTAAAATACATCATCTTCAATAAACATATATCAACCTACTACTCTTGTTGTTTTGTAAAGCCATTAATAAGATCCAATGCTGTTTGAATTTGTTTTTCAAGATACCCGACCCTTTCTTTGTTTTCCTTTTGTTGGGTGTTCATCATTTCTTTAAGCTCTTTGTTTTGCTGTTGTTGTTTAGCAACAAGCTCCCTCATTTCTTTTATTTCATCATTTTTTTTTCCGGAATGTAAGTTACATCCGTTTTAACATTCCTATTGGGAACCGCCTTTGCAAAAGAGCCTAATCCATAAAGTCTTTTTTTTTTTTATCATGACCACCTACAACAACATAAAATAGCTTGTCCTCCTCAAATTCAACACCTTCAACTTCCAACTTTTCCCGTTTTTCTGTATAGGCCGCCTACAAAATAAGAATATTATAAGTAAAAAGATTTCAAATTTAGGAATGATATTATGGAGTAGCTACAATATAGAAGTTAATTTAAACTAAAATTAAAATTACATGAATCTGTCTATCTTTTCATTTGTGAAAGTGACTCCATCATGATTCTTAGTGTGTGTATACAGGAACAATTCACTATGGGGTGGCTCATGTCCTAATTTCCTCTTCTACATAAATACCATATAAAAAGTCAAATATACATATAAACATATGCAAATATTGATAAGATGTACCATTCAAAAAAATACCAAATCAGAAGCTATCTTCAAATGACATGCGGATCCAGCGTTATGTGTGGGTTTTGCTACTCCATCAGCCACACCGTTGCGCCTATTCTTCTTGTTCAGCTCAGATTTTAGCTTTTATTCTTATGTATTCCATTTTAATTGCTAGGAGTTCCAGACTTCCTGTGGAATATGAGCTGGTTTAGAGCCATGTTTGTTTCTTTTGGGGCTCCACATGTTGAAGAGATATTGACCATAACTTTGTGCCGCGTTCCTTGCCTAAACTTGCCTCACCAACGAGTCTATTGTCTCATCCCAACAACATTTTTTCTACACATTAACAATACAAACATAAGTGAAAGTGTAAATGTTTACCAAACAACAATTTATCACTTATAGTTACCTGAAACTCCTCCCAATATAAGTCGCACATTTCTTTGCTTACTTGTGCCCAAGCGTACCTTTCTAGATCTACTCTTTGTTTAAAGGACTGACTAATAACGTGTGCACAAGGGCCTGGTGGCATTAGCTTGCAAGTAATCATGTGATGTGTTTAGTTATGAATTGATATGTAGGTGTAAACCAAAATTTAATACATAAAAAAAGTTGTAATTAAGATTTGAATTGGTAACTCACGTATTTTTCCAAACATGAACATTAAAACATCCATCTGGTCCACAATCTTCATAGGAATTGTTTTCATCTTCTACACTTTCCACTACAGATCCATTCATGGGTAGTTGTGTTGGTGATGGGGTGGATTCCGGGATAGGTGTTGTTGATGGGGTATATTCAAGGGTAGGTGTTGGGATAGATGTATATGTTGAGGATGTGGTAGTTCCTTTACTTAAGGAGGGTGTGGTAGTTATTGTAGTTGTGGAGGATGGTAGTGTAGATGCAGGTTTTGAGGTTGTGGTAGTAGACATAGGCGTTGATGATGTGATATTGGTTGTTGGCGTTGAGGATGGTTTAGATGATGTAGGTTCTAAAGTTTTCGTTATTGATGTTCGTGTTGGCGATTGTATTGTTCCAATTTCTGAAGTTTTAAATGTTTTTTCTAACGAGGGTGTGGATGTTTTAAGTGATTCCGAGGAAGTGGTAGTCATGGGTGATGTTAATGATATAGTTTCAGGGGTTTTGTTGGTAGATGTTATAGGTGCTTTGGATGTGGTTGTTGGTATTGGCAAGTCGATATCTTCATCTTGTAAGTGTCTGTTTATGAATTTTGCAGCAGAAATCCTATTGCGTTTCATAACTTGTGGTGCAATGAATTTAGTTGGCTTCACACCGGATGCTCCTTTTGCTTTCAAGGTCGACATCTTTTTGACACAAACAATAAAAATAAATTATATATGAAGGCATTACTTTGCATGCAAACTATTGAATACAATCAAAACCAATTTACATGAAGATGATAAGAGAACAAAAAACGATCGATCATCACGACAACAGTAAATTAAATTAAAATAAATTTTAGATGAGTGACAACCTATATTGCCAAAGTCAGTGCAGAAACGTATAATAAACAAAGATTTCGAGCAATAAGCCACCGGAGACGATGATTACAGAAAATGTAAACCCTATTTCTAATCGGTAATTAATTACCCTAATATGCAGCATAAACGTGTGTAGGTTGGAGGGAAACGAAATGTGAAATACTTTGAACCTCCGCTAATAAAAAATTTGAATTGTGCTAATTACCGCTAAATATTTAGTAATTCAAATTATTTAAAGTAGCTACAGATTGATAGATAGGATATATACATAAAAATAACGTCAAGAAAGAACATAGAGTAAGGATGTGTTCATAGTATAAATTTAACTTAAAATTATATACGAGGACTAAACATTAAAAAATTATATGTGACAACCGTCAATTTCTGGTCAAGTCAAAGTCAACTAAAGTCAACAAGTCAAATCGGTCAACTCATCTAACCCTTGTATATTACGGTTTCCGTTATGTTTCTTATTATACAACTCACAATCTTAATACAAAGTATCACTTAGAGTTTTTCACGTGTTTGGAAATTCTAAACCCTAATCAGGGCAGGTGATGAAACTACTCGGTAAAACATTATTCCTTAACCCTCGGGGGCATATAACAATCATAATGAGGCTTAACAAGATGTACAAACCTTGCGTTACAAAGCCAAACACTTAAAAACGTCGCAAACGAGATCTCTCCCAAATCTCTTCATGTGTGTGAAATCTCTCCCAAATCTCTCTCTGTATGAGAAATCTCTCCAAGTATGTGAATTCTCTCCCAAATCTCTCTTTGTGTGAGAAATCTCTCAAAGAATGTGAAATCTCTCCCAAATCTCTCCAAGTGTGTGAAATCTCTCCCAAATCGCTCTCTGTATGAGAAATCTCTCCAAGAATGTGAAATCTCTCCCAAATCTCTCCAAGTGTGTGAAATATTTCCCAAATCTCTCTATGTATGAGAAATCTCTCCCAAATTTCTCTCTGTATGAGAAATCTCTCCAAGTATGTGAAATCTCTCCCAAATCTCTCTCTGTATGAGAAATCTCTTTAAGTGTGTGAAATCTCTCCCAAATCTCTCTCAACATCCCTCTCGACTTCTTATAATCACTCGGGGCATCCCGACCCTCGAATTTGACGAAAACAGCTCGAAAACAAGAGTCTACCCGAAAGACAGCCTTAAGGATCTAAAACCTCTTAAGGAGTCGAACCCTCTTAAGGAGCCGAACCCTCTTAGGAACCGAAGTTGTCAGAAGCGAACTACACCCTCTCAGACCGAAGCTCAGCAGACCAAACCGAACCTCGGACCTTTGGTCCCTCCCCCCTCGCACCTTCGGTCCCCTTCTCTACTCTCGGCTCCTTCCTTCCCTTCTCTTAGTTCTCACTCCCTTAGAGCCAAACCTTGCAGGTTCATTCCATATTGCCGGTTTTTGACCCAAACTTCGTTTTAAGCTTGATTTTCATGATTTTAACACAAGATTTTCACCCAAACTCATATTTTAACATAATAAACCCTAAATATTCATATTTTAATTATATTTTGGGGAAAATCCTTGCCTAAGAATAAAATCTAGTAGGTAAGATTTATGGGTTGAGTGTTGACCTTACCTTAGTGTGTAACACAAGCAACCTCCCCCATACCTTCATGGTAAAACCCTATGTCACTATTCCCCCTACCTAGTCAATTATTTTTCCTTTGACACCCCTCCTCCAGTTGTAAAGGTTCACTAAAGGCTGAAAATCTCCTCTCTCCTCCAATTTCACTCACTTTTCACCAAAGAGCAAACACTTTTCACTCTCACTCTCCTCTCCAAATCCGCGAATTATCCAGGAGTTCTAAGGCCTCTCGCACACCTTGGTAAGTAAATCTCTTCCCACACTTGATTTCCTTACACTTCTTCACTCAAATCATGAGTTCCTTACACAAATATCACCATAATTGTTGCTAGATCTTCGAATCTTGAAGCATCTCCCAAGTGTTCTTGAGTTGAACACTTCTTTTCTTCATCACTCATCTACTGAAATCACACAAGGTGAGTTCATACCCCTATCTTTTCATGTTTTCTTATGTTTTATGTGGGGGAATACAAGTTAAAACACCAAGAACCCAACTAAACTTTTCCAACAACTTTCACTGGAAAGTTTAACTCCATTCACGGACTGTTTTGGGCAACTTAAACATTTTAGTTTTCAAAATTGTATTAGATACAAATATTTCAGGTTTATACCTTTAAAATGACTACTTGCACATGTCCATATGATTTTTCTACAATTTATGGTGATTTTTACAAAACTGCCTATCACTGTAACTACAAATTCAGACCAGTCTGTGAATATGGAAATTTTCACACAAGTTAGAGACATCTAAAAATCAAAATAAAATTAATGAACAAAATAGACACATTTTCTAGACTCTCAGAGTTTACGGATTCAGTTTTCGACTTCGTATGATGTTTGTGTGATTTTTCCAAAACAATGCAGAAATGTTAAAAACAAGTTAACAACTTACAACTTTCATCACACTTTGTAACATGTTGAGCAAAGTGTTAATGTTTGATGATTTCATGTTTTATTGGTGTTTTCCGTTGGGGTATAATTATATAATAGAAAATACTGATTGATTGGTAAGATTCATTTATCATTAGAAATAATACAAGATAAGGCATGATAAACATAGTTATGATTTTGCTATACATTCGACTCACATAAAATGGGGTTCATTTTCATTACAAACGTTTTGGGTAAACTATAAGAGGTATAGTTCATGTTTCATATATCTTACAAAACAGTTTTGTTAAACTATAATATGTATAATTTATGTTTCAATTACATTTCAACCTCATCACCAAGGGTTTTCAGTTCAGTTCATGTAAATCTGTTAATGAATAAATTTGTGAGACATTCGCTTCGCGTTACATCTAATGTTACGAAATCAAAAGTCCTGTAAATTGTAACCAGAGTCTCTTGTAGAGAGAACGTGATAGTTGTGTATAGATCTATATTGGGTCTGACAAACCCACACCTTAGCTGCATGCAACAGCTAGACCGGCAGGTCTGGGGTGACAAGTGTCATTTAACTTGCGACATCTGAAGAACATCGTATTACGAGGCCATCTGAGTCATAGTATGGTTATAATAACTCACATGTGGTATTAACAAAACATAAGATTTACGGGTTTTACTTCTAATTTAACGAGTTTATGTCGATTTAAACTTGCATAAATTTCTTTAAGTATGGGAAAATACATGTATATTTTGGTCTTGACTTTTATGACTACAACGCATTTCATAAGGAAAATATTGGATATTCTCGAACAAACGTCACTTTTACAAGAAAGTGATTTTAGCATCACTTTCAAAAGCTTATGAACTCACCAACTTATTTGTTGACACTATTGGTGCTTGGCTCTCAAACTCCAAACAATCAACCATCATCAAAAGGTATGTATTTCTACTAGTACTTTTATGATTCATAATCCTTATGCTATGCTAGTTAGGAAGAAACCTTGGAAGTTATTATTTGCATGTATTTTAGAAGAAAACATAGATCCAAGGTTTATTAGGGTTGCATGCACACTTAGGAAGTGTTAGATTGCTCAAAACCTTGCATGCACACTTAGGGTTTCCTAGGCTTGTTTTCTTGAATACTTGATGCAGATTGCTGAAAATCGAAGTTTACGTGCTATCTGCACAGTAGATTCGCCGAGTCCATGAAGGGACTCGACGAGTCCAAGACAAAATTCATCCAACTCGGCGAGTTGGTTCATGCACTCGACGAGTTGGAATCCCAAACAACATATCTTCGAGTTTTGGTGCTGGAATTGGTCTAGAATCATTACCTTAAACTGTTTTGGACTCATAAAACCTGTTTTTGATGTGGTAGTGATGATGGTGGACCAATTTCAAAGTTATAATCAAAATTTCAAGTTTATATGTGTTCATATGATTCTTGAAATTGTTGATGTGGATGTTCATGTTCATATGAGTTTTGTTAGATGATAGGAATTATTTGCAAATTGTTTGTTAGTTAATTCTTGATCTTAATGTGTTTTAATGGAATTCATATTTTGTCCTCAAGTTATGGAATTCCAAAAGTTTTTTCTTTTAAATGTTTTTTTTAAGAAGTCATAAGTTACACTTTAGAAGAGTTTTCTAATAAATGCTTTTATGGACTTCATAACTTGTCCTCAAGTTATGGATTTCCAAGAGACTCTTCATTAAAAGTATTAAACACTTAATTAAAACTCATAAGTTATGAATATCCAAAAGTTTATGAATTGTTCAAAACTTTCCCTCAAGTTTTGGAATTTGTAAAGTCTCACACAAACTTTAATTCCATACCCTAGAAGTTTTAAAAGTTAAAATTCTACCCTTATACTATTATAAGATTAATGGTTAATTATTATATATATGTATAAGAACAAGTCGTTTTACCATTAGCAGGCCTCATTCACGAAGCCGGTCTATAAGGTGGGTATAAGGTTGTTGCCTATAAAATGGCAACTTAATGGGTGTCCACTCTCACCCACCGCTTGCTTGACTGATGGAGGGTCGTTAGCCGAACGGGTAAGACAAGGAATTATAAATTATCATTAAGTATGATGAATATTATAAAATAACTAAATGTTTTATTTAATCCCCAATCTTAGTTACTTTAGGAAAAATGTGAATTTGGTGCTAGCCCATGGAATTCACACTTTGTACCTTACCAAGTCGTTGGTGGAGCGTGTGTGGTTAACCGGCACACTAACTTGGACTAGTAAGGATCACGAAGGGTGACTTAATGTTTGTCATAGATCAATGGAGCGTGTGTGGTTAACTGACACATTTATTGGGTGATAATATTAAGGGTACCAAGTGAATTGGTATGGTTATTCACACCTTGTTTTGTGATCCTCGGCATCCCAGTCACAAAATTTGAGAGGGCACACTCGAGATTGAAACATGCCATTGAAAAGTTCAATGAATCTCAAAAGATCTAGGAATTTCAAATCCAATTAAAACCTAATAAATTATTTCATTTTTCATGGTGGAAATTGGTGAATCGTCATTCGCCTACCTTCAAATATTTTATAGCTTGGTTTACGGCATCCCTCTTCCAAATTATAAAATATTGTGTTGGGTCCTAGCCTTAATATTTCATATTGGGTGTTATATTAAGGACATTGAATCAACTAACTTGATTTTCTCCCATTATAGATGTCTGGTTCAGACAACTATGATCTTCCCAAATCTCTTGAAGATGGTGTCCCTCAACATCATGCTTCACTTCCTCCACCTCCTCCAATTATTCTCCCTCACCCACAAGTTCTTGAAAAGTTTAAAGTCACTCAATCCCTATTGGCAAGCATAGTCTATGTGTGCTCACATCTTGGAGATAAAGTCAAATATTGACAAGCCGGGAGAGTTGGGTGTCAAAGTCCCGTGAAAGTTGGATGTTCAATCACTTTCTTAGTAACATAGTGAGTCTCTTTGGGACTACTATGAGACGGACTATGACATGACCCTTAATGATGTTATCTTTTTGCTTGGTGTTGTGGAATCAACAATGATTTGGAACACCAGTAAAGCAAATTTGATAAAAAGAACAACTTCCCAAGTCTTAAATGGACATTGACAATGGTAGCATTGGATATCTAGAAAATGATTTCTCTTCCCAATGGAAAGGGATCGGCCACAGTCAAATCGGTTGACCAAATGGTAAAGAGAAAGGCTAAGTCTGAGATAGTCTCATGTGCCATTACCAAAGGGTCCATGTGTTTTGTTGCCAAAGGAAGGGGCATTGGTTGCGAAGCTTCCCTATTCACCTGAAAGGTCATAAGGTTGATCAAGTCAAGAGGTTTGACTCTACTTCAGGTAAAGTCCACTGTCTAACTCTATTAAGTTCCTATTTGGAGATTCTTATTACATAATGTGAATGGGTCACATGCTGATGTTTTTAAGAATCAAAGAAAAGATAGGAAGCTTAAAGTAAGTATATGTTGATTCTGATTGCAAAGGTGGGTTTTCGATCGCATGGTTCGGCAATCAGAATTTTGAGCTGTTGCTTAAGAGTTATAATATATTGCTTATGAATAGATAACAACAAGGTTTTCATGTGGATTGTAAGGATAAGTTTTTCTGCAAAGTTTTATAATAATAAAAAAAAGGAGTTTTAATTTTATTTATTTTAAAAATATCCTTAAAATGGAATCTGTGGAAAATTGTTGCTTATATGTTTCCAGTAATAGCAATATTGGAAAGTGGATTTGATTCTTTCATTTGTGGTAGTGTCTGAATTTACCAAATGAAGAAAGTTTTTCATCACCCAAGTTTCAATTGGACAGAAACTTGGAATCATACAAGTTGTATTGTATAATGAATGAGAATTTTCATCTTTGAAAATTAAGACTAATTCTTTGATCACATGTATATGTGAGTCAATTGAAGGACTAAGGAATTAGGTACACTGGGTGTGCGCTGGTCAAGGTCCACCACAAAGATTGATTTGTCATGATTTACTAAAGATTAGTAAATATGATTATACTTATAAGGTTAAGTATAATTCTGTAACATTGGAAAGGTTACAATGTATGACAAAACAAATGAGAAGAATCAAATTAGGCAGAAAGATAAAAGTTTCTCAAATCTGAAAGGATGGGAGAGTACTTTAGTATCGTATTTCATGATGATCTTAATGATTATGAAACCATATCACAAATTCATACTCTAAGGACGTCTTAGTGCATTGTTATGGCTAAGAAGAGAGGTCATGAATTGTTGGATTGGTTAAGATCGAGAAGATGAGTCATACTTCGTTCCAAAACAATTCTTAGAGTCATACTCCAAGATTGTAACATTGAGTGACATAAAGTAAGGTTTAAAACACTTATCAAATGTAGTGTAAAATGTTTCTACCCTTGTACATTTGAGATTGGTAAGTTGTGATGTCTTGGATGAGACAAAGACCAACTAAGACCAATTGTGTGAAGTGTTAGTCTTGATAAGAATCCGCACTATCCCTTGAATATTTGTTTTGTCAAGGAATGGTTCTTGACTGGGGAAACTTATATGTTAAGGGGACAGTGGGAGCCTTAAAGATCTTGAAAGAGTTTCAGGATTTAATCAAGAGTAAAACCTGTAATTTATCACTAGCACACAACTTAAGGTTTGCAACCTATGGTGTTGACATAATTCTTGTTTCTGTACCTACTTCAAATAAGTTGAGTTTGCATATGAGTTATCAGAGTTCAACTTGGAAGCATTGGTGGGCCTTGTGTTACCAAGGTGACAAGAAACTAAGATTGAACAAGTTTAATCCATGTAAGGTTGAATTTGTCACTAACCTTATCTTGTGATTATGGTTTTGACAAATTCACATGGATAGGAACTCATACACTATAAAATCTAAGTGTCATAAGGTTTCTCTCTGATTCATGAAAATGATGGTGAGGAAACGCTTTCACTAAGTAGATATCAATTGTGTTATTTGCATTTTCAAAAGTCATTAGTGGAGCGCGTGTGGTTCACCGACACACTAACATGGACTTGTGAGAAATGGCAACGGTCTAAACAATTAAGACTATGATTACGGTATCCCTTTTCATAGTTCTGAAAATTGTTTAGACACACATGTGAGCTATCTAAGCAAGGGTGTATGAATCTAAATTTCAGAAGTCCAGCAGATTTCTGGAAATATGTCAGAGCTAGTGGGAGCATAAGTGTTATGCTGATAATCATCATGTTAGTGGGAGCATGATTATTACATTTAGTGTTGCAAGTTAGCAATGTTAATTATAGAAAACAAAGTTTTAATTCATGAAGTTGTAGGGGTTGAAAAGTTGTTTTGCTATAATTAAGGGAGAGGAAATTATACTTCGTTTTAATTCTAAAGCTTAGATTGAGATTTTAATCATCTTTAGTCAAGAATATATATGTATGAATTTTATGTTGGAATGGTTCAACTTGAAGAAATTCTATATATATATATATATATATATATATATATATATATATATATATATATATATTGCGTTTTCAAAATTCGATTATGATTACGGCATCCCTCTTCATAGTTAAATTTTGAAAACATGGCAAATAAAAAATATTGTACCAAAAGACTGGTCTAGTATCATGTCTTTATGTCAAACATCATGAATCGTGTCCCATATGCTTCGGATATAGGATCGATTGCATGTGCTATAATATTCATCTTTTCTAAATTTTCCTAATGCTTAAGGCATTGAGAAGGGAAGAGTCAAGAACTGGATATGACTAAAGTGATTAAGCAATTGTCGAGGACAAATCTGAGGTTCGCCAAAGATTGGTTGCTCAAGGACAGTTGGGAGTATGATGTAAGTTGTCGGAAAGGACCATATTGACATATTCTGAAAAGAAGTAACTCTTGTTTGGAAGTGATAGTCAAAATGGGACTATGGAAATGTCTCCATAGGTGGAAATTATTCAATCTATGTAAGATTAGAAAACCTTAATGCAAGAAGGATGTTCAAAGCAATGTACTTTGAATATGAGACTTCCGTTCCATAGAAGTTGACCTTCTTTGGAATACTCTGTAATGACTGGTGACAATGTTTTGGTGACTTTGTGCATAATCATTACAAGAGGAACATTGCATAAAAGTTTAAAATCTAACAGTTTTTTGGTAAATGATAGGAATCGGGGATTCTCACATTTAAAATAAGGATTTGGGATTGTGAAATGAGTATCATTGGAATCATGTTCAATTGATCTACATCACATTATAAGGATCATAGACAAACATAGTGTGCATACTTGGAGTATGGCATAACTATTGTTTAGAAAAACAAAGTGTACATGCTAGGAGCATGGGACGACTGTTGTTTTATTCAAGTCTTAAGTTGATTGTTTGAAACATTATACAATGAATAATGTGTAATCAATATGGTGATAAATAAAAGGTGGTTCTATTTATATTCAAAAGGGTTCTGAGACCATATTGGATTCGATTATTATTGTGTTTCACTTTGCATGTTTTGACTTCCAAAATAGCTAGGTTATTCTTTCTGAATGACTAAGTTATTTAAACACTCCACAGTCGTTCATATGTTGGAAGTAGGTATGAATCAAGACTGTCATGAATCGAGTTTGTAGATGGCTAAATGGGTTTAGTCATAGCAATGGTTGCTACAACATTCATGAGTGCTCATAAGTTATGAGTATTGGAATAAACCCACGCTCACTTGTATCACTTCATGGAATTTATCTCGAGTGATCATGAGACGGTAATATCATATAAATCTTCAAACCTAGAGATATGAGTTGTTACCTATGAGTTGGTTGTGCATTGATTGCACGTAAACGCATCAGTAACTTGATGTTATAAAACGTGCCTTTGTGTACAATTCAACAAGTAGTAGAACAAGCATATGAGTCGAAGTTTATCTGTTCCTTCTAGAAATAGAAGCGATATCTGGGCCCCTCGATGATTTTGTTGTGACCTATGTACCGGCCGGTCAGAACTAAATTGATGTGTTCGATTAAGTTCTTTGTCAAACAAATCAGAAATCGGGAAACAAACTGCTAGACAATAATGTGACAACCGTTACTTTTCGGTCAAGTCAAAGTCAACTAAAGTCAACAAGTCAAACCGGTCAACCCAATTCGCCGTGAGTACTAGAGTTTACGTTATATAACTTCTAAACAACTCTCTATTCTAATGAGAGATCATAAATCGAAAAGTGCGTTCACCTAAATCTCCTTAACCTAAAACGGTGGTACGTAGAAAGCCAAACCGATACAACAATGTTACATACTCATCGGGAGTATGCAAGATCCCTAATCAAGGCTTAACGGGGTTTAAGGACCTTGCAGTGCGTAGCCGGACACTCAAAAAGGTCACCAGTGAAACCTCTCCCACATATCTCTAAGTATGTGAAACCTCTCCCACATATCTCTAATTATGTGAAACCTCTCCCACATATCTCTAATTATGTGAAACCTCTCCCACATATCTCTAAGTATGTGAAACCTCTCCCACGTATCTCTAAGTATGTCAAATCTCTCCCAAATCTCTCTAAGTATGTGAAATCTCTCCCACATATCTCTTTGTATGAGAAATCTCTCCAAGAATGTCAAATCTCTCCCAAATCTCTCTAAGTATGTGAAATCTCTCCCACATATCTCTTTGTATGAGAAATCTCTCCAAGAATGTCAAATCTCTCCCAAATCTCTCAAAGTATGTGAAATCTCTCCCACATATCTCTTTGTATGAGAAATCTCTCCAAGAATGTCAAATCTCTCCCAAATCTCTCTAAGTATGTGAAATCTCTCCCACATATCTCTTTGTATGAGAAATCTCTCCAAGAATGTCAAATCTCTCCCAAATCTCTCTAAGTATGTGAAATCTCTCCCACATATCTCTTTGTATGAGAAATCTCTCCAAGAATGTCAAATCTCTCCCAAATCTCTCTAAGTATGTGAAATCTCTCCCACATATCTCTTTGTATGAGAAATCTCTCCAAGAATGTCAAATCTCTCCCAAATCTCTCTAAGTATGTGAAATCTCTCCCACATATCTCTTTGTATGTGAAATCTCTCCAAGAATGTCAAATCTCTCCCAAATCTCTCTAAGTATGAGAAATCTCTCCCACATATCTCTCTGTATGTGAAATCTCCCCAAGTATGTCAAATCTCTCCCAAATCTCTCTGAGTATGTGGAATCTCTCTCAAATCTCTCTCGAAATCTCTCCCAACTTTCTATAATCACTCGGGGCATCCCGACCCTCGAATTTGGCGAAATCAGCCCAAAAACGGAGTCTACGCGAAAAACGGACTTAAGGAAACGAACCCTCCGAACCGAAAGTACTATTCATGCACCGAACCGAAAGCACTATTCATGAGGGTCCGAACCGAAAGTACTGTTCATGAGCTGAACCGAAGTTACTGTTCATCCGAACCGAACCCAGCACTGAAGGAAGGTCCGAACCGAACCAGCATAGAAGGAAAAATCCGAACCGAAAGTACTGTTCATTACTGTTCACAACAGTACCTTCGGTTCTAGCCAGACCTCGGACCGAACCCCACCTGCACTTCTCGCCTTCGCTTCGGACAGCTACTCCTCGGACCGAGCTTCGCTTTCGCCTCCCGCCTTCTGACTCAGCCTATCGCGTCCGAACCAGGCGCCATCCGACCGAACTTCGGCCCAGAGAACCGAGCCTCGGCCGAGATCCGAAGGGTCTCGCTGGGCAACTCGGATTTCGCCCATTTTTGCATATTTTTGCGTTTTAAACCCATTTTTAATTATTTTAACATAGGATTTTCACCCAAAACTTTATTTTTAATTATAAGACCCCTAAATTAATGACTTAATCACATTTTAAGGGTAAAATCTTATCCAAATAAGAGTAGGTAAAGTACAAAGGTAGAGTGTTGACTTTACCTTATTTTATGACACAAGCAACCCCATACCCACTCCATGATTAACCCACACTCCTCCCCACCATACCTTGTCATTTCCTTGTACTTTTTACCTTCCTCACAAGCCATCTCCAAGTTTTGAGAGCTGGATATCCATCCTCTCTCCTCATTTTCTCTCATTTGTTCTCATTTCACAAGAAGAGCAAACTCCTTTCTCTCTCACTTTCTCTCTCTAGAAATCCGAGATTCAAGGGCTGATCTTGAGAGTTTCCTCCACCTTTGGTAAGCATAATCCATTTCCTTTAAGATTATCTCAATTATTTCCACTCAAATCATGAGTATCTTACACAAACTCCATTAAATTTGTGTTAGAGCTTCGAATCTTCAAGCGATTCTTCTAGTGTTCTTGGGTTGAACACTTCTCTTCTTCAACACTTATCTACTGAAATCACACAAGGTGAGTTCATACCCCTACATTTTCATGTTTTCTTAAGTTTTTAGGGGGGGAATACAAGTTAAAACACCAAGAACATAACTAAAATTTTCTAACAGCTTTCATCAGAAAAGTTGAACTCCATTCACGGACTGTTTTGGACACCTTAAACATTTTAGTTTTCAAAACTGTTTTAGGTGCATGTAGCTCCACTTCTTAGCTTTAAAATGACTACTCGCACATCTCCATACGATTTTTCTACAATTTATGGTGATTTTTACAAAACTGCCTATCATTTCAAACACCAATCCGGACCAGTCTGTGATTATGGACTTTTTCACCTAAGTTGCAGGTCATTAAAAATCATGATAAAAATTATGATTAAACTAGACACATTTTGGGAACTCCCAGAATTTACGGATTTAGTTTTCAACTTCGTATGATTTTTCTATGAATTTTCAAAAACAGTGTAGAAAGGCTGAAAACTTGTTAACAGCTTGTAATTTTTATAACACTTTGTATTATGTTGAGCAAAGTGTATAATGTCAAGTTCTAAGTATTGAATGTGATACGTTGTAAATTTTATCATCATAAACTGAAAATAAGTCATTCATGATAAGATTATTCATCTATTTAGAACACGTATATATATAAACTATAATAAGCATAGTTTAATGGATTTTATAATCCTAACGCTTTTTCATAAAAGAGTTCTTATATATTACAAACGTTTTGGATAAAACTATAATAGGTATAGTTTTCAATACATCACATAACACACACGTACGAAAAGGGTACATTCATACAGAAAGGTTTTACACTCCCGCATACAACTTGTAAACTTGTTAACCTAGATTGTGAGACATTCTCTTTCCGTACGTCCGAGTGCGGAATATAAAATCCTGTACGTTATAATCAGAGTCTCCTGGAGGGAGAACGTGATAGTTATATATAGATCTATATTGGGTTTGACACCCCACACCTTGCTGCTAGCTACAGTTGGACCTGCAGGTCTACGGGTGATAATTGTCATTTCAGTTATTCGACGCCTGAGAAACGTCGTGGCAGGTTCATTAGTCTTAAGTATGATTATAGCGGCTCACATAAGGATATAACAATACATAAAGTTTATGGGATTTTTATAAAACTTTAATGGGTTTTATGTCGATTTTAAAATCACTTTTATCTCAATAAGTACCGATATTACTGTCTACATTCGGTTTTTGGTATTTATGACTACACATCATTTTGAAACCACATTTATAACTTTAAGTATAGACGATACTTGTTATTTTCTCGGTCCTGAGACTTAGGACTACATATACATTAAGTATTAACAAACATAAGAATTTGCGGGAACATCATTTAATTCAAGTGCGTTTATGTCAATTTAAGCACATTTTATTTTCCTTTAATAAGAAAGGTTACTTATACATTTTGGTCATCGGTTATGAGACTACATTACTATACTTGATAAAGAAAATATCGGATTTTCTGAATACATATCATATCATTTTTACCAGGAAAACGGTCTATTTCTCCAATAAAATCTCTTATGAACTCACCAACCTTTGTGTTGACACTTTTCAAAACTAGTATTCTCAGGAATTCAGTGAAAACAGGAAACCAACAACGTTTTGAGGATGGGACGATAAATCGTCAAACAGTTCATTTTGTTTCATAATGTAATTGATTCGAATCATGTAAACATATACTTTGGTGTAACTTTTTCAGTTATATTTATGATGGTTATATTTACTTTGAGCACTATTATACTCGTTGTGATGATACTCTACATGAAGTCCCCACCCTCGAACGTTTCCGCCATCCTTGGTTTGGGGGTGTGACAAATAAGTACGACGTTGTTCCATGTATTTGTCCGGCTGATATCATGAGAACAGAGGATTATATGATCACTTATCTAAAATGGCGCTTCATAGTTCAACGGAGTTTTCGAGAGCTACGATTGTTGGTTGGTTCCTGAAGTAACATACGCAAATATAGTTATTAGACTTATCCAAGTGGGAGTTTGTTGGATAAGGTGTCTAAGTCCATAACTTATTTGGTACATACTTGACCCGGCCCGACATGGTCCATTTGGGTTGCACTTCACCCAAACGATTTATGGATAATTTTATGAGAATTGTATACTTACGATTTATTAATATATTATAAGTTATAATATATTAATATGAAGTCATGTTATTTAATTAGTTTTAGTCTTAAATTAATTATGAATTAATTTAGAGATTAAAAAGAAGACTGATTAAATTATGGGCTATTATATTTTATATAGTGTGGGCTAATACTCATTTGTTAATGGTCTAAGCTAATATGAAAGTCCATGGATGATCCATGGAGCTTTTAACCCATGGATCCTTGGAAAGGAAAAGACATGGGTTATTAGGGTTTCACCCTAACCATGCACACTATATAAAGAAGCATATGATGCAAGAAATGTGACACTAATAGTGTGAGACTTAGTGGTGGCCGATTCCACAAGAAAGTATACTACTCTCTCAAAGTTTTCCAAGTGTTTGTGGTGATTTGTGATTCCATTTGAGGCATTCACACTATTGGTGCTTGGCTCTCAAACTCCAAACAATCAACCATCATCAAAAGGAATGTATTTCTACTAGTACATTTATGATTCATAATCCTTATGCTATGCTAGTTAGGAAGAAACCTCGGAAGTTATTATTTGCCACTACTAGAAAAACAGCCTTTTACGACGCTCATTGCGCGTTGTAAAAGGCTCAGACGACGCGCAAATGCGCGTCAAGGAAGGCCCTGTCATAAAGATAGACGACGCGCTTTTGTGCGTCGTATATAGACGACGCTCATTTACGACGTGCAATTACGACGCGCGTTTACGACACACAATGCGTATCAAGAAAGGCCTTGTCGTAAAGGAAGACGACACGCATTCGCGTGTCGTAACCTGACGACGCGCGTGTTAATGACACGCATTGCGTATCATTGTTTATAGTGAACTCAGTATATCGAACCACATAAGATATACAAACTATAAATGCATTGGGACTAGAGTCTCTGATTTTATGTTTTCAAAACAACTATACTTTTAGAAATAAGTAGTTTCTTATTAAAAGTAAACGCGCATGCATACATACTAGGGTCACGTCGTTCTAGAACAAAACAAAAGTAATGATTGTTGGATATCACAGGTAAGCTCGGGGATGTATGGTCAGTCTTGGGATTGGCATAGCCTGATCAACTATGCTCGTCCGAGGAGTGATTAGCACATGCCCAAGAATGGTTGTGATATGGCAACAAGTCTAAAAACTTACCAACACTACCACAATGAAATACCATAGGGGTATTTGGTGTTATTATAATTATTTATCTGAGAACTAAATAGATTTTTATCAATAGGTCAATAATTGCTTAGTGGATACATTAAAATTATATGTAGCCAGGACGTCATAGACTTAGAATCTGTGAATCTTTGCTTTACTTCCTGTTCTCGTTGGATTGGGGATTTAGAGTTAGGGTCGCTTATTCGAAGGTCTATCCTGTCCCAAATACATATAACTAGTATGCACTAAACAGTGTATTGAAGTACCTGATAAAAATCATCTTATAATTATCTAATTAGTACATCTACTTAGTTACTTCCTATATCCCCATTTCTCGCGAAGATATCATGGCTGGATTTCATCCCCACGACGACCCGTACTACCCTAGCCACAACAATACTGAATGGCTCGGAGAGGAGCCAGAGAATGATCGCCCAATCCCTATGGATGGTCACCAAGCTGAAGGCCTTGCTGACGATTTCGACTCCGAACCTGAAATGGTGAACCTATCCTCGATGACCCGTGTTCCCAATCCCAATCCTCGACCGGCTTTTCAAGGCCCGATGCCTCCTTGGGTAGAGTGCTTGGAAATCTGGAGCGAAGAGCAAGACCAACCTATGTCATTCGATGGAGATCGAAACTTCTACAACATAAACGAAGGAACCCCAGCAGATAGAATTTTTCCAATCCTGGTCTGTAGAGTTGCCTGAGACGAGAATTCGGGGCAGAACAACTCTCCATAGTATCGCAGAGGTTGATGCAAATGCAAGAATACATACAATCCGCACCAATCGCCTTGAGCGCACTCGTGAAAAGTCTGCGAAAGACTATGAAACCCTGCTGCAAACACTGACTGAATCACGAACCGATGTCATAAAACTCCGAGTACGCCAGAGGGTGTACGAAAGGCACATGCCTGATATGGAGCGGCAGCTAGCTGAACGGAGAGATCACAAGAAAAATGACCGCCACCAGTAGTAAACGCCTTACTTCACTTCGTGTTAAAAAGGAATCGTTATCCCTATCTATGCCCTATGTGGTGTTTCCTATGAAACTATCTTGTACTGTAGGCACCTTTAGTGAGGCCTTTAGGCGGCCAAGACACCCCTGCTTTGATATGATATAAGACCCCCTACAAGGTCAATTTTCCCTAATTTGTTACATCTTAAACATCAATGACGTATCAATCAGCCGAGTTCTGTGTCACCCTTTTTGTTCAAACACTCCCATCATGCTGCGATAGGAGCCTGCCTACAACCCACTCTATTTAAGTTGTAACACTAGAATAATCTAGCTCCGGAATCATTCCTGATCTACTCTCCAAGGTTGGATCATGTCATTCACCAACCAGTGGAACCCGGTTTTAAACAACCAACATCAAAAGATCACTACCTAAACTTACTTTTACTCTGTATTAGGATTGCATCATAGGGATGCAAGTCAAATCTTCGAGAACATGCTCCCATTTGGTCATGATAAGGGCCCAGCCTGGGTCAGCTATAAGGCACCACTTGGGTGCGGAACTACTGGAAATTCATGGGTTACCATGTAAAGACTCCCGTTAGGAATTGTTTTCAGAACGCCCTTAACGACCAAATTACGTTACAAATCTATATAAGATAAAGCTTAGTTAGAAACTCACGACGTTTAGCCATTCTAAAAACTCAATATCATCTTACCCTTAATCATTTTGTTGAGAAGTTCCCTCATCATAGACTCACGGGTACGAATCATACCAACACTAATGCACCGGATCCCATCAGAACTCCCCAGCCAAGCGTGTTTGGACACACATGATTCTAAGATGGGTACAGCTTGACGCCCGTATGAAACCTACCCCTACCCACTGCTGTAACCCTATTTCAAGAATGTTAGCGGAAACACTAGGAGTAGTACAGTAATGTGCAAAAATTTATATGTGTTAATATAAATTGTAAGGATGCACTTAAGATAACCATTTCCACTAACGAAGATGTTTTCATCATGAAACAGAACTATGTCTTCACCAAGAGGGAACCAACCAACTAGCAAGGTGCCAACTCTGCAGATAGACATTGCTACTTTTCAAGCTGCAGTCACGGCAGCCGTGACAGCCGTCATGGCACAGTTCAATGCTAACAACGCCAGCATAAATGGAAGCGGTGCTGACAATACAGATAGTGGTAATATTCAGGAACACCAACGGGTGTCCGTCAGCGAAAATACCTCAGGTCTCAAACCTACGAACAAGAAGAGAAAGTTTTGGAACATGAAAGAGCGCCACCAATCACAAAAATCCATTAAAAGACAACAACCTATGGCCACCCCCACCATCGCAACAGCAGTCACAACACCTGCCCCAATACTAGCCACAGGATCTACCACCCAAACGCCGGCCAGACCATATAAGGGGTCACTCCCGGAGTGTAACAAGTGTAATTACCATCACACAGGAGCTTGCCGAATTTTACAATGTGATAACTGCTACAGGGAAGGACATACCGCCCGTTTCTGTAGGACCCCGACTCAGTACATCACACCAACCCCCATTACCAAAGAAATTCCAGTGTGCTTCCTATGTGGCGAAGCGGGACACTTCAAGAGAAACTGCCCAACTGAGAGGAATGACGGGGAAAGCGGAGGAGCTTAACAAACGAACCAGCAAGGGTAATAGGGAACCATATTAGGACTTTTGTAATGTTTCCCAACGACAAAAACGTTTAAGTACTATATGTTTGTAATGAAATTGTTATGCTTGCTAAAGTCACCGTCTTTCTAAAAGTAGTTAAAATACTCTCTCGTTTAAATCGAACCAAATACATTCATATATGATCTAAAGATCATTACCTCTAAGATGTGATGACTCTGTACATACATCGGGGTTAATCATAATCGGAATACTGAAGTTTTGAAACAAATAATTTCATCCCGACTCCTAAGCCGTGTCTAGTAGTAAGAACCGAGTGGGGCCACCCACTCGACGATTCCCCAACATCAGATCACATACGACGTACATATACCATTCGATCATAGGGAGACCTGTCAGGGGTCATGATGTCAAATATCATTACTAATTCTCGAAACACACCTGCCGCCAGTACTAGACACTGTGGTATAAATCATCTACGATAATGATAACATCAAACAAAGTTTATCACCCTAAAAAGAAACACCAGATACTCTATCACCCTAGTGAATCTCTTCTTGCGAATACAGCTTAGCTAGTTTTATCTAAAAAGATATTGCTGTCGTCATTCAATCTTCATTGATATAGCCCTCATCTTCCCAATTTAACATCTACAAAAGGACCTTTCACCTAACCCCTCCAAACAACGAAACCTTCGTCTCTCATAAACATCCAGCTCGAACCTACGGATTATCTTTTACTATGGAACCCCAAAACACGCATCAGAGGAGTGTTATGCTTCCGAAACCTCATCACAAGTGCTTACAGGAGACCCTTGGGAACGTCACGCATGTAGCAGACAAGGTCCAAGCACAAAAAGTTTGGGAAAGATATGGTATGAGTTCTGCCATGAACTTCGAGCCAAGGTTGCCCAGGAGGGCGAGTAAATGTCCTACCATCTAAGAAGGCCTAATCGTATAAACCAAACCCACAGGCTTTCTACCGAGCTACAAGAACTCTTAGGTCAAACCTGTCGATCTACTCAACAATAAAAATTGAAGAACCAAGCTTCTCACCCTGGAAAGCTCTGTTCTTATTCTTCAAATAGAAAGGCAAATTGCTCATAGTTCCATTAACTTCAGAGGCCCTGACAATATCCCCAGTAGAAACCTTTACTATTTGCCTCACATAAACGAATAGGCCGACCAACCACAAGGAACGACGCACCCTTTAGGAATCGGACCTGAGATCTGAATATCACCAGTCGCGAGTATTGGATAAAGATGTCCGAGGACAACCCTCCAAATTCGATGTGGACGCTGCAAGTCTGTAGTGATACCCCTCGGATAGGACCAACCCGTTCGCAGTATTCATAGGATGTGCCATTCTTACTAGGATCAGTTCATCGTTATCGTTGTAAGTGACTTGCTTATCTACCCTCGTAGTAAGAAAGATTACTAAGTTATTTGCTATGATTTCCTCGCTTATACATTCCGCAGTTATATATAACGAACACCTGGTAGATAATAGCATGTGAGAATTCTGACTTGGTTTCTTTTCCTCGTTGGGATGTGAAACTTAAGTAGAATCACACATTTTACTATCCGCCCAGTATTGGTTATACCATAATGTGTATGAACTAAGATTTCGTGTATAATAACTCATCTCTTAGTCAGAATCAAAATAATGTAGAGCCGACCTTAGTCATTTACCAACTCCTTGCCTAAATTCGAATTTCGGGACGAAATTCCCTCTAACGGGGGGATGATGTGACAACCGTCAATTTTCGGTCAAGTCAAAGTCAACTAAAGTCAACAAGTCAAACCGGTCAACCCAATTCGCCGTGAGTACTAGAGTTTACGTTATATAACTTCTAAACAACTCTCTATTCTAATGAGAGATCATAAATCGAAAAGTGCGTTCACCTAAATCTCCTTAACCTAAAACGGTGGTACGTAGAAAGCCAAACCGATACAACAATGTTACATACTCATCGGGAGTATGCAAGATCCCTAATCAAGGCTTAACGGGGTTTAAGGACCTTGTAGTGCGTAGCCGGACACTCAAAAAGGTCACCAGTGAAACCTCTCCCACATATCTCTAAGTATGTGAAACCTCTCCCACATATCTCTAATTATGTGAAACCTCTCCCACATATCTCTAAGTATGTGAAACCTCTCCCACATATCTCTAATTATGTGAAACCTCTCCCACATATCTCTAAGTATGTGAAACCTCTCCCACGTATCTCTAAGTATGTCAAATCTCTCCCAAATCTCTCTAAGTATGTGAAATCTCTCCCACATATCTCTTTGTATGAGAAATCTCTCCAAGAATGTCAAATCTCTCCCAAATCTCTCTAAGTATGTGAAATCTCTCCCACATATCTCTTTGTATGAGAAATCTCTCCAAGAATGTCAAATCTCTCCCAAATCTCTCAAAGTATGTGAAATCTCTCCCACATATCTCTTTGTATGAGAAATCTCTCCAAGAATGTCAAATCTCTCCCAAATCTCTCTAAGTATGTGAAATCTCTCCCACATATCTCTTTGTATGAGAAATCTCTCCAAGAATGTCAAATCTCTCCCAAATCTCTCTAAGTATGTGAAATCTCTCCCACATATCTCTTTGTATGAGAAATCTCTCCAAGAATGTCAAATCTCTCCCAAATCTCTCTAAGTATGTGAAATCTCTCCCACATATCTCTTTGTATGAGAAATCTCTCCAAGAATGTCAAATCTCTCCCAAATCTCTCTAAGTATGAGAAATCTCTCCCACATATCTCTCTGTATGTGAAATCTCCCCAAGTATGTCAAATCTCTCCCAAATCTCTCTGAGTATGTGGAATCTCTCTCAAATCTCTCTCGAAATCTCTCCCAACTTTCTATAATCACTCGGGGCATCCCGACCCTCGAATTTGGCGAAATCAGCCCAAAAACGGAGTCTACGCGAAAAACGGACTTAAGGAAACGAACCCTCCGAACCGAAAGTACTATTCATGCACCGAACCGAAAGCACTATTCATGAGGGTCCGAACCGAAAGTACTGTTCATGAGCTGAACCGAAGTTACTGTTCATCCGAACCGAACCCAGCACTGAAGGAAGGTCCGAACCGAACCAGCATAGAAGGAAAAATCCGAACCGAAAGTACTGTTCATTACTGTTCACAACAGTACCTTCGGTTCTAGCCAGACCTCGGACCGAACCCCACCTGCACTTCTCGCCTTCGCTTCGGACAGCTACTCCTCGGACCGAGCTTCGCTTTCGCCTCCCGCCTTCTGACTCAGCCTATCGCGTCCGAACCAGGCGCCATCCGACCGAACTTCGGCCCAGAGAACCGAGCCTCGGCCGAGATCCGAAGGGTCTCGCTGGGCAACTCGGATTTCGCCCATTTTTGCATATTTTTGCGTTTTAAACCCATTTTTAATTATTTTAACATAGGATTTTCACCCAAAACTTTATTTTTAATTATAAGACCCCTAAATTAATGACTTAATCACATTTTAAGGGTAAAATCTTATCCAAATAAGAGTAGGTAAAGTACAAAGGTAGAGTGTTGACTTTACCTTATTTTATGACACAAGCAACCCCATACCCACTCCATGATTAACCCACACTCCTCCCCACCATACCTTGTCATTTCCTTGTACTTTTTACCTTCCTCACAAGCCATCTCCAAGTTTTGAGAGCTGGATATCCATCCTCTCTCCTCATTTTCTCTCATTTGTTCTCATTTCACAAGAAGAGCAAACTCCTTTCTCTCTCACTTTCTCTCTCTAGAAATCCGAGATTCAAGGGCTGATCTTGAGAGTTTCCTCCACCTTTGGTAAGCATAATCCATTTCCTTTAAGATTATCTCAATTATTTCCACTCAAATCATGAGTATCTTACACAAACTCCATTAAATTTGTGTTAGAGCTTCGAATCTTCAAGCGATTCTTCTAGTGTTCTTGGGTTGAACACTTCTCTTCTTCAACACTTATCTACTGAAATCACACAAGGTGAGTTCATACCCCTACATTTTCATGTTTTCTTAAGTTTTTAGGGGGGGAATACAAGTTAAAACACCAAGAACATAACTAAAATTTTCTAACAGCTTTCATCAGAAAAGTTGAACTCCATTCACGGACTGTTTTGGACACCTTAAACATTTTAGTTTTCAAAACGGTTTTAGGTGCATGTAGTTCCACTTCTTAGCTTTAAAATGACTACTCGCACATCTCCATACGATTTTTCTACAATTTATGGTGATTTTTACAAAACTGCCTATCATTTCAAACACCAATCCGGACCAGTCTGTGATTATGGACTTTTTCACCTAAGTTGCAGGTCATTAAAAATCATGATAAAAATTATGATTAAACTAGACACATTTTGGGAACTCCCAGAATTTACGGATTTAGTTTTCAACTTCGTATGATTTTTCTATGAATTTTCAAAAACAGTGTAGAAAGGCTGAAAACTTGTTAACAGCTTGTAATTTTTATAACACTTTGTATTATGTTGAGCAAAGTGTATAATGTCAAGTTCTAAGTATTGAATATGATACGTTGTAAATTTTATCATCATAAACTGAAAATAAGTCATTCATGATAAGATTATTCATCTATTTAGAACACGTATATATATAAACTATAATAAGCATAGTTTAATGGATTTTATAATCCTAACGCTTTTTCATAAAAGAGTTCTTATATATTACAAACGTTTTGGATAAAACTATAATAGGTATAGTTTTCAATACATCACATAACACACACGTACGAAAAGGGTACATTCATACAGAAAGGTTTTACACTCCCGCATACAACTTGTAAACTTGTTAACCTAGATTGTGAGACATTCTCTTTCCGTACGTCCGAGTGCGGAATATAAAATCCTGTACGTTATAATCAGAGTCTCCTGGAGGGAGAACGTGATAGTTATATATAGATCTATATTGGGTTTGACACCCCACACCTTGCTGCTAGCTACAGTTGGACCTGCAGGTCTACGGGTGATAATTGTCATTTCAGTTATTCGACGCCTGAGAAACGTCGTGGCAGGTTCATTAGTCTTAAGTATGATTATAGCGGCTCACATAAGGATATAACAATACATAAAGTTTACGGGATTTTTATAAAACTTTAATGGGTTTTATGTCGATTTTAAAATCACTTTTATCTCAATAAGTACCGATATTACTATCTACATTCGGTTTTTGGTATTTATGACTACACATCATTTTGAAACCACATTTATAACTTTAAGTATAGACGATACTTGTTATTTTCTCGGTCCTGAGACTTAGGACTACATATACATTAAGTATTAACAAACATAAGAATTTGCGGGAACATCATTTAATTCAAGTGCGTTTATGTCAATTTAAGCACATTTTATTTTCCTTTAATAAGAAAGGTTACTTATACATTTTGGTCATCGGTTATGAGACTACATTACTATACTTGATAAAGAAAATATCGGATTTTCTGAATACATATCATATCATTTTTACCAGGAAAACGGTCTATTTCTCCAATAAAATCTCTTATGAACTCACCAACCTTTGTGTTGACACTTTTCAAAACTAGTATTCTCAGGAATTCAGTGAAAACAGGAAACCAACAACGTTTTGAGGATGGGACGATAAATCGTCAAACAGTTCATTTTGTTTCATAATGTAATTGATTCGAATCATGTAAACATATACTTTGGTGTAACTTTTTCAGTTATATTTATGATGGTTATATTTACTTTGAGCACTATTATACTCGTTGTGATGATACTCTACATGAAGTCCCCACCCTCGAACGTTTCCGCCATCCTTGGTTTGGGGGTGTGACAAATAAGTACGACGTTGTTCCATGTATTTGTCCGGCTGATATCATGAGAACAGAGGATTATATGATCACTTATCTAAAATGGCGCTTCATAGTTCAACGGAGTTTTCGAGAGCTACGATTGCTGGTTGGTTCCTGAAGTAACATACGCAAATATAGTTATTAGACTTATCCAAGTGGGAGTTTGTTGGATAAGGTGTCTAAGTCCATAACTTATTTGGTACATACTTGACCCAGCCCGACATGGTCCATTTGGGTTGCACTTCACCCAAACGATTTATGGATAATTTTATGAGAATTGTATACTTACGATTTATTAATATATTATAAGTTATAATATATTAATATGAAGTCATGTTATTTAATTAGTTTTAGTCTTAAATTAATTATGAATTAATTTAGAGATTAAAAAGAAGACTGATTAAATTATGGGCTATTATATTTTATATAGTGTGGGCTAATACTCATTTGTTAATGGTCTAAGCTAATATGAAAGTCCATGGATGATCCATGGAGCTTTTAACCCATGGATCCTTGGAAAGGAAAAGACATGGGTTATTAGGGTTTCACCCTAACCATGCACACTATATAAAGAAGCATATGATGCAAGAAATGTGACACTAGTAGTGTGAGACTTAGTGGTGGCCGATTCCACAAGAAAGTATACTACTCTCTCAAAGTTTTCCAAGTGTTTGTGGTGATTTGTGATTCCATTTGAGGCATTCACACTATTGGTGCTTGGCTCTCAAACTCCAAACAATCAACCATCATCAAAAGGTATGTATTTCTACTAGTACTTTTATGATTCATAATCCTTATGCTATGCTAGTTAGGAAGAAACCTCGGAAGTTATTATTTGCCACTACTAGAAAAACAGCCTTTTACGACGCTCATTGCGCGTTGTAAAAGGCTCAGACGACGCGCAAATGCGCGTCAAGGAAGGCCCTGTCATAAAGATAGACGACGCGCTTTTGTGCGTCGTATATAGACGATGCTCATTTACGACGTGCAATTACGACGCGCGTTTACGACACACAATGCGTATCAAGAAAGGCCTTGTCGTAAAGGAAGACGACACGCATTCGCGTGTCGTAACCTGACGACGCGCGTGTTAATGACACGCATTGCGTATCAAGAAGGCCCCTGTCAAGAAAGGCCATGTCATTAATGAAGATGACACACATAATGTTTCATAATAGAAAATAAAATATCATATACAAAAAATAGAATCCATTGCATAAATTTAATGTCATACAAATAATCGTTCGAATGACTAAGGGGATCCGATTGTACATTATTATTAAGAAAATGGAAGTATATTGTTACAGTTAGAAAATAAATGAGAGTAGAATGTGCTACGTTTGGTTCCTCTCATAAAGTTTCCATCTTCAAGATTGCTATCCAATAAGCTTTTAGTATTCGCATGTAGAAATTCCATTGCGAAATGCACACCTGAGAGCTCACATCCAGGAACAGGGAGGTCCCGTGGCTTTGTTGCCCCCACTGCTAAAATAACCGCATCATTCACTTCACGAAGGCGTTCAATTGAGTACACCGGATCGCTTCGTATTTCCAGGACCGAGGAACTGCAAATATTATTACAACTCATTGTTTACCAACAAAGCAAACTATATGATTATGATTACCTACCTAGAAAAGTGGGCCCTAGCAATCCGGAATTGGGATTTTGTTCTTTCTCCAATTAGATTTAAGTCAAGTGTGGGACTACTGCTTGCAAGAATGAAATGTTGAGGGAAATAATGCTCAAGATCAACATAAACTTGCTGCTTTAACTGGATGCTTCCCTCCACTGCCTGCCAACCAAAACTTTTTAACTTAATTACTACATTTTGATTCAACTCATTTATAACATAAATAATGGGCCTAGCTTCCACCATAATTTCACCTCAATCAATGTGCTCTAAGAAAAGGATTTTGACCTATAATATACTTTCACACTTTTTTCGTACACAAATCCCTGAATATGTTTTTATTCGAAAACTATATGTATTTATTCAATAATTTGATTGGTAGCCAAGTCTTGCGGTTATTTTACACGGTTTTAATTAAAAAAATACAAAAGAGAGACAATACATGAGCACATACCAAGTAGCAAAATAAATAAATATGAAATTAATTAAAATAAGTGAAAAATTATTTTGTCATGAGAGCAACAAATATATGAGAGAAAAGCCTGATTACTTTTTATTAAAAGTAGCTTTTTTTAGTTATTAATTTCACATCAATAACTTTTAATTTAAGTGAACTTTTAACGTAAAAAAAATTGATTGATTGAATTATACACCATATGAAAGCATTTTTATCAAGTAGAACATAGATATAGACACAAACTCCAGGAACTTTAAGACATCATTATCCAGGTAGCATTTTATCAGTGCAACACTTATTTAAAAAAGAAAAGAAGGGTTATGTAAGGAACACTAAACAACTTTTTTTTCCTAAAATCAGTTGGATATGCTAACACATCAGATGTTGTAAGAAAGATTTAAAGTACAGATTCAAGAACCTGGATAGAAATCTATTAAGGAAAAAGGCAGAATATTTTGGGAGCTACAGGGGGGCATTTTCAGAGGCCGCTGGGCCAACTGTTGACCAAATTTTTGACTTTGAGTATTTGATCATGACCATCAAAAACCCCTGACCAATTCTGAATAAATTTTCTTCTGTTTTTAAGTAGCAATACTAATAATTTGTCCCACATAGCATAGGAGACGAATTCTAGCCTGAAAGATTCAATAATATCACACATAATATATTCTTTAAAGTGTCGAAAACTAAAAGTGCTGAAGAAAGTTTTGTAAATTGTTACCTTTAAGTAGTTCTTGTCTTTTTACATTGTTAAACAGTCTTTCTCTCATACCACCAGATGACTTCACTGCATTTTGAACACTACAATAACCACACACTAATAGAACATCAACAAGCCTTACTTATTGAAAAATACATAGATTTATCATATACCCTTTATATACTCTATTATGTAATCATGGAACACGGTAGGTCACAATTCTGCCATGTCCTCCAACAATTTCAATTTCTCCTACACAAATGAAAATACAGTGTAAAGTTTCGTCCTCTATAAAGTCAAACTTAATTTGGAAAAAGAACATATGCATAACTGAAATGAGCATGGGCAGCATTAGAACAAAATAATGGTGAAACAATTAGCATTTTATAAAACCAAGTTGAGACTTCTTATACTTACACATCCAATAGATAGAAGTTAATTTGAAGACTTCCAACAGCAACATTTGCAATCAGGTTTTCATAGGAAACTGCTATATCCCCTTACTATGTAGGAAAAGGAATAAGTAGAAAGAAAAGATTCAACTTTGGTATACTTGAAAAGAAAAGTCATAAGTGAATAAAAAGTAGAAACCTTTCGTGTCCCATTATACTTCACTGCATCCGAAGCTGCAAGATTGGGCATTAACTACAGTTTAATGCATTTGAAGCATAAAGAAAGATGATTTAAAAACTCTAACAATATAATAGGGGACAAACCAAGGGTGTCATATAAAGGGACAAGGATGTATGAATATGCATGCATGATCAACAACCAGCCACTCTGGTCTGTTGATAAAGTATATAGACTAATAAGGGATCTTGCCGCAATGTTATACAACTGAACCTATAAGACACAATATAACAACAAGGAGAAATTATACCCTTGTTCTACAACTACCACAGCAACATGGTGAATAAATGTAGAGCAAAAACAAGAGGGTTTACATAGAATTAAAATCTAGAGTTGATAAAAAAAATGTACACTGGGTTAGGTATATAATTTTCTCCTGAGTTGATTATTGAACAAACTACTATCAAATCCTAACCTTCGTGAGTTTCCTTCAAAACATAATCCCCAATAACCCCATGCGTGCAACGTATCAACCACTCATGTCTCTAATTTCACAATCTTCTCATATTAAACTAATTTCGTTTAGAGGGTTTAGAAAGCTGACTACATAGATGCATACTCACATTTAATCATAAACTTGATAGCCAAACCACAATAACTCCCCTATGGATATGCATTTTAGAGAGAGAGTTACCAGTAAAAAACTCCCTAACTGAGAAGGTGATGTGGTGTTGCACCTTTTTATTTTTCAAAGAGACTTTCAAACAATGAAAAAAAAATAGCAGTAAAATTTGTCAAATAATGAAAAAAAATTACCTCGCCAGGAATTTCCTTGTGTCTATCACAGTACACATTCATCAACTTCTTTAGCTGAATGTTGTGCATAATTCTATCCTACAAAATGCAACAAAACTCTTGCATTGGCTTTGATTGATGACTACAAGTCAAAATTTCTTAATAGAAAAATAAATAATATATATTACAGATAGGCCCCTTCATGGGACACTAATATAGCAACGCTTTTTTCATTATTACACTATTAGAGAATTTGCATCCATATTAATATAAGTTTAAGATATTGGACAACGTAAACCCTTCTTTTAAAATGCTTCATTGCAAGCCAATACACTAAGGAAGGTAAAGATTTGTAAGAAGATTGAGTTCTCTAATTCAATTGAAAAGATTGAGAGCTCCAATTCAAATTTTAAACTTGAAATATACAAATGATTGGGAAGAGACTGGATAACATGAAAAAGAGAGAAAGGACTATGAGAAACAAATATACATACCTTCTGCCTCCTGAGTCTTTCATTTTCCTCTTCCAAACGTGAGATTTTCTTCATCGACTGTTTTCTTGGTTAAATCCTTGGTGAATGTAAGGCTCAATTGTCTAGGCAAAGATGAAGCAGAAGCAAGTTGGGTGAGTTCGGAGTAATCAGGGGAAGATCCATTGTTGATTCCTTGATTAGCTTCGGCACACCAAACATTCTTTAGAAACTCATCAAGGTTCATACTACTGAAAGGTTTCCCTAAATCGACTAATTGTTGCTGAACCTCATCTAAAGTTAGGTTATGCAGAGATCCTTGCCTTGAGAATCCATCGAACATAGGTTTTTGTGTTCCACCGTTCGATCCCATTGTTTGAGTCCCCATACACGGATCACCTATCAAATGAAGTCATGTCACTGTCAGTTTGATAGGATTCGGAATTGCAGGCATCATGACGTCATCGATTGGCGGTGCTCATGGATGCTCTGGTGGTCGGACGGAGAGAATAGAGATGGAGGGTAGGAAGCAAGATCTAGGGTTCGAGTGTCAGAGAGAACCGTTATTGCATCGCCGATGATTTCATTCGACGCACTCCAAACTCAACCGGAATTCGGATCCTTCATAGGCACCAGTGGGAGGTACATGTTTGCCCTAGATCTTGAACTCCCACCAGATTTCTTCCCGGAATTCATGCTCTTCCATGGGTCGACTTTCTTCCCTTTGCCAATCTGATTACGCAGACGTACCAGCGAGAGTTGGTCCTCGAAAATTTCAATATCGAGTGATTCGGAGGTGGGACCATTGGTAGAGGAAGAATCATCGAGCGTTTCTTTCGTTTTGAAAGAGAAGGTTAGGGGCAGCGGTGCGTGGGATCTGAGTGGGGATAGAGGGATTGGCATTCCGATCTTGAACCGGTATCTTGAGATGGCGGAATTGTGTGCTTAGGTTTCTAAATGCACTCCAAACTCTTAAAGCTTATCGGGTTCGATGTTGGTGGCAGCAGCTTAGGGCTTAGAGAGAGAGAGAGAGAGAGAGAGAGAGAGTACAGAGGTACAGGAAGACGAGCCGATTCAAAAGGATGTGCTGATTCAAAAGGATTATTAGGGTTCTATTGTAGGATTCTAGTGTGGATTGAGTTTTTAAGGCTCAATGGCGGTGGCAGTGACAGTGGTGATGGCTTAGGGTTTACAGAGAGAAGGAAGGAGTGAATGAAAAAGGAGATACTGAGGAGAGAGGGTAGAAGCGGGGTTCTTCAAAATTTTAGAATTTCAGACAATTTCGTTTTCCCCCTTTAAAAATGCGCGTTTAGGCAAAAAAAAATATAAAGCGACACATTTAGAGGACACACACTTTATGAAAGGCGCCCTCCGCATTTCTTTTTTTTTTTTATTTTCTTACACTAATTTTAGGGCACGCACAAATGCGTGTCTACTATCCTTCAAATTTTGCAAAATTGACATTATTTTTTAGGGCACACACCAATGCGTGTCCTCTATCAGCGAATGTCATTGTTTGCGCGTCATTAAAGGCTGTTTTTCTAGTATAGTGCATGTATTTTAGAAGAAAACATAGATCCAAGGTTTATTAGGGTTGCATGCACACTTAGGAAGTGTTAGATTGCTCAAAATCCTACAATTATGATACTACACATGAAGTCCACCACCCCGGACATTTCCGCCGTCCTTGGTTTGGGGGTGTGACAGATTGGTATCAGAGCATTGTTTATAGTGAACTAAGTATATCAAACCACATAAGATATACAAACTATAAATGCATTTGGACTAAAAGTCTCTAATTTAAAATTTTCAAAACAATTATACTTTTAGAAATGAAATATTTTCTTGTTAAAAGTATGAGTACATACATACATTCTAGTATAGTATCATTATCTAGGACAATACAAAAGTAAAACGTGGAGTTGGACACTATGAGTAGACCTTGGGATATGCAATCAGACTTGGGATAAATATAGCCTGATCAACTATATTTATCTGAGGTGTGACTATTATATGTTGGGGCATGGTCGTAGTGAGCAACATACTTAAAAACTTCCCATACAAGAAAGTTACTAAGAACCAAACATAACATTTAAAATACTATAAGAGTATTTTGTAATATATAACTTAGAGATCATAGACTTAGAATCTGTGGTCATTGCCTTACTTCCTTTTCCTTGTTTGGATGTGGACCTAGGGTAGGATCACTTATTCGAAGGTCTATCATATCCTTGTTATATGTAATTAGTATGCACCATGTCATTATAGAAGTGACTAATGAGGATCAAACCCCTATAAATATTTCTAGGAATACAACTAAGATATGCTTCCTACCCCTCCTATTCTCGCACGTATAGCATGACAAGATCCTACTTACCAGGAGACCCCAACTTTCCAAACCAGGGAAATGGTGGATGGTTAGGAGAAGAACCCAAAGAGGAACCGGAGGTGATCAACCCTCCGCACATAGCCAGGGTTCATGCGAACTGTTTCGACTACATCAGTCTTGTGCCCCGTTGGGCGACCATGATCGAGGGTTGTAGTCAACAGCAACGACAACGATCACCATTTGGAAACCAACAAGGTTGCTATGACGATCAACCACGGGGGACCGACTGAAAGAGCCCTCCCTGCGAAGACCCGGCGGATCGCGAACGTCGGGGATCAAAACAGGGAGACTGCGAATCAAGTCCGGAACTGCGTGCTACTATAGACACTACCATCTCACGTACCCGAAAACTCGGATAGATACTGCTACTTCAAAGATCAACTTCATAAGGACCTTATCGCCGCTTGGACAAAGGCAAAAGAGTAACAGGGTAGACATATGGCACTCGAAGAGAGAATGGTTGTAGCCAAGCGTCGATTGGCAGAGCTACAAGGTGCATCGACTTTATCTCAGGCATCACAAGGAACAGATCGTCGTGAGTAGAGCTCGAACTGCTCACAAGACCTTGTAGATTAGGTTCATGAGTATGCAATGGTGCTACTCTATTATATGTGTGAGCTCAACCCTGCGATTTAAGTGGTTATACTAATCGGGGGATTTAATTGTTATCAAAACTTTTCCTTACAAAGATGTGGTATAGACCTGCATCGAGGTCAAAACTTTCTCTGAAACCAAAATTTCTAGAATCACATTAACAAAATGGGCTTACGGAAGGACCATTAGACTTGAAGGTCTATCAAGTCTTACTCGTGCAATTAC
Source organism: Lactuca serriola (assembly GCF_051521515.1). Classification (NCBI taxonomy): domain Eukaryota; kingdom Viridiplantae; phylum Streptophyta; class Magnoliopsida; order Asterales; family Asteraceae; genus Lactuca; species Lactuca serriola. Next base: position 68,466,498 of record NC_136409.1, on the reverse strand, counting down.
TAAGCAAACATCAAGCGGTCGTAAGAAGGACCTAGCTTGGATCAAATTACAAGGTTTCACTTGGATACAGAACTACTAAAATTCATGGGTTTATTATAAATAGACCTTCATTAGGAATTGTTTTCAGAACACCATAAACACTGGAATACGTTACAATTTGAACTAAGATAAACTTAGTTAGAAACCTCGCGACGTATAGCCATTCTAAAGACTCATTACCGTCTCACCTTTAAACATTTTGGTTGAAAGGTGTCGTCTTCGTAGACCTATTGGGTGCGATCATACCAGCATTAATACACCAGATCCCATCAGAACCCCTCAGCTAAGTGTGTTTGGACAAAGATAGTAACTAGGATGGGTAAACTTAACATTCGTACAAAACCTACTTCTACCCATTTCCGTAACTCCATCTCAGGAGTGTTTAGCAGAAACACTAAGAATAGTAAAACAATGTACAAAATTTATGTATGTGAATATAAATCGTAAGAATGCACTTGAGATAATCATCCCCACTCACGAATTCATTTTTCATCATGAAACAGAACTATGTCTTCACCAAGAGGCAACCAACCAACTAGCAAGGCGTCAACCCTGCCGATAGACTCTGCTACTTTTCAAGCTGCAGTCACGGTAGCCGTGATAGCCGCCATGGCACAAATCAATGCTAACAATGCCAGCTGAGGTGGAAGCGATGCTGGAAATACTAATTGCTGCAACAATAAGGGACACCAGTGAGTGTCTACCAACAAAGACACCTCCAACCACAAACTTAAGGGTAATAAACAAAAGTTTTGGAACAAAAAGGAGCGCAACCTATCTTAAAGATTCAATAAAAGACAACAACCATGGCCACCCCTGCCATTACAACAATAGTCACGACACATGCCTCGACACTAGCCACAAGGTCTGTCACCCAAGCACCGGCCAGACCATATAATGGATCACTCCCAAAGTGTAACAAGTGTGGCTTCCATCACAATGGGGTTTGCCAGGTGATACAATGTAAAAACGGCAACGAGAACGGACATACTGCCCGTTTCTGCAGAAACCAGACCCATCACCTCGCTTCAACCACCAACACCAGGGTAGGCTCAATATGCTATCTATTCGATCAAACGAGACACTTCAAAAGAGATTGTCCAACTGAGAAGAATGACGGGGGAGCAGGAGGAGTGTGACGAACAAACTAACAGGAGCAACAAGGGAACCCTATTAGGACTTTTGTAATGTTTCCAATGACAAAAACGTTTGAGTACCATATGTTTGTAATGAATTTGGTATGTTGCTAAAATTACCGTCTTTCAAAAAGTAGTTAAAATGCTCTCTCGTTCAAATCAAATAAAAAACACTCATATATGACCTTAGGATTATTACCGGTGAGCTGTGACGACTTTGTGCCTATATCGTGGTTAATTATAATCAAAATACTAAAGACTTAAAGCGAATAATTTCATCTTGACTCCTGTTCCATGTCTAGTAGTGGGGTTAGGGTGGAGCCACTCACTCGACGATTTCACCAATATCAAATTACATGCGACTTGCATGTACCACTCGATCATAGAGCGACCTGTCGGGAATCATGATATAAAGTATCATTACTATATATCAGAACACACTCACTACTAGTGCTAGCTGCTGTGCTATGAATCATCTGCAATAATAATAACATCGAACAAAATGGAAAACACTAAAAAGAAACACATAATGCACAATCACTCTAACAAATACCTATTACGAATATGACCTAATACAGGTGTCATCGAGAAAACCCGGTGTCATCATTCGATATGGATTGGTTTGGATCATCACCTTATCAATTGCATATGTTACAAGAAGACCCTCCACCTAAACAGCTAGATATCGAAGCCCTCGTCTCTCATAACCTTAAATCTGATTATGACCGTCGGGTCATCCTTCGTTGCGAAACCCCGAAGCACTCTCTGGAGGTGTGTTATACCTTCTGTAACTGTCACACCCCCAAACCAAGGATGGCGGAAACGTCCGGGGGTGGAGGACTTCATGTAAAGTATCACAACAACGAGTATAATAGTGCTCAAAGTAAGTACAACCATCATAAATATAATTGAAAAGTTACACAAAAGTATATGTTTACATGTTTCAAAATCAATTACATTATGATGACAAAAATAAATTGTTGACGGTTTAACATCCCATCCTCAAAGCGCTGAAGTTTTCCTGTTTCACTGATTTCCTGAGAATACAAGTAGTTTTGAAAAAGTGTCATCAATTAAGTTGGTGAGTTCATAAGAGTTTTGTTTGAAGTAGAAACCGTTTTCCTTGTAAAATCGATAGAGTTTGATTTCCAGAAAATCCAATATTTTCTTAGTTAAGTGTGAACAAAATATTCCTATATGATGTGTTAATGAAACCTAGAATGACCCGTAGCTTTCTCCTATAATCGTCTAGCGTATATAAGTTATATAAGATTTAAGTTAGATAAAACGTTGAATATAGTGCGTCTGCCCTAGGTCCACAACCAAACAAGGAACAGGAGATGAGGCGGGCCCACCAATTCTAAGCCAATCGAGACTAAATTCTTATGCGACTCAAGCATATACGCTCAGCGATTATAGTTGAAGTCTAACAATTCTAGATGAAATATAGTTTTAATATCATAATAACTATTTTGTGAGAACCCGGTACTTTGGAATGTACCCCACTCATATGAAAACCCGGTACTTTGGAATGTACCCCATTTATATGAGAACCCGGTACTTTGGAATGTACCCCATTCGTATGAAAACCCGGTACTTTGGAATGTACCCCATTCGTATGAAACCCCGGTACTTTGGAATGTACCCCCTTTATATGAAAACTCGGTACTTTGGAATGTACCCCATTTGTGTGAAAACCTTTTTGTAATGTAAATGATCATAAACTATACCTATTATAGTTTATCAAAATGTTTGAAATGTATATGCAACGTAACTATACTTATTATAGTTTACTATGTTTATTTGTGGTGTATAAGAACCCTTTCTATGTAAGTTAAATGTATAGTACAATATAGCTATGTTTACCTTGCTTTGTTTTGTACTAATGGTTATGATGGGGGATTCTTATAAATTCAGTAAGTATTTTCTATTATATAATTATGCCACTACAAGAAAAGCATGTAATATATGAAGTCATCAAAGATTTAACACTTTGCTCAACATGTTACAAAGTGTTTTGAAAGTTATAAGCTGTTAACTAACTCTTAACCTTTCTACGCTGTTTTAGAAAAATCATAGAAAAATCATACGAAGTCGAAAACTAGATCCGTAAATTCTAAGAGTTCCTAAAATGTGTCTAGTTTACTCATAATTTTTATCATGATTTTTGGAAGCCTTTAACTTGTATTAAAATGCTCATATTCACAGAGTGGTCCGGATTTGTATTTGAAAAGACAGGCTGTTTTGTAAAAATCATCATAAATTGTAGAAAAATCGTGTCAAGATGTGCAAGTAGTCATTTTAAAGCTAAGAGGTGGAACTACTTGAAACTAAAACTGTTTTGAAAACTAAAATGTTTAAGTTGTCCAAAACAGTCCGTGAATGGAGTTGAACTTTTCTGATGAAGGCTGTTAGAAAAGTTTGGTTATGTTCTTGGTGTTTTAACTTGTATTCCCCCCCTAAAAACTTGAGAAAACATGAAAATGTAGGGGTATGAACTCACCTTGAGTGATTTCAGAAGATGGGTGATGGAGAGAAGAAGTGTTCAACTCAAGAACACTTGAAGAATCACTTGACGGTTCGAAGATCTAACAAGAATGTGATGATATTTGTGTAAGAAATCAATGATTTGAGTAGAATGAGGTTTAATAATCACAAGGAGGATGAATTATACTTACCAAGAGAAGAATAAAGCTTGAAAATCAGCCTTAGAGTCTTGAATTCTAGAGAGAGGAAGTGAGAGAGGAAAGAGTTGGATCTTCTTGGTGAAATGAGAGAAAATGAGAGAAATGAGGAGAGAGGAGAGTTTTCTTACCCTTGACCAAGTGTATGGCTAAAAAAGGGTGAGAAAGTACCATGAAATGACTAGGTATGGGCTGATGGTGAATAGTGACATGGAGTGGGTATGGGAGGTTGCTTGTGTAATAGATTAAAGCAAAGTCAACACTCCATCCTCTTGTACTTCACCCACTCTTCTTGGATAAGGTTTATCCCCAAAAAACGTGGATAATTAATAAATATGGGGCCTTATATGTTAAAATAAAGTTTTGTGTGAAAATCCCGCGTTAAAATAATTAAAAACAGGCCTTAAACGCAAAACTAGACGAAAACCGGGAGAAAAAGAACTTCTAGCGAGACCTCTCGGTCCTAGGCCAAGGTTCGGTCCCTACTGATGTCGAGCCGGAAGCGAAATGGGGCGAACCAGAAGCGAGAAGCGAGAGGCGAAGGCGAAGGCTCGGTCCGAAGTCTTAGAAGCGAAGGTGGTCAGACCCGAAATGAACCGAATGAACAGTAGTCTCGGGTTCGGGTGGGTGTATGCGAGGTTCGGGCCCGAGAGGACCCTTCGGCTTCGGGTCAGCAGCCTTCAGCTCAGAAGGGTTCGGTCCCTAAGAGGGGTTTCGGGTCCCTAAGAGGGGTTTCGGGTCCTTAAGCCCTTTTTGTCCGTTTCTGCCCTGTTTTAAGACGTTTTTGACCTGTTTAAGGGTCAGAATGACTCGAATGACTTCAAAAAGTTACGGAAACTTTTGAGAGAGATTTGGGAGAGATTTCACATTCTTGGAGAGATTTCTCATTCTTGGAGAGATTTGGGAGAGATTTGACATTCTTGGAGAGATTTCTCATACAAAGAGATATTTAGGAGAGATTTCACATTCTCGGAGAGATTTGGGAGAGATTTGACATTCTTGGAGAGATTTCACATACAAAGAGATATTTGGGAGAGATTTCACATTCTTGGAGAGATTTCTCATACAATGAGAGATTTGGGAGAGATTTCACATTCTTGGAGAGATTTCTCATACAAAGAGAGATTTGGGAGAGATTTCACATTCTTGGAGAGATTTGGGAGATATTTGACATTCTTGGAGAGATTTCTCATACAAAGAGAGATTTGGGAGAGATTTCACATACAAAGAGATATTTGGGAGAGATTCTCGATAAAGAGAGATAGAGTGGAAACGATTGAGAGAGGTTTCAATTGTGACCTTTTTGAGTGTCCGGCTTCGCAATGCAAGGTCCGTAAACCCCGTTAAGCCTTGTTTAAGGATCTTACACACTCCTGATGAGTATGCAACATTGTTTTATCGGTTTGGCTCGTCACTTACCACAGTTTTTAGGTTAAGGAGATCTAGATGTACGTACTTTTCGATTTATGATCTCTCATTCTAGCGAGTTGTTTAGTAAATACATAACGTAAGCCCTAGTACACAAGGGTTAGTTGAGTTGACCGGTTTGACTTGTTGACTTTATTTGACTTTGAATTAACCAAAATTTGACGGTTGTCACAGTAACCCTTTCAATTTATTCCTAGTAAACCCTTCGAGGATATCCCTCGTATAACAGGTCAAGATCAAGCATAGAAGCTTGGGACGAATACGGTTAGACTATCACTGCTAAGGGTATATGTAAGGATAATATTTAATTAAGATTGTACGGACATCGGATGTGTGCTTCCACCCTATTTCCTGTTCCTTGTCTGGTTGTAGATTTGGGGCAGAGTCACACATCCAACTGTCTTACCAGCCCTAATTACATACGACCTTTATGCACAAGTTAAAGATAGATGGACCAGGTACAAATCCTACCATGAACTTCAGGACAAGACTACCCAGGAGTGCGAGTGAACGTTCTACCATCCGAATAAGTCTAGTCGCATAAACCAAACCCAAATGCTCCCTACCGAACTAATCAATCGAGAAACACTACAACAAGCCCTATGCAGCGCTCCAAGGAAATTGTTTTTTTACTTATGACTCAAGATAGTTAAAGACGTACGAGGTCGGCTAGGTCACGCATGACCTCAAACTAGGAGCGGTAGTAGTCGCCCTAGAGATCTAGAGACACTATCTCCACGACACGAAGTGCACAATATTCACCGATCATAAGAACATAGAAGGCAAGGATGGCATAGCATGTTATCCCATGAACCAGATCTGGACACCGAAGTTGATGGAATCAGAAATGACGTCATCATCAAAGAACATGAAAACTCGCTACTTCATTCATCTAGGCTCGGACAAGATGTGTCTGGACCTCAAAAAGTAACATCAGTGGCTGAATAGGAAAGCTAACATCGCTGCACATGTGGGCAAGTATCAGGCTTGTGCCAAGGTCAAGGTAGAACAACAGAAGTCTTCGAGTTTCCTACAAACAACCAATGATAACCGAAAGGAAGTGGAAGCGGATAGCCACGAACTTCACAACCAAGTTACCCAAGTCAAAGGGTGGTCTCGATACCCTTTGGGTAATTGTTGATAGGTTGACCAAATCTGCGCACTTCCTACCAATCAAAGGAACCAGCAAGAAAGAGAATTTGACTAGAACGTACATCAAAGAGATCACACGACTGCATGGTGTGTCAATACCCATTATCTCTAACAGAGATGGTAGATTCCTTTCGCGATTCTGGCAAACCTTACAGGGACTAGACTAGGCTTGAGTACGGCCTACCACCAGAAAACTGACGGGCATAGTAAAGGAAACCATTCAAACCTCGGAATACATGCTAATGGATTAGCTGATCGACTTCGGTAAAGCATGGGAATGCCCACTATCCATTCATTGAATTGTTGCACAACAACAACAATCACCCTAACATCAAGGTCACTCCATTCGAAGCTTTCTATAGCCGTAAGGGCAGGTCACCACTGCGTTGGGTTGAAGTGAGAGATATACAACTAGCGAAGGGGTGAGTCCCTAACAGCACCCTCACTGACCCTGAAATCATAAGAGAGACAACGGAAAAGATCGTACAAATTTGAGAAAGACTGAAAGCGTCTCGTGATCGACAAAAGAGCTACGCAAATAAGCAACTCAAACCCTTGGAATTCCAGGTTGGTGACCATGTACTATTGAGGGTCTCACCGTGGAAAAGAACGGTACGTTTTGGTAAACGTGGGAAGTAAGTCCAGGATACATCGGGCCATTTGAAATCTTTGCCAGGATTGGCCACTGGCAGACGAACTTCGACTGCCACAAGAACTTAATAATGTACATCTTACCTTCCACGTATCGAACCTCAAAGAAATGTCCATCTGACGCGACCCTCGTGATACCACTCGACGAAATCAAAATCGCCGAGAGTCTCCACTTCGTGGAAAAACCGATAGAAATCAAAGTCGCATCCCTGTTGTGAATGTCCATTGGAACGCTAAATGAGGACCCGAGTTCACCTAAGAGTGCGAGGATCAGATGAAACAAAAATACCCACGTATTTTCCCCAACCCTTTAAGTCCCAGTCGAAACGTTAATTTCGGGACGAAATTCCTTCTAACGGGGGGATGATGTGACAACCGTCAATTTCTGGTCAAGTCAAAGTCAACTAAAGTCAACAAGTCAAACCGGTCAACTCATCTAACCCTTGTATATTAGGGTTTCCATTATGTTTCTTATTATACAACTCGCAATCTTAATAGAAAGTATCACTTAGAGTTTTCGCGAGTTCGGAAATTCCAAACCCTAATCAGGGCAGGTGATGAAACTACTCGGTAAAACATTATTCCTTAACCCTTGACAGCATATAACATTCATAGTGAGGCTTAACAGGATGTACAAACCTTGCATTACAAAGCCAAACACTTAAAAAGGTAGCAAACGAGATCTCTCCCAAATCTCTCCAAGTATGTGAAATCTCTCCCAAATCTCTCTCTATATGAGAAATCTCTCCAAGTATGTGAAATTTCTCTCAAATCTCTCTCTGTATGAGAAATCACTCCAAGAATGTGAAATCTCTCCCAAATCTCTCCAAGTTTCTGAAATCTCTCCCAAATCTCTCTCTATATGAGAAATCTCTCTAAGAATGTGAAATGTCTCCTGAATCTCTCCAAGTGTGTGAAATATCTCCCAAATCTCTCTCTGTATGAGAAATCTCTCCCAAATCTCTCTATGTATGAGAAATCTCTCCAAGTGTGTGAAATCTTTCCCAAATCTCTCTCAAAATCTCTCTCAACTTCTTATAATCACTCGGGGCATCCTGACCCTCGAATTTGAAGAAAACAGGTCGAAAACGGGAGTCAACGCGAAAAACAGCCTTAAGGAGCCAAAACCTCTTAAGGAGTCGAACCCTCTTAAGGAGCCGAACCCACTTAGGAACCAAATTTGTTAGAAGCGAAGGTGTCACAAGCGAACTACACCCTCTCAGACCGAACCGAACCTCGGACCTTCGGTCCCTCCCCTCTCGCATCTTCGGTCCCCATCTCTACTCTCGGTTCCTTCCTTCCCTTCTCTCGGTTCTCACTCCCTTAGAGCCGAACCTCGCAGGTTCGGTCCATATTGCCGGTTTTTGACCCAAACTTTGTTTTAAGCTCGTTTTTCGTGATTTTAACGCGGGATTTTCACCCAAACTTGTATTTTAACATAATAAACCCTAAATATTCATATTTTAATTATATTTTGGGGAAAATCCTTGCCTAAGAAGAAAGTCTATTAGGTAAGATTTATGGGTGGAGTGTTGACCTTACCTTAGTGTGTAACACAAACAACCTCCCCTATACCTTCATGGTACAACCCTTAGTCGCTATTCCCCTACCTTGTCAACTATTTGTCCTTTGACATCCCTCCTCCAGCTATAAAGGTTCACCAAAGGCTGAAAATCTCCTCTCTCCTCCCATTTCACTCACTTTTCACCATAGAGCTAACACTTTTCTCTTTCACTCTCCTCTCCAAATTCGAGAATTCTCCAGGAGTTCTAAGGCTTCTCGCACACCTTGGTAAGTAAATCTCTTCCCACACATGATTTGCTTACACTTCTTTACTCAAATCATGAGTTCCTTACACAAATATCACCATAATTGTTGCTAGGTCTTTGAATCTTCAAGCATCTCCCAAGTGTTCTTGAGTTGAACACTTCTTTTCTTCATCACCCATCTACTGAAATCAAACAAGGTGAGTTCATACCCCTATCTTTTCATTTTTTTTCTTAAGTTTTAAGGGGGGAATACAAGTTAAAACACCAAGAACCCAACTGAACTTTTTCAACAGCTTTAACCTGGAAAGTTTAATTCTATTAACGAACTATTTTGGGCAACTTAAACATTTTAGTTTTCAAAACTGTATTAGATACAAATATTTCAGGTTTATACCTTTATAATGACTACTTGCACATGTCCATACAATTTTTCTACAATTTATGGTGATTTTTAGAAATCTGCCTATCACTGTAACTACGAATTCAGACCAGTCTGTGAATATGGACAGTTTAACACAAGTTAGAGACATCTAAAAATCACAATAAAATTAATGAACAAAATAGACACATTTTCTAGACTCTCAGAGTTTACGGATTCAGTTTTTGACTTCGTATGATGTTTGAGTGATTTTTCCAAAACAATGCAGAAATGTTAAAAACAAGTTAACACCTTACAACTTTCATCACACTTTGTAACATGTTGAGCAAAGTGTTAATCTTTGATGATTTCATGTTTTACCGGTGTTTTCCGTTGGGGTATAATTATATAATAGAAAATACTCATTTATTGGTAAGAGTCATTTATCATTACAAATAATACAAGATAAGGCATGATAAACATAGTTATGATTTTGCTATACATTCGACTCACATAAAATGGGGTTCAATTTCATTACAAACGTTTTGGGTAAACTATAAGAGGTATAGTTTATGTTTCATATATCTTATAAACAGTTTTGTTAAACTTTAATAGGTATACTTTATGTTTCAATTACATTTCAAACTCATCGCCAAGGGTTTTCAGTTCAGCTCATGTAAATATGTTAATGAATAAATTTGTGAGACATTCGCTTCGCGTTACATCTAATGTAACGAAATCAAAAGTCTTGTAAATTGTAACCAGAGTTTCTTGTAGAGAGAACGTGATAGTTGTGTATAGATCTATATTGGGTCTGACAAACCCACACCTTAGCTGCATGCAACAGCTAGACCGACAGGTCTGGGGTGACAAGTGTCATTTAACTTGCGACGTCTGAAGAACATCGTATTACGAGGCCATCTGAGTCATAGTATGGTTATAATAACTCACATGTGGTATTAACAAAACATAAGATTTACGGGTTTTACTTCTAATTTAACGAGTTTATGTCGATTTAAACTTGCATAAATTTCTTTAAGTATGGGAAAATACATGTATATTTTGGTCTTGACTTTTATGACTACAACACATTTCATAAGGAAAATATTGGATTTTCTCAAACAAACGTCACTTTTACAAGAAAAGGATTTTAACATCACTTTCAAAAGCTTATGAACTCACCAACTTAATTGTTGACACTTTTTCAAAACAACCTGTATTCTCAGGAAAGCAGTGAATCAGATAAACAACAGCTTTTGAGGATGGGACGCTCAGACGTCAAACATTTCATTTTGTCGTCATAATGTAATTGATTTTAGAATATGTGAACAATATACTACGATGTAACTTTTTCAATTATATTTATTATGGTTGTATTTACTTTGAACACTATTATAATCGTTGTTATGATACTACACATGAAGTCCACCACCCTCGGACATTTCCGCCATCCTTGGGTTGGGGGTGTTACACTATACCTCTTTATGCTTTTCTAATTATACCGAAATTTATATACAAAAGACGTACAGGTCATGTCAATATATATGGTAGTGGCTTATTGTGTCCATGGTTGACATATGGTCCATTGGTCAACATGGTAGTTGATTATGGTGTCCATGGTTGACATATGGATGACATATGGTCTATTGATCAACATGGTTGTAGCTTATGTTGTCCATGGTTGACATATAGGCCATTGGTCAACATGGTAGTTGCTTAAGGTGTCCATGGTTGACATATGGATGACATATGGGCCATTGGTCAACATGGTTGTTGCTTATGGTGTCCATGGTTGACATATGGGCCATTGGTAAACATGGTAGTTGCTTAAGGTGTCCATGGTTGACATATGGATGACATATGGGCCATCGGTCAATGTGGTTGTTGCTTATGGTGTCCATGGTTGACATATGGGCGATTGATCAACATGGTAGTTGATTATGTTGTCCATGGTTGACATATGGATGACATGTGGGCCATTGGTCAACATGGTTGTTGCTTATGGTGTCCATGGAGGACAGATGGGCCATTGGTCAACATGGTTGTTGCTTATGGTTTCTATGGTTAACATATGGATGACATATAGGGCATTGGTCAACATGGTTGTTACTTATGGTGTCCATGGTTGACATATAGATGATATATGGGCCATTGGTCAACATGGTTGTTGCTTATGGTGTCCATGGAGGACATATGAGCCATTGGTCAACATGGTTGTTGCTTATGGTGTCCATGGTTGACATGTGGATGACATATGGGCCATTAGTCAACATGGTTGTTGCTTATGGTGTCCATGGTTGACATATGGATGACATATGGGCCATTGATCAACATGGTTGTTGCTAATGGTGTCCATGGAGGACGTATGGGCCATTGGTCAACATGGTTGTTGCTTATGGTGTTCATGGTTGACATATGGACCATTGGTCAACATGGTTGTTTCTTATGGTGTCCTTGGTTGACATATGGGCCATTGGTCAACATGGTAGTTGCTTAAGGTGTCCATGATTGACATATGGATGACATATGGGCCATCGGTCAACATGGTTGTTGGTTATGGTGTCCATGGTTGACATATGGGCCATTGGTGAACATGGTAGTTGATTATGGTGTCCATGGTTGAGATATGGATGACATATAGGCCATTGGTCAGCATGGTTGTTGCTTATGGTGCCCATGGAGGACATATGGGCTATTGATCAACATGGTTGTTGCTTATGTTGTCCATGGTTGACATATGGGCCATTGGTCAACATGGTTGTTGCTTATGGTGTCCATGGTTGACATATGGATGACATATGTGCAATTGGTCAAGATGGTTGTTGCTTATGGTGTCCATTGAGGACATATGGGCCATTGGTCAACATGGTTGTTTCTTATGATGTCCATTGTTGATATAAGGATGACATATGGGCCATTGGTCAACATGGTTGTTGTTTTGGTGTCCGTGGTTGACTTATGGGTCATTGGTCAACATGGTAGTTGATTAAGGTGTCCATGGTTGATATATGGATGACATATGGATGACATATGAGCCATTAATCAACATGGTTGTTGCTTATGGTGTCCATGGTTGACATATGGGCCATTGGTCAACATGGTAGTTGTTTAAGGTGTCCATGGTTGACATATGGATGACATATGGGTCATTGGTCAACATGGTTGTTTCTCATGATGTCCATGGTTGACATATGGATGACATATGGGCCATTGGTCAACATGGTAGTTGATTAAGGTGTCCATGGTTGACATATGGGCCATTGGTCAACATGGTTGATGCTTATGGTGCCCATGGTTTACATATGGATGACATATGGGGCATTGGTCAACAAATACCATTTGTGCCAGTTGTGTATTAAAATTGAAAATTTTCAAATACTTAATTTTGTAGGAAATATTAATTTTTTAAATAATTTTATTAATAGTTTAGGGTCCCCGATTAATGTCTGCCGAGTCTGATTAATCGTTTATCGCCGGTCGACCGTCGAGCTACCGACGATCGATTTTTACAACCTTGATTAATTAAAATAGAAATTGATTTTTCTTTTAAATATGAATTCTTACAAAACTACCGTTACTAATTAAATACGAGTCATTGTAAGTATTAGGATAATTTGGTCATTTTGTAATGGAACATCTTCTAGGCGCCATAATGTTTTCCGATGAAACACGTTGTTTCAGTTCATCACTCTAAGATTCAGTCACTTTGAAACATCCCCAACTTAAAAATTCCGACAGAGAAAAAACCCTAAAATCAATTTCGCAGAATCGTTATCTTAGTGAATGTTTATTATTATGGAAGCCAATACTTCATCTAAGATTCAATCAATAAATCAAACGAAATCGCTATCAGACATGCCATTTGAAGTGATGGAGAAAATAATTGTCGACTTGGCAAAAATTTCAGCAGTCGAGGCTTTCAGGATGAATAGTGTGCAAGTTTTTCCTTTGATCATTCTATTTCACAAGTGTATGTGAGTTGTCTTTACATTATCGAGCGAATATTGTGTTTCGTTTGCAGTTGCAGATTCTTCAACGAGGCAGGAAAAACAGATGAAGTATATAAACATATGGAGTTAGATGGATTACAATTTCGTGTTTGCTCTGACTAGAAACATACCGTTGTCAATAAATGCATAGAGATGAGACACCCAAATATTCTATTCAGGAATGTATTGGTACGTTTTTGTATATATGCATAGTAGTAATTAAAATGTTACTTGTTTTGCATAACTTTAACTAGAAATTATGTGTTTAATGTTTTTTTTTTCAGATGAAGTTATTTTTCTTAGAAGTTGAACATGAAGGGAAAATGATGCTTGAAGAAGCATCAGCATTGGGACATTTGGATTCAACTTTTATCCTGGGAATGATGCTGATGGATGAAGGGAGACATAGGAAGCACGAAGCTTTGGACATGTTGAACAATGCTTACCGCAGAGCAAAAGGTAAGTGAAATATTAGAGCAACTTGTTTAAAGGTTCATCTCCACATAAATAGGGAGAGGAGGAAACATGTACACTTCCATGGCTTCCATACATATTGTGCATTGCATAAGTCTGTAGGTAGTGTGTCAGACGCTTTTGTGAATGGATACAAATGGGTGTTTATGTGTGACATTTGTTTATGGGATGCTTGTTAGGTTTTCTAGGGAGTTTGGTATAATTTATGAGTAGTTTGTTGATATGTACTTTCATATTATGACAATTGATGCTATGTAGATTCTTTTGGTTTAATATAAGGGACTAAATGAGTTAAAGTTTGAAATGATGTTTGAATGATGCTTAAATAATGTTTAAAATTTGAATAATGTATTTTGGACTTTTAATATTAGTGTTTATATTGTATTGTGATTATAGTTATATGTAGCAAATGTTTGTTCTTTCCTAGTATTAAATACATATAAAATACATTTGTAAAGGCATAAACAAACATGTATTTTATTTTGGACTTGGTAATTTGGTTTAATATGAACTAGAGGAGTACCCATGCTTTTCATTGGGTAAAATTGTAAAGGAATAAACATATGGACTAAAAGTGGCAACAAAGAAAAAGTATTGTGGCTGAAATCAAAGTAAAAATAGTTACTATAAAGATAAGGACTAAAAGTGCCAACAAAAGAAAAGTATTGTGTCTAAAATCTAATGTAAATAAGTTTACTATTAAAATCTTTTTCCACTTTTAATATGTATATTAGTACATGAATATATACTAGTAATTTGGTGAAATGTTAATATAAATGTATTACATTATGGATTATGATATATATGTTATTTGTGTCTTTTTCATTTTAACAATCAAAAGCCCAATATTACCTAGCTATAAAAGGCTATAATATTTGAATATGTGTTTTGACACAAATACCCTTAGTATTCTTATATTTGGAATGATTTCAGGGGCAATTTGGTCTTTTTGCACTCTAAATTGTTAAGGCGCCATCCTACATCTGTCCTCACGCCGGCATTCTAGTTCTTAAACCATTCATAACATCTCAACTTTTCCGGACGATAAATCTGTATACAAACAGTAAAACCCCCAAATCGTCTTAGAATAAACGTTCTCAAAAATGATTTTCTCCGATAATAGAGACTCCTGTACTACTCTCGACCAAATCAGCATAAAGTAAGTTTTTTTCCACACCCTGTTACATTGTTTTTAATATATACGCTTAATTTAAAAAAAAAAAGAAATTGAAATCAACTACTCCAATGTGTATTTTGTAAGTAGAATGTTGTCATACCCCGAAAACCGAAGGCGGAAACATTTCCGGGGTTGACTCCACGTTGAGTATCAAATCGAATGCACATAGTAAGTAAAGTAAACAACCATTACATTACATAAAAGAAAGTTTACATTTGTTTCAAAAGTAAAGTTGTACAAGTGTGACACATAGTATATATATGAACAAAAGAGAGACGAGTATTCTACACACTCAGTCTTCGTTGAAAGGAATCATCGGGTACCTGTCTAATGTGGACCTGAGAATACAAGTGGTTTCAAAATCAGCATAACGCTGGTGAGTTAATAAGAAGTTTGTTTTCTAAAAAATGTACAAGTTCCTTTCTGTTTTCTGAAAAAGTTTCACACCAAGAAAATCCCATATTTTCTTAAAAGTTGGTTATCGTATCCAAAACGTAATGTAAAAGATGTACACTAAAAACATGTTTATCCTTGTGAACTGTAAAGTTTAGTTATCTGAATTGTTACACGTTTCTAGTTATGTACTAATGTCTTCCCCAGGAAAATCCCATATTTTCCTTAATGTTGATTACCAAATGTAAAAGATGTATACTGAAAACCCGGTTGTCCTTGTGAAATGTGTTACTTTTAACACATATATAAAACTAATATGAAAAAAGCAATTTAATTACTTTATTCATTATTACTATTTAGTAAATCTATGTTATCCAAATTGGGAGTTCCATAACCATACGATAGACTAGATATGGCAATAAGTAGTCCACATCACCTTATGACTTTTGTCACCCTTGAACCTTTCGGTTCGGCTGTAGCTAGCAGCCAGGTGTGGGGTAGTCAGCTCCGTATAGATCTATACACTCAAGTCACGCTCCCTATCTAAGAGATTCTGGTTACGGGTGCGATCCTCCACTCGCGTATTTCTGTGGAGTGTTCACCGAGGACGTGTCTCCAATTTATAGGAATAACAAATTTACTAGTAATAATATAGAAGGATCCTGTTATGAACAATAATCCTCCACTTGCGTATCTCTGTGGAGTGTTACCGAGGACAAAACAATGTACTAAGTTTCATGTTCAAAGTACAAATGTCATGCTTTTAACTGATATAATGTAGGAAAACCATTTGTGAAATATGAAGCATAACAGTTTATAATGTATTTCACAAACAATGTGTATAAGTGTTTCTGCAAGTTTTCAAACGGTTATCTGTTACGATTATCAGTGTTAAAAGCATATCTCATATGAAACACACACATGTAAAACAAGTTTTGAGTACAAGTATCCTTTGTACTTTGCTTGTATTCCCCCCTGAAAACAGTGAAAAACATTGAAAAAGGGTAGGGGTGTGAACTCACCAGACGAGTAAACGCGACGGTTTGGATGCTAAGCGTTGGTTTGGGGCTTGATAACGCGTGAGGTTCCTATGTAATATGAAATAATATCCAAATGTATCTAATTAGACTTTAAAACACTAATTAGATATGATAATACACTCCATTGAGCGAAAACATTTCAAATCAAGTGTTTGGACTGACCCGGGTGAGATCTATGGACATGTATGGCTTCAGAATGGAGTTTACTCTTCAAGGGTAAACTCTTAGAAGAGTTTACGGCCCTAAGTCCATAATGACATGAGTTCACGGCCGTGAACTCATGGTTGGTAGGTTTTATGGTGCTAAATGGTCCAATAACACTTGGGAAGAGTTCGTATGAATTTATCTAAGGCTTAGGAATGAATTAAATCACCAATAACACCATCAAAGGGAGTTTACGGCCCTAAACAAGGAGTTTACGGCCGTAAGATCCTATATCCTTCTTATTTTGGTGATTTAATGGCTTTAGATCAATCATATGCGATTCAAACAATTTTTACAAGCCTTAGAATGAATTTAGGGCACCATTTGACCTATGTTTATGAGTTTACGGTCAGTGAAGATCGTACACTTGGTGCCGTAGAGATAATGTCTCCAAATCTTCAGTGCAAAGACTACGGCTCCTAGTTCCAAGTCATGAGTGGTATAGTTGACCTCGTGTGCCTTCAGCTGTCTTGAGGCATATGCAATCACCTTTCCCCTTTGCATAAGCACACAGCCTAAGCCCTGGTTAGACGCATCACAGTAAACAACGAAGTCCTCTGTTCCTTCGGGCAAGGACAGGACCGGTGTGCTACACAACGCTCGCTTTAATGTTTGAAATGTGTTTTTTTTCTTTTCACCCCAACAAAAGGTTACACCTTTCTGTGTTAGAGTGGTTAGAGGTTTGGCGATTCTGGAAAAATTCTGGATAAATCTCCGATAATAGCCGGCGAGACCAAAGAATTGACGAATTTCTGTGGGTGTCTTCGGTGTCGACAAATTCTCTATTGCTTTTATCTTGGATGGATCCACGTGAATACCCTCTTTGCTTACCACGTGACCGAGGAAAGTTACCTTCCGAATCCATAATTCACACTTGGAAAATTTCGCATACAACTTCTCGGATCTAAGGGTTTCCAACACTGACCTCAAGTGTTGCATGTGATCTTCTTCTCTTCTGGAATAGACAAGTATGTCATCTATGAACACAATGAAAAACTTGTCCACAAAAGGGCGACACACCCGGTTCATCAGGTCCATGAACACTGCCGGTGCGTTGATTAGACCGAAGGGCATCACTACAAACTCGTAGTGTCCATATCGAGTCCTGAAAGCTGTTTTGGAAACATCACTCTCATGAACTCGTAGCTGATGGTACCCTGACCGAAGGTCGATCTTTGAGAAGTAGCTGGCTCCTTGAAGTTGGTCGAAGAGGTCATCGATTCGTGGAAGGGGATATCGGTTCTTGACGGTCAACTTGTTCAACTCATGGTAGTCGATACACATCCGGAAGGATCCATCTTTCTTCTTCACAAACAAAACCAGAGCTCCCCAGGGTGAGGAACTCGGTCTGATGAACCCTTTACTGAGTAACTCGTTGAGCTGACTGGATAACTCCTACATTTCTGCTAGAGCTAAGCGATACGGAGATTTGGCTACGGGGGTAGCTCCAGGAATTAGGTCAATGCGAAACTCGACCTGATGTTCGGGAGGAATTCCTAGAAGCTCTTCGGGAAAGACATCAGGAAAGTTATAGATATTGGGGAGTCTCGCGAGGTCTTTAACTTCCTGTTTTTTGTTGATTACATGGGCTAGGAATGCTTGACATTCCTTTCGCAAGAGTTTTTGAGCTTTGATGCAGGAAATGATGCGGAGGTTGGAGATGAGTTTATCGCCATAGATTATGAGAGTCTGACCCGCAGGAAAGTTGAGACGGATGGCTTTTTCGAAACAGAGAATATCAGCATTATTGGGACTCAACCAATCCATGCCAATAATGACATCAAAGCTCTTTATGGAAACTGGCATAATATCGATAGGAAATGAATGGTCATTCAGGGTAAGGGTACAACCTATGAATACATCGCTAACGCTCTCCTTCTCACCGTTAGCAGTCTCGATGGTAAACGTTTCGGTTAGTGGTTGGGGATTAGGTTTTAGATTATGTTTGAACGTATGACTAACAAAGCTTCTTTCAGCACCCGAATCGAAAAGAATACTAGCATAAGAGTTGTCGAGAAGGAACGTACCCAAAACAACAGTTGGATCGGCGACTGCCTCCTCCCGTCCCATGGCTAGGACTCTCCCATTGTTATTAGTTGTCGTCTTCTTGGGGCAGTTTCTCTTAAAATGCCCGACTTCACCACAATTGTAGCAGGCTTGACCAACACCTGCTCCAAAAGATTGATTCGCGGATTGGGTTGGTGCTTTGCAGAATCGGACCGTGTGCCCCTTTTTACCACAATTGGTACATGATAGCTCACGACAGGGGTCGGTGTTGTGGCAGTATTTGCACTTTTCACACTGGGGAAGGTTACCAGCATACCTGCTAGTAGGTGTTTGAGCTGTGGATCCCAGAACAGAAGCAGCATCAACAGGGACAATAGCAGTATGGACTGCTACAGTCTACTGTTTCTTTGACGATCCTTGGGAAGATTGACCTTTCTTCTTCTTCCAAAATTTCCTTTTCTCACCACTCCTCATGGTCGATTCAGGGGTGGTGGTTGCTTCCTCGACATCATCACTGTGGTCAATCAGGGTTTGGGCTAAGTTTTTGGCACTGTCATACATATCCGGCCTCGCAGCTAAGACGTTTCCCTTGGTTGGCTGGGTCAGCCCCCGGATGAACCTCTCTATCTTCTTACTTTCCGGTGTAACCATTCCCGGGCAAAGTAGCGCCAAATCGTCAAATCTGGAAGTGTATGCAGCAATATCGGAACCTTTCATCTTCAGGTTCCAAAGCTCGTGTTGTAAATTCTGCATTTCTCCCCGAGGGCAGTACTCAGCTAGAAGGAGTTCTTTCATGGCTTCCCAACCCATAGCATTGGCTACAGGTAGGGTCAAGGATTTGACTCGGCCGTTCCACCAAGTCAAGGCTTTATCGATAAAGGTACAGGCTGCGAATTTCACTTTATCGGATTCCGAACAAGCACAGATTTCAAAGATGGATTCGATTTTCTCAAACCATCGGGAAAGAGAAATGACACCTCCAGTGCCATCGAAGGATGTAGGTTTCACGTTCATGAAGTCTATATAGGAACCCTCCTTTCGGTGTCCCTGGCTATTTTCCTGATTTTGAGGCTGGGGACCACCTCCTGAACCACCGGGGTTCATTTGTGACATGGCGGCTGTCACTGCGGCAGTAACAGCTTCCTGAAGCGTTACAAGATCTATTTGAGGAGGAGGTGGTGGCGGAGGGTTGTTGGTCTTTGTGTTAGGTCTTTCTTGAAGGCATCTTGATCTATAAACATCAGGAAAGAGAGGATGATAAGTCCTCCGAATTGAATCAAAAGATTTGACAGTTATATATATATATATATATATATATATATATATATATATATATATATATATATATATATATATATTCCGAATAAGCGATAAAATAGGGAAACAGTTATCAAGGCAAATAAATTATCACTAAAGGAATGATCAAGGATCTACGCTGGAATGAGGATTTCTACAACGGATTGAATCGAGAAATACTCCCATAGTATTTCATGATTCGCTACGACCATGGTTTGATGTTTGGGGTATTAAGGTAAGTTTTAGGCATGTCGCATACCGCAGTCACTCCCAAGCACATGTTGGCCGTGTTTCGAATGAATATAGTTGGCCAGGCTATATTGATCCTAGACACGACTACATAACTGCCCAGGTTTAACCGCAGTACACAACACCCTTTACTTATTTTTTGTTCTACTTGTAGTTACGGATCTCGATGGTTCGGTATATCTGTATACTTTTTGAAAACACTTATATTTTGAAGTATACTTTTAGTTCATAGCACTTAGGCCCCTTAGTGTTTATAGTCTTATACCATGTAAGGTTTGGTATACTTTATTCACTATAAAAAAGGGCTCTGATACCAATCTGTCACACCCCGAAAACCGAAGCTGGAAACATTTCCGGGGTTGACTCCACGTTGAGTATCAAATCCAATGCACATAGTAAGTAAAGTAAACAACCATTACATTACATAAAAGAAAGTTTACATTTGTTTCAAAAGTAAAGTTGTACAAGTGTGATACATAGTATATATATATATGAACAAAAGAGAGACGACTCTTCTACACACTCCGTCTTCGCTGAAAGGAATCATCGGGTCCTGTCTAATGCGGACCTGAGAATACAAGCAGTTTGAAAATCAGCATAACGCTGGTGAGTGCATAAGCAGTATGTTTTCTGAAAAATGTACAAGTTCCTTTCTATTTTCTGAAAAAGTTTCACATCAAGAAAATCCCATATTTTCTTAAAAGTTGGTTATCGTATCCAAAACTTAATGTAAAAGATGTACACTGAAAACATGTTTACCCTTGTGAACTGTAAAGTTTAGTTATCTGAATTGTTACATGTTTCTAGTTATGTACTAATGTCTTCCCCAGGAAAATCTCATATTTTCCTTAATGTTGGTTACCAAATGTAAAAGATGTATACTGAAAACCCGGTTGTCCTTGTGAAATGTATTAGTTTTAACACATATATAAAACTAATATGAACAAAGCAATTTAATTACTTTCTTCATTATTACTATTTAGTAAATCTATGTTATCCAAATTGCGAGTTCTATAACCATACGATAGACTAGATATGGCAATAAGTAGTCCACATCACCTTATGACTTTTGTCACCCTTGAACCTTTCAGTTCGGCTGTAGCTAGCAGCCAGGTGTGGGGTAGTCAGCCCCGTATAGATCTATACACTCAAGTCACGCTCCCTATCTAAGAGATTCTGGTTACGGGTGCGGTCCTCCACTCGCATATCTCTGTGGAGTGTTCACCGAGGACGTGTCTCCAATTTATAGGAATAACAAATTTACTAGTAATAATACAGAAGGATCCTATTATGAACAATAATCATCCACTCGCGTATCTCTGTGGAGTGTTACCGAGGACAAAACAGTGTACTAAGTTTCATGTTCAAAGTTCAAATGTCATGCTTAACTGATATAATGTGGGAAAACCATTTGTGAAATATAAAGCATAATACTTTATAATGTATTTCACAAACAATGTGTATAAGTGTTTCTGCAAGTTTTCAAACGGTTATCTATTACGATTATCAGTGTTAAAAGCATATGTCATATGAAACACATACATGTAAAACAAGTTTTGAGTACAAGTATCCTTTGTACTTTGCTTGTATTCCCCCCCCCCCCCCCTGAAAATAGTGAAAAATATTGAAAAAGGGTAGGGGTATGAACTCACCAGACGAGTAAACGCGACGGTTTGGATGCTAAGCGTTGGTTCGGGGCTTTATAATGCGCGAGGTTCCTATGTAATATGAAATAATATCCAAATGTATCTAATTAGACTTTAAAACACTAATTAGATATGATAATACACTCCAATGAGCGAAAACACTTCAAATCAAGTGTTTGGAGTGACCCGCGTGAGATCCACGGACATGTATGGCTTAGGAATGGAGTTTACTCTTCAAGAGTAAACTCTTAGAAGAGTTTACGGCCCTAAGACCATAATCATATGAGTTCATGGCCGTGAACTCCTGGTTGGTAGGTTTTATCGTGCTAAATGGTCCAATAACACTTGGGAAGAGTTGGTATGAATTTATCTAAGGCTTATGAATGAATTAAATCACCAAGAACACCATCAAAGGGAGTTTATGGCCCTAAACAAGGAGTTTACGGCCATAAGCTCCTATATCCTTCTTATTTTGGTGATTTAATGGCTTTAGATCAATGATATGTGATTCAAACAATTTTTACAAGCCTTTGAATGAATTTAGGGTACCATTTGACCTATGTTTATGAGTTTACGGCCTTGGAACCCATCCTTGGGGGGTTATGGCCGTGAACGCTCAAATGAAGGGTTTTTATCATGTTTAAGGTCCCCAAATCGATTGTGGTTGGTTCTAGGATTTATTCCAAAGCCATTGGTGTGTTTAAATGGCTTTTAAACACTTGGTTTTGAGTTTACTCTCCATGAATGATGAGTTTGCAGCCCAAGCATGTTCTTGGGCAGTAAACTCATTTTTACCCCTCAAAAATCATGTTTAAGGTATTCCAAGTCCGAATTGGTAAGCCATAAAGTCATATCTAAGTCCCAAGATTGGTTTGGAGGGGTTTTAAGGCTCAAAAACCAACTTTTTATGTGTTTACGGCCCAAGCATGCTCCAGGGCCGTAAACTCATGAATGAGGTCCTTTTTCATAGCTTAAACTTGGATTTGAAGGTTAGTGACGCTATACTATGAGTTAGGGAAATTACCTTAATGTTTTGAAGCCTTAAATTGATGTTTTTGGACTTAGATCTTTGGTTTGAGGAGAGAGGTTAAAGAGAGAGTAGTGAGAGAGTGCAAAAGCTTCAAATGGAAGCTTAATCCCCTTTAAATATGTTCCAAGTTCAGGAAACGGTGGAATACTACCCGATACCGACGTTAGACGGGGCTTTTGGTCGCACCCAATCAAGTTGCCGTAACCCGATATGGTTGATTCTAAAAATTTTCCAATTACTAGAATGGGGTGTTAATGTGAGTTCTAATTACATTTGGACACCCATTAAGTCATAATAGTAATTTCAAATAAATGACTTAATTTAATAGCATAACTGGAAACGAATTTGGAAACGACGAATGGATTAATGAAAAGGGTTACGAAAAAGGATTACAAATAATTGAACGAACTTCGGGTTGTCACAAATGTCGAATACTTGAAGTCGCCTTTCGTTAGATGATCTCCCACTGGAGCTTTTGATTCGGATATTTGTAGTATTAGGTTCAGAATCTACGAAAGACATCGTTTTTGCAAGACTTTGGTAGTTATCAATAAACATCAACTAATGAATGTATATTTGATGTAATAAAACTTTATTTGTTTGTTATTTGTTGTGTATTTAAATTTTTGAAGTTCAAAGAAGATGTATGAAGCAAAGGGTGATCCTCAAGTGTACATAACATCATGCATCGACATGTTTGAAGGAATGGGTCCCAAAACTTTGAAAGATGATTCATTTATACGCACATGTGCATTGCATAATAACATTAAAGCCATGTATAGACCAGGAATTGTACGTGTAATTTCAGTAATTATATGTAATCTAAATATACCATTTATTAATATTTTGTGTCATAGATGTTATATATTGATATTGTTATTCTGTCAACATGATAAGTGCTTTTATTATGACAATTATGATTTAGGATTGACTTTGTTGAGAAAAGCAACAGATGAAGATCATCTTGAGGCAATTTATTTGCTTGGAATGATCTACATTTCAAGAGGGCCTCATCAATGTGATGAAGGTATGTATATATGGTATACATGTAAATTAAATTATATATATAGTTAATTAAGGCATGTTTGTAGTTTGGGGTTAGTATTTAATTGTGTTGTGTTGTATAATATTTACTGTTTTATTGAAAAGGGTACATTGGATTAATTGATGGATATTTTAATGTGTAGGTTTACAATTACTTGATGCCTATTTTGGCTTGGCAGTTCCGGATGATGGGGAGTACACGGGTGTTGTTGATAGTGCCAAAGAGTTGTTGTGGGCTATTGATGTTGTTCATAGACTTACAACGAATAACATCACATTCCAATGTCAAGACCCATGTCATTCTGTTAAAGGTGCATTGGCGATAGGCCATGAAGAGGATGAGGATCGACAAAGATATTCCACGGTTTGTCGTTGGTATGTAGAGTATGGTAGGTTTGTATATTTCTTAAACATATTAAAGGTTGATAATAGAATGGACATTGAATATTAGTGTTCTTATTGTATTGTATATGAAGTTGTATAGTACTCCTATAATTTTATTTTGGTTATGTTAAAAGGGAATTTTAGTCATTTTTGCTTGCTATGTTGTTTGAGTAGGATGAATATTTGTAAAACCCATGTTATTTTTGTGATGAAGTATAGTTAATGTAATTAAAAATAAGTTTGTAATGAATTCGTTATTAAGGAAAATAATCTACATAGATTATGTATACTTTAACATGCCCGATTAATGTAATTAAAAATAACTTTGTAATGAATTTGTGGTTAATTATTCATTATAATACTATGTTTTCAATAAATTATACACAACTTGATTAGCACAAGTGGCTTAACCGCGCCCTTTTCTAGCATAAACTTAAGTTCGAGTCTGCTTGCCAGCAATATCTGTTTATTTTTACATTTTTTAGCCGTTAGTTTATGCCACATATTACCAATTCAAAAACTTTTCATTCAAACCATATCTTACAAAGTCAAATGATCATAATAATAATTCATCCATAGTATAAGAAAATTAATTAAGCATACAACTGATGGGTTTTAGCCATAAGAACTTTCCTATGTGCGCATGCAAAACCCTAATGCTTGGATCTAGGTTTCTCTAATTAAACATGCTTTGAATCCAAGACTTCTAATAACTAATTAGGTATAAGAACAATACAAAATCAGATCTACAAGTTTACCTTTGAATCTCTTGTTTTGATCTTGTTGTCTTGGAGCTCTAGAGTCACAATTGTCACTCCTCTAATGGCTTACAAACACCAATTAGCAAGGAGGATGATTTCAGAGAGAGGTTAGGAGGAAACTCGGCCAGGGGTACTCTAGTTTAGATGAGATGCCGATTTCCCTTGCTCAAGGGATCTATTTATACTTGTAGACTCCATAGGGTTTCACCTTTAAACCCTAATTGGATAATCTTTCCTTAAAGCAATCCAAATCCTTACCTTAGATAAGCCTTGGACGATTTTGAGCTATCCTAAGCCCTAGAATCCGTCCATCCCTTATCCCTTAAGGATTTACAGTCTAAAGTGTAACTATCAAACAATTAACAATTTATACCCTCTTATTTAATTAATCTCTTTAAGTCACCAAATTAATACTAATTAATTTATGACTTATATTAATCAAATAACAATATTATTATTCCTTATATTATTCTCATAATATATTAATAATATTTATTCTCTCATAATAAATCATCCTATCAAGTTGCTATGGTGAAGCCAACCCAAAAGGACCATGCACGATCGGGTCAAATACTTGCCTAATATAGTTGCAGCCTTAGACACTATTCCAACAGTCTCCCACTTGGATAATTCTAGCAATTATATGCACAAGTACAAATCGATTTGCAATCGTAGCTCTCAAA
Source organism: Lactuca serriola (assembly GCF_051521515.1). Taxonomy (NCBI): domain Eukaryota; kingdom Viridiplantae; phylum Streptophyta; class Magnoliopsida; order Asterales; family Asteraceae; genus Lactuca; species Lactuca serriola. Next base: position 68,440,904 of record NC_136409.1, on the reverse strand, counting down.
GACGCTGTCAAACTCTGATCTAATCAATCTTGTCCTTTAGATAAGGGATCGTACAGTCCTCTGTTAGATATCATGCTGACAATTCTATGGAATGATTAGTCAAGCATTTAGGTTTCTCGATCTCTGATTTATTTGACATAGAACTTAATCGAACACATCAATTCAGTTCTGACCGGGCCCGACACATAAGTCATATCAAATCATCGAGCGGCCGAGATATCGCTTTTTCCCTCTTAGGCTAAAAGTTACAGATAAACTTCGACTTATATGCATTTACTTATTCATTAATCAACTATACACAACAACGCGTTTTATAACACCGAGTTACTGATGCGTTTTCGCATTATCAATGTACAACCAATTAACAAATAACAAACCATATATCTAGGTTTTAAGACTATATGATATTATCGTCTTGCGATCACCCTTTTATATCATATTCCATAAGGTGATTCCAGCAAGCATGGGTTTGTTCCAATGCTCAAAACTAGTTCATAAGCACTCATTAACGTCGCATCAATCTTTTGCTATGTCTAATACCATTTAGACAATCTACGCACCAATTCACGACAATCTTCATTCATATCTACTTCCAACATATGAACGATTGTGGACAATTTGAATAATTCGATTATTCTTAATAAACTCAATTATTGTGGAAGTCAAAACATGCAAAATGAAACAATAGTTAAACAATTAACATAAGACAGTAACATTACTCATAAATAAAACTCCTTTATTTAATCATCAAATGTTAATTACATTTATCTATTACACGTTTCTAATACTATCTAATCTATGCTAATATCATCCTTCAGCCCAATACTACTAGAATGCTGCAAATGCTTAACCCTACTCAGTCCCTTCGTAAGCGGATCTGCTGGGTTATCTTCTGATGATATCCTCTTCACTATGAGTTGTCCTTCTTCTACACAATGTCTAATAAAGTGGTATTTTCTGTCGATGTATCGTGATCTACCATGATCTCTCGGTTCCTTGGTCAAGGCAACCGCTCCTTCATTATCACAGAAAATCTCCATGGGCTCCTTTATGGCAGGTACAACTCCAAGATCACCGATGAATTTCTTCATCCATATTTCCTCCTTCGACGCTTCCCTCGCTGCAATGTACTCTGATTCGCACGTTGAATCAGCTACAGTTTCCTGCTTGGCACTTTTCCAAGTCACTGCTCCTCCATTCAGGGTAAAGACCCAGCCCGACTGCGAACGGTATTTGTCCCTGTTGGTCTGAAAGCTGGCGTCACTATACCCTCGCACCTTCAAGTCATCACTCCCTCCGAGGACTAAAAACCATTCGTTCGTCCTCCAAAGGCACTTAAGGATATTCTTCACCGCAATCCAATGGGCTCTGCCAGGATGTCCTTGATATCTGCTAACCATGCTCAAAGCAAAGGCTACATTAGGGCGAGTACAAGTCATAGCGTACATGATTGAGCCAACTGCGGAAGCGTATGGTACTCGGCTCATTTATGCTATTTCAGCTTCAGTACTCGGACTTTGAGTCTTACTCAACTTGGCATTACTTTGTATCGGTAATTCTCCCTTCTTCGAGTTTTCCATACTAAAACGTTTTAGTACCTTCTCTAAGTAAGTGTTCTGACTAAGTCCTATTAGTCTCTTACTTCTTTCTCTCACTATCCTTATTCCCAAAATGTAAGAAGCCTCTCCGAGGTCCTTCATAGTGAAGCACTTCCCGAGCCATGACTTAACCTCCTGCAGAGTCGGGATGTCGTTTCCTATGAGCAATATGTCATCGACATATAGAACGAGAAAGCTTACTTTACTCCCACTGGCTTTGACATATACACATGATTCATCTTCGCTTCGTACAAATCCAAACTCTTTGACTTTCTCATCGAAGCAAAGATTCCATCTACGAGACGCTTGCTTAAGTCCATAAATGGACTTCTCAAGCTTACACACTCTATTCGGATGCTTCGGATCCACAAACCCCTCTGGCTGAGCCATGTAAACATCCTCAGCCAACTTCCCGTTAAGGAAAGTGGTCTTGACATCCATTTGTCAAATCTCATAATCATGAAATGCGGCAATCGCTAGCATCACTCTAATAGATTTTATCTTCGCAACTGGTGAGAAGGTCTCATCATAGTCAACTCCAGGAGTTTGAGTAAATCCCTTCGCCACCAATCGCGCTTTATATGTGTGAACGTTTCCATCCACATCAGTCTTCTTCTTGAAGATCCATTTGCACCCAACGGTCTTACGTCCGGGCACATTATCAACCAAATTCCAAACTTGGTTATCATACATGGATTGGATCTCGCTATCCATTGACTCTTTCCATTTCTCAGACTCCGGGCCTGCCATGGCTTCCTTATAGCTATTAGGTTCATCAAGGTTTATTAGTGTACCATCACTAATATACGTGTCCCCTTTGGTAGTAATATGAAAACCATAAAACTGGGGTTGAACTCTAACTCTTTCGGAACGTCTAAGAGGTAAGGACTCGTCAATCGGTTCAACCGGAGTATCCTCCTCGAGTTGAGTGCCAGCGGTAGAGGTTCCTTCATCTATCGACTCTTGAATCTCTTCAAGTTCGATTTGCCTCCCACTGTCTCCTTGGCCTATGAGTTCTCGCTCTCAGAAAACCCCTCTCCTAGCAACAAAGACAACATTGTCCTTCGGTCTATAGAAGAGATATCCAAAGGATTTCTGCGGGTAGCCGATGAAAATACATCGCTCACTATGAGGTTCGAGCTTGTCGTGAGTATCTCGTCTTACGAAAGCCTCGCAACCCCAAACCTTGATATGTGCCAACGAGGGAGCTTTCCCTGTCCACATCTCGTGAGGTGTTTTGGCAACCTTCTTAGTAGGGACTCGGTTAAGGATATGGGCGGCAGTCTCTAAGGCATACCCCCAAAAAGAGATAGGTAGTGAAGCACGACTCATCATAGAGCGAACCATATCCAATAAGGTTCGATTACGCCTTTCTGCCACACCATTAAATTGTGGTGTCCTAGGTGGCGTCAATTGTGAAACTATTCCACACTCCTTGAGATAATCGTGGAATTCAAGACTTAGGTACTCTCCTCCTCGATCGGATCGAAGCATCCTGATTTTCCTGCAAAATTGATTCTCCACTTCATTCTTGAACTCTTTGAACTTTTCAAAAGTTTCTGACTTTTGCTTGATCAAATAGATATACCCATATCTACTATAGTCATCGGTAAAAGTCACGTAGAAGCGGTTCCCATCCTTCGTGGTTGATCTAAACGGTCCACATACATCGGTATGTATTAGGTCCAATAAACCCTCACCCCTTTCACATGTACTTATGAAGGGTGACTTAGTCATCTTTCCAAGTAAACAAGACTCGCACATGTCATCTTCCCTAAGGTCGAATGACTCCAACACTCCATCCTTTTGGAGTTGGGCTATGCGTTTCTTGTTGACATGTCCAAGACGACAATGCCACAATGATGCTCTATCCATACTATTGGAAGAATCTATGTTCAAAACATCATTTCCTAAGTTATCAACAATCATAACAGTTTCGTATATTCCATTACATGGTATAGCTTCAAAATAAAAGACACCATTTAGATAAGCTAAAATAGAACCATTCTCATTATTAAAAGAAAATCTAAAACCTTGTCTAAACAAACCATGAAATGAAATGATGTTTCTATCCATTTATGGAGAATAGCAACAATTGTTCAAATCTAAACTTAAACCATTCCTACGCACTAAAGAATACACTCCAATCTTGGTCACAGGCGACGATCTTCTGTTCCCCATGATTAGATTTATTCTTCCAGCCTCTACATCCTTATTTCTTCTTAGTCCCTACACATTAGAACAAATGTGGTAATCAAAACCGGTATCAAGAACCCAAGAAATAGCATGTGATGAATCGTTAGATTTGATTGTGTATATACCTGCGAAAGACGGCTTGATCTTTCCTTCCTTGATGGCTTGCAGGTACTCTGGGCAGCTTCTCTTCTAATGTCCTATCTTATGGCAGTGGTGGCACTCTGCCTCCTTCGGGTTAGGGCAGGGTTTAGCAGGATCAACTTTGGTCCCACTAGAAGAGGCACCATCTCGGGCTTTAACCTTACGATAGTTCTTAGACGAAGCCTTCCTCTTCTTTCCCTTTCCTTGTCCAATAGCCAAGACAGGAGCAGCAGGTGGATTGGGAGTTGGTGCAACAGACTTGTCCTTGAAGTTGCTCTCAGCAACCCTCAAGAGACCTTGGAGTTTGCTTAGGGTGACCTCCTCTTTATTCATGTGGTAGGTCATCCTAAATTCATTGTAGCTTGGAGGCAAAGAGTGAAGCACCATGTCGATCGCCAAGTCTTCCCCAAAGTCAACATTCAACTTGCGAAGACGGTCGACATACCTTTGCATCTTTTGCAGGTGCACGGTAAGAGACTCTCCATGACCCATCTTAGCGGAAATCATGTTAGTGAAAATCTCATAACGCTCTTGTCTCGCGTTTTGGTGGTATCTCTCCAATAAGTCTTGATGCATCTCGTACGGGTACATGTCCTCATAGGACTTTTGGAATTCATAGTTCATGGTGGCTATCATGATGCAATGTACCTTCGTTGCATCGCGCTCATGAGTTTCAAAAGCGGTCATTTCAGCTGGAGTAGCGATTTCAGGGTTGATTTTCTCGAGCTTCTCATCGAGGACATACTCCTTATCCTCATAGCGAGCAATGGTGCGAATGTATCTTATCCATTCGCTAAAGTTCGTCTCATCGAAAGTGACCTTTTGAAAAAGGCTCATCAATGTGAAAGAACTAGCAGCAACGTTGATTGCGTTCGACATCTACAAATAGAAAGGACAAAGATAGATTAGAATAATGAATCCCTAATTATCACCCAATAAGAAAAATTACGGCTAGGATCCAACAACAATATTTACATGTTAGAAAAGGGATGACGTAATCTAACATGCAAATAATATGAAGGTGAGTGAATGACGATTCACTAATTCTCCACCATAAAAACATAACTTTAAGTCCTAAATATATTGAGAATTCCTAGGTTCGGATGAGATTCATTGAAACTATTCAATGGCATGTTTAAATCTCGATATGCCCCTCTTGTTTGTGACTGGGATACCGAGGATCACAAAGCGGGTGTGATTTACCATGCAAATTCACATGGTGCCTTCATTGTAACGATCACCTATTCGATGTGCCAGTAAACCACACACGCTCCATCGAACTATGATAAACAATGAATCACCCTTTTCCACCTTTGCTTAGAACCAATTAGTGTGCCGGTAAACCACACACGCTCCACTAACTTCTTAGCAAGGGTGCAAAGTGTAATTTCATGGGATTGCATCAATTCACTTTTCCTAAAATAACTAAGATTGGGAAATTTTTTAAAAATGTGTAGTTACTTTGTATTTCATATTATACTTTTAATGAGAGGATGAGGTTGCCCTATCCTACCCGTTCGACTAACGACCCTCCACCGATCAAGCAAGCGGTGGGTGTGAGTGTACACCCATTAAGCGCCATTTTATAGGCCACAACCTTATACCCACCTTATAGATCGGCTTCGTGAATGAGGCCTACTAATAGTAAGACTAGCATTTTAGTTATATATATATATATATATATATATATATATATATATATATATATATTAATCTTGTAATATTATATTAGTATAGGGTTGTATTTTAAACTTTTAAAAATCTAGGGTTTGAAATTTAAATTGTCTAAATTAAAACTTTTAATCACAAAACATAAATTTCAAAACTTGAGGACAAGTTTTAAACATTTAAAACATGGAGGATCAAATAACAAATAATTTTAATTAACAATTAATTCCATAATTATCCATATTTGATTTATTCAAGATTTCTTGCAAGATAATTACCAATTTAATCAAAATAATTAATTAATTATCACATAAGGATATTAAATAATTTATTAGTTGATAAATATCTTTAATTAGATCAAGATTATAGTCATATATATTAGAAAATCGGATTAAGGTTGATCTAATATGATAAAGGCAAGTTTCCATAAGATAAATATGAAAAAATCCCGAATCTGGCCTTTCCTAACGCTCGAACTCGTCGAGTTCCCAACTGGACTCGTCGAGTCAGGCCAACTCGTCGAGTCCACCATGGGACTCATCGAGTTCATGACACAGAGACACAAAATTCGAATTTTGCAAACAAGATTCAAACAAACAAGCAACAATTTAATAGAAACCAACCTGTCTCTGATACCACTGATGGGTTTTAGCCATAATAACTTTCCTATGTGACCATGAAAAACCCTAGTGCTTGGATCTAGGTTTCTCTAATTAAACATGCTTTGAATCCAAGACTTCTAATAACTAATTAGGTATAAGAACAATACAAAATCAGATCTAGAAGTTTACCTTTGAATCTCTTGTTTTGATCTTGTTGTCTTGGAGCTCTAGAGTCACAATTGTCATTCCTCTAATGGCTTACAAACACCAATTAGCAAGGAGGATGATTTCGGAGAGAGGTTAGGAGGAAATTCGGCCAGGGGTACTCTACTTTAGATGAGATGCCGATTTCCCTTGCTCAAGGGATCTATTTATACTTGTAGACTCCTTAGGGTTTCACCTTTAAACCCTAATTTGATAATCTTTCCTTAAAGCAATCCAAATCCTTAACTTAGATAAGCCTTGGACGATTTTGAGCTATCCTAAGCCCTAGAATCCATCCATCCCTTATCCCCTAAGGATTTACAGTCTAAAGTGTAACTATCAAACAATTGACAATTTATACCCTCATATTTAATTAATCTCTTTAAGTCACCAAATTAATACTCATTAATTTATGACTTATGTTAATCAAATAACAATATTATTATTCCTTATATTATTCTCATAATATATTAATAATATTTATTCTCTCATAATAAATCATCCTATCAAGTTGCTATGGTGAAGGCAACCCAAAAGGACCATGCACAATCGGGTCAAATACTTGCCTAATATAGTTGCAGCCTTAGACACTATTCCAACAACAACACCCCAATAGATGCCGTCACAAATTAGCTACACGTTTTGTTCCATAAAAAAACAAGCAAACGAAATCATATTCCATAGCAGAATTTCCTAGCAAATACCTACGAATGGTACTTCCATAGCAATTCAACTATGGAATTGGTTTCCGTCACAAACTCCATTGCATATTAATGAGTTATGCAACTCTTTGATCGTTTAGATCTTTAAACAAGTTAATCACAAAGGCATAAACAGAAATATCAAACACAAGAGTGAATCAAAATATGTCGAATGATTCAATAGATGCAAGCCTCAGCAGAGCTTGACAAAGAACTTCCATTGTAGAGGCTACTAGGGTTACCAACGATAAAACAGTAAAAATATCTATGAATGATCGACTTCCAACCTTACGTACTAAGATACATGGAAGCATCTATAAATACAAAACCCTAGAAATAACTCACGGATGGACAGGCCCAATCCGGATACAAAATTGGACTAATGAACGAGCCCAAGATGCAACACCCATCGGACCCTACAATCTCCCCCTTTGCATCAATTGGAGCGAGACTCTACCTCGGCTTGTTGGGTCCAGCTGCAGGAACTTTCTTTGTGGTTTCAAACAGACGTGGAATGAGGGCAAGGATGGTCTGTCTGAAGCGAATGTACCACTGGATCATATCGTCAAAATACTTCTTGTCATCTGCAGAGTTCTGCTTGCATCAATGAATGATCCCCATAACATGTTCCAAGCACGCAGTGGTGTATAGATGTTTATCTGCCAAGGCGAATAGGCATTTTTGGCCTTCGTTCCTTGTGAACATGACAGAGTTCCGTTTCGGGTCGATTCTTCCCATCTGCATCATATTTAAATCACTTGCAGAACTAACAGGAGAGATGGTAGGTTTTTTCTTGAAAATACTTGCGATCTGCTGATCCATCTTGGCGACCTCCATGATGTAACAAACAAGCATCCTTTTGAAGTGATCGATGATTGGCCCATACTCAGCTTCGTTGGTGAGGAGGATGTTGTGCAGAATAATCCAATCATGTGGATTCAGGCTGGGAAGATCAGCAAGAGAATTAGCATGTTCTGTTTTAGCAGAACCCCTCGAGACTTTGAACCAAATGTTTGTAAAGTTCCCTTCACGAAACGGTTTGAGGACCCGAACGTTAATGATCTTCTGAGCACTCCATGTCTGATACTGAGGCTGAGCAAACCTCAGATAAAATTCAACGAGTACCCTATCAACCTTTGGGTGAGGATGAGGGACATCAGCAACATGGGAGAATGCGTGAAATATGAAAGCCTTTCGGGTCAGTGGCATATCGAACTGAGAGTCAACAGAATTGATCCTGTCCAAGGAAATCACTGGTTCAAGCCACATGATGCTGGGAGTGTCAATTGCTTCTTTGACAAGCTTCTCGAGAGTCCACGGAGGAAATAGAGTTTTTCTACTCTCAAGAAGATCATGATCCTCCTTCATTTTTCTTTCGTTTGCCTCGGCCTCTCTGGCAACGCGAACGCCCATGTCTGCATCCTTTTCCTGGCCTTGTTTCTTCAAGAGATCAGCGATGGTCTCTTTATCATCATCATCATCACTGTCTTCAGCAATCTTCTTGCCTTTATCTTTAACACCCGAACCTGAAGCTTGACCTGCTGGAGGAGGTTCGGTTGCTTAAGTTGACGTAGAAGTAGGAGGCGGTTGAGACACATCTTCTCCCCCTTGTTTTGGATGGGCCACGAACTCAGGAAGCCCTTCAATTTTGCTGAGTAGATCAAGGGCTGGAGCAAGCTTCTCAGCTAGTGTGCGCCTCATAGAGTAGTTCAGGATGGGATCATGTGCTTCGATAATGTTGGAGAGGGCGGCGTGGACATCCGAAACACACGTAGAGATGACCGCTCGCTCAGATCGGAGAGACGCAACCTCGTTTTCTGAGTGGAAGAGTTGAAGACTCTTGACCTTTAGAGCAGTGGTCTTGCGAGCAAGAGCATCCATCACTGAGTTCTCTGAAGCGAGATCTTCTTGCAGCTTCGTCAAGCGCTCCTCAACAGTCGCCTGGAATGATTTATTGTCATCGTCGATAGACTGACAAAGACTGGCAAAGGACTGCAGTTCAGATGCGAATGAAGTTGCCATCTTCTCGACAAGAGAATCAACCTTTGCTACATTGGTTTGTACGACTCCCTGAAAATACTGCAAAATATTTTTAGCATCAACAAATAGTTTTTCGACTTTTTCGATCGCTTCAGCACACGCCTTGGTAGATGCGTCAACAGCAGCGGTGGAAGAGTTGATAGAGGCTTCATGAGCCTTGGTGAACGTATCAACTAGCCCCTGAACAACAGCCTCTGAGACAATGGACCGAGAGGAAGAGGAGGAAGCGATGAGACTGTCGATTTTCTCATGAAGTTCCTTGAGATGCTTCTTGGTGACTGGAGCATCATCGTCATCATCACTTTGAACTTAATACGGACTATAGTAGACCGAGTCAAACGTCATGTCTTCTCCTCCAATAAAAGGCTCATCATCTTCTGAGATAGTGGGAGTAGGTTCGGGTATGGAAGTTTGTTCCGTAGCGGGTGTTTGTTTGGGTGCTGAAGTATGAGCCCCCGTATCAGATACGTTGGTTCGAACTCCAGTGGTGGTAGTTGTCGTAGCTTCAGTGAAAATAGGAGGTGGTACAGGGATAGAGGTGGGTGGTATTTGAGTAGTGGAGGTTATGGGGGGAATGGAAATAGAGATAGAGATTGGGGGAGGAGAGACAGGTTTAGATGAAACATGTACCTCAGGGGAAGGCGAACGTGGATGAGTGTCACCTCGAACCGACTCCTCAGAGTCTGAGCTCTCATCCTCTGATTCACTGGAAGAAGAGGCAAGAATGATTTTGCGCCTGGGCTGAGTTTTCCTCTTCTTTGGTGGAGGAGATTGCGTTGCCTTCGAAGGTTTGCGCTTCTTCAGAGGACCTTTCGCTCCTTTGACAACTTTCTTGTCTTTCCCCTTGTCTGGTTTCTTTCCCCTGGGAGCAGGCCGGTCAGCGTCGTGGATTGATTGAATCATTTCTAGAGTAAGCTCTCTGGGGCCTGATCGAAGAAACTCCTTGTAGGTTTTGATAATCCGACTATCCCTTGGAACGCACGCATACATTGACTCGGGGATCGAGCCAACGAACTGAAATTTGGAGGAATCAGACACTATGATCTTCGTGGTGTGGAAAATACCGATCGAGGAGAGTGGAGAATCAGCAACGACAGGGACATGATACTTGTCCATTGCCCACTTCGTGACCAGAGTCCAAAATCTGGCATAAGAAATCTCATAATGGCGAGAGGTAGACGCAAGGCTTTGAATCCGTTGCTGCCATAAAACCGATCCATAGTCAAGATTGACGCCGTGGTACAGGCCATAGAGAATTGTCATAAACAGTCTGCTAGCCCCATCAGAACCTGCTCTTCGTTCTGATAATCCTTTGAACAGAACAGTGAAGAAGCCATTCCACTGAGGAGGTAGACATGATTTCTTGAACTTGGTAACGGTGGTGAGAATTTCGGTATATCCCATGTTGTAGAACATGGAGAACAACTGTCCCACAGGAATAGATTCAGGTTTAACCCTTCACTCATTAGGCTCAAACCCTAGAAGCGAACATAATCGCTGTTTGGAGATGGAGGATTTGGTATCGAGAATGTCGAAAAAGATGCGATCGACAGACTTGTCATAGTGGGCAGTCGAGAAGATCTACGACAAGCACTCCATTGGAACGATTTCAGACCTGGTTAATGCTTGAACCAGTGGAGAGTGCTTAAGACACTCCACTATTGGGAACATGAAAGCGTCGTAGACATGTGGGGTGAGATCAATTATCAGGCTTTGTTGAGGTTGAATAGGCAGAATGTGGGAGGTAGCGTGAACTGAAGAAGAGTCTGCCATTGAAGAGTGATTTTGGAGAAGATAATGAACAGTGGGAGAAAAGAATCGTGTCTTGCTCTCTGAATATTTGGTGCAGTAAAGAGGTAAAAGACTTTAGGGTTTACCCTTTATACTGTGGGTGGAAGAGAGAGAAGAATCCGCTCCCAAATCTTCTTCAAAATCGAAGCGTTTCCTGAGGTGATTGACGCGTGACAGTGTAACAACCCCTATGATTACGCATGAAAGAGAAAAACTCTTCAGTTTCGCACGCGTTCCCATTAAATACCCTTTTGAATTCCTGACCCGTTAAGCTTCCGGCTGAGTCAGCAAATTATCCTTAGCTGTCGTCACTAAATAAAAGCGAACACGTGTAGCATTAACCACCACATCACATTTAGAAGATAGCTTTAAATCCCGGAGCCAAAAAAAAGCTTGTAACGAAGGAAACCATAATTTTGGAAAATCAAAAAGATTTTCGTGCATAGAGTGTCAAAGATAAAGAAATAAATCAACATATATGTGGGAATTTGTGATGTCAATAAAGACACGAAACAGTGGATCCCGGGCACGAATCTCTTCCTTCAAAGTCAAGAGAGACCGTAAAGTGTTTGTGTGGTTTCCCGTTGACATAAGACAGAAGTCGACTGAAGAACTTGTGAGACCAATGTGGTCTGTTGAACAAGTAGGTTTGGATAATATTTAAGTGACATGTTGAAAATACTTAGGGTGAAATCTCAAAAAAAAAATGGATTCTAAGGGAAGAAATGTTATGGTATGTAACAATTTCATAAGAATCACACAAAAAGAAAAAAAAATAGAGATTTCATGGTACAACCACTTGGGTGAATTCGTTAATTCATGCGTGAAAACTAGAGCAAATTTAATTGTTCACCGTCAATGCATAGTAGGTATTGAATTGTGGGTTTCACTTAGCACGTAGTGACACGAAGCTAAGATCACAAACATAGAGATTGTGTAACCATAAACCTCAGTGGTAATGTATGAGAGTCTCAAGGGTTACTTGTTTGAAACGAATATGATGGAGAAAAATATTTGAGATGGTGTAAGAAAACCAAAGTACCTCTGCTACAAAAACAGTGACCAAGCAGAAAACTCTTATCTCATATGAGAAAAGAGTAAGGTAGCTCATGATTAGAATAAATGTAGTAGCCTAATTGGGAAGACAAGGTTTGTATATACTAAGTCTGTCACACCCCGAAAACCAAAGGCGGAAACGTTCCCGGGGTTGACTCCACGTTGAGTATCAAATCCAATGCACATAGTAAAGCAGTAATCACAAAACATTACATTACATAATATTGTTTACATTTAATTGAAAGTAAAGTTGTACATGTATTATACATATGTAATATAAACAAAAGTAAAGACGAGTCTTCGGGATGCTCCGTCTTCTCCAAAAGGTTGTGTTGTACCTGTCTAACGTTGACCTGAGAATACAAGCAGTTTGAAAATCAGCATAAAGCTGGTGAGTTCATAAGCAGTTTAGTTTTGAAAAGACGAGTTCCTTTATGTTTCGAGAAAAGTTGTTGAGGAAGAAAATCCCATATTTTCTTATTAAAAACAGTTTAGTTATCCCTTGATACAATTTCGAAAACGGTTGGTTATGATCTTCCAGGAAAATCCCATATTTTCCTTATAATTATAGTTATTCGTTTATTTCTTTGTTCGAGTGTGTGCTATTGTGTTACCCAGGAAAATCCCATATTTTCCTATATGTTGAGTTGTCTATTCGTATCTAGATTCGTTAATGATTTTAATGCTATCCCAGGAAAATCCCATATTTTCCTATGTTTTGAGTTATCTGATCATTTCCATTTGATACTAGTTATTACCAGGTGTATAATATTAGATAATTATTCTAACCCTTAGCTATTCTACCTTTGGATGGCTACTATCTACCAACTTAGTTATATTTTCGAAGTTTTGGAACCACACAGAAGTGTACATTTCAGTAATTTCGAAGTTCTGTTAAGTTCCAAAAGAGTACATTTCGCTGTGTATTCGAAGCTCTGTCGACATTCTGAGGAGGATATATTTGAAGCTCAGTAGAGGTCCAGAGGCGTATTTTCGTATTCGTAGTCGTATTCGTATTTGTAGACGTGTTCGTATTCGTAGACGTATTCGTATTCCTAATTAGTATTCATTCTAGATTACATTCGTATTTGTATTAGTATTCGTATTCGTATTCGTACTCCTATTAGTATTCGAATTCGTTATTCGTATTCGTACCTAGTTATATTCGTATTCACATTCGTTCTATCCTATTAGTCATATTTGTTATTATTAGTATGATTTCTTTTACAAAAGATAATGTAGATCAAAACACTTTTCGAAATAAATCTACAATTAACCTGCAATTCGAAACATTAGTTGTCTGAATCTTTGAAAATTAAGACATTTAGAAACTGAAACCATTAAGTTAAAAATCAATTTGAGTACAAGATACACTTGTACTTTTGCTTGTATTCCCCCCCCCCCCCTGAAAACAGTTAAAAACAATGAAAAAGGTAGGGGTATGAACTTACCGGACGAGTAACGTGACGATTTCGGATGTTAAACTTGGGTCCGGGGCTTGTAAATGTGCGAGGTTCCTAATTATAATTTAAAGATACACATTTGTATCTAATTAGGACCTAGATTGATTGTTGGATATGGACAATTGCTTCAAGTCACGAAAACACTCCGATACGAGTGTTTGGAGGGACCCGGGTGGCGTTTAAGGATGTGAAATGACACTAGGGACTTGGGACTTGAGTTTACTCTCCATGAGTAAACTAAAATAAGAATTTTGGTCTAAATACACCCATTCCCCATGAGTTTACGGCCGTAAACTCATGGTGGGTGTGGTTTATGGTGCCAAATGACTTCTAACACTTAAGGGATAATTTCTAGACTTGGTTTAGGGACTTGGAATAGTTTTAAAACATAAAATAGACCCTTATATGGGAGTTTACGGCCTAGCATGGCTCCTTGGCCGTAAACTCCTATTTTTCCAATAAAATGGAGTTAAATGTTGCTAGAACAAATCACATGTGATTAATAGAATTATTCCAAGGCCTAACATGAATTTGTATGGGACATATGAGGGATTTATGGAGTTTACGGCCTATGAGACCCCCCTCATGGCCGTAAACTCTAATATATGGTGCTACAAGGTGTTTCAAGGTCTAAAACTTGCATAGAATGGCTTCTAAAATTCATCTAAAGGCTTTAGGGGTGTTTAATTTGCATTCTAACACCAAAAATTTTGGAGTTTACGGCCCAAGAACAAGCCTTGGCCGTAAACTCTTAGAAACCCCATAAATGATGTGTTTAAGGCCCTTAAAGTATTTTTGGTTGGTCCCTTGATTTATTCCAAGGCTTTTGGTGGTGTTGGATGGCTTTCTAACACCTTAGAATTGGATTTATGCCAAGTTTTGGGGAGTTTACGGCCCAAGCACTATCCTTGGCCGTAAACTCATCTAAGTCCCCCAAAAATTATGTTTCAAGTGTCCAAATGCTAATACCAAGGTCCTATAATTTATATCTAAGCCATAGAGGTGATTTGGAAGGGTTTAAGGGCATGAAAAACCCCATTTACATGAGTTTACGGCCCAAGCTTATGCCTTGGCCGTAAACTCCTTCAAAGTCCTCAAAATCATAGTTTTAAGTGTTCTAAGTCCATATCTTGAAGTCCCTTAGCCATATCTAAAGTCCAATTGAGTTAAGGATGGAGTTTAAGGGCTAAAAACCCTTCATAATGGTGTTTACGGCCTAGGCAGCCTCCTGGGCCGTAAACTCACATATGAGGTCCAATTTCATGATTAAATGTCAAATTTGGAAGCTAAACATGCTATAGATTAAGGCTAGGAAGGTACCTTAAGGATTTGAAGCCTTAAAATTGAGTTTTGGACACTTAATCTTTGGATTTAGGAGAGAGGTTAGAGAGAGAGAGTAGAGAGAGAAGGAAAAAGCTTCAAATGAGTGCTTAAACATGTTTATATAGTTCCTAAAACTTGGACACAGTGGAATTCTACCCGATACCGGCCTTAAGCGAGGCTATAGGTCGTACCCGATTGAGTTTCCGTCACCCGGCGGGGACGTTTCTAAAACTCATGTAACAATGTTTTTGGGCTGATTTCTTGAGTTCCTAAATGGATTGGACACTCATTGAGTTAAAATAAACATATAAATTTTACTAACTAACCCAAAAACGATATCGGGACATTTCGATTTCCGACGAGTTATACGGGTAGAATGGATTTTCGGCGATGAACAACTTCGGGTTGTTACAAAGTCAGTAAGGCTTTATTCAGAATCAATCGAGTCTTTGGACAACATGCAGCAGCATGCTTCTAGGGACACTTAGCTATTAAAAGGTGTGAGAATGATACCTGCCTCTTCGTTAATCTACAAACTGTTAATATGAACAAAAGAAAAGACAAAAAGAAAATGAAAATATTTTTGTAGTTTTTGAAAATTTTGTAAAGAGAAAAACAAACCAAAAAAAATTTTGAAACCGAACCTGAAATAGACCGAACGCTCGGTTGATTTCGGTTCAAAAAAAAAAATTTTGGAACAAAATTTTTTTTGGAAAACAATTATACAAAAGTTTACAACCAAAGAAACTACCTTTTTGAGATAAGCGAAAACAAGTGCAAAGGGACCGAACCCGAAATAGACCGAGCGTTCGGTTCATTTCGGTTCCCATGTGAACCGAGCCCGAAATAGACCGAGCGTTCAGTTCATTTCGCTTCCAACTTTTAGTTTTGAGAAGGTGTTTTGGTACTGACTCCGATTCCATCATACCTAGTCCTTGTAAAATTTTATTAAAACTTGCTTCAGGAAGGGCTTTGGTGAAGATGTCAGCCAACTGATCAGTGGTTCGAACAAAGTGAATTTCTACGTTTCCGTCTTCCACATGATCCTAAATAAAGTGATACCGCAATGCAATATGTTTGGTCTTGGAGTGTTGCACTGGATTATGACAGATCCTGATTGCACTTTCTGAGTCGCAATATAGAGGGATCTTTTTCATATTGAGTCCATAGTCCCGAAGTTGGCTTTGGATCCAAATCACTTGAGATGTGCAAGAAGCGGCTGCAATGTATTCTGCTTCGGCTGTAGACAGAGAAACACATGTTTGTTTCGTAGATTGCCAGCTCACCAACTTTCCGTCGAGAAATTGACAGCCTCCTGTAGTGCTTTTCCTATCTAAACCACATCCTCCAATATATGCATATGAGTAGGCTTGAACAAAGAAACCTGAGTTTGAGGGATACCAGAGACCGAGAGAGGTGGTTCGCTTCAAATACCGGAGGATATTTTTCACTGCCAGCATGTGTGGCTCACGAGGATTTGCTTGAAACCTGGCACAATAGCATACTGAAAACATTATATCAGGCCTGCTAGCTGTGAGGTACATCAGGGAACCAATCATTTGGCGATATAGCGTTATGTCAACTACCGGTTTATCCGATGATAGTGTGAGCTTGGTCCCGAACGCCATAGGGACTTTGACTTTTGAATCTCCCATCATGCCGAACTTGGCAAGAAGAGTCCTGGTATATGCTTCCTGGTTGATAAAGATGCCTTCGGGTCCCTGTCTAATATTTAAACCATAGAAAAAGTTAATCGGACCCATTGAGCTCATTTCAAATTTTGTCTCCATCAACTTTCTGAATTCAGCTGTTAAGCTAGGATTCGTTAAGCCAAAGATGATATCATCGACATAGATCTGAACTATCATAAGGTGGTTACCTTCCTTTTTACGAAAGAAGGTTGGGTCAACCGAACCTTGTTTGAATTTAGACATCTTTAAAAATTTAGTAAGTATTTCATACCATGCCCTAGGTGCTTGTTTCAGACCATACACAGCTTTATCTAAGATGTAGCAGTGATTTGGATACTTTTCATTAACGAAACCAGGAGGTTGCTCCACGTACACAATTTCTTCAAGTTCCCCATTCAGAAAAGCGCACTTCACATCCATCTGGTAGACCTCGAAGTTTTTTTGTGCAGCATAGGCAAGAAACATTCGAACAGATTCCATCCTTGCTACCGGAGCAAATGTCTCTTTGTAATCGATTCCTTCTTCCTGGCAGTATCCTTTCACCACTAGCCGAGCCTTATTCCGGATTACATTCCCTTCCTTGTCCATTTTGTTCCTGAAAACCCATTTGAGACCGACAACTAAAGCATCTGTTGGTGTTGTAATGAGTCTCCAGACTTTATTTCTTTCGAACTCGTTGAGTTCATCTTGCATCGCCTGAACCCAATCAGAATGATCAAGGGCAATATTGACGGTCATTGGCTCAATTTTGGACACAAAAGAATTAAACATGCAGAACTCTACTTTAGAGAACAAGGCAGCCTGTTTCGCCTTCAGTTGTGAACGAGTTAGAACCTTCTCTGATGCGTCACCTACTACTTGAGATAAAGGATGATCTCTGGTCCATTTGGTGAGAAGAGGATAATTTGGATTGTAAGACGGATCTAGTTCAGCATTCACCATTTCTTCTAATTCTGATTGAGTATCATCGTCATAGAGCTTGTCAGAATTCTCCCCCTAGATGGAAGATGAGTCATTTAGATTTGACCCAAAAATTCTTTCTTCAACCGGACTTTCGGCTATCACTGGACTTTCGGGTGTAGCTGGGATTTCGGGTGCTACAGGACTTTCGGGTGTAGATGGGCTTTCGGGTGCTTCAAAGATTGGATTCTCCTCCTGAATATGTGAGTCATGTTGTTTTGAAGAGAATTTATTCTCCCCTCGACCGAAGTACCGCTCTGGGAAGGTTCGTTTCGAACTGGTTCTCCTTCTTCCATTTGTTTGGCTGCATCTTCGATAATTTGCTTAAGGTGATCGATTTTGTTGTCTGCTGCCTTGGATTTCTCAGGTTCATCAAATAAGTCTACGAACTGGTCAAATAAATTGGCGATTGAGGCTGTGACTTGACCTGTTTGAGAGAAAATCTCTCCAATTGCTTCTTCGGTAGACTTTAGCTTCTTGACGTAATTGTCATCGAACGTCACATAATAGGTTTCTTCAATTCTTTTAGAATGTTTATTCAAAACCCTATATGCCTTTGAAGTAAGAGAATATCCCAGAAAGATTCCTTCATCAGCTTTGACGTCAAACTTATTGCGATGTTCTTTAGAGTTGAAGATGAAGCACCTAGAACCGAACACGTGAAAGAACTTGACATTCGGCTTCCTGTCATTGATAATCTCATAAGGAGTGAGAGAGAAACGTTTGTTGAGATAAGACCTATTCTGAGTAAAACATTCTGCAGCAATAGCGTTAGCCCAGAAATACAAAGGAAGAGAAGCAAAACTTAGCATGGTTCGGGCCGCCTCACACAGGGATCGGTTTCGCCTTTCGACAACTCCGTTCTGTTGAGGTGTGTAAGGGGCTGAGAAATTATGACTGATGCCTTTTTCTGTCAAGAAATCTTCAAATGCTTTGTTCTTGAATTCCAGTCCATTATCGCTCTTGATGTTTCGAACGACTTTCCTCAGTTGTACTTCAACTTGCTTGATAAAGATCTTCAGCTTGGGAGTCGCCTCATATTTGTGCTTTAGAAAGAATACCCAAGTAAAACGTGACAAGTCATCAACAATAACAAGAATATACTTGTTACCGCCAATGCTCTCGGTTGAGGATGGACCACACAAGTCAATGTGAAGCAACTCAAGTGGTTCAACAACTTTGGTGTTTACGATGGTTGGGTGACTTTGACGACTTTGTTTTCCCATTTCACATGCAGAACATAAGTGTTCTCGATCGAACTTAAGCAATGGAATACCCCGAACATGACCGCCGGTGACAAGCTTGTTGATATCTTTGAAGTTGAGATGTGAGAGCCTTCGGTGCCACAACCAACTTTCGTCTGAATGAGCTTTGGAGAAAAGACATATGGCTGGATTCCCTTTGATTGGTCTGAGATTTAGAGGGAACATTTTGATGGGTTTTGAACATTCTAACACTTCCTAAGTGAACATGCAGCCCTAATAAACCTTGGATCTATTTTTGTCTAAGATACATGCAAATAATTATTTTTCCAAGGTTCATATCCTAACTAGCATGGCATGGGGAACTTGAATCAAATAAAGCTAGTAGAAACACTTACCTTGTAGTTGTAGTTGATTCCTTGGAGCTTTAGAGCCTAGCACCAATGGTGTGGATGCCTCAAATGGAAATCACAAATCACCACAAACTTGGAACTTTGAGAGAATAGTCACTACTATCTTGAAATCGGCCCTCACCTCAACAAGTGTCAACTAGTGTGATTTCAAGAACCAAAGCCTCCTTTATATAGTGTGATGGATTAGGGTTACATCCATGTAAACCCTAATACCCATGTCTCTTCATTTCCATGAGATCCATGGGTTAAATCTCCATGGAGTATCCATGGACTTTCCCATACAAACCTAGCCCATTCCAAATAAGCATTAGCCCACACTATATAAATATAGAAGCCCATATTTAATTAGTAATATCTTTGATCTCTAAATTAATCCTAGATTAATTATAGATCAATACTAATTAAATAATATGATCTTATATTAATATATTAGAACTTATAATATATTAATAAATCATAACCTGTACTATTCTCAAATATTATCCATAAATTGTTCGGGTGAAGTGCAACCCAAATGGACCATGTCGGGTCAGGTCAAGTACATACCAAATATAGTTATGGACTTAGACACTATATCCAACACATTTCACCTTTTCAATCTGACTTGAGAATGACTTTGTTGGTTTTCTTCTCTATAATTTCTGAACCTTCGTCGTCGAACGAGACTTTAAGACCGGTACCCTCCTACCAGTTGAGATACACTGATGAGATTATGATGCAACCTTTCAACATACGCCACCTTCCTTATTGAGAAGTCTCCATTGGTTATCATCCACTAACCCTTTATTGTTCCATAAGAGTTGTTACCGAACTTGACATTGACACCATTTTGAAGTGACCGAAACTCCCTTAACTCTTCCTTCCTTCCTGTCATATGACGTAAGCAGCCACTGTCTATGTACCATTCATCGTCAAACTACTCGTCACTTATAACCTGCAAAAATTAAGCAGATTTAGGAACCCAAAGTTTCTTGGGTCCACGTGAGCCTTTAACAGAAACAGGAATAGTAAGAGAAACATCAACAAGATATGTTCGTTTTATTAAGGTTGTTTCGTCTTTTCTTTTAATAGTAAACACTTTGATTTTCTTAGAATTAGATGCAGGTGTTTTACATTCGGGTTCTGGTATTTGGACTTTAGCCTGCTTTTGGTCTTCCTTAGCTGAGGAAATCTTCCTTTTTCCTTTCAAATCCTTTGACAATCTTGAATTTGGTGTAGGACCAGAATTGGGCTTAGAAGAAGATTGAGAATGAGAAGAATTAGAGGAAACGAAATTAGAATGAGAATCTTTCCTAACTTGAGGTTCGAAATGACCCTTTCGGTTGTGGTCATTTGAGAGACCGAACCTGGACCTTCGGTTGCCGTTTGATGATGAACCGAAGCTATATTTTCAGGTGTTGTAGGTTGGTGGCCCGAAACTGGGTCTTTTATTGTAAAAGCTTGATGGGGTGAAATCAGTTCTTTGCTTGTTGTTGTTTGGCGGACCGAAACTAGCTTTTCGGTTGTTGTTGCTTTTGGGGACCGAACCTATCCTTTCGGTTCTGTTCTTCCTGTGGCCCGAAAGTCTTCATCTGGTTCTTTTGAATCGGAGATTCAAAGTTCCTTTGACTCTTGTTTTCTTCTCCTTTTGACTTAGAATTTTTGTCAAGGTGAGTGTAGTGAGGATTTTGGGAGCACCAAAACTGCTTTTGCTCTGAGAGATTTTTCTTGTATCTCAGGTTTCTCTGCTGCTTTTGATTTTTCACCTGTTTCGGTTGTCTGTGGATATTTGCCTTTTGTTTCAGCTTCTTAGCAACAGGTTCACTCTTCATGGAAGAGGTTTCGCTTGTTGAGGTGATTTCTTCCACTGGAATCTCTTTTGTATCACTGGAACATGGTACGTCAAAGTTGGTAGGCTTATTCAGAGGTTCGGGCACATATCTAGCTTTGGTCTTCCATGATGTTCGCTCCGACAAACTGACTGTTTCGTCTGCGTTGTCTATCGGTGCAGACCAGAAAAACTCATCACAGCCATCTACATTATCTTCGTTTACTATGGCAGTGAGTTCGGCTGTCTGATGTTCGGTTACTCTTGTGACCTTATACACCTGATTGGGAGTTGTTCTAACCTTATGAAACACAACAACCTTTTCTTTAAGGATTGGGGACTTAGTTTTGGACAATCGAGCAAATTCCACGGAATTTTCAAAAATCAGGTTTTTGTGGTTTTCAGGTTCGCTTCTGACGAACTCGGAACAGTCAACTTTGTCCACTACAGAAATTTCACTCATATCATCATCCTCATTAAGTTCATATGCATTTTAAACATCAATTTTATTCTCTGAACTCAAATTGGTATTCAATGAGTCAAATTTGTGTATGGTTTCGGCCCTGAGTTTCATCTTATCATTTTCATCCAAAAGATTTTTAAGCATGTCCTTATGGTCTTTGGACTTTATAAAGGATTCAATTTTGTCCAGATCATACATGTAAGTAGGATTGACATCATCAGAAGATACAACACTTTCACAGTTGTATGCTTCAGCATCAATTTCATCCTCCTTAAACTCCAGGAAGGGCAAAATCATGCGATGTATCTTCTGTCCTATTTCACAGTTTAAATGCAGTTGAGTAATGTTAGCATAAAGCCTTTTGGCAATCAAACAAAAAACATTCCTTTGTTTTAATAGTTTGAGATTGTCTCTTTGCAAATAAATGTTTTCATCCCTAGACTTAATCAGCTCCAACTCTTTCTGCTCTATCCACATCCTTCGCTCCTCACTCTTGGATGACACCCTACTTATTTGGTCAGCTAGATTAAAATTTGTGACCTGTGTTTGCGTTAAACAACTATCTAGATTTGTAATTCTTGAATTCAAGTTATTTAATTCCTTTTCATATGATTTTTGTGGAAATTTAAATGAAATAAAAGAAGATTGTACCTTCTTGATCAGTTCATCAAGTTGACTGATCTGCACACTGAGAGGTTTCACTGTAAAGCATAAGTCCTCTCTCTCCTTATCCTCTTCATTTCCACCATCAGTGTTGTATCCCCTCATCTGAGATACATCGGTCACCATCAGACATCTTCCATCAGTTTCACCACTCTTTGCAACATAAGCCTTTCCATGAGAAGGCTTTCTCACTTCATCGTCTTCTGAGTCAGTCGACCACACCTGTACTCCACCGAACTCATCATTATCTATCGAACCCTGCACAATAAGAGCATTCATAAAGGGATTAGCAACAACTTTATTTCTCTTAATCTCCTCTAGTCTTTTTAGGAGACTAGCTTCTTCATCCTTCTCTTCATCTTTCTCTGCCATCTTTTTCAGCACGCAGTCTTTTGCGTAGTGATTTTTCCCACCACAGTAGAAGCAACTGACACCAGAGTCAGCTTCACCCTTCGCTTCCTTCTTCGATTCTTCAACCTTCGGCTCCTCTTTCACCTTTTCAGAGCTGTAGCTACCCTGCCAATTACGATTTTTGTTGGTAGGGAACTTTTTCTTAATGAACCTTCTGGGATTTGACACCATCATAGCATAGTTTTCAGTGGTCAAATCGTGATCTCCCAGATTTAGATCCTCTTCGTCTTCTGCTGCACTCTTACCTTTGGACAGAAGCGCCGAAGACCCCAGATTTGAGACCACGCTTTTCTCTTGCAGCACTGTCTTTTCCTGAGATTTCAGAATCCCCACCAGTTTAGCCAGCGAGTACAATTTGAACTGCTCGTGTGCTTTAACCGTTGACACAACAGCTCTCCATTCGAATCTTAGGCCATTCAGGAAAGTGACCTTCTGTTCGATGAGATACCTTTCAATATCATGTTTGATCATCTTACTAAGAAGATGATTGAAGCGATCAAACGTCTGCGTAACAACTTCCTCTGGCTTCTGCTTGAATTCTCGAAATTCAGAGAGAAGTAAGGTCTGAATTGAGTGCTCCAGATCTTCATCTGTGGAATACAACTCTCGCAGCCTATCCCATATTTCCTTTGCTTTACTGCAAGAACTCACCAATCTAAACGTGTCAGATTGAAGAGCGAATCGAATTAGTCTCAATGCCTTAATGTTGCATTGAAACTTCTCCTTTTCGTCCTGAGCAACATCTTTCACATCTTTCAACAAATCATTGTACTCCTTTTGAGTTTTAATGATCCTAGATGTTCCTGAATGAGCAAATGGGCCAGATATAATAGCCTCCCATATTAGATACCCATTATCTTCAGATCCAATGACGTAGTCTTCAAAGTGGTGCGTCCATACTTCGTAATCTTGAGTGTAGAGAATTGGAATATTGGTTGTAGATCCTATACTGTTTGAGATATTAATAGGATTAGATTGAGAATCGTCCATGCTTGATCGTTTAACTTGTTATAAGATCAGACTTTGTAATACGTAATATTAGGGCAAGATGAATAATTAATGAGATACGTAAATTATGAAGTGACGGCTCAATAAATATCAATGAATGCGGAATAAACCCTAATCACTTCTTTCACAGAAGAGATATGTATGAATTACACAGTCTCTTGCTCTGATACCAATTGATGAGTTATGCAACTCTTTGATCGTTTAGATCTTTAAACAAGTTAATCACAAAGGCATAAACAGAAATATCAAACACAAGAGTGAATCAAAATATGTCGAATGATTCAATAGATGCAAGCCTCAGCAGAGCTCGACAAAGAACTTCTGTTGTAGAGGCTACTAGGGTTACCAACGATAAAACAGTAAAAATATCTATGAATGATCGACTTCCAATCTTACGTACTAAGATGCATGAAAGCATCTATAAATACAAAACCCTAGAAATAACTCACGGATGGACAGGCCCAATCCGGATACAAAATTGGACTAATGAACGAGCCCAAGACGCAACACCCATCGGACCCTACACATATTAACCACGATGATGAATTCAATAGAAGTAGTATAACGGAAAGTGATTTGGTAACAAATGTCGTTGGGAAATTGCTACGAATTTTTGTTCCATAGAACTATCGGTAGCATAATACCAACCGATATGGAGTCAGTAGCATTTTCCCTAGCAACTCCCACTCTCGCTACCAGAAATAAAATCCGTAGAAAATGTGGTAGCAACATTGCTATGGAACGACATTCCATAGCATGACCCATTGCAGATTAACAACGAAAATACGTTCCATAGCAACCTTCCCTAACAAAATCACATTTTTCTTGTAATGTCAGGAAGAGGAAGTCATGATTCGTTCAAATGCTTTTGCGGGTATGTCATCTTTTGTTCTCTTCTGGGTGGTTATTGAGAATTTTTATTGAGTTGGAATTTTGCTTAAGTTTAGGTAAGCAATATCTTGGGTTTATTTTCTGCTATTTTCTGGGTTATCAAGATTGTTATATTCCATTATGCATACTAAGAGTCTTCGATGGATCAATTAGTGGGTCATATCATGTTAAGCGGGTGTCAACATCTTCAGTTGTTGATTCGGGTCTTTGTTGGGATCAATTCAAGGGTATTGCTTGAAGGATCTGTGGTCAGGGTTAGCGGGTTGGTGAATCCAGATTAGCAGCAATACCCAAACCTAGTACTCAATTGTCAGCTTAGCTTCTCAAGTATCATCATACTTTACTCCTTTCTATTTCTTATCCCTTACTTGTGATTGCACAACCATATTTTATATATCAATTGATTTTTCTCATCCTCGAGTCACAATAAAGTGACCCATAATGCTCTGATTCAAAGTCCTATCTTCTATGTGAACTTATAACAAAATATCTCACTATTATAAGTCTACCCAATCTTCGTCTGGTTGGTGAATCCAGATTAGCAACAATACCCAAACCTAGTACTCAATTGTACTTTAACATTCTTGGTATGTATCATCAGGTTTCACAACTTAAGAGTTATAAATCTTGTATCTTTGGTTTGTTCATTTCACCCATAATTCCAAGCACCACATGTTGTTCTTACTCAGCCTCTAGAGTGTTGTGTGATCTTGTACACAACATCATTAAACTTTTTATCCTTCTTAACATCTACCCTTAAAAGAAACAAGGGAAATTCTTTTAGGGAAAATTTCATTCACGTCCTTGCAAACATTAAGTATTATGTTTATATGCTTATAAAATTCATAATTACACATATATCCTTCTTAACCTATTAAATTTACATTTATATCCAAAATTATATTTTAATAGGGTATAAATTAATTTAATATTAAATTTTTGTATCTAAAATTAGAAAATACATATCATATTACTGAAATAGCCATTTAGAGTTAAAAATTAAAATTACTCTATTTATGTTGTAGAGCATCGTCATCAAATTGGCTACTTGCCATTAATGTATGTATGCTCTCTTGTTTAATCATCTTCTATGTTATATGATCTTATTCAAAAAATCTAAGAATAGACATGTTTATTTATTTGAAATCAATATGTTACCCCCATTGAATTGTACATGCCACGTTCGTCTTTGTTACAACAACTTGGGTGCTTTTGCTACCCTCAATCACCTTCATTTCCAGGATTACTATTTGGGGGTGCCATTTCCAATTGAGAAAGCTCCCACTAGAAATATTAACGACGTCAACAACAATGGCAATGGCGAGGTTGTAATTTCTGAGATTCTCAACTACCCAGTTAGAGGTGTTGTGCATGAGGGCAGAAGAGGAACTTTGAAGATTTTTTTAATTAGGTTTAATCCTAATTAAATTTATTTAGTTCTATTTATTAACAAATTGAAAAGGGTATTTTAATATAATCACCTTTTATTTTGATTTTTAGATATATTTTTTGGTATTAAATTGATTTATACCTCATTAAATTATAAGATTGGATATAAATGTGATTTTACTAGGTTAAGAAGGATATTTATGAAATTATAAACTTTGAAAGGATATAGACGTAATATTTAATGTTTGCAAGGAAATATATGATATTTTCCCTTTCTTTTAAGGTACAAGTAATGGCTATGATTCTTACACTGTAGTAGTCCGTCTATCTGACTTGTCCATGAAAATTTCAAAATTTTCCTTTGCTTGACATCGTCTTCTTGATAGTCCGTTTTAACAGAATTCACGTGTTTATTAATATAATCACCTTTTATTTTAATTTTTAAATATATTTTTTGGTATGAAATTGATTTATACCTCATTAAATTATAAGATTGGATATAAATGTGATTTTACTAGGTTAAGAAGGAAATTTATGAAATTATAAACTTTGAAAGGATATAGACATAATATTTAATGTTTGCAAGGACATATATGATATTTTCCCTTTCTTTTAAGGTACAAGTAACGGCTATGATTCTTACACTATAGTAGTCCGTCTATCTGACTTGTCCATGGAAATTTCAAAATTTTCCTTTGCTTGACATCGTCTTCTTGATAGTCCGTTTAAACAAAATTCACGTGTTTATTCCTGTCTACACCTTTTTAGTACTTTAAGATCTTTTGATTTTTGATTTTCATTCTTTGATAGTCTATCACGTGGAATCATCTTTCTCATTAATCGATCATAGAACACCTTCCAACTACTGCTCCTTTATCATCAAGCTATCACACATTGGGTTCTTATCTCTGCTTTTGCCCTCATCACATTCTATGTGTAAATTTTATCTTCTCATAACAATTTTATAGAATTTGTAAGTAAGGCTTACAAAGTTTCTCCTGTTAAATTGTTTATCATAGTAGTCTAGTACCTTAGGGTAAGGTACTCTCATAAACTCGTCATCATCAATTTTAGTTTCCATTATTTGCATGCATCGAGGAAGTCTTCATTTTGGTTGTCTTCATTTCAGGCTCGATAAATACCCCTCATGTATCTTACACTATTCTTCTTTTCTTGTAGTGATTTCATTCACCGGACTAGTGCATTAGGTTAATGCACCGCTACTCGCCTTTTACTAGTGTCTTGGTTTCACAATGACACCCTTCTTCCATGGTTATCATCACACTCAATACTCGATATTGTTGTCATCTAGTTGTCAACTCCTTAGGACCCTAATAGATATCATTGAGTCAGCAACATCATACTCCTTCCTAAGTTGTCTCAGTCGCGCTTTCTAGTACTATCTCACTTTCATCACCATATCATAATTTTTCCAACTAGGTCATTGGCTCACCTTCCAATGTCTTCAATCACATCCGAGTATTTACATTCATCTAAAGATGGAATTCATGATTCCATTCCATTCTTTTCTCAATCAACTTGTTTGTAATTTGAATTTATCAATCTTATGAAATAGCATAAGGTTGTCCAAAATTAGTAACATCAGCTAGTCTCTTAAGCATATCTATGTACTAGCATAAGCTTGGTGTTTCTAACTCACTATCAGTAGTACTTAATGGATATAAGCTCAATTCCCAACATGTATTAAATGTACACCAAGGAATTTTCATTTTATACTAGTTGCTTAACATTGATCGAAAAGTCAAAGCTATCAAAAATTGTCCTTTATCCATCAACATGCTTTAAGATCCTTCACAACTCTTATTTGACACAAGATATGTGTTCATCAAGACATAACTAACTCGAATATTTACCAAATTTCACAAAACCCTTTCATGGTTCCACCAAGTTCGATTATGTATCATGTATTTATAATAGTACGGGCCCCATACTATTATACGCACATCATACATAACCGACCTTGACCTCACCACTTAGGAGGTTTTGATCCATTGGTTTAGATCGTCCGTACACTAGTATTGCTTCCATTACTCACTTTAGAAGCACTCAATGTAGCATTCTACAAGCTAATCTAACTTATCTACAGCCTCATATCATCTAGCATGGTAATTCCTTTCTATGACTTGTTGTATAAGATTCTACCTAAATCAAGGCCTATCAATCCTATGACTTATTCATGATGGATTAGATGTCTAAGTCCATAACTATTATTGGTATGTACTCGACCCGAGAGTAGCATGATCCATTTGGGTTGCACAACACCAGGACAATTTGTTAGGATGGACTCTTGAGAGAAGGTTATATATGATTTGTTAATATATTGTAAGTTATAATATATTAATATGAAATCATATGTTTTAATTAGTATTGATCAAGAATTAATTTAGTGATCAAAAGAGACTAAATAAATCTATGGGGACTAATTATGGTAGTTAGTTATATTTATATGTGTTGGGCTTATGATCCATGTTGGACCAAGTTTATGTATGGATACATAAAGAGTTGGGCCACATGAACCATGGATCATAAAACCCATGGGTATGGATTTAGGTTATACCCATGACCCTTGGAATCTACACATATAAATACATGCATCGTGACTTAAAAACGCCACCCATATACACTTGACATGTTCTTGGAGTTCATGGTGGTTTTTGTTGCATGGAGTTTCTCTCTCAAGAGTCACCTTTGTTCTAGATGAGTTGTGATTCCATTTGAGGTGCAACACGTGGGGCACTAAGTTCTTAAAGGTCAAAGTCTTTCTAGCAACACCAAATATATCAAGACTTCAAGCCACATAAAAGGTATGTTACTTTAACTAGTATCTTGTATTGTTTATTTCAAATTGCATGCTAGGTATAAGTTTAATGCCTTGGAAACCATTTGCATGTATAATTAGTGAAAACATAGATCCAAGGTATTTAGGATTGTATGTGCACCATAGGATGTTGTAGTATACAAAACCCAACAATTCACACTTTCCATAACCAAAGTCTAAGCCTAGGAGTGAAATGATCCAATCCTAATTAAATTATGGCTTTGATACCAAACTGTAACACCCCAAAATTTTTATCCTTTAAAATGCTATGGTTTTAAAAGCATTCAGGTATTAACCAACATTTAGCAAAAAATATTACCACAAAATCTTTTATAAATTAAAACATTGGGTGTTATCATTAAGCATCAATAAATCCATAGCAAGAAAATAGGAATTACATCAATACAATATAATAAAGAACTTATCAAGTTCCAATACATTCTCTATAACTTGACTTCTAACTTCCATCTATCATCCTCTCTCCTTAAAGGTAACATGAGATACATGGCATTAAAAGAGATACATATGGCAATAATGTATCGTGAGCTACGTGGGTTTGTGACCCAAAACATTTATCTCATTTTTACCAAAAACATTTCATCTTTTCGAAACATAGTTTTAGACCATAAAACATTTTCAATCATTTTAAAGAAAAACTCATTTCATACATGTCATAAATATCATGTCATATCTTATCATTTCATTTCATTTCAAAAGCCATATTTCCGTATTTCATTTTCTTTTATCATTAAGGGCTAATTCCAGTATTAACCCATTTCCATTTTTATACTTAGGGTCTTCGTCCAATAAAGGAACCACTCCCAAGTCTAGACCAAGGTGGAAAGAACAAATCAATCCACCAAGGCATCATTTCTATTAGGACATCTTTCTCGCGAAGGGGAGGCGCGACCCCGATAGATTCCTCTAGCGCCTCTTACGAGGTATTATGGCCTAGGCAGTTTTCATTTCATTACTTTCCAATTCTTTTTGTTACTTTCCATTCCTTTTCATTACTTTCCGTTCCTTTTCTTTACTTTCCATTCCTTTCCATTTCCTGTCATTACTTTCCATGATTCACTTTCATATGTTATTATCAAAATACTTGTTTCATAACATCTCAAACACATCATCAAAATATTTGTTCTTCTAAAACCTTCTTTGCTTTCAAAAACACTATTTCCTTCAAGTCATTCTTTCAAAACATTCTTTCCAAAAGTATTTAACACTTTCACTTCAAAATGTTTCATATATCAAAACATTAGCATTTCGTTAATATAAAAATCATTTTGTCATGTACCCGAAAGTGGGGAAAGTGCCAACACGTACTCACCTCAATCACACATAGGTTAGCTAGTGCTCTTCTAGTTCCTTTCCCTAGAGCAATCCTCTTCAAACACTACCTACACCATATACAGACATAAGTTATTAAAATGACCAAAATACCTCTCCTAGCTTCAATTAGTAAATTTTATTGTTTCAAATCATTCCTTATGCAAAAATATGACTGAAGGAGAAAACTGTGCATAAATCTAAGTATGTATGCAAAAGTTGTGAAGAAAACACTAAAATTCAGAATTTTTGGTCTGGTTGGGAAAACTGATGCCTGAGTGCGGGCCGCGTGCCTGGCCCTGCATGCCGTGTGTTGTAGTAGCCCAAACACCCCCAAAAACTCATGTCTTGAGTCTTAAACTTGTTTGGATGATTTTGGTCTTTTAGGTAACCAATTGTAACATTTTTAAAGGTTTTCAAGCACTACTAGAGGTCATTGTATCATGTTAAAACATTCGACTTAATTCATCAAGCCCTCTATTAAAGTGTTATGTTCATAATGTTTACAAACACACAAATGAAAGGGTTAAGAGCTCAAGTTGCACAAAAATAATCTTGAACCAATATGACTTATTCCGAAATCATTTAATACATCATTGGGTGTTTTGAAGTACATAGAACCATAATTTATCTCATTGCAAGTAGGGATGCTATTCGGGTCGGAACCGAACCGAACCGACCTGAACCTGAATAAACCGAAAACCGAATAAGGGTAATTTTATGAACCGAAAACCGAACCAAATAAGCAATACGGGTTCGGTTCGGTTCAGGTATTATTCGGTTCGGTTCGGTTCCGGCCCGAATAACCCAAATAACATGTACAAGATGATTAAGGAGCCGAATAACCCGAATAACCCAAATAAACCAAATAACATTTACAACGTGATTATAAATATTGTATTTTGTATGAATTTTGTAGCTTATGATAAACACAAATAACACGGTTTAACTATTCTTGATATATAAAATGTAAAATCCAACCACCACAATCTTAAGATATAGTTATTAAGCAACATATTAAACACTAAACATTAAACATCCAAAACACCCAAAAATCTATCTATAAGTATATAAGTTAAACATTAAACATTACATGGGTATTTTGGGTAACGATGGATAGAACACAAGACCAAATAAGCAATCGTGCATTGGGAAAAAAAATGTGACTTTTCATATTCGGTTTGGTCCTTTTGGACCGAATAAGCCCTTATTTGGGTAACCCGGACCGAATAACCCAAAAACCGAATAAGCCTTATATAGATACCAGAAAACCGAATCGAATTGCTTATTCGGGTCTAATTCGGTTCGGTTCGGTTTTCGATTCGGTTTGGGTTTTCGGGCCAAATTCTCATCCCTAATTGCAAGTACTTCATCCAACTATGGAATCCTCAATTCCGTTCCATGTTCCCACATTACCCTTGGGTCAAAACAATCATTAGAGCTAGAACTTCACTAGTAATCCTTCGTGTTAATGTTTCAATAACATATCTAGAGTGTCAATTGATGTTCATGAATGTCATTCACTTCCTATATTTCAATTAACATATAGTTATCCCTAGATTTCCCAAAATACCCTTATGACTAATTATTCCATATATCAATCTTGGAATCAAGCAACACCTTATGTTTTGATTTCAAATCATTCCAAGAGTATCCATTCATAATTATTAACTTCCTTTACCCATCAATCTTTCAAATACAAAGGACTCA
The DNA here is from genome assembly GCF_051521515.1 of Lactuca serriola. NCBI lineage: Eukaryota > Viridiplantae > Streptophyta > Magnoliopsida > Asterales > Asteraceae > Lactuca > Lactuca serriola. Next base: position 68,409,345 of record NC_136409.1, on the reverse strand, counting down.
ATTGGTTTCATCATATTGTCCCCAAAACCATTTCAATCCAAGCTTATACATGATTCTACCATCATAGATGTGTTTGAGCATTCCACTTGGATTCATTGCCTTCAAAGAACGTCTAGATCATTGGATCCATTACAATCTAACATATAAACATGAAATACCTGATTTGAATTTCTAGGGATCATGAGGGTTTTCACGTAAATCCTCAAATCCATCATTGGGATGATTGGATTGAGGTCGGGATCATCAAAACAACTCAATGGAGGTTAGAAACCAAAACCCTAATCAATTAATCAAACTAATTTTGACATTGGGGTTCATCCCCTTTATCAAAATCGAATTTTAAGCTAAGCGAGGAAATTTTTACCTTGCAAGCCTTGAATTCTTCTCTCCTTTGCTTAGTTGCTTAATTTACCACTTGAATCATACCTTAGATGGGAGGTAGAAGAATAATCACCATTAGAAGCTCTCTAGAATGCTTCATACATATCTGGAAGAGAAGTCAGGAGAGTGTTCATCTTATTTCCCTTTTTTCACATTTAGTCCCTTAAACTTCACATTTTTGTCAAAACTGGTCCATTCATCCAATATATGTGACTTTTCTTTGAGATTAGACATCCTAAGTCCCTCTCCATCAATTACATAACTTTTGTAGTCACTTCCATTAGTTGAGTCAACCCTTAGAAAGTTTACTTTCTTTAGGGATGATGGCTTCAAATTTAGCAAAATCGATAGATTTCTTGTTTGCTCAAACTTTATCGACCTTGAATCGCTCTCTACGGTCATTGCACTCCCCAGAGAACATTCAGATCATTCCCCTCTGATTTTGAAACCTTCCAACTCCAATTTTGGGCGATCCCCTTTTAGATTCTTTAACTCATGGATGAATTGTAGTAGTTTTAATGATGTTTATTCCAAAGCATGGAACTCATTCATTGGCTTTGGCACCGTAGACAGATTTCTCTTGGCCAAACTCAAACATGTAAAAAAAATTCTTTGTAAATGGAGAGCAACATAACATCTAAAGGAAGCAGTTACAGTTAATCAACTTAAGCTCAAGGTGGATGAATTAGAAAAATAGGCTGAATCTAGATTGTTTACTGTCGATGAAAGATCTTCCTTGCGAGATGGAAAAGCAATGATATTGGTTCTGGAAAAAACGGCCAAACTTGATATGCTACAAAAATCCAAATCTAAATGGATCTGTGATGGTGATGAAAACTCTTGTTACTTTCATGGTATTTTCAAAAATAGAAATAGAATATGTAGAATTCACGGGATCTCTATCAATGGATATTGGGTTTCGAATCCTCAGGAAATCAAAACAGAAGTTCATAAATTCTATGCAGACAAGTTCCATGAACATTGGCCTGATAGGCCGAAATTCATTAGCGATGACTTCAAAAAGCTCACCCCATATCAAAAATACTTCATGGAATCTCCCTTTTCTATTAAAGAAATCAAAAATTTTGTGTGGTGTTGTGGTGGTGAAAAATTGCCTGGTCGAGACGACTTCTCTTTCAAACTCATAAAATCCAAATGGGACATAATGAATGATGGCATTATTCGATTCATCAAGCACTTTGTAAACACCGGTTCAATTGCAAAAGGCTGCAACTCATCCTTTATAACCTTAATCCCAACCTTAATCCCAAAAGTCTCAGATCTGTTAAACCTTGGCGACTATATACCCATCAGCTTACTTAGATGCATTTATAAGATCATTGCCAAATTGCTAGCACTACATTTAAAACAGGTGGTTGGCTCAGTGAAGAATGAAGTTCAATTAGCATACATAGAACGGAGGAATATATTGGATGGTCCTTTGATCATGAACGAGATACACTCTTGGGCCAAAAAATCAAACAAGAAGATTTACTTATTTAAAGTAGACTTCGAAAAGGCTTTTGATTCTGTCAACTGGCAATACCTAAACTGTATTATGGAACAATTGGATTTTGTTCATAAATGGAGAACTTGGATCATGGAATGTCTATCCTCTTCCCAAGCATCGATCTTAGTTAATGGATCACCCACAAATGAATTCTCCATCTCTAAGGGTGTTCGATAGGGAGACCCGCTATCACCATACCTCTTCATCAATGCGATGGAAAGATTACACATCGCTATAAAGAGCGCCTATGCAAAGGCTCTGATCAGAGGAATTAAATTGCCTATGAATTGCCCTACCTCATCCTATTTATTTTACGTGAATGATGCGATTTTTGTAGGTGAATGGGATAGATCAAGCATCAAGAGCCTTTACGCAATACTAAAATGCTTTCATATTGCTTTCGGGTTGAAAGTCAACTTCTTGAAATCCCATTTATTTAGTGTGGGAATCTCTGATTCTGAACAAAAGGACATGGCCAGAATTTTGGGATGTTCAGTTGGCACTGTCCCGTTCACATGTCTCAGGGTGTCGGTGGGGGCAAACATGAATTTACTTAAACATTGGAAACCGATAATCATAATATTTAAAGTCAGGCTATCTGATTGGAAGGCCAAGGCTCTTTCATTTGGAGGCCAAATCACATTAATCAAATCTGTCTTAAATAGCCTCACAACATACTACATGTCTCTCTTTAAAGCTCCACAAGGCATCATCGACGCATTGGAAAAGATTAGAAAGAAATTTCTCTGGGGTGGAAGTGCGTTAAAAAAACAAGATACATTGGACTGATTGGTCCAAGATTATTGCCCCAACTGGGATGGGGGGGGGTTGGGAGTGTCGACTTTAAAGGCACAAAACTTAGCCTTGTTGATTAAATGGTGGTGGCGACTGATGAATGATCAGAGGAGTCTTTGGAAAGATGTAATTTCCAGCATTCCCAATCTGAGAAAGAAACCTACTACTTATATAGCCAGAAAGACATCCACTGGAGTTTGGTGTAATATCTCCAAAGATGTTATGGCTCTTGATGTCATGAATATTGACAATCAACAACTCTTTAACCTTATTCCAAGTTTTGATGTCAAAATTCTCTTTTTGAAAGATGTATGGTGTGGCACAACTCCCTTTCAACAAAAATACCCTCATCTATATGCTCTTGAATCGATCAAATGTTTTCTCCTTGGTGATCGACTATGTGAATCTGGATTCTCCTGGGTTTGGAAACATGAGCCTTCTAACCCCATTGAACTACAAGAACTGTTACATCTCTATAAGAACATTGGCGATTTAGAAATCAATACGACTACTAGTTCTTATGGTTTCAGGTTTGGAATGACAACAGGTGGGGAATACAAAGTCAACTGCATGAGGCGTCTTATAGACTCCAAACTGATCTCATATAAAGGCCCCACTATATATTGGTCAAAACTCATACCACTAAAAGTCCGATGTTTTGTGTGGCGCACTGTATTAAATAGGATTCCGGTGGCAAAATCATTATTGATCAGGGGTCTGCACATTCCAAACCAAACATGTCTCTTATGTAATAAAAACACTGAGTCGGTGGACCATCTTTTCCTTCACTGCGAATTCGCTCAAACTGTTTAATCGTGGATCTTTAATTGGTGTGGGTTACAGGCTAGGAGATTCACAATTCTGGATCTCTTAGACTCGGTCTCATGTTGGGATTATTGCATAAAAAGGAAATCCATTGGAAGTTCAATCCTATTCTGTCTAATTTGGTTCATTTGGCTCGCTACGAATGACAAGGTATTTAAAAATATCAAAGCTAATCCAACTATTGTAGCAGACTATTGTAGCAGACAACATCATTGCCACTTCCTTTTCATGGTGCAATCACAGGAGTTCTCATGGGTGCGAGAATTGGATTGATTGGAGTTGCTCGCCATTTGCATCTAAAACTATAATTCATTGTTCCTTTTCTTTATGTTTATGTTTTTTTTCTCTTCTTTCCATTGACATTTTCTTTTGTCATTGTATTTTGGTCACGATTTAGCCACTTGCTATTCGTTACCCTTTTTTTAATGATATTTGCCATTTCAAAAAAAAAAAAAAAAAAAAAAAAAAAAAAAAAAAAAAAAACCAAAACAAACCAGGCCTTATTATTTTCTCTGTGGAAATTAATGATACTTTTCGAAAAATGATGTATAAACCAGATAATTATTAATCAACATTATTGATTGTAAAAGTACCTCCCTATCCTTTCCCTATCTGGTCAACCTATCTCCTGGGCCATTTCACCAACTTTCTAGAATTAATTTCTTTGTTTCACTTTCATCCTCTCTCTCTATATATATTCACGTACTCACAACAATCCAATCTATCCCCACTCTTTTGACCTCTATACAATAGTTTACATTCTCTCATAAACAGACAATAATAGAAAGATGGCTAGCCACCATGCAAATGATACATTGCAACCAAAACTTTCCTCACCATCGACAAGCTCTCCTCCTATGTCAGTTGTAGTGACACCTTGTGCGGCTTGTAAGATTTTAAGAAGGAGATGTGCGGAAACATGCGTCCTGGCACCTCACTTTCCTCCTGATGAACCTCTCAAGTTCATTATGGCTCATCGTGTATTTGGTTCAAGCAACATAATCAAGTTTTTACAGGTAAGAAAATTATATAAATAAAATTTCAGTATAGTAATGCTCTGTAAGGATTTTATGGACTTGCTCTTTTCGGAATCATCATTTGCGTTAACTTTTGTTAAGGGCTGTACTTTGAATGTCTTACTGTATGATTAAAATTTTTAATAAAACCATCACGTATTTTAAAATATTATATTTAATTTGAAACAAAATAAACGGAATTTTAAGTGGCGTATTGGTAAATCAATGTTAAGAAATATTATGCAAATAATTATTGCTACCTAAATATACAACTACAAAGGATTAGAAAAGGAGACAAACCTACCACTTAGCTACGCCATGAAACTTACTCACTTAGGACCAAAACAAACCATATATAGTTACATATGCCCTAGTAATTCCGTCACAATTTCATGATTCAAAAATAACAAAAATAAATTGATAACTATTACTTCAAATATCGAGTGGATAACACAAATAAATGATATCACATGATCTACTTAATAAATAGAACGAAATAAAAAGATCAAATATCCTCATATTTTTTTTATAATCCTAATGCCTATATAAAATGATGAAATGTTTTATATTTTAATAAAATTAAAGAAATTTTAAAACAAACATAAATATTCAAAATTGAAAATGCTAAATTTAGATTAGGAGTTGAGGGTCAACCACCCCGCCTACCTTATTTATCAAAAATCCTGTCGCGAAAAGACATTTCCACAGTCTGCTAATGAGCTCTCGCATTTCAAATGTCTTTTCATACTTGTTCTCATTGACCAACATGGTTCCAAAAGTTATAAAATCAAGAAAAAACTACAAGTAGTCTGCTTCACTTGTCTTTTCTTTTGTGTCTGACCATGTCGCTAGTATGTCTTATCGTATGACTTTTCAAAGAAAACACCAAGATATTAATTACATATATTTCTATAAATAGTTGTTTTATATGAAAATAATTCTCTACAGAATTCGACAATTCGTAAATAATAATCATATGCATAACATATATTTTTAGAAGTCAAATTTATAAAACATTTTGTTAACCATAACCAACATTACACATATCTTATGATCATTGTTTAAGAACAATTTGAATTTGTAAAAGATACAATGTTACACATCTAAATTATCAGATTCTTGACATCATTTTAAACTCTTAGGAATTACCAGAATCTCAAAGAGGTGATGCAGTTAGTAGCATGGTGTACGAGGCAAACGCAAGAATCAGAGACCCTGTATATGGAAGTGCGGGTGCCATTTTTCAACTACAGAACCAAGTAAACGAACTACAAGCGCAACTAGCCAAAGCTCAAGCTGAGGTATTCAATATTCAATGCCAATATGCAGCTTTGTTTTGCATTGAAACAGGCCAATCTCCACAATCATCATCTCATCAATCTTTTGACGGATTTGTAACTGGTTCTGATGAAAGCTTTCAAAGCAGTAACCCTAGTTTCTATCTTGACCAAGATTCATTATGGGACACTATTTGGGCTTAAACCCTACTAATTTCGGATGAAATCTCCTAACTCCACAGTTTTAACTATTGGGAAGGACAAATAAAGAAAGGAGGCTAAGCAAATATGATGTTTGTTTTCTCCTCAAGACAGATATTCATTCTCGTAGTTAGTAGTGAACTAAATCTTTTGTCATCAGTATATTAATGATGCAAAAGATGCCGGATTTGAACCAATGATCTTTATCTTTTTTTTTTTTTGAACGGCTAATGATCTTTATGTTATTGTGTATGATATAGTCGTGTATGGTTTCATTTATTTAGTGATTTTGGTCGATAGAATTCGGTTATTATTTGTCTTATAGTTGAAAGAGCATATTTAAAGCATTTAATATTTATGAAGAGTATTTATGATTAAGATATGCAGCAATCAAATTGTAAAATAATACAAAGTGGTTATATGTTGGTCTACATCGTAGTTTTTTTTTGAACGGCGTCTGCATCGTATTGAATTGAATCGAATTGAATTCAACTTTCTGGCCACCTAATTAGATTTATTGATGAATGTTGATGTTTTTTTTGGATTCCCTTTAAAAAGGGCTATTTGACTATCTTGTTTACTTTTCATAAAGGCTACGACCATTGTTACCGACATTTCATATCATCATTATATCTCCTTGCAAAGTTTAATTATTTTTTGATAATTGTCAAGATTAATTGATCAAATTAAAAATTAGAATAAATTTGGTATAAACTACCTCCTTTGCAATTAGCACCTGGCAATATGTTAGTTGATTGTTTACTACTTCCTATATATAAATAGTCAAACTTCATTGAACAATAGACAATGATATATACTAACTGAAGAAACAAAAAATTATAAAAATAAACCTCAAATGGGCCAATGAAAAGGTAAGATTGGCAATCAAGTATCTACCCGATTGAATGATTATTTTTATTGATGATCTTGTTACGATTAAGAAGGGATAAACAGACACACACGACAATTAAAGTTGTGAAGAAAAAAACGCACTAATTTAACATGGCTCACACGATCTAAATGATTGACTAATTACTGATAAACTAAAAAGAGATTTTATTATAAGTGTAGCCTTTATACTCGCTTTTTGCATTAGGGTTATAAGATGTACATGAGATCTATTTAAATACGAGAAATTAAATATTCTCCTACCTTTTGATCCTATATATCCTCCTACCCATTTAAATGATAACATGTGTCATATTAGTATCCTAAAATATCATTCAATCTCATTAAATGAGCATTAAATGTTACACATGTCACCATTTCATTGGATAGGAAGATATATAGAAACAAAAAGTAGGAGGATATTTAATTTCTCTTTAAACACAACCATTAACCCCATCTGAGTGTTTTTTTTTTCTATTGTGAAACACTTGATTATCTGTCAAGTGAATTTCATTTTGGTAATCACAATACAGGACACAAAATCTTGTTTCATGCCAAAATCTGACAGGAAGTTCTTTAAACAATAAGCTCCTTATTAGTTTATATACTCATATTATATGGTTGATAAAGCAATACTCTTTTGTAATTTGGACTTCCAATTGATGGTTGTACCATAATGGTAAACACACAACATGTGGTGCGTTTCCTCGAATCAACACAACCTCCTAAATCTAGATTAGTAAAGCCTTATAAGTCTACCTTGTTTTTTCTAAAACATAATGCAAACTAATAGGTTCCTTTGAACTAGCATAACAACCACTTGACTGTTTCCCATGCTATTGCTCAAATGTGACATAAATTTGCTTACAACTCTCACTGCATGAGCAATACCTAGGCTAATACATACCATAACATACATTTGACTCCCACAAAATGAGGTATGATTGTGGCCTTGGTATTTGCCATGTTAAATTTCTATAATACTTACAAGATGTACTTTTGTTAGGAAATCTCTATAGTACTAACAACTTTTATCTCTACTATGCTCATACCCATAGTCTTTATGATAGTTCTTAATGGCCTAAACTATTGTATTCTAACTATCTATTGTGTGGATATAGAGTTAATTGTGAACTAGTCATTTTAGTTATTTTAAAAAGTGATTAATAAATACTATTGAATTAAAGTTAATTGAAAAATATCATCTAATTTCATTTTAAGGGTATTTTAGTCAATTATCATAAATTAAAAACGGAAAATTCCATATTTTAAGGGACAATTAATTATCTTGAATTAAAAAAATCTGAGTTTTTTAATTAATTCAATTTCAATTCTAACGTAACTTGTAGGCAAAAACCAATTTTATTCTATCAGAATATTAATTTGTTAGAACAATAGTTTTATAATAATGTTATGTCAGAATGTCATCCATAAAACTAATAAATATTCTTAATTCGTGAAAGCTTAAGGTTTTGTCCACTAAGAACGACTGTGAGATCATTATTCAATCATTCCCCAATGATGAGTCAAATAACATATCATTTGAATAGTAAAAATGTTAATGTAAAATATATTATTTAAGACTCTCTTTACTCTTTTATAAAAATGAATTTAAATACAATTATAACTTTACTCTTTTATGAAAATGAATGAAAATACAATTAGAACTAAAATACATCATAAGAATAGAAAATCTTGTGAAGATTTTTGAAATTCTTGTAAGAATCCTTCTCACCTACATGTAACGACTTCATTTTCTACTAGAATCTAGAATGCATTTGATCTTCTAGCCGAATCGAGAATGTGTTTGGTCTTCTTTTCGAATCCAAAATGTACTTGAGTGAATTCATTTTGGCAATTTCACTTGATTCAAACCATATAAAAAGTTCTACAAAGACATTCTTAAAAAATACATTTATATAAAGACATTATGATAGAATACACTATAAACATTCTTATAGAATACACGTGTCCATCCATAACTTGAGAAAATCTGCAAAATATTAAACAAAAAACATTTAAAAGTTTGGGATATACTATTGGAAAAATGTACTAGAATATTTAGCATATATTCATGCTAAGTAACGTTAAAAGACAATAAAAATTTACGAATGAAATACCAAAAAACTACTATTTTAATAAAGTGATTAAATTATTAAACCAACATCATTATTTTGTAGACATAAACAAATAAAGCATGTTCAATCATTGTACAATAAACATAGGAATATAAGTTCTTTATAGTTAAAGAATTTCAACATTCATTCTTGATTCCCGTTAGGCTTCAAAACCAAAGAAAAATAGATGCAACTCACATTTTGTAACAACGCAAATTTTCAAACAAATTTTTCATTTTTTAAAATATAATTATTTCCATTCAAAACAAGGCATAAATAGGTTAAGTATTCTGTCAATATAAATATTCAAAATCCCAAGATCATAAAAGCATTCTTCAGTGTGTATCGATCACGCCGGCGCCTTCCCACGGTCCTCACTAGTACCTGAAATACATACACAACAACTGTAAGCATAAATGCTTAGTGAGTTCCCCAATATACACTTACACACATACGCCTTTCCAGGCCCTGACCTTCCGGTCCTCAACACAACGCCTTCCGGCCCATAACATAATCGTCTTCCGGCCCACATAACATACATAGCTCACAGATAACAAATAACTTATCACATATAGCATACATATCACATATCATATCCGACCTTCCGGTCACACAGTCAAACCCTTCCGGGTACAGTATAGTGAGAAGACTCACCTCGTAAAAGCTGAAAGCTAGTAAATCCTGAAATGACTCGTGCACAATCCGACGAGCTACAACCTCCCTATAACATCACATATCTCATTAATACTTATATCTTCTAAGTGTGACTATCCCTAAGAAGTCAGACTTAGGTCAACTCTGGTCAACGGTCAACGGTCAACTTGACCGGACTCGGCGAGTACCATGGCGACTCGGCGAGTCTAGACGTACTCCAACTTTCCGAGATTCATTATCTACTCGTCGAGTATCCTCCACGACCCGACGAGTTACCCCTGGAAGAATCGCGGGGCCACCCCGACTCCACTCGTCGAGTCTGAAGAACAGCTCGACGAGTTCCAGTAATTCTCCAACCTACTCGCCGAGTCTGCTCATCGGACTCGGCGAGTCCACGCCATGCAGTCGATCAACTGCTTCCTGAGATGAGTCTCGTCCCGAAATACACAAGCATGGGACCCTCTGGACCCTTAAGGTCCTAATACAAGATTATAGTCGTTGGGTAACAAGGCACTAGTTCATCTAATCACCCAAATGGGTTCCATAAACCCTAAATCCATGCATACATCAACAAACAGAAAGGAATCTGAAATATTACCTGGAATATGCCCTCTCTGTGTCTCCAAACCGCAGAATTCGAATCCCTTGCCGTTCCTTTAGCCCAAAACCCTTCTCCTCCTTGCCCAACAATTTCTTCAAGCCCTAATATCCTCCAATCTTGCTCTAGATGCCCACAGCCGTTTAGGGTTCCTCTCAATCGACTAAAGACGGACAATGACGGCATATAAGAGCATTATATACGATCCAAAACCGAACGGTTAGGGTTTCTGCTGAACAGCGTCGACTCGCCGAGTCCATATCTGGACTCGTCGAGTCCAGTCGCGGACCCGCGACCAAGTCTGCGATCCTACTCGGCGAGTCTAGGCTCCAACTCGCCGAGTCCCCTCTTAACTTACCCCAAAAACATAATTAAACAATACCTGAGATTTCGGGCTGTTACACATTTGAGATTAACTTTCAATAAATTTGATGGCATTCTTTCATAGTAATATACCAAAATCGATTTAATTTCTAAACTTGTGGCTGAGATTTTGCGATGGAAATGGAAAGTATGCATGGGATTTGGAAAAACAAATTGTACCTTTGACAAAGACATAATACATTTTATACATATAATAAGTCAAATGAGTATTCATTTATATATAAAATCAATTATACTTAAATGCAGTTTATAGATAATCACACAACATGTTCTAACATAATAATCTTAAAGCTTTCAGTTTAATAATAGATTTATATCTTCCAAAACTAAAACAAAGTTCATCACACAACTCAATAATCATCGATGAAAAACTTGAATTGAGTAATAAATTTACATTTTGAGTTGAATAAATAAACAATTATTCATGAACCGAATAACTCATTAGTATCATGAATCTGTTTTTAATATAAAGAATATATATTGAATTAAGTTTAGGAAAAATAGTATCTGCAAGTTAAGGAAAATAATAGAAGATATTATATTACATATTTATGTAACATCCGGAATGTAGAAGGCTAAATAAGGAAAGATAATTGCCATTTAAGAAGTCAACTCGTCGAGTTGGAGGGGGAGAACTCGACGAGTAGGATTATATTGGCACGTGGGGATTTGAAAACCAACTCGACGAGTTGGACTGGGTTTGCGAAACCCTAATTCCGGGATTTTGTACCCTATTTAAGCAACTTAAACCTTAAGACTTAGCCTCATTTCCAGCCTCCATTGTCCTAAACCCTAACCTCGAAACCCTAAGGCACTTTTGAGTGATTGTGAGCCATTTTGAAGGTATTGTGAGTGTTCAAATCCACTTGGAAGGAAAGAAAGCTTGGGGATACAAGGAGGAGCTACTAGATCCAGAAACTTTTCACCAACGGTGGCATTTTTGAGGTATAAACTTGTCACCTTGACTTGTAGTTAACTAGATCTCCTTTCTTGATGTTTTAGCTTGAGTTTTGGGACTCTGGTTGAGTTGTCCTAAGAAAAGAGGTTTCCAGGGGTTGATGGAGTAGATCTGACCCCTACATGACCTCTTGAGGCTTAAAGTTGGAAACTTAATTGGCCTATTGGTCCCATTCATGCAATATGTCCATTTTGAAGCCATAAACGAGCACTAAAGGGTGTTTCTAGCATGCATGAGCATAAAGTCGGAAACTTTACGTGATTTGCCCACTTTGGGACACCATATCTGAGTTTTGGAACGTTGTAGTGGGAATTTAAGGGCTTAGGGGCTGTTTGGCAGGATCTAAATTTTTAAGAGGTCTGGATTTCTAAGAGGGTCTGAATTTGTAAGATCTGAACTTTTAACATGTTGTTTGGTTAGTGTAACAATGTAAATTTTCAAAACAAATTTTCATTTCTTTAAAACATAATTTCATTCAAGACAAACCATAAAATCCAATGTAACATAGTCATAATACAAAACATATCAATCCCAAGATCAATCATATCCAAATCCGCCTGTGTGTGTACGAGTCATGTCGACGCCTTCCCACGGTCCTCACTAGTACCTGAAACACATTACGCATAAACATTGTAAGCAAGAAGCTTAGTGAGTTCCCCAATATACCACTTACACACATACGCCTTTCCAGGCCATACTCCACATGACCATTCGGTCCATGTGTCTCAGGGGACTTTCGTTCCAACCCGGTAAACCTTCCGGTCCTACCCGTGTCGACCTTCCGGTCCATAACTCCCCGACCTTCCGGTCCACATCATAATACCTTCCGGCCCATATCACAATGCCTTCCGGCTCATATCAAGCATAGCATACATATCACATACATAGTGCATACGAAACAGGCAACTCATAGCATATAATGCATATATCTCATAGCATACCAGACCTTTCGGTTACACATAGGTACCCTTCCAGGTACAGTATAGTGAGAAGACTCACCTCGTATGATGTCTAGAATCTCATGTGCTCGATATCTCTGAATCTCGAAACGACGACCTAGCCTTGCCTAATCACAACAAATAAGCATTCCAAATCATTAACGGCTCTCAAGGCTATGCTACACCCTTTTCTACAATCCCACACAAGGGTAAAAGACCATTTTACCCCTCCCTTTCTCAAAACTCCACATGTTGACCAAAACCCTAAAAGTCAACAGCAAGCAGTACGCGGGGCGTACCATCTCCTGTACGCAGGGCATACCCTTGCACTCCAGAAACGGGGAACGCGGCCCTCTATGCGGCCCATACTGGGATTACGCCCAGCATAAATCCCAGTTTCTTATTTCCTCATCTTAATGTCTTAAACAGTTAAGACATAACCCTACATTCCCGATCTGGCCATTCTAATACCTCTTAATCCATAAAGTTGAAAATTTAAGCCTTTGCATGGCTATAAAGGTTCCCCACACCTTCTAACACCTTTCCTTTCTCCTCCAAAAGTCTAGATCTCATGCATGGCTCAACATTCACGTCCATGATTGCATTTTTATGAACATACAACTCATATAGTCCTGGAATATGATAGATCTAGGCCAATGGAGACTATTTGCTCAATAAGTCTCCATCTTGGGACCAAAAACCCTAGAAATCGGTCCAAGAAGCACACCACGCAAACAACAAGGCAAGATCTAAACTTTTACCTCAGGGAGAAGCTCCAACCTTTGTAGCCCTCAGATCTACACTTGTCCACCAACTTCTAGCTTCCACAATGGCCTCCTCTTCTCTTCCACCACCTTAAAATGGCACATTGAAGCTTAGAACACCCACACCCAAGCTAAAAACGAAGGAAGTACTCTCTTAGGCTTTCTTTCTGAAAGATGGTGGCTGAGGGACAAGACCATCTCACTCCTTTTATAGCCCTCAAGTCATATTAGGGTTTGAAACTGGGTCGGTTACTCCCGACGTAATCCTTAGGTACGCCCAGCGTACCCGGATGAATCCGCGTACAAAATAAGCGCGCGAGTACGCGCAACGTACTCCTTAGTACACCCAGCGTACTCATAAGCTTAATACTTATCACAAAGGGACTTAATATGATGACTTGGAAAAGAAGAAGGGTTAAATGGTTGAACCTAAATTTCGGGATGTTACAATTCTCCCCCGCTAGAACCAGACTTCACCCTCGAAGTCTTATACCGAAAACAACTCCAGATGCTGCTCCCGTATCTCTGACTCTGACTCCCATGTTAGCTCAGAGCCCTTCTGATGCTGCCACTGAACCTGCACCAATGGCACCTCCTTGTTCCTTAGAACCTTGATCTTCTAATCCCGGATCGCAATTGGTCTCTCGGCATAATTCAGGCCCGCATCCACCTGAATATCCTCCAGTGGCACTACCGCCAACTTGTCGGCTATACACTTCCTCAACTGAGACACGTGGAAGGTATTATGAATCTGGCTCAACTCCGCAGGTAGCTCCAATCGATATGCTACGCTGCCTACCCTCGCAATCACTCTAAACGGCCCAATATACCGGGGCCCTAGCTTGCCCCTTTTCCTTAACCGAATCACTCCTTTCTAAGGAGACACCTTCAGGAGTATAAAATCCCCAATCTGAAACTCGAGCTTGGATCATCGCCTATCTGCATAACTTTTCTAGCGACTCTCAGCGGTCAACAACCTCTGTCTGACCTGTTGTATCTGCTCCGTCGTCCGGAGCACTATCTCCGTACTGCCCATCACACGTTGCCCTACTTCACCCCAGCAAATGGGGGTCCGACACCTCCTCCCATACAACAGCTCAAAGGGTGGCATACTAATGCTCGAGTGATGGCTGTTGTTATATGAATACTCAGCCAATGGCAAATACGTGTCCCAACTCTCTCCAAAATCCAATACACATGCCTGAAGCATATCCTCGAGCGTCTGAATCGTCTGCTCACTCTGTCCGTCCGTCTGTGGGTGGTATGCGGTACTAAAATGCAGCCTCGTACCCAACTCTTCGTGAAAATTCTTCCAAAATCTGGAAGTAAATCGCACGTCTCGATCTGAAACAATCGAGATCGGAACTCGATGCCATGATACCACCTCCCTCACATACAACTCTGCCAGCCTCTCAGCAGTAGAGCTCTCACTGATAGCAAGAAAATGAGCGCTCTTCGTCAACCTGTCCACAATCAACCAAATTGCATCGACACCTCTAGCAGTCCTTGGCAATTTGGTGATAAAATCCATGGTAACCTGCTCCCACTTCCACTCGGGAATCTCCAATGGCTGCAACTTACCATGTGGACGCTGGTGCTCGGCCTGAACCCTGCGACAGGTCAAGCACCTCTCCATGAACCATGCGACATCTCTCTTCATACAGGGCCACCAATAATCCCTTTTTAGGTCCAAAAACATCTTAGTGGCCCCGGGATGGATCGAGAACCTCGACCTATGGGCCTCCTCCATCAAGATGGAACGCGCTCCGCCCACAAACGGTACCAAAATCCGGCCCTGAAAAGTCATAAGTCCTCGACTATCGGTAACAAACTCCGATACTTTCCCGATCACCCGCTCCCTTTTGCGGTTCTACGGTCTCACGGCCTCCGCCTGGGCCCCTCGAATGGTGTCCAACACCGGAGTCATCACTGTCAACCTCATACAAACGTCTTGCCCGGGTGGTACAGGATCTCACAATCATAATCCTTTACCACATCCAACCATCTCCTCTGGCGCATATTCAGGTTGGGCTGATCCGTCAAGTACATCAGACTCTTGTGGTCTGTGTATATGGTACACCGAACCCCATACAGATAGTGACGTCAGATCTTGAGGGCGAACACCACAGCCTCCAGCTCCAGGTCGTGGGTGGGATACCTCGACTCATGAGGCTTCAGCTGCCTCGATGCATATGCTATCACATGCCCCCTCTGCATAAGCACTGCTCCTAACCCGGATATCGATGCATCACAGAACACCACAAAATCCTCCATCCCTTCCGGGAGTGCGAGCACCGGGGCTTCGCACAACTTCTGGCGAAGTCTCTCAAATGAGGTCTGCTGCTCCAGACCCTAGGAAAAAGAGACACCCTTCCGGGTCATCTTGGTAAGTGGCACGTTGATCTTGAAGAAATCCTTAATAGATCTCCGATAATAGCCGGCCAATCCCAGAGAGCTCCTGATCTCGATGGGCGATCTCGGCACCTCCCACCTCATGACTGCCTCAATCTTGGCCGGATCGACCAATATCTCATTCTGGTTGACGAGATGTCCCAAGAACTGAACCTCTCGTAACCAGAACTCACACTTGGAGAATTTGGCATAAAGCCTCTCCGATCTCAGAACTCCAAGGATCTCCCTCAAATGCTCCTCATGTTGTTCTCTAGACCTTGAATACACCAAAATATCATCAATGAATACAATCACCGACCGATCCAACATCGGCCTGCACACCCTGTTCATGAGATCCATGAATGCAGCTGGTGCATTGGTGAGCACAAAAGGCATCACCACGAACTCGTAATGACCATAACGAGTTCTGAACACTGTCTTTTGGATATATTCATCCCGAACCCTCATCTAATGATAACCCAACCTCAAGTCTATCTTGGGGAACCAAGACGCCCCGTGCAACTGATCAAACGGATCATCGATCCTCAGCAACGGATAACGGTTCTTGATCGTCAACTTGTTCAACTCCCGGTAATCAATGCACATCCGGTGCGAACCATCCTTTTTCTTGACAAAAAGGATCGGTGCTCCCCAAGGTGAGCTAATCGGTCGAATAAACCCCTTCCCTAGCAGCTCCTAAAGCTGCGAGGATAACTCATGTATCTCTGGTGGCGCGAGGCGATAAGGTGCCTTGGCGATAGGTGTTGCTCCCGAAACCAAATCGATACGGAACTCCACTTGCCTCCCGGGAGGCACACCCAGCAATTCCTCGGGAAAAACATTCGGGAACTCGCACACTCTTGGAACCTCGTTAATCGAACCTGGCCTCCCAGCGGCGATTCGCGTGTCCAACACATAGGCTACGAATCCACTACAGCCCTGCTGCAAACTCTGTCTCGCCCTGGAAGCTGAGCAAAACGCTGACCCACATCAAGTTCCCTCGCCATATACCGTAAGCACTCCCCCACTGGGGTCTCGTATCGTCACCAACTAACGCTCGCAGTCTATAAGAGCTCCAAATCGGCTCAACCAATCCATGCACACTATAATACAGACGTCCCCCATCGCAATCGAGACCAGATCTATCGGGAACTCCACACCGAAGATCTCAAGGATACATCCTCGAATCACATTCGTAGCATACACTGCTCGCTCATCAGCTATGGAAACTTGCAGAGGTCGACTCAACGCCTCTCGACGGATACTAATGTGTTGACTAAATGCTAAGGAAACAAATGACCGACTCACACCCGAGTCAAATAACACCAAAGCAGGTACAGAACTCACAAGAAAAGTACCTACACATATCATCATATAAGCACAATATCTCAGAAAAAATATAAATACAGAATACATACCAACCACAACATCGGGCGCTGCGCGGACCTCCTCCGCAGTCAACTGGAAAGCTCTCCCACGAGCCTTCGGAGCCTCGGCCTTCACCGATCGAACCTTGGTAACCCTAGCAGCAGGTGTAGATCCCTGTGCTGACCCCTGATGCAACTGTGGACACTCGGCCTTCCGATGGCCAGTCTGGTTGCAATGAAAGCAAACCATAAATCCCTTGGGGCAATCCTTGGCGATATGCCCCTCCTTGCCACATTTGTAGCAAGAACCCGATCGACAGGCCCCCTCATGACCCTTGCCGCACTTCCCGCAAGTGCGGCCCTTCTGGCCTCCAGTCCTCGAATCAGCGGACTTGGTCCGCTTGGCTACCGGCTGACACTGAGCCGGCCTCCGATCTGTCCTCTGAGACTCGGCCTCCTCCCTGGCCTGAGTCTCCAACTCAATCTCCCTCTTCCGGGCATTTTCCTGGAGCTCAGCAAATGTCTGGTATATCAAGTTCGACATGAAATCCCGAATGTCCCTCCTTAGAATGCCTAAATACCGGCTCATCCGTGCCTGCTCAGTAGACACCTGCTCAGGGAAGAACATCGCCCTCTCATGAAACTTTCGGGTGACCATAGTAACCGAATCATTACCCTGCTTGAGGGTCAAGAACTCCTGAACCAACCATTCCCTCTCCACCGGGGAAACATACTCGTCTCTGAACATGGTGGTGAACCTCTCCCAGGTCACCGCTGAAATCTCTGCAAGAGTGAAGTTCGTTGTCACGAACTTCCACCAATCCTTCGCTCCCAAGAGAAGCTGGTTCAAAGTGAACCGTACCCTCAGATGCTCCGGACATGAACACGTATAGAAGCATCCCTCAATATCAGCAATCCATCTCATCGCAGCGATTGGATCCTGCATCCCATCAAACTCGGGTGGCTTCGTGTTGCTGAACTCCCGGAATAACAACGAGTCACCTCCTAGAGGCCTGGCATCAGCCACAACTGATGTAGCTACAGCGGTTGCATCCTCAGTCACCGCGGTGTACCTCTCATCGAAAGTCTCAATCAGTGTGGTCTTGATAGACCCAAACATCTCCGGAATCTCGACCCTGATCGCCGCAGCCACCTCATCGTGGATCATCTGACAAAGCTCCTCATCACTCACACCGCTCGCCTTAGGTCTGTGGCGCGTCCCAACCATGATGTCTCTGAAATATAACATAATAATATCAAAGACTCATTAAAGCATGCTCACACTCGATAAATCGACCCTACTTGTTCCTTAGTACCCAAAGGATTCTTACTTAGAGTGCGCACTGCTCCGGTGTCTTCGGTAGTACGGGCCCTTATACTACCGCATACACCGCATCAATATTCACCCTAAGTTCTCCTCCTTGGATCCCAGATCACAAGTACTCTATATCTCACTGGCATAGGCTACCCTTTGGTAGGCCTCTTATCAGCCCCTCACTGCTACCTACTCGCTCTAAAGCATCACATAGCAACACATTCCTTCCCAGGCTAAGGCATCAAAAATCAGGCCACTCTAGTCCTAATATGAATACCTAGCGAACTCTAGCATGCATAATATAACATATCATATCTCATAACACATAACGTAAGGGCATTTTGGGGGTTCACCGTTCGGGCGTTGGCTGACCGTACACACAACTCCGCTCTCGTTGTCTCAAAATCTATTGCTTTTTAGAAAATTAGTTTTTATCGTTTGAAAATTTTCTCACATCCTCAGTTTGAGTTCAGTTACACCCGAAGGTGCATCCGAATCCCTCAAACCTAGGCTTTGATACCAACTTGTAACAACGTAAATTTTCAAAACAATTTTTCATTTCTTTAAAACATAATTTCATTCAAGAGAAACCAGAAAATCCAATGTAACATAGTCATAATACAAAACATATCAATCCCAAGATCAATCATATCCAAATATGCCTGTGTGTGTGTACGAGTCATGCCGGCGCCTTCCCACGGTCCTCACTAGTACCTGAAATACATTACACATAAACACTGTAAGCAAGAAGCTTAGCGAGTTCCCCAATATACCACTTACACATATACGCCTTTCCAGGCCATACTCCACACGACCATTCGGTCCATGTGTCTCAGGGGACTTCCGTCCCAACCCGGTAAACCTTCCGGTCCATAACTCCTCGACCATCCGGTCCATATCATAATGCCTTCCGACCCATATCACAATGCCTTCCGGCTCATATCAAGCATAACATACATATCACATACATAGCGCATACGAAACTGGCAACTCATAGCATACAATGCATATATCTCATAGCATACCAGACCTTCTAGTCACACATAGGTACCCTTCCAGGTACAGTGTAGTGAGAAGACTCACCTGGTATGATGTCTAGAATCTCATGTGCTCGATATCTCTGAATCTCGAAACGATGACCTAGCCTCGCCTAATCACAACAAATAATCATTCAAAATCATTAACGGCTCTGAAGGCTATGCTACACCCTTTTCTACAATCCCACAGAAGGGTAAAAGACCATTTTACCCATCGCTAACTCAAAAGTCCACATGTTGACCAAAACCCTAAAAGTCAACAGCAAGCAGTACGTGGGGCCTACCAGCTCTTGTACGCGGGGCGTACTCTTGCACTCCAGAAATGGGGAACACGGCCCTCTACGCGGCGCGTACTGGGATTACGCCCAGTGTAAATCCCAGTTTCTTATTTCCTCATTTTAATGTCTTAAACAGTTAAGACATAACCCCACATTCCACATCTGGCCATTCTAATACCTCTTAATCCATAAAGTCGAAACCTTTAAGCCTTTGCATGGCTATAAAGGTTCCCCACACCTTCTAACACCTTTCCTTTCTCCTCCAAAAGTCTAGATCTCATGCATGGCTCAACATTCACGTCCAAGATTGCATTTTTATGAGCATACAACTCATATAGTCTTGGAATATGATAGATCTAGGCCAATGGAGACTATTTGCTCATAAAGTCTCCATCTTGGGACCGAAAACCCTAGGAATCGGTCTAAGAAGCACACCACACAAACAACAAGGCAAGATCTGAACTTTTTACCTCAGGGAGAAGCTCCAACCTTTGTAGCCCTCAGATCTACACTTGTCCACCAACTTCTAGCTACCACAATGGCCTCTTCTTCTCTTCCAGCACCTTGAAATGGCACTTTGAAGCTTAGAACACTCACACCCAAGCTAGAAACGAAGGAAATACTCTCTTAGGGTTTCTTTCTGAAAGATGGTGGCTGAGGGACAAGACCATCTCATTCCTTTTATAGCCCTCAAATCATATTAGGGTTTGAAACTGGGCCGGTTATGCACGGCGTAATCCTTAGGTACGCCCAGCATACCCGGATGAATCCGCATACAAAATAAGCGCGCAAGTACGCGCACCGTACTCCTTAGTATGCCCAGTGTACTCACAAGCTTAACACTTATCACAAAGGGACTTAATATGATGATTTGGAAAAGAAGAAGGGTTAAATGGTTGAACCTGAATTTCGGGATGTTACAGTTAGAACCTCTTAATAAATGTGTTGAATTATAAAAATGACTTTTTTACCCTTCTGTTTAAATGTAATAATAAATACCCAATAAAAATATAAAAAAAATTGAGAAATTCACATTTGCATAAACATTTTACCAACATTTAATGCACTCTATATGTTCACAACTTTACGAAGAAATCCAACAAACATTTCAACAATAAAAACATCATATTACAATTCCACATCAATTCCAAGAAAAGAAACAAAAGAAGCTAATACGTATTATTAAAATTAATTCTCATGTTATACAAATGGCCTAGATAATTAGTGAAACAATAATCTGAATTAACAAGCAAAGACATCAATGTGAAGTGAACCTGCCCATCTAAATTTAGAACCTGCATCAAGACCCTCAAATTTTAGCATACATACCTGACTATATATTAATATTGTCCACCGTTTATTCCCTTGTTCCAGCCACATCTTCACCATTAACACCCAACATCCCATTACCCCCTTCATCACACGCAACCATCTTGCCCATCTCACACAATCTCCATCACAGAGCACCACCTGTCGTTAACCTTCATCATCATCACCACATATTTCACAACACATCAGCTTCTACTCACCTACCCGCCTTCAAATTGAATCAAATAGAGTTGTGGATCTTGGTTGATTTCCCCTACTATAACATCACCATATACAATTCCACCCATCATATTCATCACAAAATCCCTGTTGATCCATTTCTTCGATTCAAACTAGGAAATAGGAAGGAAAAAAAAGTGAACGTAGAGGCAACAAAATGCAACAGATGGTAATGAAGGAGAAGAAATGCATTCTTGTTCTATTTTTGACCTGTTGTAATTCCGATTCAAATGGGGTAGGGGCTGGAGGGCATTGTTGATCGGAAAAAGATTAGGGCAAAAAAGAGTTACCTGTTGTCGGCGGCGAAGGTCTGGTAGGTTGTGCTGGATGGAGTTGGTTAACTGGTGTTGGCGACCACCGGATAAGTGGTCTGAGGTGGTGTAGTCGACAGAAGAATAAAATGGAAGCTTATTAGAGCAAAGCGACAAGAAGCTGTTGTAGGCGTTTTGTCGGAGAGGGGTAGGAGGCAAAATGAGTATACAGAGAAAAAGGAGCGGATAGGGTAAAAAAGGAACATAAGCCTCTTATTTCTTTTATGATATAACTTTATATCTAAAATATTAAGTGCTTTTTAAAAATTAAGAGACTAAAATAAGAGGCTAACAAACAATCTATATCTAAACTTTTAAGATGTTACCACTTAAATTTCCAATTAAGAGGTAAACAAACATGGCCTTAATGGGTCAAGAACCTCTTTAAGGAACCTAGGGTTTGAGTTTGAAGCTTAATGAGTGGTTCTTGAGGATAAAGTTGGAAACTTTACCCTTCTGGACATCAATATGGAAGAGATATGTGGTTTGGAGTCCTTGGATTCAAGAGAAAAGACTTAATACGTTAAGTGGGTTTGGCAAACTGGAGAACTCGACGAGTTCATGAGTGAACTCGATGAGTTGGTATGTGATTATCCCGATTCTGATGAAAATGGGGCAACTCGTCGAGTAGTAGGGAAACTCGACGAGTTGGGTCGAGACATCGCGATTTTGTCCTTAAGGGGAACTCGACGAGTTAGGTCAACTAGGAGCGTTAAATTTGACTTTGACTAGGTATTGACTCGGGTTGATCAATCAGTATTTCATTCCTTTTTAGATATTGAGCCTTCTTAGGTTGGGTCCATGATGGATTGGGCCTTATTGGGCTTTGTGAGCCATTTTAGGATTGGGTCCAATTTGGAAAATTGGGCCAATACTAGACTTTATGGATTTAGGAGTTTTGGGTTTGTTTGGTGATGGGCATGGGCCTTAGTTATGAATCTTGTTGGGCCAGGGTTAAACCGGTCATTTTACCCTAACTATGGATTATGGATGATGGTGTGAGACCTAATTGCTAATTGGGTGATATTTTTGTATTGACAGCTCGGGAAGTGAACAGGGCAACAGCTAAGGATTTCATTCTAGAAGCTTCTACATTTGAGGTGAGTCTCCTCACCATACCAATGGGTCGAAGGCACCAAAGCCGGACCATTTTTTGATATGTGCTACACTAGTTGATGTAGTGATATGTGGTATGTCAGTTAGTTATATGCTATTTGTTTATGTGATATTTGCATGAAAGACCATAGGGG
Organism: Lactuca serriola; assembly: GCF_051521515.1. Lineage (NCBI taxonomy): Eukaryota > Viridiplantae > Streptophyta > Magnoliopsida > Asterales > Asteraceae > Lactuca > Lactuca serriola. The sequence continues at coordinate 68,386,542 of NC_136409.1, read as the reverse complement.
AGCCTATGTCACTTGGATGTAAGACCATGTAGGGGAGCCCATGGATTTTCTGGAAAAGACCATGGGGGAGGCTATGACACTTGGATGTAAGACCATATGGGGGATCCCACGACTTTCCAGGTAAATACCATGGGGGAGCCCATGACACATAGGTGTAAGACCATGTGGGGGAGCCCATGACATCCTGGAGTAAGACCCTAGGAGGAGCCCGACGCATCCTTATGTGTTTATATGCATTGTTTATGTTATATATGGTATACTAGTGGTCTATGTGATGTGTTAGTTGTCTTTATGATACTTGCATGAAAGACCATGGGGGGAGTCCATGAGACTTGTATGTCAGACATTGTAGGGGAGCTCATGGCTTTCCAAGTAAAGACCATGAGGGGAGGCCATGACACTTAGGTGTAAGATCATGTGGAGGAGCGCATAACATCCTGGAGTAAGACCCTAGGAGGAGCCCACAACTTCCTTATATGCTTATGCGATTGATATGCCTTATGTGATTGATATGCCTTATATGATTGATATGGATTATGTGATTGATATGGTTTATATGGATTATGTGGATTATGTGGGGTATGCTCTGGGGAACTCACTAAGCTTTATGCTTACAGTTTTGTTAATGGATTCAGGTATCATCGGTTTAAAAAGGAAGGGCCTGACTTGATCGCAGTGCACACACCCTTGTTTTCCGTAATATTTGATTTTGGGATGAACTCTGATAAATTCTTTTTAATTAGCAATGTTTTTGGGAAGCTTGAATTTAAAAGATATATGTGTTTTGACCATAATGAAAAATGGAATTTTTACCCTTGATTTTTGGGTCGTTATACTATCGTGTGTGTCTGAACTCAAACTGAGGATTTGTAAAGCTTTAAAAGAAATATATTTTCAAGGAAAAAGTTTTCTAAGACAAGAAATGGTGTAGTGCATGCAATCAACCGTGCTCAAGTAAGTTTCCCCAGAATACCCATATACGTTATCTGTTATGAATTGATTTATAAATCCGAGAATCGCATGCTAATTAGGGCTAGGAGAGATGCCTTTTTTATGTTGTATGAGCTGGTAGACTTGCATGCTAGTGCTGAGTTGTCAGTGATAGATTGGCCTGATATGTGATGCTTGTAGCCTAGGGATACTAGATGCCATGCTAGAATTGGAATGAAAATTGGTATTAGTAACTACTAAGTGTATGCTTTTAAAATTATATACGGCTAGGGTCTTATAGCCTTAGTTTAATTGATTTGGTCTTATTTCCTGTTCTGTGTATAATTTGCATGCATAAAGCAGCCGACAGTGAGGGTAGATGTGGACAGCATGGGCTGTACTATGTGGGCCGAATGTTCTATGATAGTTTTGTTGGATAAGGTGTCTAAGTCCATAACTATATTTGGTATGTACTTGACCCGATTTAGCATGGTCCATTTGGTTGCACTTCACCGGAACAATTTGGACTTTTGAGAAGAAGATATGTATGATTTATTAATATATTATAAGTTATAATATATTAATATGAAATCATATTATTTAATTAGTATTGATCAAGAATTAATTTGGAACTAATTTTGTGGTCAAAAGAGACTAATTAAATATATAGGGAGAGATTGTGTAAATCATTCATACTTATAATGTAGGCTAATGATCCATGATTCCTTATGTTGGGCTTAACCCATGTGGTGACCCATGGATGCTCCATGGAGATTAAAACCCATGTATCATGAGGAATGTGGAAAGTCATGCACATTAGGGTTTACATGGTATAACCCTAATGTAGCCACACTATTTAAGAATCCCTTTGGTTCAAGAAATGGGCTCCTAGAGTTTTTACAAGTGTTTTGCCGATTTTTGTGATGTAGAGAGTCCTCTTCCAAGTTTCCAAGTGTTAGTGGTGATTTATGATTCCACTTGAGGCATTCATATTATTGGTGCTAGGCTATTGAAACTCCAAGCAACAAGTTTCTTGAACATTGGCCTGATAGGACGAAATTCATCTGCGATGACTTCAAAAATTTCACGCCAGATCAAAAATATTTCTTGTAATCTCCCTTATCTATTGAAGAAATAAAAAACACGGTGTGGTGTTGTGGCGGTGAAAAAGCGCCTGGTCCAGACGACTTCTCTTTCAAACTCATAAAATCCAAATGGGACTTAATGAAGGATGACATTAGTCGATTCATCAGGCACTTTGAAAACATCGGTTCAATTGCAAAAGGCTACAACTCATCCTTTATAACCTTAATCCCAAAAGTCTCAGATCCGTTAAACCTTGGCGACTACAGACCCATCAGGTTACTTGGATGGATGTATAAGATCATTGCCAAATTTCTAGCACTACGGTTAAAAGAGGTGGTTGGCTTAGTGGTGAATGAAGTTCAATCAACATACATAAAAGGGAGGAATATATTGGATGGTCCTTTTATCATGAACGAGATACACTCTTGGGCCAAAAAATCAAACAAAATGATTTACTTATTTATAGTAGACTTCAAAAAGGCTTTTGATTCTATCAACTGGCAATACCTAAACTACATTACGGAACAAATGGATTTTGGTCATCAATGGAGAACCTGGATCATGGAATGTCTATCCTCTTCCCGGGCATTGATCTTAGTCAATGGATCACCCACAAAGGAATTCTCCACCTCTAAGGGTGTTCGACAGGGAGACCTTCTATCACCATACCTCTTCATCATTGTGATGGAAGGATTACACATCGCTATAAAGAGCGCCTGTGCAAAGGCTCTGATCTGAGGAATTAAATTGCCTATGAATTGCCCCACCTTATACCATTTATTTTACGTGGATGATGCGAATTTTGTAGATAAATGGGATAGATCAAGCATCAAGAACCATTCTACAATACTCAAATGCTTTCATATTGCTCCCGGGTTGAAAGTCAACTTCTTGAAATCCCATTTATTTAGTGTAGGAATCTCAGATTCTGAACAAAAGACATGGCCAGAATTTTGGGATGTTCAGTTGGCACTATCCCGATCACGTCTCTCGGGGTGTCGGTGGGCGAAAACATGAATTTACATAAACATCAGAAACCGATAATCATAAAAATCAAAGCCAAGCTATCTGATTGGAAGGCCAAGGCTCTTTCATTTGGAGGCCAAATCACATTAATCAAATCTGTCTTAAATAGCCTCCCAACATACTACATGTCTCTCTTTAAAGCTCCACAAGTCATCATCGACGCATTGGAAAAGATGAGAAGGAAATTTCTCTTGGTGGAAGTGAGTTAAAAAAACAAGATACATTGTGTTGATTGGTCTAAGCTTATTGCCCCAATTGGGGATGGGGGGTTGGCAGTCTTGACTTTAGAGGCAAAAAAAATTAGCCTTGTTGATTAAAGGGTGGTAGCGATTGATGAATGATCAGAGGAGTCTTTGGAAAGATGTAATTTCCAACATTCACAATCTGAGAAAGAAATCTGCTACTTATATAGCCAGAAAGACATCCACTAGAGTTTGGTGTAATATCTCCAAAGATATTATGGCTCTTGATGTCATGAATATTGACAGTCAACAACTCTTTAACCTTATTCCAGGTTCTGATGTCAAAATTCTCTTTTGGAAAGATGTATGGTGTGGCACAACTCCCTTTTAACAAAAATACCCTCATCTATATGCTCTTGAATCGATCAAATGTTGTCTCCTTGGTGATCGACTATGTGAATCTAGATTCTCATGGGTTTGGAAACATGAGCCTTCTAACCCCATTGAACTGCAAGAACTGTTACATCGCTATAAGAACATTGGCGATTTAGAAATCAATACGACTACTAGTTCTTATGGTTTCAGGTTTGGAGTGAAAACAGGTGGGGAATACAAAGTCAATTGCATGAGGCGTCTTATAGATACCAAACTGATCTCAGATAAAGGCCCCATTATATGTTGGTCAAAACTCATACCACTTAAAGTCCGATGTTTTGTGTGGAGCACTGTATTGAACAGGATTCTAGTGGCAGAATCATTATTGATCAGGGGTCCGCACATTCCAAACCAAACATGTCTCTTATGTAATAAAAACACAGAGTCGGTGGAACATATTTTCCTTCACTGTGAATTTGCTCAAACTGTTCAATCGTGGTATGGGTTACAGGTTAGGAGATTCATTGGATTTCTGGATTTCTTAGACTCGGTCTCAAGTTGGGATTATTGCATAAAAAGGAAATCCATTCGAAGTTCAATCTTATTCTTCCTAATTTGGTTCATTTGGCTCGCTAGGAATGACAAGGTATTTATAAATATCAAAGCTAATACAAGTATTGTTGCAGACAACATCATTGCCGCTTCCTTTTCATGGTGCAATCACAAAAATTCACATGGGCGCGGGAATTGGATTGATTGGAGTTGCTCACCATTTGAACATCTAAAACTATAATTCATTGTTCCATTTCTTTATGTTTATGTTTTTTTCTCTTTTTTCCCTTCATTGACATTTTCTTTTGTCATTGTATTTTGGTCACGGTTTAGCCACTTGTTATTCGTGTCCATTTTTTTAATGATATTTGCCATTTCCAAAAAAAAACTAGGCAGAAATTAATGATATTTTTCGAAGAATGATGTATAAACCAGATAATTATTAATCAATATTATTGATTGTAAAAGTACTGTGACATCCCCATTTTTCACGGCCAGAAAAGACTGATTTTGTTTATGGTTTGTTTAAAAATCAGAGTAACATTTTAAATAAAAGTGTTGCGGAATTTGTACCAAAACAAAATATGATAAAGATTTATCAAAAGCATTTCCAAAGAAAAGTATTTCATTAAAAGACTTGGGATGTCATGTTCAGTACAGATCAAAAGCATAAACAGTACAATATAAGCCTTACAACATTATTTCATATCTACAGGCCTATATCCGTAATCCCTCATCCAAAACATCACATCTATGCTCATGCGCCAGTACCTGTAATACAAGAAACAGAGTGGGTTAGGCTTGGGAGCCTGGTGAGCACATAGGGTTTTCAACCCCCAATAAATAATTTTATTAATTTCATCAATCAACAATAACCCGATTATCCATTCTCGTTATCCTCACTTTACGTCCCTAAACACCTATCATAAGGGACCTAGCCTAAGGATCATCATCGGGATGGACACTACTGCTAAGGGGATTCCTCAGCAATAAATGTCCTAAAGGCAACCATGTGGGGGATGGAGTACACCGGTGAACACATCGTTCGCAACACCTACAGGTTGCGAGCCTGCTTGTGTTCCACTAGATTGTCTAAAAGAGTCTGTGGTCGTTATCCATACTCCGCTAAATGACCGAATCAACAACATCAACATCAAGGCCTCTCATCATTTTATCACACATCACCTATTACATCTACCCATGTTTTACCCCAACATTTTCGTAGATATAAAATACATATACAGTTTAAATCATTGAAAACATGTATAAAAATGTTCATCCAGCATAGATAGCAAGTATTCAGATAATATGCACACATAGCACGTAATTTATATAAAATACTTCATATCTATGTGTAAGCTGAAACTAACTATGCACTCACCTGAGTAGGTGGTGACTTTGCGCTTGGACAACACTTCGTTACTCTTAACACAATTTTCCTTCGGCAAAACCTAGTATCATTACCACTAGGGTCTAGTTATTATTACTATTATATAAGCATTAAACGATACTTATATAACACATATTAATAGCCCATGTAGTTATTATAAGGTCCTAATAACATTACTATATTAAAACATAAGCTATACTAAAGATAGGATAGGTAGAGCTCACTTACAGCGGGTTTTCTTGAAAACCGGGCTCTGCTGGAGCAGAGTTTCTGAGCTGAAAGGCTCTTTTCTCGGGGCTTCGGGAGCCTCGGGGCTTCCTTTGGGTGCTAGGGGGTTTACCTAGACTTAAGGGGGCTTAAGGGGGGCTAGAGAGAGGTTCTAGAGAGAGAAAGAAGTGTTTGGAAGATGTGAGAAATGGAGAAACCCGATACTTCTATTTATAGGGTGAAATCCTTACGGACTTGCCGAGTCGGTTCACTGACTCGCCGAGTCAGTGCCACGTGTCATCATGTCACACTCCGAAACCGAAGGCGGAATCGTTCCGGGGCGGAGGTGACGTCATGTTAAGTATCACAACCAATGTACATAGTAAGCAAAGTAAACAACCATTACATTACATATGAAAATTTACATTTGTTTGAAAGTAAAGTGTTACAAGTGTTATACATATGTATATATGAACAAAAGTAAAGATGTGTCTTCTACGGGCTCCGTCTTCTGCAAAAAGGCCGCGGGTACCTGTCTAATGTGGACCTGGGAATACATGCAGTTTGAAAATTAGCATAAAGCTGGTGAGTTCATAGGTTGTTAGTTTAGGTTAAAAGAACATTTTTTCTTTCGTTTTCTGAAAAGTTGTTATCCAAGAAAATCCCATATTTTCTTTTAAAGACAGTTTAGTTAGAACATCTGAATTTCTGTTTGGTACAACAGTAGATAGTTTAATAAGTAAAGTATAGATTGAAAACCATGGGAATTCCATCCCGTATCACAGTAAGTAGTTTTAATACACAAAACTATAGATTGAAAACCATGGAAATACCATCCCGTATCACAGTAGATATAAAACTATAGATCAAAGATAGATATAAAATCTGTGAATAAACTATATTTTAATACGTATTGTGAGTCGTATAACCATGCTAATGAGACCCGAGACCTCCTTGACGTTCTTCATGCGTCGGACGATATCTAGAATTTGTCACCCTAGGCGTGCCCGACTAACTGTAGCTAGCAGTTAAGGTGTGGGATTGTCAGTCCCAAATAGATCTATTCACAAATTCCACGCTCTCCCTCTAGGAGACTCTGGTTATACTTCCGGGGAGGATTTACTGATAACCCGAAGGGTATAATGAAGACTAATCTCACAAGCTAGTAATAAATTATTCACGGTGTACTCGGTCGTTATCGAATATCATAATTGTTTTGAAACATAATAAAGTATAAACGATTGAACACAAAGAAACTATCTGGCATAAAACTTTACTTTAGATAGAGATAAACTGAATCAGACATAGTTTATCTATTAACATTGCATAAAAATCCGAACTCATAAAACGAGAATTGAAGATCCCAAATTATTCTCATAATAATTTGATTAGTTTGATTGTTTCCTTTACTATAATTGAAATCCATATAGTTATATTCGATAAAACATCCCTTATGCTCCGCATAATACATAAGGAGTAAAGATGTCTAAAAGTTTGCCAGGTATTTATAGAATTACATCATTTTTTAAGTTTCGAAAACATTTATATTTAGCTTGTATTCCCCCCTGAAAACACTAAAAACCTCGGAAAAAAAGGGACGTAGGGGTATGAACTCACCAGACGGGAAACGTGTCGGTTTGGATGCTAAGTGTCAGTTCGGGGCTTGATAACGCGCGAGGTTCCTATGTAATATGAAGAGATACACAATTGTATCTAATTAGACTTTGAACCACTAATTAGATATGATTATACACTCCAAGACGCGAAAACACTTCAAATCAAGTGTTCGGAGTGACCTGGGTGGCATCTACGAACGTATAGGACATAGATATGGAGTTTGCTCTTCAAGAGTAAACTCCTAATGGAGTTTTCGGCCTAAAGACCATCTCCCCATGAGTTTACAGCCGTAAACTCATGGTGGGGTGCTCTAGGATGCTTAATGGTCTTATAACTCTTGTGGGGTAATGCTAGGCTTAGTTTTAAGGCATTGGAAGGGGACTTGAACAACATAAGGACCATTTGAGGAGTTTACGACAGTAAACTAGGAGTTTACGGCTGTAAGCTCCCTCATACCCCTTCCTTATGTGTTTTGGTGGCTCCAGATTAATCACATGTGATTCTAACTCACTTTACAAGCCTTGGATGGAATTTAGGGCATCATTTGACCATGTTTTAAGAGTTTACGACCCAGAAACCTATCCTTGGGGGGTTTACGACCGTGAACTCCTAAAGGATTGATTTTTATTAAGTTTAAGGCCCCTAACTTGTTTGTGGTTGCTTCTAGACTTTATTCCAAGGCTTATGAGGTGTTTAAGGTGCATCTGAACACCTTAAAATGAGTTTACTGCCCATGAAATGGTGTTTACGGTGCAATCATGTTCTTGGGCCGTAAACTCATGTTTACCCCCTAAATGTTGAGTTTATGGTGTTCCAAGTCCATTCCAATAAGTCCTTAGGTCATTTCCAAGCTCCATAAATGATTTGGGAGGGTTTTTGGGCTCCAAAACCCATTTTATGTGTGTTTACGGCGTAGGACTGTTCTAGGGCCATAAACACATGTTTATGGTCCTATTTCATAGATTAAACACGAATTTGAAGGTTGAAGAGGTTATACTATGAGTTAGGATAGTTACCTTGACAATTTGGAGCTTGAATTGATGATTTTTGGACCAAGGATTAAGTTTGTAGAGAGAGAGTGGAAAAGCTTCAAATGAGGCTCACTCCACTTTATATATGGTTTAAGTTTGGGACACGGTGGAATTCTACCTGATACTAATGTTAAACAAGGCTTTTGGTCGCACCCAATTAAGTTTTCGTAACCCGATATGATCGAATCTAAAAATCTTCCAATTATTAAATTAGGGCGTTATCATGAGTTTCTAATGTGATTGGACGCCCATTAAGTCATAATAGCAAACTCAAAATTAATGACTTAATTTAGAAACAAAACGGAAACAATTTGAAAACGGGTTACAATGACGGAACGAACTTCGGGTTGTCACACATCATTTGATGGCTTTCCTTGGAGAGAAAGCAATGGTTGTGATCGCGCCACATCACCCAATATCACGTATCAGCCTCCTGACTTAGAAAAATCATAACTTTCGCATACAAGCTCCATTTTTGACGTTTTTATATCCACACGAAGGTAAAATCAAGATCTACAACTTTCATTTAGACTCCGTCGGCTAATTCTTCACCGATCTCAAATTTAACAGTAGGAGGCGTTTAGACTATTACATGACCACGAAGAATTCGTAACTCCTACATTGTGACAACCCGAAATTTCCATTCTGAACAAACCATATCAAGCCAATAGAAGTTAGAACAGTTATAGTGAAATTCCAGACTCTGAGTATAAGTTTCAGTTTTTCAGGATTTACACTTAAGGAGATATCAGGAGAGTGGATGCACTAGGGTTTTGTGCAACACTGTTATTCCAATACTCTAGGATATTAGAGTTCATTCCCGAAATAAAAATATTTTCTGCCAAAAATCCCAGGACTATATATAGAAATCTGAACCAAAATAATTCATTAGTTACATTTCCAATGAGAGAAAAGCCAAAATTCTCTCTCACGGATCTTCGGGTTTTTATCCCAAATTGTGAGTACTTCGATGTAGTTATATTATATAGCTTAGATTGTGTTTTATAACATCAAAATCGGACCAAAAACCCAAGATTTGGAAGTTTACCGCCCAAGAACACTTGGGGAGTAAACTCCATTTTAAGGGCCAAAATGTCGCAATGTCCCTCAAAGCCTTGGAACTCAAACTAGAAGCCACCATTGCATGTTTAGGACACAAAATCAATTAGAAACAATGGCTAGAAGTGAGTTCACGGCCAAGGAAGTTCTTGGGCCGTGAACTCCATGTTTAAGTGCCAAAATGCCCTAAAAACCTTCCTTAAGCCAAGAGGCTAATTTGGGTATGTACCTAAATGAGTTTAGGACTAGCAAACAGACTTAGATCACCAAGAGTAAGGTGTTCACGGTCCAAAAGGTTCTAGGGCCGTGAAATCCACAAAATGGTGCCAAATGGTGCCATAAACTCTTCTAAAGCCAAGTACAAAAGCCTAGTTTAGTTCCTAGTTAATTTAGGGACTTGAAAACACCATAAACATCCTCTCAAGGGAGATTACGGCCGTAATCTCCAAGGGAATATGGTCCTAGGGCCGTAAACTCCTAAAAGGAGTTATATTATGCCCTAAACTCTTCCATAGATCAAGCCATTAAGTAGAAATGCTTCTTAGGACCGTATAGAGCATCAAACATCAAATGGTAACATAAGTGTGAGCTTACGGCCGTAAACTCATGAGTTTACGACCGTAAACTCACTTAGTAGGTTCATTAGGGCCGTGAACCTCATGGTCGAGTATTCCTTGAGGCCTACACACAATAGCTTCCCCTACAAACACTTAGATGCAATCCTAGAGGCTAATAGCACTTGATAAAGGTGTTTAGCATGTCCTAGGGTGTGTTGACTTGTTTATTAGTTGTTTATAGACTAAATTGTTACATATATGTGAAATTATATGTTATCTAGGATCATCGAGTGTGTTCAAGACTTCACTTGACACCTACCAGTCCTACCTCTTCAGTTCACCCGTATCACCCACAACAGGTGAGTTCATACCCCTTAATCAACGTTTTAACTATTTTTAAATGTTTTATGGGGGGATACAAGTAGAATCATGCTACTTATTATATCAATCACATGTGATTTATAAGCAGCATTCAAATGATTTACTACTCATTAGTCGTTTTACCAAACAGTTTCCTTCAAATGATTTCCATAAACACTTTATATGTCTAAAAACTCCTTATTACACTGTACATTTTACTTTGTATATTACATTTCAAACTTATTGACAATTGTGTTTCAAACAAATGTTTCTATATACTAAACCGTTTTATCAAACCCATGCCTTCAAAACCCTTTTATAGATCGACATCAAGTCGATCTTTTCTTAGAAAATATTTATGTTCAAAGGTTTTTACAAAACTTATTTTATGCTTTTATATTATAAATTGCATGCCTCTATATGTATGGTTATATAAGAAATGTTTAAAAGACTTAGGAAGGCTATCCACCCTATTTCCTATTCGCGCTTGAGATTTGGTCTGGTGGGATATCGGGTACCGTCCGAAGGTCGTTTAAATATTAGTTATATATCATGTGTACATATATAGTCATAAAAGGTATTTCTAGTTCATCCAATGCCCTTGGATAGCAAGGGTATATATCCATGTTCATACGTACCAGTTATATTACTAGTAAGCTACCATATGGGTAGTTTAGGATGATATTAGAACTATTACTAGAACTATTACTAGAACGCAATATCACACAATGAGTCAGTTCATTCATGAGTCAATACTTGCTAGATAGAGAGAACATATATTACAGCTAGAACATTACAGTACATTACTATACAATTACATAATTACGTTTACATAGAGATTTTGTTATAAGCATGCCTATATTTGTATAGTTATATAAGTAATGTTTAAAAGACTTAAGAAGGCTATCTACCTTGTTTCCTTTTCCTCGATTTGGATGTGGTCTGATAGGATATCGGGTACCGTCCGAAGGTCGTTTAAACATTAGTTATATCTCATGTATACATATATGGACATAATAGTTCCTTTCAGTCAGTTCAGTGCCTTTGGGTAGCAAAGGTATACGTTCATATACTTTTACATGATTACGCTTACATAAGTACATATACATGAATACGTTAACAAAATTGTGATCCACTGTATCGGAGCATGCCTTAAATGTCATGGCCCAAGTTGTAGCCAAAGTCTCTTGGAGGGAGAGCGTGAGTTTGTGTATAGATCTATACTGGATTGACTATCCTACACCTTGCTGCTAGCTACAGTTGGACCTGCAGGTCTGCGGGTGCCAAACGTCATTTCTTTTTTCGACCATGCGTATGTCGTTGTTACCAGTCAATAGTATGGTGCAATTAATCACATGATACCTTAATATAAATCCAATTTATGGTAGTTAGTACAGCAGTAGTTCTTATAGCGCTACACTTCAGTACTACGTTTATTTTCCCTTTACATATATTTAGTGATCTTTTCACTTAAACATTAAATGTAAAAACTATATTTTGTTAATGATAGTTACACTTGGGAAAATTACACACTTTTACAAGAAATGAACATTTAGAACACTTAAGTCTTGGTAGAAGACTACATTCAGAACATTTAGGTCTTGGTAGAAGACACCCTTATTTAATAGTAGGAATCATAGGGATTTCTAGGGTTTTTCAAACATTTATAGTTGTTTTACAAACATTGTCATAGTTACAGTTCACATACATTTTTAATACTTACAAATTCTTATAAACAATTTCTTACATACAAATTAAGACACTAAAATACTTATGATCTCACCAGCTTTAAAGCTGATACTCGCTTTCAAAATTACTTGTATCCTCAGGTCATCATAGACAGGTACCGATGCAAGGATTAGGGAAGATGGAGCTCGTTCAAGACTTATCTTTCATTTTAATTATTGCTTTTGTGTTTATCAAAATTTGGCAGAACACACTTGTATAATAATTATATTATTAATGCAATGGATGATGTTGTTGTTTGTTTACTACTTTTCATTGTTATGATACTGTACATGACGTCCTCCGCCGCAGAACGTTTCCGCTGTTCTTGGTTTTGGGGTGTGACAAATTGATATCAGAGCATTGTTTATAGTGAATTAAGTATATCAACCCATAAAAGATATACTAACTATAAATACATAAGGGATTAAAAATACTTTGACCAAGAGTTTATACTTTAAATATTAAAATATTTAATTAAGTATACGTGCCTGCATTCATACTAAAATCAGTGTCACTAGGACAGTACAAAAGAATTACGATTGTTGGGCAACACAAGTGGGCTTAGAGACATATGGTCAAAACTGGGAAGATATAGCTTGATCACCTATGTTATCTGAGGGTTGACTAGCATGTGCTTAAGTGTAGTTGTGTGGTTGCAACAAATCTAAAATCTTACCAACCCTACCACAATCAGAACAGTAGAACATAACATTAAACTTAAAATAGTATAGGAGTATTTGGTGTTACTATAAGTACGTTATACTTGAGAACTAAAACAAGATCTTCATTACTAAGTTGATAGTTGCTAAGTGGATACACTAAGGATATATGTAATTAGGATGTTATAGACTTAGAATCTATGAAATTTTACTTTACCCCGATTCGGTGTGAATTTGCAGTTAAGGTTAAATATTCGAAGGCCTATCCTGTTTCAATTACATATAACTGGTATGCCCTTCACAAATAGCGATGTAACTAATGAAGATTTTCTAAATAATTATCGAGATAGTTCGTCTAATAATTATTTTCTTACCCCAATTCTCGCATAGATAACATGGCTGGACTCCATCCCCACGGCAACCCGTACCTCTCGAATGTGGTCATTGCTGGTTGGTTTGGAGAAGAACCAGAGAATGATCATCCTATCCCTATGAATGATCACCATGATGAAAACCTTTCGAACGATGCTAACTCCGAACCCGAGATTGAGAACCTACCCCAGGCAGCTCCCGTTCAAATTCCTAACCCTCGTCCAGCTTTTCATGGCCCGACGCCTCCATGGGTGGAATGTTTGGAAACATGGAGCCATGGACAAGATCAACCCATGACATTTAATGTGACAACCCGAAATTTCTCTCTCACGGATCTTTGGGTTTTTATCCCAAATCATGAGTACCTCTTTCTAGTAGTGTTAGAAAGCTTTATATGTAGTTATAACATGATTTAGAAGGCTAAATCACTAGACTTAGGAGTTTACTCCCCAAGGTGTTCTTAGGCGGTAAACTCCCGAAACAAAGCCGAGACCGACCCTTGTGTTATGCTACTGCCTTAGACTCATTTATAAGTGTGTTAGGGACATGAAATCAAGCAAAAACCACCCAAGTTTGGGAGTTCACGGCCCAAGAGTTTCTTAGGCCGTAAACTCCAATTTCAAACTCAAAATGGTGCTTTTAAGGCACCTAAAGCTTTAGAATTTTATCTAGACTTGTTCCCGTTTAATCTAAGGCCTTAAGCACATCAAAATCACCTATCAAAGTGAGTTTACGGCCAAGACTTGGTTCTTGGGCCGTAAACATGAAGGAAGGGCACCAAAGTGTGCCTAATGTCTTCATATGCTTGGAATAAAAGCCTAGAACCTTTACCACATGTGCAAGAGACTTGAAAACAACAAAAACACCATTCCAAGGTAGTTTACGGCCGTAAACTCCAAAGGAAATGGCCTTAGGACCGTAAACTCCTCTAAGGAGTGTTTGTAGACCTTAAACCCTTTCAAGAATTGAACCACCAAGTTGGAATAATTCTAGGAATCATTTGGGACTTCAAAACAAACAATACCCCCATGGTTGGGAGTTTACGGCCGTAAACTCAAGAGTTTACAACCGTAAACTCCATGTGTGATGGTATATGGGGAGTAAACTCATATATGGGGTCCTTTGGAACCCTAAACACAAGTACCTTGTCCCACAATAGCTTAGATGCAATCCTTAGGGTTTAAAACACTTATATAAAGTGTTTATTATGTCTAGGATGTCTTAGCTTTATCAATTAGTAACTTAAGACTAATTGAGTGCATATATGTGTGATTATATGTTCATTAGGATCGTAGTGTGTGTACAAGTCCTCGCTTGACACCTAGCAATCCTATACCGTTCAGTTCATCCCAATCACCATCTATAGGTGAGTTCATACCCCTTAATCAATGTTTTAAAGGATTTTAAACGTTTTAACGGGGGGGGGGGAGGGGGGGAATACAAGTAGAAAACAATATGTTATTAAATCAATCTTATGTATTTTATAACTGTGTTTTCACTCAGTAGATTTCACATATTTCAAAAGGTGACACATGAAGTGGTTTTTCTATCTTAAAATACCTTGATAACAAAAGTATTAGTTTTGAAATGTTTATTAAAATGACATCAAGTCATTCTTAATTATTGTTCAAAACTCCTAGATATCTTGCAAAACCATTATTTTACCTTCTTGAATCAAACTATACTTATGCGCATATGTTCATTTATATGTTAGAGATTATAGTTTTCATCCTTCGTTCAGTTTCCCACACCCTGGTGTATCGAGGGTGCATAAATCTACTTGAACAACCACTTACTTTCCAGTTAATTATCATAGGGATAGTTAGAAGAAACAGAACATTATTCCTATTACAAGGAATCACACAAGAGTCAGTTCATTCATGAGTCTATACAGTACCTTACATGATACATGAGTACACGTACTTAGGAATACATGATACATGAATATGTTTACATATCCTTACCTGTTACATGAACACACTTACATGAATACCATACAGGAACACTTCTACATAGGTGTAGTATCCTGTATTTACTTACCTTGGATACTTGTACTTAGAACTATGAGGATGATTTATTAGTACTTAATGTGTAAATTATCTTTCCTATCCCAGTTCAATGGGATATTTCAGCGGGACTTACCATTCCGAACACCACTGATTAGCACCAGTGGTCGATAAATTTCTACGGATGTCTAAGGTTGTCACTTATTTAGTAGTCAGTGACGGGACTAACCATCCCTCTGTCCAACTGTTGCAACAGTGGATGAGATGTGAATCTTCGGAGGATCATTAGGTTAACGCTGTTATGGGACTAACCCTCCCTCCACCCTGCTGCTGCTACAGAGGATGAGGGGACACTCTTCGGATGTCCATTGGATCTACCTTTTGCTTCGGCGATGTCGTGTTAATCCTGGTCACCCAGGGATAACACTTACATGATTATATTTTTCCTACTTTACTTTATTTTGTGATATATTCACATAAACGATGAGTTAGACTAAGCACTTTTAGTACTAGTCAATAGAAAGGAAAAACTATCATTTTACTAACAAAACATTTGGGTCTTGTTAGAAGACTACATAGTCATAAAAAACATCCGGGTCTTGGTAGAAGACTACATAGTCATAACAAAACATTCGGGTCTTGGTTGAAGACTACATAGTCATAACAAAACATTCGGGTCTTGGTAGAAGACTACATAGTCATAACAAAACATTCGGTTCTTGGTAGAAGACTACATAGTCATAACAAAACATTCGGGTCTTGGTAGAAGACTACATAGTCATAACAAAACATTCGGGTCTTGGTAGAAGACTACATAGTCATAACAAAACATTCGGGTCTTGGTAGAAGACTACATCTCCAACTGATAGAAAATAAGGGATTTTCTAGGGCTTTTCATACTTACATCATCATTTTCATTTAAAGGTTTACATGACTTTTAAAACAGCTTTTAGTAAGCAAGACAATGACACTTAAATACTTATGAATTCACCAGCTTTAAAGCTGATACTCTCTTTCAAAATAACTTGTATTCTCAGGTCAACAGTAGTCAGGTACGATGGCCAGGTTTTGAGAAGACGGAGCAGACAAGTCTCATCTTTTATTTTGATTGTATATTTTTGGTGTCTTACTACAATGAAAGAACACACATGTATTAAAACTTTACTATTAATGCAATGGATGATGTTGTTGCTTGTTTATTATATTACACTGTTGTGATACTGTACATGACGTCCTCCACCCCTGAACGTTTCCGCCGTTCATGGTTTTGGGGTGTGACAGATTTGTATCAATGCATTGTTTATAGTGAATATAGTATATCAACCCATAAAAGATATACTAACTATAAATACATCGGGATTAAAACACTCTGTCTAAGAGTTATACTTTTAAATAATAAAATATTTAACAAAGTATACATGCATGCATTCATACTAAAATCAGTGTCACAACGACAAGAACAAAAGTATTACGATTGTTGAATATCACAAGTAAGCTTGGGGATATATGGTCAGTCTTGGGAATGGCATAGCCTGATCAACTATGTTGGTCCGAGGAGTGATTAGCATATGCCCAAGAATGGTTGTGATATGGCAACAAGTCTAAAAACTTACCAACACAACCATTAAGAAATACCATAGGGGTATTTGGTCTTACTGTAATTATCTTAGTTAGTTCGTCTATTTTAGCTATTTCTTACATCCCTTTTCTCGCGTAGATTAAAATGGCTGGATTTCACCATGGCGATCTGTACTTCCTGAACCAAGGCAATGCTGGTTGGCTAGAGGTAGAACCAGAAGATGATCACCCAATCCCTTTGGATGATCACCATGCTGAGGGTTTTTCTGATAGTTCTGACTCGGAGCCAGAAGTCAACAACCTACCCCCAGGTGCTCAAAACCCAAACCTGAACCCTCGTTCCGCATTTCAAGGACCCACACCTCTGTGGGCCACTGAATTGATTACTTGGAGTCATGAACAGGGTCATCCCATTCCCTACAATGGAGACCGAAGTTTCTACAACCTCACTGAAGGAGGTTCTGCTGATAGAGTCCTACCCATCATGGTGCGTAGGATTTCTCCAAACACGATAATGGCTCAGGCGACTATCAATCAAGTCTTGGAAGTTGACGCCAAATCTAGTGTTAACACTGTCTACATTCGCCAACTAGAGTCTGCTCATGAAAGGACTCTGGTCCGCAATGCAAATCTGCAGAGGGAACTTGCTGAAACCCGAGCTGAAGTTAGAGAACATCGAGCTCAGCAAGCAAGGTCAGGCAGGCGTGTAAGGGACATTGAACGTCTACTGTCGGGATCGAGGACTCATGCAAGCAGCTCTCGTCGCCGATAGAATCTCGTCAACTCATCTTTTGGATATAACCTAGTCTATGTAAAACTTTGGTCTAATTTCCTATCGTTATAAATCTTAGACCTGTTAGGTCTTGATCTAATCTTAGTTCTATCAAAATTTTCCATCTTGGTTGATGTAAGGCCTACTTCTAGGCCATTTTTCCCGAACTTGTTACATCTGTAATTCCAGTATTATTGACAGATGTCTAATCTTATGGAAATTATTATCCAAATGTTGTCATATTCAGTTAGTCATTCTATTCATTCTGTTGTTGGACTATGGGGAGTTAGTCCATGAGACACATTTATTAATCATTTATTCTTATCCATGTTGTCATCTTTTAAACGTATAGTTAAAGATGCCGCCACGCAAGAATCCAAGGCGTAACCCAAACAACGAAACACCGATACCACCACCTCCACCACCACCTGAACCTCTTCAACCACCAAATCCTTTCGATGCCAACATGTTCCAGACAGCTTTCACAGCAGCAGTTGCAGCTGCTGTGTCAGCAATCAACGCTCCTGCCCCTAGTGGATCAGGAACAGGTGCACCTCCCTCGAACCACGGCGAAAGCCATGGACACCCTCGGGAATGCACCTACAAGGACTTCACGAACGCCAAACCCCAAAGCTTCAATGGAACTGGGGGTGCTATGGTGTTGAGGAAATGGATTGAAAAGATGGAATCAGTCCTTGAAATTTGTGCTTGCCAGGAGGGAAACAAGGTCAAGTTTGCAGCTTGTACCTTCTCTGACAGAGCACTAACATGGTGGAACAGCCATGTTAACTATCTGACTTTGGTGGTGGCGTATTCCATCAGCTGGGAAAAGTTAAAGGATATGCTGATGAAAGAGTATTGTCCTCGAGGCGAAGTACAAAAACTCGAGCAGGAATTCTGGGGTCTACAAATGGTTGGATCCGACATCACGACCTACACAAATAGGTTCTGTGATCTGGCAAACTTATGGCCAGACATGGTTGCTCTCCAGAGCATAGCCAACATCTCCGTAAAATCTTAGAAACATTGCGATCGGAGAAGCTCTACGCGAAGTTCTCCAAATGTGAATTTTGGATTCGACGAGTCAAATTTTTAGGCCATGTTGTTAGCGAAGAGGGAATACACATGGACCCTTCCAAAATTAAGGCCATCGAGAACTGGTCAGCACCAAAGACACCTACTGAAATTCGTCAATTTCTAGGTCTAGCTGGCTACAATCGCAGGTTCATTCAGAACTTCTCCCGCATAGCAAAACCTCTTACAACCCTGACCCAGAAAGGTGTGGCCTTTGATTGGGAAGAGAAACAGGAAAGAGCGTTCCAAACGCTCAAACGAGCCTTGTGCACCGCCCCGATACTATCCCTCCCCGAAGGGATAGAAGACTTCATTGTCTATTGTGATGCATCCAATCAAGGACTCGGATGTGTTTTGATGCAGCGAGGTAAAGTCATCGCTTATGCCTTGAGACAGCTGAAGACACATGAGGTTAACTACACAACCCACGATCTTGAACTAGGAGCAGTTGTGTTTGCTCTGAAGATCTGGCGACATTACCTGTACGGTACAAAAAGCACGATCTTTACAGACCATAAGAGTCTACACAACATTTTCGACCAGAAAGAGCTCAACATGAGACAACGACGGTGGGTCGAGCTACTAAGTGATTACGAGTGCGAAATTCGTTATCATCCGGGTAAAGCCAATGTAGTAGCCGACGCCCTAAGTCGGAAAGTATATACTGGTCGTAGAGTCAAATCTTTGACTCTAACTATCCATTCACACTTGACCACACAAATAAAGGAGGCTCAGCTCGACGCTTTGAAACCTGACAACGTAGCTGGTGAATCCCTTAGAGGGATGGATAAGAACTTGGAAGTCAAGGGCGGCGGAGCCTTGAACCTCATGGATCGGATCTGGACGCCGAAACACGGTGGCTTCAGAGACTTGGTCATGACCGAAGCTCACAACACTTGTTATTCCGTCCACCCGGGTTCAGATAAGATGTATCTGGATCTTAAAAAGTTATACTAGTGGCCTAACATGAAAGCAGATATTGCTACCTTCGTGAGTAAATGCCTTACTTGCGTAAAGGTCAAGGTCGAATACCAGAAACCCTCCGGTCTTCTACAACAATCGGAGATACCAGAATGGAAGTGGGAGCGGATCACTATGGACTTCATAACCAAGTTGCCCAAGACGACGGGTGGACTTGATTCCATATGGGTCATCGTCGATAGACTGACCAAGTCTGCACACTTCCTACCGATCAAAGAAACAGACAAGATGGAGAAACATACCAGAACTTACATTAGGGAGATTGTAAGGTTGCACGGTGTTCCTTTATCTATCATCTCGGACCGAGATAGTAGATTCACTTCGAGGTTCTGGCAGTCATTACAAAGTTCCCTAGGAACTAGGCTAGACATGAGTACGGCCTACCATCCACAGACCGACGGGCAAAGTGAGAGGACTATCCAAACCTTAGAAGATATGTTGCGTGCCTGTGTGATTGACTTTGGAAAAGCTAGGGATACCAATTTACCCCTTGTTGAATTTTCCTACAACAACAGTTATCATACGAGCATAAAGGCAGCTCCATTCGAGGCCATCTATGGCCGAAATTGCAGATCCCCTCTGTGCTGGGCTGAAGTGGGTGATACCCAGTTAGCTAAGGGACGAGTTCCCGAAAGCACTCTCACGGGTCCGGAGATCATTTGGGAAATGATGGAGAAGATCGTTCAAATTCGTGAACGATTGAAAGCCTCTAGAGACCGACAGAAAAGCTACGCTGACAAGCGTAGGAGACCATTGGAGTTCCAGGTGGGCGACCGAGTCCTACTGAAGGTCTCACCCTGGAAGGTCTTGGTACGCTTTGGAAAGCGTGGGAAGCTCAATCCAAGATACATAGGGCCTTTCGAGATTCTCGCAAGAATCGGCCCTGTAGCTTACAAACTCAATCTACCGCACGAGCTCAGTAACGTACATCCTACCTTCCACGTCTCGAACTTGAAAAAGTGTCTATCCGACTAGACTCTTGTTATTCCACTCGACGAGATCGAGATCAACGAGAGCCTCAACTTCGTGGAGGAACCAGTAGAGATCATGGACCGAGAGGTCAAGCAAACAAAGCAGAGTCGTATCCCGATAGTGAAGGTGCACTGGAACGCAAAGCGTGGACCGGAATTCACTTGGGAACGTGAGGATCAGATGAAACTGAAATACCCTCACCTTTTCGCTTAGTTATTTGTAATTTCTTATTTGCTTAAATTCTAATTTCGGGACGAAATTCCTTCTAACGGGGGGATGATGTGACAACCCGAAATTTCCATTCTGTACAAACTATATCACTTCAATAGAAGTTATAGCAATCACAGTTAATTTTCAGACTTTTTTGCGTAAGTTTGAGTAATTCAGGGTTTACACTTCAGGAAAAATCAGGAGAGTGGGTGCACTAGGGTTTTGTGCAACACTGTTATTCCAACACTCTATTATATTAGAGATCATTTCAGGAATAAAAATATTTTCTGCCAAAATATCTCAGGACTATAAATAGAATTCTAAACCAAATTCATTCATTATTCACATTTCCAACTAGAGAAAAACTATTTTCTCTCTCACGGATCTTTGGGTTTTTATCCCAAATCATGAGTACCTCTTTCTAGTAGTGTTAGAAAGCTTTATATGTAGTTATAACATGATTTAGAAGGCTAAATCACTAGACTTAGGAGTTTACTCCCCAAGGTGTTCTTAGGCGGTAAACTCCCGAAACAAAGCCGAGACCGACCCTTGTGTTATGCTACTGCCTTAGACTCATTTATAAGTGTGTTAGGGACATGAAATCAAGCAAAAACCACCCAAGTTTGGGAGTTCACGACCCAAGAGTTTCTTAGGCCGTAAACTCCAATTTCAAACTCAAAATGGTGCTTTTAAGGCACCTAAAGCTTTAGACTTTTATCTAGACTTGTTCCCGTTTAATCTAAGGCCTTAAGCACATCAAAATCACCTATCAAAGTGAGTTTACGGCCAGGACTTGGTTCTTGGGCCGTAAACATGAAGGAAGGGCACCAAAGTGTGCCTAATGTCTTCATATGCTTGGAATAAAAGCCTAGAACCTTTACCACATGTGCAAGAGACTTGAAAACAACAAAAACACCATTCCAAGGGAGTTTACGGCCGTAAACTCCAAAGGAAATGGCCTTAGGACCGTAAACTCCTCTAAGGAGTGTTTCTAGACCTTAAACCCTTTCAAGAATTGAACCACCAAGTTGGAATAATTCTAGGAATCATTTGGGACTTCAAAACAAACAATACCCCCATGGTTGGGAGTTTACGGCCGTAAACTCAAGAGTTTACAACCGTAAACTCCATGTGTGATGGTATATGGGGAGTAAACTCATATATGGGGTCCTTTGGAATCCTAAACACAAGTACCTTGTCCCACAATAGCTTAGATGCAATCCTTAGGGTTTAAAACACTTATATAAAGTGTTTATTATGTCTAGGATGTCTTAGCTTTATCAATTAGTAACTTAAGACTAATTGAGTGCATCTATGTGTGATTATATGTTCATTAGGATCGTAGTGTGTGTACAAGTCCTCGCTTGACACCTAGCAATCCTATACCGTTCAGTTCATCCCAATCACCATCTACAGGTGAGTTCATACCCCTTAATCAATGTTTTAAAGGATTTTAAACGTTTTAACGGGGGGGGGGGGGGGAATACAAGTAGAAAACAATATGTTATTAAATCAATCTTATGTATTTTATAACTGTGTTTTCACTCAGTAGATTTCACATATTTCAAAAGGTGACACATGAAGTGGTTTTTCTATCTTAAAATACCTTGATAACAA
Source organism: Lactuca serriola (assembly GCF_051521515.1). NCBI lineage: Eukaryota > Viridiplantae > Streptophyta > Magnoliopsida > Asterales > Asteraceae > Lactuca > Lactuca serriola. The sequence goes on along the minus strand of NC_136409.1, from coordinate 68,364,201 downwards.
ACGTATTAGTTTTGAAATGTTTATTAAAATGACATCAAGTCATTCTTAATTATTGTTCAAAACTCCTAGATATCTTGCAAAACCATTATTTTACCTTCTTGAATCAAACTATACTTATGCGCATATGTTCATTTATATGTTAGAGATTATAGTTTTCATCCTTCGTTCAGTTTCCCACACCCTGGTGTATCGAGGGTGCATAAATCTACTTGAACAACCACTTACTTTCCAGTTAATTATCATAGGGATAGTTAGAAGAAACAGAACATTATTCCTATTACAAGGAATCACACAAGAGTCAGTTCATTCATGAGTCTATACAGTACCTTACATGATACATGAGTACACGTACTTAGGAACACATGATACATGAATATGTTTACATATCCTTACCTGTTACATGAACACACTTACATGAATACCATATAGGAACACTTCTACATAGGTGCAGTATCCTGTATTTACTTACCTTGGATACTTGTACTTAGAACTATGAGGATGATTTATTAGTACTTACTGTGTAAATTATCTTTCCTATCCCGGTTCAATGGGATATTTCGGCGGGACTTACCATTCGGAACCCCACTGATTAGCACCAGTGGTCGATAAATGTCTACGGACGTCTAAGGTTGTCACTTATTTAGTAGTCAGTGACGGGACTAACCATCCCTCTGTCCAACTGTTGCAATAGTGGATGAGATGTGAATCTTCGGAGGATCATTAGGTTAACGTTGTTATGGGACTAACCCTCCCTCCACCCTGCTGCCGCTACAGAGGATGAGGGGACACTCTTCGGATGTCCATTGGGTCTATCTTTCGCTTCGGCGATGTCGTGTTAATCCTGGTCACCCAGGGATAACACTTACATGATTATATTTTTCCTACTTTTTTTTATTTTGTGATATATTCACATAAACGATGAGTTAGACTAAGCACTTTTAGTACTAGTCAATAGAAAGGAAAAACTATCATTTTACTAACAAAACATTCAGGTCTTGGTAGAAGACTACATAGTCATAACAAAACATTCAGGTCTTGGTAGAAGACTACATAGTCATAACAAAACATTCCGGTCTTGGTAGAAGACTACATAGTCATAACAAAACATTTGGGTCTTGGTAGAAGACTACATCTCCAACTGATAGAAAATAAGGGATTTTCTAGGGCTTTTCATACTTACATCATCATTTTCATTTAAAGGTTTACATGACTTTTAAAACAGCTTTTAGTAAGCAAGACAATGACACTTAAATACTTATGAATTCACCAGCTTTAAAGCTGATACTTTCTTTCAAAATAACTTGTATTCTCGGGTCAACAGTAGTCAGGTACGATGGCTAGGTTTTGAGAAGACGGAGCAGACAAGTCTCGTCTTTTATTTTGATTGTATATTTTTGGTGTCTTACTACAATGAAAGAAGACACATGTATTAAAACTTTACTATTAATGCAATGGATGATGTTGTTGCTTGTTTATTATATTACACTGTTGTGACACTGTACATGACGTCCTCCACCCCTGAACGTTTCCGCCGTTCGTGGTTTTGGGGTGTGACATTTAATGATGACCGAAGCATTTACGACCTGAGCAACGGGGGCTCAACAGACAGAATCTTGCCAATCTTGGTCCGCGAAGTGGCCCAAAATGAGATTCAAGGCAGGTTAGCCCTACATCAGACTACCGAAGTTGTCGCCAATGCGAGAATGCATACCCTCCGCACCATTCGTCTAGAAGGTGGTCGCGAGAGATCTGAGAGAAACCATGAGACCCTGCTGCAAGCACTGGCTGAATCACGAGCGGAAGTCATAGAGCTCCGAGTACGCCAGAGGGTGTATGAAAGACACCTACTTGATGTGGAACACCGACTGGCTGAACTGAGAGTTCACCAGAGGGATGACCGTCGCCAGTAGTAGATTCTTTACCTTACTTTCCTTGTTAGAAAGAAATCATTTTTCTGTCTATTCCCGATGTGGCATTTTTATATTGTACTGTAAGTACTTTTGGTTAGGTCCTTATGCTGTCAGGAACTATCTTCTGTGGATATGATGTAAGACCTTTACAAGGTCATTTTCCCAAATCTTTACGTCATGAATATCAATGATATTGATAGCCGTCTAACTTCTGTGTCATTCTTCATTCAAGTACTCTTATCATACTTTCATTAGAGTCTATCTGAAACATGCTTTAGTAAAGTCATTGGACTATAGAAAGTTAGATCCGGAGACATTTCCAAGTCTACTTTAGTGTTTGGATCCTGTTATTCACCTACCAACGATACCTCGGCTTGAACGACAAACGTTTTGAGACCATTCAACGAACTTACTTCTACTCATTACTAGGACTGCATCATAGGGATGTAGGTCAAACCTTTGCGAACACACTTCCATTCCGTGCTAGGACTGCGTCATAGGGATGTAGGTCAACCTTTCGAGAACATACTCTTACTCTTTGATTGAGCAATCTAAGTACATCCAGGGTCATCCAGAATCGATCACAAAAATCCTTATCTTTTGTTCTATCAGAATCATGTCGTCATCAAGAAACAATCAACTTCTTACGTACATCTCTTTCTTCTAGATCGCTTTTCCAGCGAAGCCGTCATATCAGAACACCGAAGTACTCATGCATGGAGTACCTCATAGTTCTTTTCTTTTCTGAAGAAACCCACGAAGTACCACTCGTGCATTACGTCAAGTTCAATCCAAGGATTCATACGATTGATCTATCACTGAAGAATGTATACATAAGAGTGATATATAATCAAGGTTCTACAGGTTTAGAATTGATGATTCCACTTTAACTTCTTTTTCCCTGATGGGATGTGAGCTTAAAGAAGAATCAGTTATTCGACTAACTTTTCAATCTTAATTATATACGACTCGTATACACGAGACTGTGATTGTGAAACCATGTATGAATTCTAATATGAACTTCAGGACGGAGAACTGCCTAAGTATACGATTAATCACATCGTCATGTGAACCAACTTAGAACCCAGTATGACTCCCGTAAACGGATCACCCTACAGTCTAAACACTCCGGAGACACAAGAACAGTACAGACAACTTATCGAACTACACAAAAATAGAATTAGAAGACTAGGCTTCTCACCCTGGAGAACCCCAGTCTTATTATTTCAGAGATCAACGGATTGCATCGTATGTGCCTCGGATATCGAGGACTCCGTCAAGATTTTTCATTAGAAATCGTAATCTCTGCCTCGCATAGATGAAATGGTTGAGCAAACGCAAGGAAATAATTACTTTCAGAAATGGATCTGAGATCCGAATATCACCAGTTCGAGTGTTAGGGAAGGATGTCCGGAAGACTATCTTCCAAACTCAATGCGGACACTTCGAGTCCGTAGTGATACCCTTCGGATAGGACCCATACACCCATAGCTTTCATGAGCTAAATGAGTAGGGTACGTCTTTCTTACTTGGATCAGTTCGTCATATCTCCATATAATGACTTACTTATCTACCCTCGTAGTAAGAAGGAACCTCTGGAAACATCACCCTCGGAGATACTTTTCGCAAAGTTCTCTAAACTCGAGTTTTGGAATTGAAGAGTCAAAATTCCCTAAGACACACTATTAGTGATGTGGAAATTCTTGAGTACCCTGTCAATTGATCTGAAACCATTAGGAATTGATCGGCACCAGAGACACTGACAGACATTCGCCAAATTCTAGGTCTTACAGACCTACTATCATAGTTCATTCAGAACTCCTCGCAAGTTACAGAAACTAGTACGACTTTGACCCAACAAGGGGTGGCCTTTGACTAGGAAGTTAAACAAGAAAAAGAAACGTTGGAGATTTCACGTGAGAAACCAAGTTCTTTAGGAAGTCTCACTCTGGGAACGGCTTATTACACTTCGTAAAGCGTGGCAAGCTAAATCCAAGATAGATAGGACCTCCGAGATTCTTACCAGAATCGGTCATGTGCCTCGCACAAACTAGACCTACTCCGCGAACTCAGTAACATACATTCTACTCTTCGCGTCTCGATCGGGAAACCATACCTTTCCGCTAGGACTCTTGTAAGTCCACTCGTTGAGATCCTCACCTTCGTATTAGAACCGTAGTGACCCTCGACCGAGAGGTCAAGCGGACGAAGCAATGCCGTCGCCCATTAGTGAAGGTTCGTTGGAATACCAACTGAGAGCCCGATTTCACTTAGGAGCGCTAGAACCAATCGATTAGGAAGTTTCCTCCTCATGACTCGATCATTGATACCTACTTCCTTACCTAAATTCTATTTTCGGGACGAAATTCCCTTCAACAGGGGGAAGATGTGACAACCCGAAATTTCCATTATGAACAAACCATATCAAGCCAATAGAAGTTAGAACAGTTACAGTGAAATTCCAGACTCTGAGTATAAGTTTCAGTTTTTCAGGATTTACACTTAAGGAGATATCAGGAGAGTGGATGCACTAGGGTTTTGTGCAACACTGTTATTCCAATATTCTAGGATATTAGAGTTCATTTCGAGAATAAAAATATTTTCTACCAAAAATCCCAGGACTATATATAGAAATATGAACCAAAATAATTCATTAGTTACATTTCGAATTAGAGAAAAGCCAAAGTTCTCTCTCACGGATCTTCGGGTTTTTATCCCAAATTGTGAGTACTTCGATCTAGTTATATTATATAGATTAGATTGTGTTTTATAACATCAAAATCGGACCAAAACCCCAAGATTTGGGAGTTTACCGCCCAAGAACACTTGGGGAGTAAACTCCATTTTAAGGGCCAAAAGTGTCCCAATGTCCCTCAAAGCCTTGGAACTCAAACTAGAAGCCACCATTGCATCTTTAGGACACAAAATCAATTAGAAACAATGGCTAGAAGTGAGTTCACGGCCAAGGAAGTTCTTGGGCCGTGAACTCCATGTTTAAGTGACAAAATGCCCTAAAAACCTTCCTTAAGCCAAGAAACTAATTTGGGCATGTATCTAAACGAGTTTAGGACTAGCATACACACTTAGAACACCAAGAGTAAGGTGATCATGGCCCAAAAGGTTCTAGGGTCGTGAACTCCACAAAATGGTGCCAAATGGTGCCAGAAACTCTTCTAAAGCCAAGTACAAAAGCCTAGTTTAGTTCCTAGTTAATTTATGGACTTGAAAACACCATAACCATCCTCCCAAGGGAGATTACAGCCGTAATCTCCAAGGGAATATGGTCCCAGGGCCGTAAACTCCTAAAAGGAGTTATATTATGCCCTAAACTCTTCCATAGACCAATCCATTAAGTAAAAATGCTTCTTAGGACCTTATAGAGAATCAAACATCAAATGGTAACATATGTGTGAGCTTGCGGCCGTAAACTCATAAGTTTACGACTGTAAACTCACTTCGTAGGGTCATTAGGGCTGTGAACCTCATGGTGGAGTATTCCTTCAGCCCTACACACAATAGCTTCCCCTATAAACACTTAGATGCAATCCTAGAGGCTAATAACACTTGATAAAGGTGTTTAGCATGTCCTAGGGTGTCTTGACTTGTTTATTAGTTGTTTATAAACTAATTTGTTACATATATGTGAAATTATATGTTATCTGGGATCATAGAGTGTGTTCAAGACTTCACTTGACACCTACCGGTCCTACCTCTTCCGTTCACCCGTATCACCCACAACAGGTGAGTTCATACCCCTTAATCAATGTTTTAACTATTTTTAAATGTTTTATGGGGGGATACAAGTAGAATCATGCTACTTATTATATCAATCATACGTGATTAATAAGCAGCATTCAAATGATTTACTACTCATTAGCCGTTTTACCAAACAGTTTCCTTCAAATGATTTTCATAAACACTTTATATGTTTAAAAACTCCTTATTACACTGTACATTTTACTCTGTATATTACATTTCAAACTTATTTACAGTTGTGTTTCAAAAAAATGTTTCTTTATACTAAACCGTTTTATCAAATCCATGCCTTCAAAACCCATTTATAGATCGACATCAAGTCGATCTTTTCTTAGAAAATATTTATGTTCAAAGGTTTTTACAAAACTTATTTTATGCTTTTTTATTATAAATTGCATACCTCTATATGTATGGTTATATAAGAAATGTTTAAAAGACTTAGGAAGGCTATCCACCCTATATCCTTTTCGCGCTTGAGATGTGGTCTGGTGGGATATCGGGTACCGTCCGAAGGTCATTTAAATATTAGTTATATATCATGTGTACACATATATAGTCATAAAAGGTCTTTCCAGTTCATCCAATGCCCTTGGATAGCAAGGGTATATATCCATGTTCATACGTACCAGTTATATTACTAGTAAGCTACCATATGGGTAGTTTAGGAAGATATTAGAACTATTACTAGAACGTGATATCACACAATGAGTCAGTTCATTCATGAGTCAATACTTGCTAGATAGAGAGAACATATATTACAGCTAGAACATTACAGTACATTACCATACAATTACATAACAACGTTTACATAGAGATTTTGTTATAAGCATGCCTATATTTCTATATTTATATAAGTAATGTTTAAAAGACTTAGGAAGGCTATCCACCTTGTTTCCTTTTCCTCGATTTGGATGTGGTCTGATAGGATATCGGGTACCGTCCGAAGGCCGTTTAAACATTAGTTATATATCATGTATACATATATGGACATAATAGTTCCTTTCAGTCAGTTCAGTGCGTTTGGGTAGCAAAGGCATACATTCATATACTTTTACATGATTACGCTTACATAAGTACATATACAGAATACGTTAACAAAATTGTGATCCACTGTATCGGAGCATGCCTTAAATGTCATGGCCCGAGTTGTAGCCAGAGTCTCTTGGAGGGAGAGTGTGAGTTTGCGTATAGATCTATTCTGGATTGACTATCCTACACCTTGTTGCTAGCTACAGCCGGACATGTAGGTATGTGGGTGCCAAACGTCATTTCTTTTTACGACCATACGTATGTCGTTGTTACCAGTCAATAGTATGGTGCAATTAATCACATGATACCTTAATATAAATCCGGTTTAAGGTAGTTAGTACAGCAGTAGTTCTTATAGCGCTACACTTCAGTACTACATTTATTTTCCCTTTACATATATTTAGTGATCTTTTCACTTAAACATTAAATGTAAAAACTATGTTTTGTTAATGATAGTTACACTTGGGAAAATTACACACTTTTACAATAAACGAACATTTAGAACATTTAAGTCTTGGTAGAAGACTACATTCAGAACAGTTAGGTCTTGGTAGAAGACACCCTTATTTAATAGTAGGAATCATAGGGATTTCTAGGGTTTTTCAAACATTTACAGTTGTTTTACAAACATTGTCATAGTTACAATTCACATACATTTTTAATACTTACAAAGTCTTACAAACAATTTCTTACATACAAATTAAGACGCTAAAATACTTATGATCTCACCAGCTTTAAAGTTGATACTCACTTTCAAAATTACTTGTATCCTCAGGTCATCATAGACAGGTACCGATGCAAGGATTAGGAAAGATGGAGCTCGTTCAAGACTCATCTTTCATTTTAATTTATGCTTTAGTGTTTATCAAAATTTGACAAAACACACTTGTATAATAATTATATTATTAATGCAATGGATGATGTTGTTGCTTGTTTACTACTTTTCATTGTTATGATACTGTACATGACGTCCTCCGCCCCAGAACGTTTCCGCCGTTCTTGGTTTTGGGGTGTGACATTCATACGGACTCCGTTTTCATCTATCTTTTTACCGTTGAGTTCCTATTAATGAGATCTTGAACTCTCATTTAGGTCGCGTAAGCCACAAACCGCTCGAACTGAAATTCGAGTTTCGGGTCGTGCACTGCTAAGCCGAATCTTAGAAAAATCATAACTTCTTCACACGAAGTCAGATTTGGGCGTTCTTTTCATGGACGCTCTCGGTTTAACGTATTCTACGACTTTTGTTTAGATTTCTAAGGCTAAATCTCGCTCTATCGTAAATTCACTATTTATGCTTTCTGGTATCGTGCCGGTTCCGTTGAGAAACTTCGACAGGTCATAACTTCTTCGTTATAACTTGGATTTCGGCGCTCTTTATATCCCTAGAATCTTTGTTTCGACCACTACAACTTTATATCAAGATATCGGGCTTATATCACACTTTAATTTTGACGCTTATTTTTATTCTTTATTAATTATACATTTATAATTAAATAATACGCACATAAATACATATAATTCACATAATACTCAAATATTTCATCTTTATTACTTCAAAAAGAGTTACAATAGTTGACCTAGAATATTACATTGTCAAAGATTCTTAGCCCTGAAACTCGGGCGTTACAATTCTCTCCCCTTAGGATGATTCCATCCCGGAATCATGCATCAGCAAACAGATCTGGATAGCGACTCATCATGTCATCCTCTGTTTCCCAAGTGAGATTCGGCCCATTCTAATGTTTCCGTCGGACTAGCACTAAGTCGACCATCTTGCGTCGTAACTTCTTAGTCTTACGGTCAACAATTGCCTCAGGCTCTTCGATCAGCCTTTTATTCTCATCCATCCTTAACTCTGAGATTGGAATTCAGTCGAGAACATCTTCCATGAATTTCCTCAAATAACATACATGGAAGGTGTTATGTATACCATCGAGTTCTTTGGGTAATTCGAGTTTGTAAGCTTGGTTCCCAATCATCTGAAGAACTTTGAACAGTCCAATGAACCTTGGACTCTGCTTTCCTCGTTTCCCGAATCGTATAAGTCCCTTCCATGGTGAGACTTTAAGCAAAACCAAGTCCCCAACTTCAAAGGTAATCGGTCGTCTTTTCTTGTCATCATAGCTCTTTTGACGATCTTCAGCTGCTAACATTCTTTCTCTGATCACTTTCAACTTCTCAGCCGTCTCATGGACTATCTCGGTCTCTCCGGACTCAATCCAACAAGACGGCGTACGACACTTCTGTCCATACAAGGCTTAATAAGGTGTCGTCTTGATGCTCGAGTGGAAACTGTTGTTGTAGGAAAATTCTACCAGAGGTAAGTGCTCGTCCAATTCCCTTGGAACTCAAGGGTACATGCTCTCAGCATATCTTCTAGTGTTTGAATCATTCTTTTGCTCTGACCATCAGTTTGTGGATGGTAAGCAGTGCTCAAGCACAACTTTGTACCCAACTCCTCTTGTAGACTCCTCCAAAACCTCGACGTGAAACGACTATCACAATCTGATACAATTGTAAGAGGAACACCGTGAAGTCTTACAATTTCCTTCATGTAAGCATTTGCGAGCTTATCCATAGACCACTTCTCGTTGGCTTCTATGAAGTGTGCACTCTTGGTGAAATGATCCACAACTACCCAAATCATGTCGTGTCCGTTCTTCGTCCTGGGCAGTTTGGTCACAAAATTCATGGTGATGTCCTCCCATTTACCCATGGGTACAGGCAAAGGTTCCAAACTCCCATACGGTTTCTGATGTTGTGCCTTAACTCTCGCACATGTCACACACTCGACCACATACTTCGCAACATCGAGCTTCATTGTCGGCCACCAGTAGCAGGGTTTTAGGTCCTTATACATTTTAGTGCTAGCGGGATGAATGAAGTACATGGTCTTGTGTGCTTCTTCCATCAGAAGGTCGCTTATTCCTCCCGTCTTAGGTACCAAAATCCGATCTTGGAATACCTTCAGTCCTCGACTGTTTGTACCGAACATTAATGTTTTGCACAAACGTTCTTCCTTTCGGTCATTCTTCTCTAAAGCTTCTTCGTGAGATTTCCTGATACTTTCCACAATTGTCGAGACGACTTCAATTCTCAATACTCTTGGCCTTTTCCTTTCAATATTGACTTTCCGACTGAGAGCATCTGCAACAACATTTGCTTTACCTGGGTGGTAAAGTATCTCACAGTCGTAGTCCTTGATTAGTTCTAGCCAGCATCATTGCCTCATGTTCAACTCCTTCTGATTAAAGAGATACCAGAGACTCTTATGATCAGTGAACAACTTGCACTTCATGCCGTAGAGATAATGCCTCCATATCTTTAAAGGGAAAACTACTGCTGCCAACTCCAAATCGTGAGTGGGGTAGTTCTTTTCGTGCTCTTTCAATTGTCGAGATGCGTATGCTATCACCTTTTCTCTTTGGGTCAGAACACAACCCAGCCCGACTCCGGATGCGTCACTATAGATCGCGAAGTCTTCAACTCCATCGGGTAGAGAAAGTATCGGTGCTTCACATAGCTTCTTCTTTAGCTTCTCAAATGCTTCTTCATGCTTCTCATTCCACGTATATGTAGCTCCTTTAGGGGTTAAAGCTGTCAATGGAGATGATATCGAAGAAAAGTCTTGGATAAATCGTCGGTAGTATCCAGCTAGTCCTAGAAAGCTTCGGATCTCTGTGGGACTTTTCGGACGTTCCCACTTCATCACAGCCTCGATCTTTGCGGGGTCAACCATTATCCCTTCTTGGTTAACCACGTAACCCAAGAACTGGACTTCTCGTATCCAAAAGTCACATTTTGAGAACTTAGCGTAAAGCTTCTCCTTCTTTAACACTTCCAACACTTCCCGTAGATGCTTGTCATGCTCCTCTTGGCTTTTCGAGTAGATCAGAATGTCGTCGATGAACACTATTACGAATTTATCGAGAAATTGTTTACAAACCCTGTTCATCAAATCCATGAACGTTGCTGGAGCATTGGTTAGTCCAAATGACATAACCAAGAACTTGTAGTGTCCATATCTAGTACTAAATGTAGTCTTCTCAATATCCTGCTCTCTTACCTTCAACTGATGATATCCTGACCTAATATCGATCTTTGAGAAGTAGCTCGAACCTTGCAGCTGATCAAATAGGTCATCAATCCTCAGCAAGGGATACTTGTTCTTCACCGTTGCCTTATTCAGCTCTCGGTAGTCTATACACATTCTCATACTTTCGTCCTTTTTCTTCACGAATAACACCGGAGCTCCCCAGTGTGATGAACTAGGTTGGATGAAACCGTTGTCCAACAGCTCTTGAAGTTGCGTCATAAGCTCCTTCATCTCCGTCAGTGCTAATCGGTAAGGTGCTTTTGCTATCGGTGTCGTTCCTGGTAACAAGTCTATATGAAACTCCACTTGCCTGTTAGGTGGTAATCCGGGAAGATCTTCGGGAAAGACTTCCGGATAATCACATACAACCGGTATATTCTGCACCTCTTTCTTTTCTTTCTTAGCATCGATTATTAATGCCAAGTATGATGCACATCCTTTGGACAAATATTTTCTGGCTTTCATCAGGGAGATGATTCCATAATTCACTCTGTGTTTGTCTCCGTACACCATAAATGATTCCTTTCCGGGTGGGTTTACCCTTACTATCTTCTTTAGGCATTGAATCTCAGCGTCGTTGGGGCTAAGCTAATCCATACCCAAAACGATGTCGAAACCGTTTAGCTCTATGGGTAATAGCTCCTCGTGGAATTCTTTTCCGTTCAGGTCGATGACGAAGTTCCAAATACGATCACTAACAGGTAGAAATTTGCCACTGGCAACTTCTACAATCAGGGCATTATCAAGTTTTTCTACAGGCAATGCTAATTTCCCACCAAATTTATGCGACACAAAGGAGTAGTTGGCTTCGGAATCAAATAATATATTTGCAGGGAAACCACTTACAAGAAAGGTACCCGAAGCGACGTGTGCTGCCTCCTTTGCAGCCTCGAGCGTCATCTAGAAGGCTCTTGACTTCGGCTTCGGTGGTATGTTGGGTCTTCCTGCCTCCTTCTTCTTCGGGCAGTCCCTCGAAATGTGCCCCTCCTCGTTGCACTCATAACAAACCTTCTTAGTGAACGTGTGTCACACCCCGAAAACCAAAGGCGGAAACATTTCCGGGGTTGACTCCACGTTGAGTATCAAATCCAATGCACGTAGTAATCAAAGTAAACAACCACTACATTACATATATTTGAAAGTTTACATTTGTTTCAAAAGTAAATTGTACAAGTGTTATACATATATCATATGAACAAAAGTAGAGACGAGTCTTTTGCGCACTCCGTCTTCACCAAAAGATATCACCGGGTACCTGTCTAATGTGGACCTGAGAATACAAGCGGTTTGAAAATCAGCATAAAGCTGGTGAGTTCATCAGATGTTTATTTTCTGAAAATGTACCAGTTTCCTTTAGTTTTCCGAAAAGGTTTGTTATCCAAGAAAATCCCATATTTTCTTATGTAAAGTTAGTTTAGTTAACACTTGTTACCAATTCGAGTATGTGTTGTCTTTTACCCCAGGAAAATCCCATATTTTCCTAAATGTAAGAACGGTTGAAATTTTACAGAGTATAGTTTAATACATAAAACTATATATTAAAAATCATGGGATTACTATCCCGAATTAGATGTAAGTTAGTTTGCTATACGTGAACTATAGATGAAAAGTAGTTTGAAAACCATGGGACTACCATCCCGGACTAGATACAAGATAGTTTGATATATATATATATATATATATATATATATATATATATATATATATATATATATACGAAAATACAGTTTGAAGACCATGGGACTACCATCTTGAACTAGATACAAGATAATTTGATATACATGAACATATAGATTGAAAACCATAGGACTCCCATCCCGGACTAGATAAAAGGTAGTTTGATATATACGTGTAAATATAGTTGAAAACCATGGGACTAACATCCCGCACAAGATATAGAAACTAATACAGAAAGTCGATATGAAATGGAATCAAATTCAAATCCAAACCCAAGACGTGAATAAACTTATATTTATACGTATTGTGAGTCGGGTAACCATGCTGATACGACAACGAGACCTCCTTGACGTTTGTCAGACGTCGGACGATATCCAGAATTTGTCACCCCATGCGTGCCCGCCTAAATGTAGCTAGCAGTTAAGGTGTGGGATTGTCAGTCCCGAATAGATCTATTCACAAATTCCTCGCTCTCCCTCCAGGAGACTCTGGTTACACTTCCGGGGAGGATTTACTGATCATCCAAAAAGGGTAGTGATGAACTCACAAGCTAGTACTAAACTATTCACAGGGTTCTCATACGGTATCAAACATACAAAAGATTATGAAGCATAATACAGTGAATACAGATACATACAATGAAACTATCTGGCAATACATCCAAATGATACGGAGATAAACTGAATCAGACATAGTTTATCAGTACGTGATTAAACAAGAACTAAAGAATCCCAAATTATTCCCATAATAATTTGATTAGTTTGGTTATTTCCTTAACTGAATTTCATATAGTTGTGGTTAATAAATCATCCCTTATGCTCAGCATAATACACGAAGTTCCTATGTATAAACTCACCGGACGAGAAACATGACGATTTCGGATGCTAAACGTTGGTTTGGGGCTTGCAAATGCACGAAGTTCCTATGTATAATGAAAAGATACATATTTGTATCTAATTAGGACTTAGATTATTTAATTGTTAGGGTCAAACACTTTTAGTCGCGGAAACACCCCGTTGCAAGTGTTTGGAGGGACCCGGGTGCCATTTAAGGACTTGTATGACAAGGGAATGGAGTTTGATCTTCAAGTGTAAACTCATACAAGAGTTTTCTGCCCATAACACCCATTCCCCATGAGTTTACGGCCGTAAACTCATGGTGGGGTGGTTTATGTTGCAAAATGGCTTGAAACCATTAATAGGGAATTTCTAGGGTTTGATTCAAGGCTTGGAATTGAATTTTGAACAAAGTAAGGACCATTTGAGGAGTTTACGGCTGTAAAATCTATGTTTACGGCTGTAAACTCTTATATACATACACAAAATTTTTCTTGATGGCCTTAAATTAATCACATGTGATTCTAATGATTTTTCCTAGCCTTGTATGGATTTTTGAGGGACTTTCGACAAGGTTTTTGGAGTTTACAGCCCATGAACCACCTCATGGTCGTGAACTCCTTATATGGGTGATTTATTATGTTTTAAGGTCCAATACTTGTTTGTAGACACTTCTAGAATTTATACCAAGGCTTTAGGTGTGTTAAAGTGGCATTTTAACACTTTTAGAGGAGTTTACTCCCCATGTATGAAGGGTTTACGGCCCAAGCACATGCCTTGGCCGTAAACTCTCATTTGTTCCTCAAAATTTATGTTTATGATGTTCTAAGGCCATAACCAATATTCTAGAAGTCATACCTAAGTCTTGTTTGTGTCTTGGAAGGGTTTAAGGGCTTAAAAACCCTCTAAATATGTGTTTACAGCCTAAGCACCTTCTAGGGCCGTAAACTCATAAACAAGGCCCTAAGTCATGCTTTAATATCGAATTTGAAGGTCAAATATGATACACAATGAGTTAAGGAAGGCACGTTGGAGATTTGAAGTCTTAAATTTGAGATTTGGACCCTTAAACTTGAACTTAGGAGAGAGGTTAGAGAGAGAGAGTAGAGAGAGGAAGCAAAAGCTTCAAATGAATGATTTAACATGTTTATATAGGTCTCAAATCTTGGACACGGTGGAATTCTACCCGATACCGGCATTAAACGGGGCTTTTGGTCGCACCCGATTAAGTTTCCGTAATCCGGCGAGGACATTTCTAAAATTTATGAGATAAACATTTTGGGCTAATTTCATGCGTTCCTAAGGGGTTTGGACACTCATTAGCATCAAATAAACATATAAGTTTAATTAATTTAACCCAAAAACGAAATTGGAACGAATTGATATTCGGCGAGTTTTACGGGTAGAACGGGTTTTCGGCGATGAACAACTTCGGGTTGTTACATTGTTGTTGTTGTTTTTGTTGCTGCTGTTGTTGTTGTTGTTGTTGTTGTTGTTATTGTTGCTGTTGTTGGTGGTGTTGTTTTTGTTGTTGTTGTTGTTGTTGTTATTGTTATTATTGTTATTATTGTTGTTATTCTTATTTAATTAAAGTTATAATAATTATAGTAATTTAATAATAATAAAAAAATTCATTATTTTCAATTGTTATTTTAGCAACTACAATGATTAAATATTCCTTCACACTATATATCTCGTTTGGTTTCGTGATGTGCCTCTTCGGTTATTGTCTATTATATTATTTCCTAAATAGTTGAGTTGATGTCACTTTAACTTTATCTTTAATATTAAAGAAATTCGATTGAAATCATTCAAAAAAAATTATATCTCATATCCTTGTCTATGTTAACATATCTACAACCATTGAATCATATGGCCGATTTTCATACTAATCAGGTTTGTTTGTTTATACATAGTTTATTATACTAATACGTTGATACAATTATCAAACCGAGCATGTGTGTATTTTATTTGTCAAGTGTTTAGCACTCGTGAAAATTTGAAGGAGTGGGTGACAATGTGGCACGAATTCTCGAATATGTGATCATCATAATAATATCAAAAATGAAAACAAGTGGTGGCTATCAGCAATCGTATTAGTTTGTGTTCGAAGTGGTGTCTACAAAGGTACCAATACATCAGGCAGAAATACAGGGACAAAAAAAAATTGTCCATTGGTCGGAATTTATTACAAGACAGATGATTTTTGGATCTTGAAAGTCATAAATGGTGAACATAATCATGACCCTGCAATGTATATGGAGGGTCATGCATTTGCAAAACAGCTGACTATAGATGAGCGTCGTATGGTGGAAGCCATGACAGATAATGATGTCCGTCCACATAGTATTCTTTCGACCTTGAAGAGTCAAAATGAACACAATGTAAGTACAATAGACACCAGTTATAATGCACTAGAAAAATATCTATCACAATTTCAAGCAGGTTGAAGCGAAATGAAAGTTGTATTTGAAATTTTCCATTAAACGGATATATATATATATATATATATATATGAGTAACATAAAGATGATACGACAATTGAGTTGGAAGACTTGTTTTTTGTTCATTGGACATCATTGAATATATGGTGTGCATTCCACAAGTGTTAACGGTGGATGCCACATATAAGATAAACAAGTATAACATTCCTCTTCTTGAAATTATTGCTTTCACTCAAACAAACAACACATTTCCCATAGCTTTCATGCTGATGGACGAAGAGAAAGAGGCAACTTATACTTGGGCATTAAATTGTCTGAGGACTGCATCGAACCAGTTACTCTGTAGATGGTACATATCTGAATGTATAAATAAACACTTCAAACCAAGTTTAAATTCCAAGGGTATTTGGGGATCATATAAGAATGTATGGGCCAATCTAATTAAGTCATCAGCAAGGAGATCATATTTAGAAAATTATGCTAAACTTCAATTAATACTAGAAGACTTTCCAAGTATTATTACATTATTAATAATTACTACTCCACTAGTTTTACTACAAGATAAAGAAAAGCTCGTCATATAGTGAAGGAATATTACGCTATTAATAATTACAATTTTTAATTATCACGAAACTAGATGACATATACAGTGAAGGAATATTACTTTATTAATACACACATCAATATCTTTTGGCTCCTAAAACTTACATTTTCAACCCTTCAACTTTTATGATATATTTTCTTTGTATCTTTTAATTTTATGATATATTTTATTTGTATCTTATGATATAAGCTTTAAGGGCTGAAAATTAATTTTCTTTATGAAAATGTTAAATTTGTGTGAGCCAAATTCATTTTACAGTGAAAGGAACATATATAACTTTATGAATAATGACTTTAAATATGTCTTTTTTGTATACGTTGTCAATTCTTTGTTTATTTTTCAGTTGTTTTTAATTATCTTCATCAAACTGATGGGTTATGGTCATAAGACATCCTATGTGCTCATACAAACCCTAATGCTTGGATCTAGGTTTCTCTATTGTACATGCTTTGAATCCAAGACTATAAACCCTAATTCTAGCATATGGAAATCGATATTAACGTATAATTAGTTTTATGATATTACCTTGATTGTTATGTAGCAATAACAATCCCAATTCCTCCTTGAATTGACTTTGGCAGGCTTAGAGTCACAAGTGTCACTCCTCTAATGGCTTACAAACACCAAGAGCAAATGGAGAAGGTATAAAGAGAGAGGGGAGGTATTGAATTCGTTTCTAGGACCTCTTGGGAAGGCATGGACGAATTCATGAGCTTTGGGGGGTCTTTATATAGGTGTAGAGATTAGGGTTTTAGTCCTTATCCTTATCTAGTTGCTTGCCCACCAAGTAACCGTAAGATAAGCCTTGAAAACCCTTATCCTAGTCGAATTCTAAGGCCTTATCACCTTAAATTCATCCAACCTATTAATAAGATAATCCTTACCTTATTTTGTAACTATCACATAATTACAATTCAACCCCTCTAGTTTAATTAATTACACTTGATCACAAAATTAATTCTTAATTAATTATTGACCAATATTCATTAAACAAATATGATTTCTCCTTTAATATATTATTCTTATAACATATTAATAAATCATAATAACCTCTCTCTTTATTTATTTCTCCAATCAAGTTGCTTTGGTGAAGGCAACCCAAAAGGACCATGCACCATCGGGTCAAGTACATACCAAAATAGATATGGACTTAGACACTAATCCAATAGTCTCCCACTTGGATAAGTCTAACAACTATTCTGCGTATGACTTCAGATCCTGATCTGCAATCGTAGCTTTCCAAAGCCGCTGTTAACTCTGATCCTATTAGATACGCATGTCCTTAGATAAGGGGTCATATATTCCACCATTCTAGATATCATATGAGATATGATTTCAAATCATTCTCTTTGTACGCGTGTCCTTAGCCGCTGTGAAGAAATCAATTAGCCCTAGCCCGGCCGAGCATTTACGTTTATTATCACAAAATCATCGAGGGGCCCAAAGATATCGCTTTTATCCTACTTTGGATAAAAGGAACGGATAAACTTTGATACAATGCTTGCTTGCACTCACTCACCGAATCACACACAACAATATGTTTTATAACACCAAGTTACTGGTGCGTTTACATATTATCAATGTGCAACCAATTTGCAAGATACAACTCACACATCTCGGTTTCAAGAATATAAGATGTTATCGTCTCACCAATCACTCGTGATACAATTCATGGAGTGATCCAAGTGAGCGTGGGTTTAATCCAATGCTCAAATCATATTCATAAGCACTCATGAACGTTGCGGCAAACATTTGCTTATGTCTAATACACTTTAGACAATCCACACACCAATTCACGACAGTCTTCTTCATATCTACTTCCAACATATGAATGACTATGGCCCGTTCGAATAATTCGATTATTCTTAATAAATTCAATTATTCTGGAAGTCAAAACATGCAAATGTGAAAAACAAGAATAATACTAATCCCATATGGCCTCAAACCTTTGAGTATAAATGAAACTCCTTTTATTTATCACCATATCGATTACTCATTATTTGTCGTTTCGGGTAATCAACTTCTTACTTGAATTACAACACTTATCGCATGCTTCTTAGCATGCACACAATGTTTTACCTATGGTTCTTACTTTTGTGAAATAGATCAAATTGAACACATTTCCAATCATTCTCATTTCACAACTCCAAATCCTTTTTCACAAGTATAAGAATATCAAATTCTTGTTACTTATAAAATATGCTAGATTCTAACATTCTATGCAATGATCCTTTCGTAATATCACTGCACCAAAGTCACAAAGACTATTGCCAATTATATTACAAAGTCCTCTATTGGATATTGTTACAATACAATTCCTTAGATATGATGTCTCTCACTCAAAGTACTTCCTTTGAACATCCTTTTGCATAAAAGTTTCTAATCTAGTCATAGATTTTCAATATTAAATTCCCAATATGGACACATTTCCATAATTTCCATATGACAACTCATTCTTAGTAAAATCTTATCTATTCATAATAATGTCGATATGGTCCATCCAATATGGAAACATTTCCATATCTTCCAATACTATACTTCCAACTACTCACAAGCGACCATTCCTCGTCGAACTTTGGATTGTCCTTTGATAGTTGTTTAATTATTTTAGTCAAAACTGATCCTAGTCCTTTTTCCCTCTAAATGCGCTAGACATTTGGAAAATTTTAGAATGTTCAAATATTAAAGCATTTGCAATTGATCCTATACCCAAAGCATATGAGACACAATGCATAATGTTTTATTTGTTATGTTCTCAAAAATCAAATTGTGAAGAGGAATGCCATAATCATAATCGAAATTTTAAGAACACACTATGTACCTTTGACTAAATTTATTAACATTTCTCAACCTAAGCCTTTAGATTTGAAATGAAGCATAATATTCTCTCCCTTAATTATAGTAAAACAACTATTCCATCCTTACAACTTTGCAAAGAATGACTCTTGTTTTCTATAATTAATATTGCCAACTTGCAATACTTTCCTTAATAATCATACAATCATAACATTTATGCTCCCACTATCATGATGAGTATTATAAAACATAACACTTATGCTCCCACTAGCTTCGACATGTATTCATAAACATCTTAACTTCCAGAAAAACAATGCTTATTGAATTTCTTAAGTTCATGTTTCTCATACTTAGTGCTTTGATAATCTTTTATCAAGGCTTCTTGAACTTATACACCTTTGTCTTCGATAGTTCATATGTGTGTCTAAACACTTAAGACTAATTGCCAAACCTCACAATTCAAATTATGGAAAGGGATACCGTAACCATAATCGAATTCGAGAATGCAATTCTACAATCACTATCTTCTTAAAATCTCTCTTAGTGAAAGCATTTCCCCACAATCATTTTCATGAAGGAGGAAATCTTATGACACTTAGATTTAAACGGTGTATGTGTTCCTATCCATGTGAATTTGTTATAACTAAAGTTTACGACAAATTCAAACTCATATGGACCGAACTTTCTTAATCTTGATTTCTTGCCTTATGGTAGCACAGCTGCCCACCATGTCTTCCAAGTAGTTAAGCAGCTCACCTTTTCCTATCAATGTACCTTTCATTTATTAAGGTGCTTTGCCTTTTATGCGTTCAAAATGAGAACTCATAGAACTCACATGCATAATTAACTCGATTGGATTGGCACAGAAACAAAATAATGTCAACACGATAGGTTGTAAACCTCAACTCGTGTGCTAGTGATGATTGATAAGGTTTATTTGATTTGTTCTTGAAACCTTTCAATACATTAAGACTCCCACTTACTCCTTGACATATAAGATTCTCTTGTCAACAAACATTTCTTGACAAACAAATATCCAAGAGTTAGTGTAGTTTTTATCAAAACATTTCATAAATTGGTCCTAGTTGCTCTTTGTCTTATCCAAGACATCACAACTTTCCCCATTTGATGAATGTTATAAACCTTTCTAATTCTTATCACTCAATGTCAGAATCTTAACTCTAAGACTTGTTTTGGAACGAACTATGATTGATTTCTTGATTTAACCATTTCTTCAATCCTTGATTCCTCATCTTAAACATACAATTGTACTAAGACTTACTTAGAGGATCAATTGAGATATGGTTCTTAATCATTAAGACCTATCATAAAGCATAAAAGGTACTCTACCTTCTTCTTAGAATGGAGAAACTTTTATCTTTCTGCCTACTTGATTCTTCTTATTCGTTCTGCTATTGATTTAAACATTTTCAATCAATTCAGAATTACACTCAATCTTATAAGTATAATCATATTTACTAAACCTTTAGTAAATCATGACGAATATCATTGTTACACTTATGGTGGACTTGATCAACACGCAACTTTGTGTGCTCGATCTCCTAGTCCTTCACTTGACACTTTGTCAATGAATTAGTCTAATTTCGAAAATATGAAATTTCTCATTCATCGTGCAACCAAGTTGCATGATTCCAAGTTTTTGTCCAATTGAAACTTGGGCGATGAGAAACTCTCCCTATTTGGTAAATTTTCGACATTTTCATAACTAAGAATCAAATCCATTATCGCTAATAATAGAAACATCCAAACATCAATTTTTCATATACACCATTGCAAGGATAAATAAATAATATAAAGTCAAAATTTATTTTATTGCGGAAAAAAATTTTGTCCTTGCAATTCATTGAAAAAATATGCTAATACATCTTTCTTAGCAAACTAATTCTAACTCTAAGTAGTAGCTCAACTATCTAATCTTCGAGAAATGCGATCGAAATCCATTCCTTCATGGTTAGATTCTGCTCACTTCTTCCCTTAAGCTTCCTTTCTTTTCTTCGATCCTACAAAACATCAATTGCAATCTTATCACATTATGTATTTAGAATCTAGAATGAAGCTTAAAAGAGTTAGTTAATGGATTTTACCTATATTAGAGCCATATGTTTCGACTCTCCCATCTCTTAGATCTCTTAGGTAAATGGGGCAGCTTCATCTCCAATGCCCTTTCTCTTGGCAATAAAAGCAAATTGACTCTTTTGGAACATGACATGGAACTAATTCAGACATTGCCTTTCTCTTATGATCAAACTTTTCGATCATAGCATGTCTTTCGTTGCCATTGTCTATATCCATAGAGTTCTTGAAGGCAGATTCACCGATCAACTTTGCTTTTCTATTGCGCCAAATCATTGTTGATTCAGCAGCAATAAGCATATAGGTGAGATCTATAAGGGTCACGTCGCAGTTCATCATATAGTACTCTCTTACAAACTCACTATATGATTTAGGAAGTGATTGAAGAACCCAATCAACAGCCATCTCTTCACAGACAACGGATCCCAACATTCTTAACCTATCAATGTGTGACTTCATCCCTAGGACGTGTGTACACACCGACTTTCCTTCTTTATGTTTACTTGCCAAAAGGGCTTGAGTGATCTTGAACTTTTCAAGCTTTTGAACTTCTGGGTTAGGGAGAATAACTGGAGGAGGTGGAGGAAGTGAAGCATGATTTCTATTTCCTCGATTGAATCATGGAATACCATCTTCATGTGGAAAGCTTGTTCCACGAGATTTGGGAAGACCATAGTTGTCGAACTTTGACATCTACAATACGGGAGAAAACGAATTCAAGTTAGTTGATTGAATGAGTCCTTAGCAAATCACCCAAATGAGATACTAAGGCTAGGACCCAACACAATATTCTACAACTCAGGAGAGGGATGTCGTAACCCTAATTGCAGAATATTTGAAGGTAAGTGAATGACGATTCACTAATTTCCACCACGAAAAACGAAAAGGAATTTAAGTTTTAAATCTATGAAAACTCCTAGATCCTTTGAGATTCATTGAACTTTCAATGACATGTTTAAATCTCGATATGCCCCTCTAGTTTGTGACTGGGATGCCGAGGATCACAAAGCGGGTGTGAAAAACCATGCAAACTACATGGTGCCCTCACATGTTACAGTCATCTATTCGATGTGCCGGTAAACCACACACGCTCCACCGAACTATGACAAACATTGAGTCACCCTTTGCTACCTTTGCTTAGAACCATTTAGTGTGCCGGTAAACCACACACGCTCCACTAACGTCTTCGCAAGGGAACAAAGTGTAATTTCATGGAATTGCATCAACTCACTTTTGCCTAAGTAACTAAGATTGGGAGTTTTATGAAAACATTTAGTTACTTTTATACTTTATTATACTTATAATGGAAGGTTTCATCCTATCCTACCCGTTCGGCTAACGATCCTCCACTAGTCAAGAGTGCGGTGGGTACGAGTGGATACCCATTCAATCGCCATTTTATAGGCAATTTCCTTAAACACCCCTTATAGACCAGCTTCGTGAATGAGGCCTACTAACAGTAAGACTAACTTTTACTCATACATATATATAATGTTAGACTTTTAATGTTATATATAGTATAGGGTGTATTTTATACTTTCAAAATACTAGGTGGTCTAATTTAACAATTATACTTTTAATTCAATTAAATTGTAAACCTAAACCTTTATGGATTTATTAAACCTCTTTTAATTATACACCTTAATTAATTAATAAAACCATAACGGTGTGATTCGAACTTTTCAAAACAATACTAGGGTTTTAGAATTTAACATTCCTAATTAAACTTTTAATCAACTTTTAAATTCCAAAACTTAAGGGCAAGTTTTGAAACATTTCAAAACATTAGGGTTTAGAATTTAAATATACATCAAAACAATTAATCAAAATTTAAATTCCAAAACTTGAGGGCAAGTTTTGAAACCTTTTTCAAAACATTAGGGTTTTAACTATTTAAATTTCAAAACAACAAAACATTTGGGTTCAAATTTAAACTATAAAACCTAAAGGAAAAAATATGAAACTTTTCATAACAACAAGGATCAAATAACAAATAATCTAAATTAACATTTAATCACATAATTATCCATATTTGATTTATTTAATGATTTCTTGCAAAACAATTTATCAATTTAGTCAAAATAATTAAACAATTATCACATAAGGAAACAATTATCTTATTAATTGATAAATGTCTTCAATTAGATCAAGAATATAGTCAAATATATCATAAAATCGGATTTATATTGATCTAATATGATAAGGTAATTATCCATAAGCAAAAACAGCAAGAAATCGCGAAGATATCCCCATCTGACGAGTTGACTCGTCGAGTCAAGCTTGGACTCGTCGAGTCTGCATGGACTCGGCGAGTCCAGCCTCCAGAAACCAAAAAATCGAATTTTTCAACCATATCAAGCATCAATACAATAGAAACCAGTCTAGGCTCTGATACCACTGATGGGTTATGGTCATAAGACATCCTATGTGCTCATACAAACCCTAATGCTTGGATCTAGGTTTCTCTATTGTACATGCTTTGAATCCAAGACTATAAACCCTAATTCTAGCATATGGAAATCGATATTAACATATAATTAGGTTTATGATATTACCTTGATTTTTATGTAGCAATAACAATCCCAATTCCTCCTTGAATTGACTTTGGAAGGCTTAGAGTCACAAGTGTCACTCCTCTAATGGCTTACAAACACCAAGAGCAAATTTAGAAGGTATAAAGAGAGAGGGTAGGTATTGAATTCGTTTCTAGGACCTCTTGGGAAGGCATGGAAGAATTCATGAGCCTTGGGGGGTCTTTATATAGGTGTAGAGATTAGGGTTTTAGTCATTATCCTTATCTAGTTGCTTGCCCACCAAGTAACCATAAGATAAGCCTTGAAAACCCTTATCCTAGTCGAATTCTAAGGCCTTATCACCTTAAATTCGTCCAACCTATTAATAAGATAATCCTTACCTTATTTTGTAACTATCAAATAATTACAATTCAGCCCCTCTAGTTTAATTAATTACACTTGATCACAAAATTAATTCTTAATTAATTATTGACCAATATTAATTAAACAAATATGATTTCTCCTTTAATATATTATTCTTATAACATATTAATAAATCATAATAATCTCTCTCTTTATTTATTTCTCCAATCAAGTTGCTTTGGTGAAGGCAACCCAAAAGGACCATGCACCATCGGGTTAAGTACATACCAAAATAGTTATGGACTTAGACACTAATCCAACACAAACATGGTTGGATAAATACAAAGAAATGTTTGTATCATTATGGACAAACAAAGTTTTAAACTTTGACAACCACACAAATAATAGAGTTGAAAGTCAACATGCGTAATTTAAAAACTACATGGATTCAAATCACTCAAAGCAACAGAGATTTTTTGAT
The DNA here is from genome assembly GCF_051521515.1 of Lactuca serriola. Lineage (NCBI taxonomy): Eukaryota > Viridiplantae > Streptophyta > Magnoliopsida > Asterales > Asteraceae > Lactuca > Lactuca serriola. Next base: position 68,339,599 of record NC_136409.1, on the reverse strand, counting down.
TATGTTGACAAGACAGTCGAATCATAATACACATCTATAAAAGGACGTCTTGAAAACATCAGAATTGAAGTAAAACATTTCCACACCATAGAAATTTTATGAAGCTTATTAAATAAAATTTGACATCATGGTTTAGAAAAAATGTTGCAAGAATTAGATCGGCCCAATGTTCAAAATATAACTGAGACCAACTGCCGGTGTAAACTACATCGTACTTGTGGGTTGGCTTGTGCCCACGAAATAGTTTATTACAATATAGGCCGACAAATACCTTTGGAGTCAATTGATTTGTTTTTTAGAAGACTTGATGTAGAGACAGTAGTGCCGGTCACTCAATATGATGAATCAATTGTTGATGGTGAAGAAAACCTTACAAAGAAAACATACATTAAACAGTCAAATGATGTGAAGGCTAATTATCTGAGAAAAATATGATGAATATATGGAAGTCATCACCTTCTATGGCTTTAGAGCCTACTTTTCGTACAAATACCGATGGACGTCCGTGCGTGAGTACAAAACCATCACAATATCCACCAACTCAAGATCCTCATTTCGTACACACCAGATGTCACAACTGAAAATTTTGAGCTATGTAATCTATACATTCAAGTTAATATGAATCAAAAACTTCAATCAAATACATTATGCAAGTACCACAAATAGTCATCAAACAATTGGAGACCCTAGAAGTTCTTGTTAAGTCTATTTTAGACTAGAACTTCCTTATTGGATCCAAAGGGGCCAATGAGCTTCCAATTAGACTATCATAGGCTTAACACCCTAATTGGGCTCCAATTGGACCCACACTTATTTATTTTAACATTTTGGGCCATATTGGGCCTAGAATTAAATGAATTAAAAGCCTTGATACATGAATAACCTAAACTAGTCCAATAAAAATATAAAAATCCTACTACATTCTTTTAGACTAAAAACATACCCAAGGCTAACTCAAATATTGGGCTTAGGAGCAAAAGGCCCAAATTTCTTTTTTTTCCTCCATGTTTTCGGCCCAATACCCAAGCCCAAGAGGATTTGAAGATAGTTGACTTAAGTGTGCCACCTCATTATTGTCCATAGGGTATCCATGCAATATAGTCCATGTATCCATGCAACATCACTTCAAAATCACTTCTTCCTTCTCTCCTCTCTCACTCTCGGCCATACACCCACACACACACACAAAAATCTCTCAACTCCTCTCTAGATCACTCAAGAACAACTCTCCCCCTCCATCCAAAATCTCGAAAATTAGGAAGCATTCAAGAAGGTTCTTCCACAAAAATCAACATCTAAGGTAAGGTTTTGTTTGGATCTATGACTTGTATTCCTTATTTATCAAACATCTCTTCCTAATCCATGCAAAAATCATGATCTTGCACTCTAGAAACCCCCATAATCTCGAAAAGTTCATCAAGGAGTGCAAAGGCCAAAAATCACTTCATTTCTTCCAATCTTTCTTCAAAAACCGAATCAACACCCCAAGGTGAGCTTCATACCCCCTATTTTCTGTTTTTATGAGTTTTGTGGGGGGGGGAATACAAGTGAAAGTGTAGATCTATATGTGTTTGTATGCCTTGTATGATTTCCATGCTTATATGTATGCTTTTATGTGTTTTAATGTTGGATCTAGCCATAAAACCCATCAAAACCGAGATATAACTTGTGTTAAATGATTTTAGCTTCAAATATATTTCTAAACACAAAGTGTTTCAAGAAAAATGGCTAAGTGGTTTAGTAATAATTTTCTTTGGGTTAAAAACACAAATTTTGGGCCTAAAATGTGAAAAATACAAAAATAAGGGCCCAAATTGACATTTCACAGATTCTGATGGATGAAGTGTGTCAAAACAGTTTCCATAAAACTATTTCTGGAATTACACTTAATTAGAGGACTAAAAACATGAATTTCAAGCTTAATGGGCTAAAAATGAAAATTTTGGCCCAATGAGGCCCATTATGCGAATTTTTCTGTTTTGGAGGGCCAAAACTGTAACTTTCTGTAAAACAGTGGACTACAAGTGTTCCAAATCCTTTTCAAAGGTTTAAAATGCTTTTTAAATTTAAAAAGGACCAAAGTTGCAAAAAATTTCCCATTTGGGCCAAAATTGTCAAATTTGCGAAAAGAAGGGATTAAAACCAAGAAAACTGCATTTTCAGGGTCTTAAGCTGTTTTCTATGAAAAATATGCTGGAAAATGTTTATTTCAATAATTTTTGGTGTTAAAATGTCAAGAAAATTGATTTAAATACCAAACCGGAAAATATTTTAAATAAAGGGTTGAAAAGGTAAATTTTACAAACGAGGAGGGGCTGAAAACAGAAAATTTCCAAGACTAATTCTATACATGCAATATGATCAAATAATGGTACTACTACTATCGACAAAATACAATACACTACAATACCAAAAGTCGTTGTCAAACGAATTGGTTCGGTCTCGAACCAATAAAAATCCGTAACCACAAACACAACGATACTATGATACTACAATACTATGATTCATACAAATAGCGATTCGGAATACATTATACATGTGCACAGACGTCTACGCACTATCTTTGGGCCCCACAAGTGTAAAATCTTGTCCGTTGAGCCTAGCTAGCCCGACGACCTGATCTTAAGGCCCAAAGACTTCATCTTACGAAGTGTTGGGTTTTACCATCCCGACACAACGTAACCGGACTTTCAATGGCTGTAGACTACTGGTCCCCAAGGGTCCTTTAGTGTCGCTAGTAAAGTCTGCCTTTTTTTGCGAGGCGGGTCTGGGACCCCTCGTACCTTTTATCCCCAACCGACTAATGGAGTCGTCGAGGCCTTCGTGTCCTCCTTCTCTTCGGATGTGGGACAACAGGACGGTTGGATAGCGTGACTAGTACGGACGACGCCTTCGGTATCGTTAGTATTGCTATAAACTAGTCGTTTGTGTAACGCGTGTTTGTGGCGGATAGTCATGCTCATCAATGATCCAATGTCGTCTGGAATAACAACTTCATGCGTTGCAATGGTTTCAAGTAATTTCATGGAATTCAAGGAATTAGGAAAACATCGGGTTTTCCTAGGGTTTTCAATACATACAAATTCAAAATACATACGATTTCAATAAACAATATTTTACAAGTATAGAAAACAAACAGGCATACTGATGGATCTTCACACCTTTTTGACTATACTATTTTCAGAAAATATCGGATTTTCTGGTGGTTTTCAAACGATACGAAGCATTGTTTTCAAATACAACTTATGAACTCACCAACATTTCATATGTTGACGTTTTTCAAAATACTTGTATTCTCAGGGAACCAGTGAATCAGGAGAAATCATATCCAGTGACGGTTGCAGTTTATTTTTGTATGAATTGAACAAATTAATTTTGGGGGAATGTAATGTTTAAACAATGTATGATATGTAAACACTACTGGTTGTACTATATTGATGAATGGTGACGAATGTTGTTATGTTTCATATATATTCAATGTTATGGTATTCAATTGAGTCACGACAGCCCCCGGACGTTTCCGCCGTCTGGTTCGGGGGTGTGACACTAGATTATATGGGGTCTAACATGTTTGATTTAAACCAACAACCGGAACCGGAGAGGCACAACACGTATTCGTTTGGAGAATCTTAAATGTTCAACCAAGAACCAACGTATCAAAGATCCTACTTCGAACATCAACTTATGAATGAAATTCCAAGTGAATTTCAACAATATATGTCACACATACAAAATGTGGAAGGAGATGGACACTATGGATTTCGGGCAATAGATGTTGCTCTTGGTTTTTGTGAAGACTATTGGTATCAAATTTGGACACACTTGTACGGATAGTTCTTGATGCACATTGATGATTACATAGTGGTTTTTGAAAATGAAAAAATGTCATTAGTGAAGCATTGATTTTCTATGAAACACCTGCGGTTTGAAAATATTGGATGATTATACCAAACACTTGTATTTTAATTGCTAATAAGTATGGTGTTATTGCTCTTTTGTTTTTTTAAGAAAAGACGAATCTTCAATGCCTTTCCCACTTTGGAGTGGTTCACAAGATTTCCCAAATCATCCAATTATAAATATCGCCTTCCTTAACAGTTGCCATTATATTAAGGTTGATTTACATGAGGGTCATCCAATGGCTAATGTTTCTTGGTTATGGAACATGCACAAATCAACACGTTCTACTGGATGGCAAACATTGTATCAAGCTCGATTATCCACTTACGTTTGACCATATAGACAATTCAATAATTGTCGTACCGAAAGAGTTAACGTATCAGATAATTAATGAAATGTATATTTTAATTTGTTTAATAATAACATTGTATGTTTATATTGTATCACACTCGATTGTTATTATTATTATTGTTATTGTTTTTAAATCAATTAATTAATTAATAATAATAAAAAATAGTAATTATTATAATTATAATAATAAATGTAAAAAAGAAAATCAAAAGGAAAAAAAAGATAAAACAATAAGTTGTTTGACAAAAAAAACCCTTTCATATACATATGGATAGATTAGTTAATTATAGAAAAAAAAATTCAAAATTATTAGTGTTAGAGAGTATTTAAATTAATAAGTTGTTTGACAAAGTTTGTGGAAGCATTACTTTATAACCAAAAAAGTTATACATGATATGGATGAATGTAGATGCTCTCTCTCTCTCTCCTCTCTCTCTCTCTCTCTCTCTCTCTATATATATATATATATATATATATATATATATATATATATATATATAGAGAGAGAGAGAGAGAGAAAGAGAGAGTCAAGATCAAACAAGAAGGAAAATTTTGGAAGGAAGGTAAGAAGTTTTTTTCGATATACTTTTTTAGCGAAGAAGCAAAATGAATAATTAGATGATTCAAAAGTAAGATGATTAACAAAAAAATTCTCTAAAAAAAACATCTTCATGATTCATTTTCAAGTAAATTAAGAAAATATTCACTTTTATGGCAATTTTACTGAATAACAATAAAATCATTGTATAAATGAATCATCAACATGTTTTTTTGAGATATTTTTTTTGTGAATCATGTTATTTTTTATTCATCTACTAATTCATTTGTTTTGTACGTCAAAAAAATATTTAGAAAAAAAACCTTTTACCTTCCTACAAAAAAAAATTCTTACCGGATATATATATATATATATATATATATATATATATATATATATATATATATATATATATAGGGCTACGTTCATGTGTTTCTTACATTTATTGTGTGCTAGAATGCACCGATAGAAATTTAGCGAAATTAAATAAAGATAGATATGAAATGATTTTTATAATTGAATGTATATTAAATGATATTGATAATTATAAATCTCTTTTTATAGAAATTAATTAAATTTGTCATTAAGGTCAGCAATAACATTTTTTCAGAATGAATTCGCATCTAGGTTTTCATGTGTGTGTTCGTGTTTTGTTTATTGACTCACTCACTTAAAACACTACAAAGCTGCATGGAATATGAAGAACAAGAGTGTATTATATTAGAATACACTCTTATTCTGTTAGAATATATACTCTCATTCTTCTAAAATAATCTCTCATTCTGCTAGAATACACTCTGATCCTTTATGTTCTAGGCAAGTTTGTTGTATTTTGAGTGAATGAATCGTGAAACAAAATACGAATCCATACATGAAAACCTAGATGCGAATTCATTCTGAAATATTATTATTGATGATATAAATGAGGAATTTAATTAATTTCCATAATAAAAGAAATTATAATTAATGATATCATTTAATATACACATAATTATGGAAATAATTTAATATCTATCTTTTTTTACTGAATCATAATTTTATTTTAACTAAATTCTTATTGGTGCATTCTAACACACAATAGATATGAGAAATATTTGAACCCATCTCTCTCTTTCTCTTGCTCTCTCTCTCTCTCTCTCTATATATATATATATATATATATATATATATATATATGTATATATATATATATATACACACGTGTATACACGTATATATATATATATATATATATATATATATATATATATATATATATATATATATATAGGGCTAGGTTATTTTGTTTATTACATTTATTGTGTGCTAGAATGCACCAATAGAAATTTAGTGAAAATTAATAATTATTTAATTAAATAAAGATGAATATTAAATGATTTCTATAATTCTATGTATATTAAATGATATCCATAATTATAATTCTCATTTTTATGGAAACTACTAAAATTCGTCGTTAATTTCAGCAACAACATTCTTTCAGAATAAATTTGCATCTATGTTTTCATGCATGGATTCATATTTTGTTTATGTACTCACTCATTTATAATACAACAAAGTTGCATTGAATATTAAAAACTAGAGTGTATTCTACAAGAATACACTCTCATTCAGTTATAATATACACTCATTCTTCGAGAATAAACTCACATTCTCCATGTTCTAGGCAACTTTGTTTTATTTTGAGTGAGTGGGTCAAGAAACAAAATACGAACCCATACATGAAAAACTAGATGCGAATTTATTCTAAAAGAATATTATTGCTAATATTAATGACGAATTTAAGTACTTTCCACTAAAAATTAATTATAATTAAGGATATCATTTAATATGTATCTTCATTTTATTAAATAATAATTTAAATTTTACTAAATTCTTATTGGTGCATTCTAGCACACAATAGATGTAAGAAACATTTGAACACACACACACACACACACACACATATATATATATATATATATATATATATATATATATATATATATATATATATATATATATATATATATATATATATATGTGTGTGTGTGTGTTGGGAAAAAACGAAATAGGGTTATTAGATCTGGATCACAAGCAGGAATCGTGTTAACACTTTCCTTGTTTGACATTTCGACCCTATATGCCTTGGGTATCACGAAATCCAAACCCGGGATAATTCCTGATGCAACAATTTAGATTTAAGGCACAAAATCAGAACAATTGAAGAAGATGAAGTGAAAGAACGTTCTGCGTTTTCGTATGTGTTTCAAATAGCCGTTTATCACCGATTTATCCTATCAACGGATAAGTCACAGTAGTTGCGATCTTTTAAGAATTACAAATTAGACCTTCTAATGTCCTTTCAAGAATAACAAATTAGACCTTGTAATAATATTTATCCAATCAACGATTAAGTCACAACAGTTGCCATCCAACCCCCGACTTGACACAGTGGATTAGGGTCCAGTACTAATAATATTTAGTAAATACATGTGTGCACTCTCGTACCTCTTAACTTGTATTATAACTAAAATATTATTCTTGAAACACTTGTTAAGTCCATTACACTAAAATATATTTGGTGATAAAATCACCAATATATATATATATATATATATATATATATATATATATATATATATATATATATATATATATATATATAACGATGGGGTGTACAAATTGGTTATAATAAAATCCAATGTAGCCCTTTCCTTGAAAATAGAGAGGAGTAAATTACATGAATGGTCCCTACGGTTTAGGGTGATTTGCATGTTTGGTCCCTAACTTATTTTTTAACTCGGGAGGCTCATAAAATTTGTTTTTGTTACGCGCTTGGTCTCTGCGTTACATAAAAAGAGTATTTTGCCCTTTATTTTTTTAATTTATTTAAATAAACACACCCCAACCCCACCCCTCACCTTACCTTACCTACCCTACCATTTTTTCCTATTTAAATGATAGTCTTTTTTAGGTAAGACAGAGATCAAGTGCGTAACAAAAACAAACAGTACGGACCAAGCGCGTATCAAAAACAAACAATAAGAGCCTTTTGAGTTAAAAAAATAAGTTAGGGACCAAACACGCAAATTATCCCAAACCATAGAGACCATTCATGTAGTTTACTCAATAGAGAAATACCAAAATGGCCTCCAATACATACCACTTACACGTCATTGCAATTTTGCGACAATTGCTACCTTGCCAACACCATTTTCGTAAAAGTAACCTCTATAGTGATATAAACTTAAACTAATTTGTTATATTTTACATTTATGTAAAATTTGCTAATTTAGCCCAATTTGCTAACTATTTTTCTAAAAATAGTATTTTTTTTTTTTGCAAGATAGCCACTAAAATTGTAGATGGTCAGATTCCATATGTTATTTCAGAATTCCAACTGCTATTTGGAGAAGATTATAAACATGCAATTTTTTGAAATCCATACCACCAAATCGCAGATGAGTTTTGTTCCATCTGCGATTTGCTCTCTTCCCTCATCTGCGAGTCTACTTTTGTTTTTAAATGCTTTGGTTTGACTATGAATTTGGCAAGGTTGACTAAGGAATTTGAAATAGTTGACTATGAATTCGTACAAATAGGTATATTTTATATAAAAAAGAAACAAAAAGTGATTAGCTTATTGGTTATTTCTTTAGAAATCTTGTTTTGGTTCTCTGTACTAAAATGAGTTAATATTTGGTTTGCGTTGTAACGAACGGGAGATGGGAGTTACCGGAGAGAAATTCGGAATATGTATGTTCAATAATATATCTCATATTGTAACATATTTTATTATTTAAATCTTAATGTCTAATAATACGTTTTTATAAAAAAAAAATGAATATATATTAATTAGATTTTGTTGGGGCATGTAAATGCTCCACAAATAATGAGTGATAGTTAGGTTATATTTTCTCTTTATTATATTTATGGTGTAAATACTCTCCTCCTATATAAAGGGAGAGTTGGTCATTTATTTCCTTAAGTTAGGTAGCTCATTTCTTTTTTTCTTAGAAGAGTTACACTTCTCAAAATGTAATTCTAGAGAGAGAAAGTGGTGGGTTCTCCCCACCTAGGGAGAGTTTCTCTCCCACCATGTTCTTCATGAAATATATTATTATTGTTTCTTGTTCTTAGTATTTTCTTATGAACGCATAATATGTTCTTCATGTTCATACTTCCAAAAACACGACTAATCTCGAGATATTTTTCTTCCGCATACACCGTTCGTTAGAAAAATGGGTTCCTACAATTGGTATCAGAGCCGTACCTTGAAGATCTCATGATTAGTTCAAGGGAAGAACTCCCGTTCGGTGATTATCTTGTGATTTTTCCGTGTTTCTGCAAGAAAAAAAAATCGGGTTGCAAACCGGAATTTTTTTTATGAAGTTCTTTCTTAGTTCTATCTTATGGGTGATTCTATCTCACTAAAATAAATTGTTGTTGTTGCTGCTCGTTCTATTTATTGCTGGAAGAAGATGTTCTTAAAGTTCTTACAATTTTTGCTGTTGAAGAAATGAAGAAATTTGGTGAAGAAGTTATTTTTGTGGTCTCCAAAGTGTTGAAGATATTCTCCAGGAACTTCTTTTTTCTTGGATGAGAAGACACAAATTTAATGGACTTATTTTCAAGATAAGTGGATTTTATTTTCTTTCCCAACAACTTTTTCTTCACAAGAGGTATCAAGTTTCTATTCTTCAAACTTTTCCTATTGTGAATCTAATGTTGAAGACCTTTTGGACGTAAATTGTGTATGTAAAAAGCACTTTGTCCATTTTGCTCTTTTTGGTAAAGAGTAATTCACTCATATTTGTCTTCCCAAGCAAAAACCATGTGGCTATGACAAATCCCATCACCTTTTGTCCCCTAAAAACCCCCTGTATATTCTTCCTTTTGCCTTCCCAAGACCCACTTGTTGACTTAAATGCTTTATAAAAAGATTCCCTTATTAAAATATGAATAAATGTCCTTTGCGGTACCATTTTTCATGAAAAAATAGCATTTTTCGTCACCTGTTCAGCCCTTTCCGGACCCCCGAATCGCAGCCAAAAACTGCCTAACGGAGTCCCCTGAGAAGCCTCCACGGAGCCCTTCTTAGCCCCTAATCCGAAGTCCATACCCGCAGCCTCTTGGTCCGCAGCCAAGAGACCGCAACCCTTCCCTGCTAACCGAGGTCCACCCTTGTATGCTAAAAGAAGACCTCGGACCGAAGCTCGGATCCGCAGCCTCGGACCTCAAGCACGCGCCTACTACATCCGCAGCCGCCTCGTCTTCCTTCCGAACTGCAGCTACTCACTGACTTCGGTACCCAACTCGCCTATCCACAGGATACCCCATCAGCAGCCAACATTAACCATCCGCACCCAAGTCCTCTTACAACAACCACCATAGACCCGCAATACCGTCACTTCAGATCCTCACCTCCTTCAGCCTCTCTCTCCAGTGCCCCTTCTCCTCCCTTCTCCTTATTCCTCCTCCTCCCCCCTCCTTCTTCCTTCTCCTTCTCCCCTCCTCCCCTCCTTTTTTTTTCCTCCCTTCTCATCAGCCCCCCCTTTTTTTTTAGCCTTCAAATTTTTTTTAAGCCTTTTTTTTATTTATTCAGTTTATTTTATTTTATTTTATTTTCTCAATTAAATTTTTTTTAACACCAATTATTTTTTATTCAGTTAATTTTTTTTACACCAATTTTTATTTACCATTTTTTATTATAACCAATTTTTTATTAAAACCAATTATTTCTTTTAACACCGATTTTTGCCACCACCTACCCATGGATTGTCACATTGGTTATTCATTTCATGTCGGTTATTATTATTGGAAGAATACTCCTACCGCAGTGAGATTTCATATTATTTTTTTGTGATGCTTGCACCACAACGACGATTGATCAACAAAGTTGTTTCACATTCTTCACTTTATGAGATATTATGAATTGGCGCTCTTGATTTTTGGTTGACGAATCATGTATCTTGAGCATGTGGACTTTATTCTCTATTGAAGACCACTTCAAGTGTTCCGACACCACAGTTTGGATATTTGGATATTATTTTTGGCACAACAGATTTTCTCAGCACCAGCTTCAGCAACTATGTCACCCGCCTTCTCATGACCGCAAGAGTATTTATTTTACTCTTTCTTGTTTCTTATCGAGACCCTTCATACATCTAGGGAGAGCTTATCTTAGCTCTTGGTATCCGACACTCTCCATCCGATGATTTGTTGATTTTTGATATCCAGTAATTGGTTATCAAAAATAGGGAGAGAATATCTTCCGGGTTTGGTTATTATGGTTGTTTGAGTTTGGATTTTGAAGACTTCTGAAGACAATTATTTATTTTGTGATGCGATGTGGCACTTATTTTTGGTCTTTACGGATCAAATTTTTGGCATTACTCGATGTTTTCCGATTCAGATTATTTATTATTCGGACTCTACCACAGGATGATTTTGTGTTCGCATCTAGTTCAGATCTTATGGTTTCATGAGTTTGGATTTGTGATATGTTGAAGACGAAGATTATTTTAGCGATGTGACGTGACACTTATCTTTGATCCTTGGATCAAATTTGTGGCATCGTTGGACCATGTGTTTTGGACTCACATTATTTTTATCCGGACTACATTTTATGGATGCTTCACATTTTTAGCAGGTTATTCTTTGAAGAATTTCAGTGTGTTATGATTCAAGAACTCGAGATGTTTTTCAGACTTTTGAAGCCGAGGCGTTTCTTTTATTGGATCTTCTACTTGCTCATGGTGACCTCCTTCTTCGGGTGATTATGACTGGTTCGAAGATTTGGATCTTATCTTTTCTGCTTCATTGGTTGTACTTTGAAGCCGAAGACCTTCATTTCAGAGATTCATGGCTAGTGTCAGACTTCACAGATACTTCAGAGTTTCAGAGATATTTCAGCACTTGATTTCATTTTATTACCACACTTGATGGTCGGATTACTGTATTATAGCCTTGTATCACTTATTGTATCTCTCATCATTTGTAAGCATTTAGGCAGAGAATGTTGGGGCATGTAAATGCTCCACAAATAATGAGTGATAGTTAGGTTATATTTTCCCTTTATTGTATTTATGGTGTAAATACTCTCCCTCCTATATAAAGGGAGAGTTGGTCATTTATTTCCTTAAGTTTGCTAGCTCATTTCTTTTTTTCTTAGAAGAATTACACCTTTCAAAATGTAATTCTAGAGAGAGAAAGTGGTGGGTTCTCCCCACCTAGGGAGAGTTTCTCTCCCACCATGTTCTTCATGAAATATATTATTATTCTCTCTTGTTCTTAGTATTTTCTTATGAATGCATAATATGTTCTTCGTGTTCATACTTCCAAAAACACGACTAATCTCGACATATCTTTCTTCTGCATTCACCGTTCGTTAGAAAAATGGGTTCCTACAGATTTCGAAAAAAGAACATTAAAGAAAGTATTTAATGCTTGGTTTTACAACAAATATTATATTGTTTTCATCTTCATATGTGTGTGAATCAATCTTAAATATGTTCAATGAATCTGCTAGAATTGACAATGTACTGAATAATCACGTAATTATGCATTCCTTTGAGTAAAAATTTGTAGTTATACACAAGAGATACAGTTGAGGTAATGAAAAAAAGGGTTGTAAGATAATAATTTACAATGGTTAAAACTAAAAGAAAAACAATTTTTAATCAAACAATTAGTATACCTCAACCCTAAGAAATTGAACATAAAACTTAATTTAAAATAAAGTTTTCATATTATTATTTTCTCTAAAATTTGAAATAATTTTAATGTTTAAAGGTTTTGAGAGAGTTTTTTCAAGTTGGAAGATAAAAAGTATTGGACCTCAGGTACTACCAACTCTCGGAAAACCAATTGGTTTTAGGAAAGGTGCTACCTTTGTACATATAGCCAAGGTTGTATAACTCATTACTCGGTACCTGTTCAGCCGACTACCGAGTAGTGAGTACCCGAAAGTACTCAGGAGTACTCAGATTCGGTAAATCATGTAGAAATATTTTTAGGGAAATCATGTATATCAAAATTATAATTTAAAATCATATGTTGATTGGAATGTATAACAAAATTAGGTACATGTGAATACATAAAAGGTGAAAAACAGATAATGGTCTCACTTCATGAATAATTACTGAAACTTTAAGATATATATGTAGTAATAATCACATGTGTGTGTTAAATAATAAATCATTAAGTCTATTATATATATATATATATATATATATATATATATATATATTATTCACCAAGTTGACCGATTTTTGCAAAACTGCTTAGTAAGAGGCTGGTTGGAGAGTACTCGAGCTTTTGTAACTCGCCTTGGTAAGGGTCCGAGTATGAGTACTCGGAGGAGTAATCGGCCAACTTGGCAATTTTTACAACATTTCATATAGCACATTCAGCCCTCTAGCGCATATGGCATTCGATTGCGACTAGAAACCCTTCCTTACTCATCGTAGAGACTTAGCCATTTTTTACCCTAACAATCCCCCTTCAGAAATTGCTTCCTGAGAGAATCGAACTCAAGATCCTAGCTCTGATACCACTTATTGGACCTCAGGCGCTACCAACTCTCCCCAAACCAATTGGTTCTAGGAAATGCATAACCTTTGTACATATAGCACATTCAACCTTCTGGCGCCTATGTCATTCGACTGCGACTAGGAGACCTTCTTTACTCATCGCGGAGACTGAGCCAGACCCCAACAAAAAGTGATGGTTTTTCAAAAAAAATGTTATTTATAGTTGCCTTTCTTAATTTCACAGATGGACTAGGTTAAATAGCAGATGGAAGTCCATCTACGAATATACAAGTCTTTTATGCACAGACTATGCATTAGAGACTTGTATGCTCGCTGATGGACTTCCGCTTTCATATATGGCCCTAAAGACCTGCGATTTTAGTGGCTATTTTGTGTAATTGGCTTTTGACTATTTATAGAAAAGTAACTAGTAATTTTGGCTATATTTGCAACTTTCTCTACATTTTTAGTTCAACCCAACTTTGAAGACAAAACCCCTTAGGTTACCAATCTTTTATTTAAGAATGAGTAAATTACATGAATGGTCCCTATAGTTTAGGGTAATTTGTGCATTTAGCCCTAACTTATTTTTTTAACTTGGAAGGTCCCTATTGTTTGTTTTTGTTACGCGCTTGGTCCCCGTCTTACCTAAAAAGACCATTTTGCCCATGATTTTTCAATTTATTTAAATGAACGCACCCACACCCTCACCTTACCTTACCTACCCCACTATTTTTCCCTATTTAATGACTTTTTATGTAAGACAAAGACCAAGTGCGTAACAAAAACAAATAGTAGGGACCAAGCGCATAACAAAAACAAACAATAGAGACCTTCCATGTTAAATAAAAAAAATAAGTTAGGGACTAAGCGCATAAATTATCCCAAACCATAAGGACCATTCTTGTAATTTATTCTTTAAGAATTTATCCAACCACCCTCTTTAATTGCTAGAAATAATATAAATAGCAATGACAACCTTACTATAAATTCTTATTAATTAAACATTCCCTTGAAACATTTAGATTCACTCGTTATTTTATTTCATTTATAATTATTTAGTTTATTTTACTAATGTTTAATTTAATTTAATTAAACAAAACAAACAAAAATCTAGTCACAAAATGTAGAAGTTACAAAATACGGCGTCGATTTGGTTTTTAGTTTGAAATTATTATTCTTATTTATACTTATGCTAATGGTATATTCAAATGAATATATAATATTATATTTATCATTATAATTAAACGTTATGTATTATGACACTATCAATTTGTTATTCATTTCAATTTTTATGATTTCCGAGTTAGACTATGTTTGGCGTACTAGCTGAATGGCTAGTTGCTATATTAAAAGTTAGCTGATAGCTAAAAAAACTAGCTGATAGCTAAAAAAACTAGCTGATAAAAAATGACGTTTGGTAAAACTAGCTGAAAAGCTAACTGAAATATATAAAATTACATAAAAGGGTGTTTAACAGAATGTGTTTCTATAATTAATGAAGAGTATATTTGGAAATTTTTAAAAAAGCTCTTAAAAAGCTAGTCTAAGTAGCTTTTTAAAAAAGCTAGCTTATAAGCTATTTTTTGTCTTGCCATACACGACAACATATAAAAACTCGAAAATAAAGTTAGTTTATCAGCTAGCTGTGGCACGCCAAACATAGCCATAGCAATTATAGTGAGAATTCAATTTGGAAGTTTTTCTCAAAATTCGATTATTTTGCGAAACATATTTTTAGACAAAATTATTGGTGTTTTACTATTTAGGCTCATTCTTTTCAGGAAAACATTTTGCGGATCATACATTTTCGTGAAAAAAAAAATTTGTAATTATATAGACTTTTTCTTATTTATATAGCAGTTTATTTTTAACATTTTCATTAAATGTTTTATAAAAATATTTTTAATCCAAGTTACTCTCTCAAAAAGGAATTCATATAATGAGATAAGGGTATTTCTTTTCAAAGGATGACTATTAATGCTTGATAGATCTATCGATTTGGGTCTTTCACTTACCGGTCGGGTTTAATTTATATGGCTAGAGTGTTAAGAGTAGCTGAGAATAAGATAAGGTTATCAGGAATATGTCAAAACTCACGAGATCTTGTTTCCTTTAGGTAAGGTATTGTATCCAATTTAAGAGATCCTATCAATATAAATATTTTTTTAGTTCCATTGACCCACATTCAAATGGATGAATGGTGGGTTGAGTATGTATGTATTATTTATGTGTGCCTAGTACCTAAAATCCATCACACATCGATCGGATTAACTTAGTTCTTGGTAACTACACCGATTTAAATGTGAGACGCTCAAGGTGTCTCGTCGTATGTAGTTTCCATGTGGGCTTTTAATAGCCTGACAAGTTGGTTACCGATGCAAGATTTGTTCAATGATTTGCAGACATCCATTGGCATCAAAAGCATTTCAAATCAATGTCATGTGAATGCAGTTACATACTATTTTTATTTTATTTAATTATAGAGTAGCTAGCTAGTATTGCCTTATTTTTCTGTTGATGTAATCTTTATGATAATTTCTTTTCTTTTAATTGTTTTGGTATTTGGATATTCTTTATATAACTATTTCATGGATGAAAAACTAGTCAACCTTCTTTTTTATTCTATTTATTTAGAGAGCCTGATGCATCCACCGTTACAAAATAAGAACTAATCAATAATGTTGCAGGTAATCAATGATATTATTTGTTCAACTTATATTTGGACAAGAAAATATAACAAATATTTTATCCTTTTAGGGCGAAGAAAGTCTCAAAAAAATATAACTTAACAGTGAGATCCTTTATAGGGTCATGTAGCAAATCAAAAGGCAGCTTTTGGCACAACCTGATAGCTTCCGTGTGAAATAGAAGCGATTGGATATACGGCGTAGTTGATTCCAAAACTGCATGAACTATCCTCTCTCTGTGGGTCCTGAAGATCCATCTTAATACCCACAATCTTACCACGTTAATTTGTTTGGGTCATCAAATCAGGGTCATAATAAATAGGTTCCGGACTTCTGGATGATGGTATTTGCAGCCGAAAGAACATTCTTATTGACCTTAGTTTAAGGAGATAATACAATCAACTAAAATTTTATGCTCAATATATGTCGTTTTGCATTCATTGTGCATTCATCCCTCCATTTCCATTGGTTGATGGAATTGAAGCCCTCGTCAATCACCAGAATCAATGTTGTTATCAAATTCTGCAAGTTTTTGAAAGTTTTATATCTAACCTCAAAACTGTTGAATTCTATCAATGCAATCCCAACAGGATCATACCGAGCAAGAAGAAATCTAAGGTGTGACAGGTAAATCAGATACTAAGTGGCTAATAAGGATCAGGGAACTGAGTAGTCAGAAAGGAGGTTACCAAAAGAAGAAAACTAGAACTGGAAGCATTGTCAAGTCTCAAATTTGGGTGTTCTTTGTGGAAAGCTAAGAAGGGATAACGTATGTTGGTGGTGAAGCCTTGCTAATAAACTTGAAAATCATGATTGCTTTTAACGATGTCCTGTGGAAGTCACTTTGTGTATTGTAAGTACAAATGATTAAAATATTTGTTGTAAATTATAAAATAATTTTTGACATGATAGTGATAACTATTTTAGAAAAAGGTATGTAATTGCATTGATGTAATTTGAAATGAAGGCAAATTAACATATATGTTGAAATAAATAATCTCGTAAATGTAGAAATAGAATTACACATAACTTTAACTCCTAAACAATGTATACATACGAATCAAGGTTACAAATAGAAATACCATAACCACAACTATATGTCTAATATCTAAACTGGTATATTAAAAGTTTTTATCAACAATTAACATCCCAAAAATCTAATACTAAATATCCCAAATGGGACATAGAGCATTGGTGACAATGCACTTTTTGGCTGAATATTTAAAATCGACCTCAAAATAGTTTTTTATTTTTTATTTACTATTGATGACAATACATTTTTAGTTGAATAATTCAATCTCTCAAGCGAATTACTCTTTCTCTCTCTGTCTCTCATAATTTTTCACGAAAACATTTCATGAATCCTACCTTTTATGAAATAGTGCTTTTGGGAATTGTATAAACATTTTCTTAACGTCTTTAAACTAAGTTACTTTCTCTGAAAAAGCGAATTCATCAAATGAGATAAGCGTATTTCTTTTCGAAGGGGGGCCGTGAGAGAAGGTTAATGCTTAACAGATCTATCAATTTATTTTTCACTTACCAATCGGGTGTAATCTATTTTGGGTGGATTAATCTTGTGGCTAGAGTGTTAGGTGTAGCTGAGAATCAGATAAGGTTAATACGGGGTATGACACAAGATTTAGTTTCATTCATGTATGTAATTCTAGCCAATTAAGTAGATTCTATCAATGTAGAGATCTTTTTACTTTCATTAGTGAACCACATTCAGATGGATAAAAGGCGGTTTAAGTATGTATGTATGTGTGTGCGCGCCTATTATTACCTAAAATGCATCCCACATCGATCGGATTCACTTAGCTCTTGGTAACCACATCGATATAAATGTGAGACTACTCATGGTGTCTCGTTGTACATAGCTTCCATGTAAGCTTTTAATAGTGTCGCAAATTGGTTGCTGATGCACATTTTTTACATGATTTGTTCGACGATTTGCACACATTCATTGGCATCAATAGCCTTCAAAATCAATGTCATATGAATACAAGTATCTACTCTTTTCATTTTAGGTAAGTAACTAGAGTAGCTAGTATTGGGTTTTTATTTTTATTTTTCTGTTGACATAATCTTTATTAAAAAAAAAACTTTTCTTTTCATTTTTTTTAGATATTTGGGTTTTCTTTATTTAACTATGTTATGGATGATAATCTTGTCCACCTTCCTTTTTATTTCATTTCTTTAAAGAACCCGATGCATGGATCGTTACAAAAAAAGAAGTAAATAATAATGTTGCAAGTTTTGTAATGTCATTATCAATAATATCTAATCCCACATTCGCAAACAATATAATTAATGATATTTGTTCAACTTATATTTGGTCAATAAACATATAATTAACAAATATTTTATCCTTTCAGAGCCAAGAAAGGATAAAATATTTTATATTTGGTGAAGAAAGGATAAAATATCCAATCTCAAATTCGCAAACAATATAACTAATGATATTTGTTCAACTTATATTTGGTCAAGAAGCATATAATTAACAAATATTTTATTCTTTTACGGCTAAGAAAGTCTCTAAAGAAATATATCTTCGCATTGAGATATTTATAGGCTCTTGTGGAGTTTGGGAAGGGTAGATGAATATAACTTCGCATTGAGATATTTATAGGCTCTTGTGGAGTTTGGGAAGGGTAAATGTCACTGTAGTCTAACAAACTTATGTGTTTTGGTTTAAAAGCTCCGTCATCTTATTTTTTTGCTTTCTAAGGGCATCAACTTGTGTTTTACCGACTAATTTGGGTAAACAACCCATTATAACTGGTTAGATCTGCCAAATAGGTAACAAAATGATGACATGTAGCCTCGTCAGCAACACTTGGAGCCTAGTAGACTTCTGCCTCGTCAGCAACTTTGGGGATTAATCTAAGCTCTACTCGGATTAATCTTAGCACTACTCTGATACTTTTTCTTACCTAAAAAAAGATTTCACTTTTTTCTTCTATCCTTTTCAAAATTGGGAAATGGAAAAAGCTTAATTCCATTAACAATGGTGGCCTCTGATCACCACTAGGGCTCAGGTTCTCCCCGACTGATGAAGAGCTTGTGGTAAACTTATGGAAACGTAAGGTTCTTCTCGCCCTGTGGCTTCCCCTATCATTGTTGCAGCTTGGGATTTACGAGCTTCGTGGCTCCTCTTTTTGAAAATTCAAAAAACTCTTTTAAATAAGTGTAATGTCAGGTAATGATGGTTTGTTACTGTGTGTTTTGGGTGATTTGAATAAAGAAAGGTACCCAAATGGAAAACGATTCAATCAAGAAACTATCATTTTGTCATCGTTTGTTAAAAAATTGAAATAAACATGATCAAGAAATGATATAATCAGAAGCTTTGAGGAATTTTTATATAACCTGAAATGGTAATGGCCAAGACCATTTCCATGTTTAACAACCCATCTGAATTCTCCGACATATCTGCTACCATTTTCAGAAGTATGAATCCCACATCCATGGCTTTGTAGCGAGTGATAACACTAATTTTTCACACTTCAATCTGTAAACCCACTTGCATTAAACAATGTTACTGTAAGAAATGGGATGAACCAGGGACCAATTGCCATTTTTCACAAGCACACAGTATGTGTTGGCCATTGCTTGATGTCACTCGAGATATTTGTTGGCGATGAATCTATACACACCAAATCCATGTCTCAATCCATGCCTTGAACATAGATGGCTTTGAACTTTTGCCCATTCATCGGAATATGAATCTCTGGTGTAGAATTTGTACACACCAAATTTATGTCTCAATCCTTGCCTGTATTGACCTCTATACCAGCTTTCCCTGACCTGTTTGTGTGGTGTTGATCTAGGAGTCAGTCCGATAATTTAATCATGATCAAAATCACCGTCGTCGATCAGATTTGATGTTCATGATTAGGGCTGGTTGAAATTGGAAGGCGGAGAACAGAGTGAAGAATTGTTGTCGATCAATATTTGATGTTCATGATTAGGTTACTCTGTCAATAACAAAGAAGACAAAGAATACAGTGAAGAATGTTGATTGAAATCGGAAGAGACACCGCTGCTATATTTTCTTATTCAAACCTTCGATTTGTTGTGATGCAATTCATACGTGATTATTGGTTTTCTCTAAAACAAGAAGCAGATGGATTCTTCATTTATTTCATGGCCACCGCTATTGAATTTAGGATTATTGTAGGTCATTTACCGTGTCAATTGAGGGGAGACTTTAATAATTGACTTTGCATATGAAATCTGCTGACTAGGAAAGGGTTCACCGGATGACCCCTTTAATTTTTTTGAAAAGGGCCTTTTAAATCTTAAAAACATGAATTCGTAGCCTTAGAATGCAAAAAAAAATAAGATAAGGGACCTTTTAAACCAAAACATGTAAGTTTGTTGGGCTACAGTGACATTTACCCGTTGGGGAACTACATAAACTTAACTCCCTCAGTGACTCCTGAAGATCCATCTTGATACCCAAAATCTACACCACCTTAATTCGTATGGATCATCAAATCACAAGAAAAATAATCAACAATGTTTCTGAACCGAATGTCTTTTCACTTTCATTGTGCATTCGTCCCACCATTTCCACCTGTTGTTGGAATGGAAGCTCTCATCAATCAAAAAAATCAAAGTCTTTATCACATTTTGCATCAGATTCACTTGATTAAAATAGTTATTGTAAATTATAAAACATTTTTTTGACATGATAGTTTGATAATTATTTTAAAAAAGGTATGTAATTTCATTGACGGAAATTGAACATAGTTTTACAATTTCATTAATGGGGAAGGTCTTACAATGTCTTCTCATTAAGACTTCATCTAATGTTGAATTTGTTTAAACGTGAGACGATTGTTTCTTTGTTTACTTGAGGTTGTGATGTAATTGATATATGTGTTGAAATAATCTCGTAAATACTTATAGACATAAAAACATAACTTTAGACCCTAAACAACGTATACATTTCAAACAAGATCACAACTACAAATACCATATGTGCAACTAAACGTCTACAATCTAAACTTGTAGATAAAAATTTTCTTTTAACAACTAACATCCCATAAATCTAATCCTAAATATCCTGGAAAGGACTTAACCCCCAACCAGATACCACTACCAAGAAATGTTGACACCCCTAGATTGTAGACCCTTTAGTTTGTATATCAGAAGTTAAACGCGCCTCATTATTTATTTTGTTTATGGCAAGATTTCATAAAATGCTATCAAATTTAACATCCACCTCAATCTTGTTTTTGAAAAAAAAATAATAAATAAATAAAACAAACAATACCAACTTTTTTGTTATAACTTCATGTTACAAGGTATTGGCTACTATTCGCATTGCAAAGTTTATTGTTCGAAAATAATATAATTTCTATGAACATTAGAATTTGATCTTTTATGTGGGACAAAATTCTATTATGTGGGACAAAATACTGCAATTTGTGTCTTACTTACAACACTCATAACCCAATACAGCCTAACACAATACATCCTCTTATATAAGCATGCTATAGAAAGCAAACTTGGCTATACAAAAACCCATTCAACATGAATACAACGAAATATTTTATAAAAAGACCATATTGCCCCTATGTTAGTCACAACTAGTTTTATACCTAACAACACTTGCTTCTAGTAAAACTAGAGTTCACAACTAACTGACGGCTCTTTTACAACATTTCCTGCTCATTTTCTGTTGGGTTGTAGTTCAAAAATAGTTTCATAAACTAGAAAAATATAGCAAACGGAAGACATATGTTTTCGAAATAACATAAATATTTTATACCCACCATCGATCTTCTTGCAAGTTATAGAAAAATTTAAACACCAACCAAAGAAATGATGAAGAAATAACAACCTTTGTTGTTCTTTGGGTCCTCTTGGGAGGCTAGGAAGTTGAGGAATAATATGGAACCTTTGAGACACAAATACGAAGCCAACTTGATGTAGATGCTAGTCCATAAACTCTTACACTCTTATGTTGAAGTTTATAACCAAAGTATGCACTTCAAGAGAGTATAAATGCAAGTAATCTTCAAGTGTTCTTAAAAAAACAAGAGGGAATGAAGGAGAACTTAGGAATTTCGAAATTTTCATGTAAAAAGGGACACACAACATGAAAGCCTCTAAGCTAGTTAAAGGGAAGACTTAATCTATAGGTCCTGAACCATTAATCCTTTTAGACAAGCTTGTCCCCCCATGCTTTCTCCCATACTTATTACTTTTGAATAAATTAACATGAAAGCCATACTCTTGTCTTTTGACTCTTATTTTATAAAAATAATAAAAGGAAGAAGACAAAAGTTTTATATTTTATAAACCAAGTTTATAAAATATAACTTTAACTTTTTGGTAAAAGACAAAAGAATTTATCTAGGCCAAAATGTTGTGCATTACTTATTTATTCATACCATATGACTTATATATAATGTTACTTCCTAATGAAAATTAGTATTTCCTAGAAACAAATAATTTCCAATTTAATTATAAGAATTTAATGAATATTTTTTAAAATCAATTTCTAGTAAATAATCAATTATATCAAGTTGTTGTTAGTGTGACCCATTTGTATCATATGTTAATTAGCAATATCACTTTAATATGATTCTTGAGCAAACTAGATCTTTCAATCTCCCATTTGTGCAAGATTCATATTAAACTGATATAGACAATGGTGAACGCCTAGCAACATTTCACTGCCCCCATCAACATACAACTTTGTGCCATTCTATCAACGCCTAATTCCCGGAAGCCCAAGGCTACGATTGGTGTATAAGTTAAGTTTATTAGTTATCCATTTGCTACAGACATCATGTTGAACATGAGATACGGATCACGATCAATCTCATTAGTTGTTCAACTTTTGGTAAGGCACCTTAGATGTCTAACTCTCAACATATAAGAGGAACAAATCTCATATTGACTACATAAGCCTCTTGCATAGTTCACACCATACTTGAAAATGGCTTTTATAACTGCACAATTAAGGAACAACATTTGACCATATCAAAGAATAGTACTCCCTACACTTAAGTCCCACTATGTATCTCAGGTGTTAAGGATAAAAAGATAGTACCTTTTAATCAAGTATCATTCATGATAGCGATCCATGAGATGATCTTGATGCATGTCAGTTCAATACTGGTTCTCTGACAAGTACCTATGAAACTTGGTTACAACCACTTGCCTATATTTATCTAGTGAGTGTTAACCAATCCAATTCGTATTATTCTTAATTTATATTTCTCCCACAATTATAATGGAGTATGAACCTTTAGAATAATAACATTAATCATGGATTTAACATGTTAATATAGAACACAATAAGAAATGTTTGTATCATTATGGACAAACAGAGTTTTACACTTCGACAACCACACGAATAACATACATGAAAGTCAACATGTGAAATTTAATAACTACTTGGATTCAAATCACTCAAAGCTACAGAGATTTTTTGATTATTTTGACAAGAAAGTTGAATCATAATACACATCTATAAAAGGACGTCTTTAAAAAAGCAAAATCGAAGTAAAACATTTCCACAACATAGAAATTTTCAAAAGCTTATTAAATAAAGTTTCACATCATGGTTTAGAAAAAATGTTGCAAGAATTAGATCGGCCTAATTTTCAAAATATAACTGAGACCAACTTTGGGTGTAAACTATGTCGTACTTGTGGGTTGGCTTGTAACCACGAAATTTTAGTTTTTTACAATACAGGCCGAAAAATACCTTTGGAGTCAGTTGATTTTTTTTAGAAGACTTGATGTAGAGAGAATAGTGTCAGTCACTCAATATGATGAATCAACTGCTATTGGTGAAGCAATAGCTACATTAAACAATCAAATAATGTGAATGCTAATTATTTGAGCAAAAAATGATGAATATATGGAAGTCATCACCTTCTATGGCTTTAAAGCCTGCTTTTCCTACAAATACCCATGAACGTCCGCGTGTGATTACAAAACCATCACAATATCCACCAACTCAAGATCCTCATTTCATATACACCAGATTATATGGGGTCTAACATGTTTGATTTAAACCATCAAACGGAATTGGAGAGGCACAACACATATTCGTCTGGATCATCTTCAATTTTGAACCAAGAACCAACGTATCAAAGAGCCTACTTCGAACATGCACTTATGAATGAAATTCCCAGTGAATTTTAACCATATGTCTCACACATACAGAATGTGGAAGAAGATGGACATTGTGGATTCCAAGCAATAATTGTTGCTCTTGGTTTTAGTGAACACTATTGGTATCAAATTCGGACACACTTATACAGAGAGTTAATAATGCACATTGATGATTACATAGTCGTTTTTGAAAATGAAAAAAAATGTCATTAGTGAAGCATTAAATGTATTGAATTGTCACACCCCCGAACCAGACGGCGGAAACGTTCGAGGGCTCGTGTGACTTAAATTGAATATCATCACAATGAATATATATATGAATCGTAACATAAACATCACCATGCATCAATATATTACAACTGATATTGTTTACATCCAGTACATTGTTTTAAATATTACACATTCATAACATAAATTGTTTGAGAGTTTTCATAACATCCTAACATTACTTGATATTACCCTTCCGCTTACCTATTTCTTGAGAATACAAGTTATTTTGGAAAACGTCAACATATGAAATGTTAGTGAGTTCATAAGAAATGTTGTGATAAAAATGATTTGTGTAGTACGTAAAACCCAGAAAATCCGATATTTTCTGAAAAAACCAATAGTTTGTCAAAGTGTGAAGATCCATAAGTTGATGCATTAATGATTTCAAAACGTGTATGTAAAAGGGAGTTATGTATTATAGTTATAGAAATTACAAGCGAGTGGTGTTGATTTCCTCGAAAAACCCAATGTTTTCAGATAAAACAAGATATACTTGTTTACGAATTACTATACCGCTACAACGAATGATTATTGTTTACTCTTCCTTGATTACTCGGGTGGTGTTGGATTAATTAATAGTTGTGAGTCGTTATAATCATGCATTAATAATGACTAGATATAACTATAGTTTATGAACGATTCTTAGAGGCTTTGGCCGTTATCACTCACTTAATCCAAACAACCTTGATTACTATTGATTAACAACCTGAATCTGTTTACTTTGATTACTCATAAGCCTAGCAAACAAGGAGAAGAGGTGTACAAAGTCCTGCTACTTTCGTGAGTTATTTTAGGCTATCGGGGATGCGAAAGACACGTTGGCCCATCTTGCATTTGATTTCTTTGACCTTACTGGCAATGCTAATGGTTCATTAGGGCCCAATAGCATTTAAAAGCCATTGAAGGTGCCTTTATATGGAATTGGGTCATAGAAGGCCCAATAACATAAAATCATTATCCCCTTGGGTCCAAAGATTATGTTAATGGACTTCAAGGCCCAACAAGCATGATTTGAGACTTTCAGCCCAATGTTTTTGGAACGTTTACTTGTCTTAGGCATTGTATAATTGTAGGAGGGTTTGATTGAACGATTCGTTATTTTTGTATCGACTCGAGACCGAGCGATTTGTTTAGAACGATATTTGGAGTTATACGTGTATTTGTCTTTCTATTTTTTTTGTAAGCCGTAGATTAGTATTTTTGGCTCAATATTCTATAAATAAAATAATTGGTTTAAAAATAGTGGTTTGACCTTTTCAGCCCCTTTCTTTTTATAAAATAACAATTTTAGTCATTTATATAAAAGAAAAGTCATTTTAAGCCCTTAAAACATTTTCTTGACACTTTGCATCATAGACTTGTTTAAATGATATTTTTAACTCAAGACTTATTCTTTGGCAGTTTCAGCCCTTCCAGAATAGTAGATTTTTCGGTTAAAACCCAAATTTTTGCAATTTTTACAATTTTGACCCAAAATCCAAAAACTTTACATTTTTTTTATCCTTTTTGGTAAACAAAATCATTTTAACCCTTGAAATATATTTATCACACTTTTTATCCCCTGTTTTGAAGAAACTACCATTTCAGCCCTTTTAATTTCATAATTTTCGCAACTTTGGGCTTGTTGGTCCGAAAAGCCCAAAAATTAGCCCATTAAGCTAATATTTACATTTTAGGTCCTTTGAAGAGCATTATTGTCACAAAAGAATTTAATTTAACGGTTTTGACTCTTTTGACCCTCAAGAAAACCGTGAATAGCAACTTTTCACCCAACTTTTGTTTATTTGACAATTTGAGCCCAAAAATGAGTTTTATGTTGAAATGTTTTTATAATAACCTTAGAGATTAATATTTTGACTTGTTTAGTGTAATATAACTTGGATTATGTTTGATTTCCTTCTTATAGCATAGATCTCGAGATTTCTCCCGCTTTTGGTTACATATTTTCCACAAAAACACATAAAATCACACATTCATGCATAAAATCATACATAGCATACACATACACATAGATCTACACATTTTACTTGTATTCTCCCCCATAAAACTTGTAAAAACCAAAAAGACAGGGGGGGAGTTTGTTATTTTTGATTTAGAAGGAAGAAATGAAGAAAACTTGATCCTATCAAGCCTTATTGGAAGATCTTGAACTTAAGGAGTTTTCTAGGAGTGTTATCACCAAAAACTTGTTTAGAATGAGTGATCTTACATGAGAGAGGAGTTTTATAACTTAGACATGTGAAAAATTACCAAAGGATGATGATTATCTTGTGAAATCCTCTTGAAACACAAGAAAAATTTCGAGATTTTTGGATGAAGAAGAATGGATGAGTCTTGAGTGATTTAGAGAGAGTTTTGTTGTGATGTGTGTGTGTTTGGGAGGCTCTCGGCCGAGTAGAAGAAAGAGAGAATAAGAGAAGTGAGTGATATGATGGTTGCTTGGAGATTTGAGTTAGTGCATGGAGAACCAAAATGTAATAAGGAAGTGGCAATGGAAAGTCAACTCCTCCCTCCCTTGTGTAGTTGGGCTGAGAAGAGGAGAAAGGAAGAAACAAAATTGGGCCTTGTATGCTTAAGCCCATATTATGATTCAATTAGATAATTTTTGGCCGAAAATAAATCAAGGGATGATTTTTATGATCCATTAGGGCTAATTAGATTTTTTATGGCCCAATAAGGCCCATTTAAGGTAAACTAGTTCATTTTAGGCTTATAAGACCCAAAATATTAAGTTTCATGCATATGGGTCCAATTAGAGCCCATTTAAGAGTTCTAAGCCCCAAAAAAAATCAAATTGGAAACTTTTTGGTCCAATAGGCCCAATAGGAAATTCCTAGTCCAAAATGGACTTAAACCGGGATTTCTAGGGTTTCCAAATCTGTGTTGATTAGTTGTAGTGCTTGTACAAAGTGTTTGATAGAAGTTTTGTTGTTATTGAATAAGCATCATACGTGCTTTCACATTTTTGGTTTACAAATGTTATCATTGTTGTTGTTACAGGCATCAAAATTCCTAGTTGTGACATCATCCCCCCGTTTGAGGGAATTTCGTCTCAAAATTCTTTCTAAAGGTAGGTTCAAGAATGCGAGAATAGGTGAGGGTACTTCTGCTTCATTTGGTCTTCGCGTTCCCATATGAATTATGGCCCACTCTTCGCGTTCCACCGTACCTTCACAATCGGAATGCGACTTTGCTTAGTACGCTTCACCTCCCCTGTCCATGATTTCGACTGGTTCCTCGACGAACAGGAGATTCTCGTTTGATTTCTATTTCTTCAAGGGGAATGACGAGGGTTTCATCGGATAAGCACTTTTTCAAGTTTCAAACATGGAATACAGGGTGTACACTGCTGAGCTCAGCGGGCAACTGCAGTCTATACGCCACAGGACCGATTCGGGCAAGAATCTCGAAAGGTCCAATGTATCGTGGATTTAGCTTTCCCCGTTTTCCAAAACGAATAACCCCTTTCCATGGAGAGACTTTTAATAACACCCGATCTCCGACTTGAAACTCCAAGGGCTTTCGCCATTTATCAGCGTAGCTCTTCTGTCGGTCGCGTGATGCTTGTTGTCGAGCCCTGATTTGAACTATTTTCTCCGTTGTTTCGTGTATGATCTCCGGTCCTGTTAACGCATCGCCTGGTGTCTGCCCTCTTACTAGCTGGGTGTCACCTACCTCAGCCCAACACAACGGTGATCTACATTTGCGTCCATACAATGCCTCGAAAGGAGCAACTCTGATGCTCATGTGGTAACTGTTGTTGTACGAGAATTCGATTAAGGGTAAGTGGGTATCCCACGACTTTCCAAAGTCTATCACACACGCGCGAAGCATGTATTCAAGTGTCTGAATGGTTCGTTCACTCTGATCATCCGTTTATGGATGATAAGCAGTGCTCAAGTCGAGATGTGTTCCTAGTGCTTTCTAAAGTGATTGCCAAAAACGTGAGGTGAATCTAATATCTTTATCTGAGATGATAGTCACTGGCACTCCGTGGAGTCTCACAATTTCCTTGATGTATAACCTCGTTAACCTCTCCATCTTCTAGGATTCTTTTATTGGCAGGAAATGAGCGGATTTCGTCAATCTGTCGACTATTACCCATATGGTGTCCAATCCATCTGTTGACTTGGGTAATTTGCTCACAAAGTCCACAGTAATCCTTTCCCATTTCCACTCGGGAATTATTGGTTGCGGTAATAATCCCGAGGGCTTCTGATATTCCACCTTTAGTTTAGCGCAAGTGAGGCATTTGCTAACATAGATGGCAAACTTTGCCTTCATGTTGGGCCACCAATAGTGTTGCTTAACATCCAAGTACATCTTGTCTGAACCTGGATGGATGGAGTATCACGTCTTGTGGGCTTCGATCATGACTACTTCTCTGAATCCCCCAAGTTTAATAATAACATTGTATGTTTATATTGTATCACACTCGATTGTTATTATTATTATTGTTATTATTTTGAAATCAATTATTTAATTAATATTAATAATAGTAATTATTATAATTATAATAATAAATGTAAAAAACAAAAAAAGGGAAAAAAAAAAGACAAAAAAAAAAAGAAAGGACAAGGGGGGGGGGGGGGGTAGAAGATAGTATTTAGGGTACTTAAAAAACCATATCATATAGATATGGATAGATTAGTTAATTATAGACAAAAAAATTCAAAATCATCGGTGTTAGAGAGTATTTAAATTAATAAGTTGTTTGTGGAAAGCAATACTTTATAACAAAAAGAGTTATACATGATATGGATGAATGTAGATGCTCTCTCTCTCTCTCTCTCTCTCTTTCTTTCTTTCTTTCTTTCTTTCTTTCTCTCTCTTTATATATATATATATATATATATATATATATATATATATATATATATATATATATATATATATATATATCAGTGTTGCAGAAATCGGCATTGGCAGCCATTAATCAATTGGAGGCCTCGAACCAATTACGATTAGGGTGCTTGGCGGAAATTTGTCAAAATCGGTCAAACTCGAGCTTGGCGGTCCTTGACGGTCCTCGGCGGTCATATACGGGAAATATTTAAATAATTCAAAAAAAAATAAGTTTCAAATATTACACCAAAATTTTAAAATTTTTAATTTTTGAACTTTTAAATTTTAAAATATTATACTAAAATTTTTAAAATTTCAAAATTTTAAAATTTAAAATTTCCAAAAACTTAAATTTTTAGGTAATATTAATTTTTAAAATAATTTTATTAACAATTTAGGGTCCCGATTAATCCCCGTCGAGTCTAATTAATCGCTTATCACCAGTCGACCGCCGAGCTACTACTGAGCGATTTTTACAACCTTGATATATCTATATATATATATATATATATATATATATATATATATATATATATATATATATATATATATTGGGCTAGGTTCATGTGTTTCTTATATCTATTGTATACTAGAATGCACCGATAGGAATTTAACAAAATTAAATAACTATTAATTAAATAAAGATAGATATTAAATGATATTTATAATTGTATGTATATTAAATGATATCCATAGTTATAATTCTCTTTTTATAATAACTAATTAAATTTGCCATTAATGTCAGCAATAATATTCTTTCAAAATGAATTCGCATCTATGTTTTCAGGTATGATTTCTTGCTTCGTTTATTGAGTCACTCACTTAAAATACAACAAAGTTGGATGGAATATGAAGAAAACGAGTGTATTCTATTATAATACACTCTGGTCCTTTATATCTAGGCAACCTTGTTGTATTTTGAGTGAGTGACTCATGAAACAAAATACGAATCTATACATGAAAACCTAGATGCGAATTCATTTTGAAGGAATATTATTGTTGTATTAATGAAAATTTAATTAATTTCATTAAAAAAAATTATAATTATGGATATCATTTAATATACACATAATTATGGAAATAATTTAATATTTATCTTTATTTGACATAGTAATAAATTTATTTTTACTAAATTCTTATTGGTGTATTTTAACTCACAATAGATGAGAAACATTTAAACCTAGCCCTCTCTCTCTCTCTCTCTCTCTCTATATATATATATATATATATATATATATATATATATATATATATATATATATATTAGTCAGATAAACTTAAACAAATTTGCTATATTTTACTTTTATGTAAAATTCGCTAATTTAGACAAATTTGCTAATTATTTTTCTAAAAATAGCCAAAAAAAATGTTTTTTTTCAAGATAGCCACTAAAATCGTAGATGGCTAGATTCCATATGCTATTTCAGCATTCCGTCTGCTATTTGGAGAAGGTTATAAAAATGCTATTTTTTGAAATCCACACCACTAAATTACAGATGGGTTTTGTTCCATCTGCTATTTGCTCTCTTCCTTCATCTACGATTTTACTTTTTTTTTTAAATGCTTTGGTTTGACTATGAATAGGACAAGGTTGACTAAGGAATTTGAAATAGTTGATTATGAATTCGTACAAATAGGTATATTGTATATAAAAGAAACAAAAAGTGGTTAGCTTATTAGTTATTTCTTTAGAAATCTTGTTTTTGTTCTCTGTACTAAAATGAGTTAATATTTAGTTTGCGTTGTAACGAGTGGGAGGTGGGAGTTACCGGATAGAAATTCGGAATATGTGTGTTCAATAATATATCTCATATTGTAACATATTTAATTATTTAAATCATAATGTCTAATAATACCTTTTTTTTTAAAATATCTCGTATTCACGTATAATATATGTTTAAAATGATAAATTGAATAGAAAAAGTTTTAAAAAATATTTTTGATAAACGAATATATATTAATGAGATTTCGAAAAAAAAACCATTAAAGTAAGTATTTAATGCTTGGTTTTACAACAAATATTACGTTGTTTTCATCTTCATACGTGTGTGAATCAATCTTAAATATGTTCAATAAATCTGCTTGAATTGACAATGTACTGAATAATCACGTAGTTATGCATTCCTTTGAGTAAAAATTTGCAGTTATACACAAGAGATACGGTTGAGGTAATAAAAAAAATGGTTGTAAGATAATAATTTACAATGGTTCAAACTAAAAAGAAAAACAATTTTTAATCAAACAATTAGTATACCTCAACCCTAAGAAAATCAACATAAAACTTAATTTAAAATAAAGTTTTCATATTATTATTTTCTCTAAAATTTGAAATAATTTTAATGTTTAAAGGTTTTGAGAGAGTTTTTTCAAGTTGGAAGATGAATAAGTATTGGACCTCAGGTGCTACCAACTCTCCAAAAAGCAATTGGTTTTAGGAAAGGTGCAACCGTAGTACATATAGCCAAGGTTGTATAAATCGTTACTCGGTACCAGTTCGGCCGACTACCGAGTAGTGAGCACCCGGGATTACTCGGGAGTACTCAGGGTATACTCAGATTCGGTAATTCATGTAGTAATATATATAAGGAAATTGTATATGTCAAAATCATAAGTTGATTGAAATATATAACAAAACTAGATACATGTGAATACACAAAAAATGAAAAACACATAATGGTCTCACTTCGTGAATAATTACATGTGTGTCTCTTAAATAATTACTGAAAGTTTAAGATATATATGTAGTAATAATCATATGTGTAACAACCCAAAAATCAAGGGTAAAATTTTCATTTTTAATATAACCAAAACATTGATACCATTTGTTCCAAACATTTCAAATCATCATTACGTATAACATTTATCAGAGTTCATCCCAAAATTATTCATTGCGGAAATCATAGGTGTGTGCACTGCAATCCCTCCGAGCCTATGTTTTCCAAACCTATGATACCTGAAACCAAAACTGTAAATCGTAAGCACGAAGCTTAGTGAGTTCCCCAGAGCATACCCCACACACAATCCACATATCATGTTAGCTATAAAATCTTCCTCTACCACATAACACATATCAACTAGATATAAAAGCTACCTCTTCCACATAATACAAATCAGTTAGCTATAAAAGCTACCTCTACCACATGTCACATATCAATCAGCAATAAAAGTTATCTCTACCATTAGCCACAAAGGCTATCTCTACACTTAGCCATAATGGCTATCTCTACCCTTATCCATAAAGGCTATCTCTACCATTAGCCGTAAAGGCTATCTCTACCATTAGTCCTGAAGGCTATCTCTACCATTAGCCCTGAAGGCTATCTCTACCATTAGCTGTAAAAGCTATCTCTACCACATATTACTGCACACATATGCCACACACCTTTACACAACAAGCATACCAACTATCATAAAATGGGTTGGCCTTGGTGCCTTAGACCCATTGATGGTGAGGAGACTCACCTCAAGTGCAGAAGCTTTCTGAAAGAAATCCTTAGCCGTTGCCCTGTCCCCTTCCTGAGCTATCAATACTGATCAACATACCCAATTAGCAATTGGATCCCATTCCATAACCCTTAATCCATGCATGGGGGTAAATGACCATTCTACCCCTGGCCTAGTATGATCCAAAAACTAAGGCCCAAATCTAGAACAAAACCCAACACTAGGTAGGCTTTCCAAGCCTATTAGTGGCCCACTAATGATCGAATTTGCTGAATTGGGCCCAATCCCTCAAATGGGCCTTAACCTAAGCCCAAACATATTCATGGCCCAAAACATCTGACTTCTGATGGTCCACTAAGGCCCAAAGGTCCAAAGTCCACTGCTTGGCCCAACCCGAGGCCTAAACACTCCAAGCCCATATCTGATAAGTATGATGGGCATACTCCTATGTATGCTTAGCGTACAAGCTAAATGGTGAGTACTCTAGGCGTACCTGCATTTACGCTTAACATACTCCCCTGTTAAGTCATTTTCCCAGTAAGTGCTTAATACATTATTCCAGAAGCTAGAATTACAGATCCAAGTTCTTTTTAGCGTCTTAATCCATAAAGTCAGTTACTTGGTGGCTTGCAACCCACCAAATGAACCCAAACTTCGAATATAGCAATAAACTCCCATGGAAGTGGCTAGTTCTCATGCACGATCACAAATGAGCCCTAAAGATTGAAACTTTACTGCTTATGGGACTCATATGGCACTAAGGGTGGCAACCCTGGACCTAGAAAATGAGTTGAGTCATAAAGGTCTATTCTTGGAACCAAAAGAGTCCATAAACTCATCCTAAGAGAGATCTAACATATTAATCATCAAGCTCATGACTTTATACCTTAAAAAGATATGTAGTGAAGCACCAATCTTAGATCTAAACCTTCTCTTTTGCACCAACATCTTGACTTGATCTTTGCTTCCTTGAAGTGTGGATCCAAAACACCAAAATGTTGTCATAAAGCCTTCCAAGCTCCAACAACACTCAAAGAGGATTAGGGTTTCGAGAAGGCTGTCTAAGGGTAAGAAGGAGGCTGACCCTTGAGGGTGTAATGCTCTTTATATAGTGACACACCCTAAAAAATTAGGGTTTAGGGACTCTTGGCATACGTCTCCAACACCCGCGACCACTTGTTCCTTCTACACTGGGTGTACCTCAGCTTACATTGGGCGTACTCTTGTGCTGGCTACCTTTCATGCATGGGATCTTCTTGCCACTTTTCTCCACTAAGGACCAATAATGCTAATAACTTCAAAGTGCCATAACTCCTTCATTCTAAGTCTGTTTCCGATGAACTTTATATCCATGAAAAGGTAGCAGGAAGCCCTACGCTCCTATCTGCACCCCCAAGCCTAGAACTTTTTGGATAAAACCCGGGACCCATAAAAGACCGAATCGCCCCTACTCTTTGACTTCCGAGACCACAATCGAGTACTTTCAAAACCGGGTGTTACAAATCTCCCCCACTTAAATTAGATTTCTTCCTCGAAATCGTGCATCACCTTCCCCGTTATACCAAACAACTTGAGCAACACGGCCACCAGCCCGAGAATACCACAGTCTTCCTAAGGCACTATGGCCAACCCAGTAGGGTTCTAAAACCCGAACATGAAACAAATTCCTCGCAAAATGATTTCGTTTACTCATTCTGAGACATGGTATCTTCGGATAGCCTATCTCCCTGACAGACCGCTCTCATCGAATCTTTGTTGAGCTCATGACACTTATTCCCCAACTGACTATTCGGCCCCTTGTATTATTTAGTCCAGCGGTAAACAACTGAGTATATGTCCCGAATGACAAGAAACTCCACACACGGACCACAAATTATTGAAGTTGCTCCAACTGATCTTGCAGCCACATAACTACCTTCCCGACGAATAACCGGGACCTTCCTATTCCCCAACCTGCCAACTATCTGGAACACCGGACACCTTCCTTATTGTTGAGACAGAGACATACGCACAACAGTCCCATGTGACCTACGAGGGACACCTCGTCTGACAATAACTTCCCTAACTATACCTCTACACACGACTCCGTCAATCCATTGATCCATCCGATCATGACAGGCTGACAACCCTTCGCCACTGATTTCGATGCAAAAATGAATGCTACTAGAGCAACTGTAGTCTTACATCATACCCGGCCTCCTTCGACCTGCCTTTTCCTGGTCCCAACATGTCATGGCCCTATTACTGATAGGGCCAACCCGAGACACATCATGATGACTTGAGCTACCATCGAACCAAAACCGTTTATTACCCTGGTAGCCTGCATTTGATGCCCTTGGCATCCTTATGCTCCCAAATCTCATCTCACTGAAGCAAAATCCTGTACTAAACATGCGCGAACCCCGATTTGGAATCCTTTCCAAAATGAGTCAATACCCCGCTACTACCTTGAGATCCATAATGCACCATAACTTCCGACATCCCTTACCTCATCGATAAATAGATACCCATAGCCGATCCATGAAACTACCAGTCTCGTACTCGGTCCAACCACTAGGTTACAAAGATCAAATATCAGGACTACCCAGACGTAGCCCTATTGTGTTACATAACACTTATCTACAATATCATACAACTCAAGGTCCAAACTATTGATTCAACAGTCTCTACCAATTCCATTCTGAATTCCCATAACCATCCGGGATCGTCCACATATAACCGATCGAATAACCACCTCCAGTCCTAATTCAATAAAGTTGTGGCTTCCCCCACAATCTTGCGAACTGGTCTATCTTATCCTCAATCATCTGAAATAATTCATGAATGCTACGGCTCCCTCGCAGTCTTACAACACTTCCCATGCTATCTGGCCCATAGTGATGGTACGGCTCCCCCGTAGTCTTACAACACTTTCCACACTATCCGACTGCTAGTGAATGCTATGGCTCCGCCGTAGTTTTACAACACTTTCCACACTATCCGACTGTTACTGAATGTTATGGCTCCCCCATAGTCTTACAACACTTTCCACACTATCCGTATGCTAGTGAATGCTACGGCTCCCCCGTAGTCTTACAACACTTTCACCCTAACATGATCATTGTCCATAGCCTATCACTCATCTATTAATCCGAACACACCTCAACATTGAGCGCCCACGCGGTCTATCCTACCAAATGAACTCAAATACTGATTGGAACTCTACCTAGTTCCCTCCCCCAGAGCCTGCTTTATGATGTCAGAAAGACACAATCCAAATGTTGGGGAGTTTCCCGAACTCCCATCCCACGATAGCCTATATTCAGTTAGCCCTTAGGCCGCCTTTACTCCCCCAAAGGGGAATATGAGACGCATCCTCGTCTCACACTCGCTTCTATCTTGCATATCTGAATCACTCTCCCCTACATAGATTCAACTAAGTCCGCTCAACATATGAGAATTGAAAGATTCATAAACCCTCTTTCATTCCAATGATCAATCTGCTGACCATCAGTGCTTAACAAAGCTTGAACACCATGAATAACCCTTCCCAAAACAACACAATTCTTGAAAACCAACTAAAACTTCTTGAATATAATAAATTCAACCACCAATAGAGATATCAATCCCAAAATAACTGGAGCAGGTGTACTCACTGCTCCTCTCTTATCATCAGACAGTCGACCTCCTTGTCGCTCATTTGATCGCAACCAAAATATAACGGGCTTACCCGCTGTGGGCAATCCCTGCTGACATGGCCAAACCTGCTACACCTGTAGTAACCCAGATTGTTGAACAAAGTCTGACAACGTCTCGGACCAATCACGGTACACACAGAACCCGCTCCGCGAGATACATCAGTCTGAAGATCTCTCAAAGATTCCTCGGCATGCTGACAACCCTTGCTACCTCAGACAATAGCAGATAACCGACCAGAGATCTAACTTGTCTCAATTCAAAAGCGATGCAAATTCCCGATATTCACCTGAAGTGGCAGAAGATAGCATACCTGCAAACATTTAAAGGACTCCTGACCACCTCCTCTTGTGTTACCCCGACCACCTTGAGGACATGATGTAACACTTCATTCTGATCCTAGCGACAATCCAAACCCTTGGAATAAAACTCCATCGTGCAGTTTCCTCAAGCATTACACTGAATCCCGACCCTGCTGGCCTCTCAAAATCTGATCCAAACTCTTGGGTCTTCTTCCCGATACCCTCCACTAAATGCACATAGTCTGAACTCTCTTCTCGAGGTACTCCACATCGATCTTCCGCCCTCGGGCTCTGGGATCCACAACAATCAGGGTCTCGCACCCTGACACACTCACCAGCTCAATCGTCATCGGTTGAACTGCAATACCTGGAGCAACCTCTGCTCTAAGTCAGGCTACAAATTACCCCCAAGACATAGTCTCCAACCTCGAAAGTGCAATAAATCGCACAATCAATCCTTTCCGTCTGATACAAAAGATCCAAGGCGGACTCAAAACCCTGGCAGTCCTTCTGCTAAGTGGCTCACCACCGCAGCTGGGACCAAAACCTGGTCCTTCCTATGGATGCACACCCTCATCCTGCAATGCATCTATTCTCATGATCAAGGCATAAACATAAATTCCTTTTCTCCCAAGCTTCTCAGATTCTCCAAGATTCTCACTGATTCGAGGATAGATCTTGTGCTTTCAGTAGTATGGTCCCAATACTACCTTCCACACCTATCCATACTTTCCTCAGCAATACTCCTGAATTCTCTAAGTCACTTACTCCATTGGTATACTAAGTGTCTGCTAAACAGCAACACGATATCTACCGAAGCAACTCCTAGGCTCCCCCTAGGTTCCCAACCCACCGAGTCCTTAGCTACTGAAAGATTCCCAGTAATGTCAACTAGCTACCTCATGAATATAGCCACATGTGGCAGAGATTAGATAATCCTTCAAGTAAAAGACTCACCCCTAGAACGGTTGCATTCATACAAGACCTGCGTAATAGGGTCAAGTCCATCACTATGAGATTATCCATCTTATGCTACATGTGACTTAGAATATTCACTTAGTAGCTAACTCACATTGCTAAGAGACCTACAAAGCATAAAGCAAGCAACATTCAGACAACGGAAAAACTAACCAACATACACTAGGCAAGGCAGTCTATCCACCTGTCCAATCCACAAGCAGGTAACACCCGTCACTAATCTCATCTTACGCTCTCCCTAGGGTACTCTTCAACCCGTGAACTATCATCGGTCATTCATTCCTCGTACCACTACTCATGCTATCAGCACCCATCCATCCTCATTTTCGGTTGCTTATGCATGAAAATTGTATACTGAACAGGAAACGAGCCAAACCAGATTCTAAGGCTATAAGATCCTAACTGTATACGATTTTCAAAACATACACTTAGCAGTTATCAGTATCAATAATCATTCTTATTCCAACATGGCATCCAGTATTCCCAAGGCTACAAGCACCACATATCAGGCCAATCTATTGCTGACTACTCGACACTAGCATGCAAGTCTACCAGCTCATACAACATATAAATGCATCTCCCCTACCCCTAACTAGCATGCGATTCTATGATTCATAAACCAAGACATAACAGACAACATATATGGGTATTATGGGGAGACTTACTTGAGCTCGGCTGATTGCTTGCATCACACCCTTGCTTATCTTAGAAAACTTTTTCCTTGAAAACATTTTTTTTTTAACTTTCCAGATCCTCAATTTGAGTTCAGACACACCCGGAAGTATGTCCGAATCCCTCAAACCAAGGCTCTGATACCAACTTGTAACGACCCAAAAATCAAGGGAAAATTTTCATTTTTAGTATAAGCAAAACATTGATACCATTTATTCCAAACATTTCAAATCATCATTAAGTATAACATTTATCATAGTTCATCCCAAAATCATTCATTGCGGAAATCATAGGTGTGTGCACTGCAATCCTTCCGCGCCCTTCTTTTCCAAACCGATGATACCTGAAACCAAATCTATAAACCGTAACCACGAAGCTTAGTGAGTTCCTCAGAGCATACCCCACACATAATCCACATATCATGTTATCTATAAAAGCTACCTCTACCACATAACACATATCAACTAGCTATAAAAGCTACCTCTACCACATAATACATATCAATCAGCTATAAAAGCTACCTCTACCACATGTCACATATCAATCAACTATAAAAGTTATCTATACCATTAGCCACAAAGGCTATCTCTACACTTAGCCATAATGGCTATCTCTATCCTTAGCCATAAAGGCTATCTCTACTATTATCCGTAAAGGCTATCTCTACCATTAGCCCTGAAGGCTATCTCTACCATTAGCCATGAAGGCTATCTCTACCATTAGCTATAAAAGCTATCTCTACCACATATCACTGGACAAATATGCCACACACCTCTACATAGCAAGCATACCAACTATCATAAAATGTGCCGACTTTGGTGCCTTAGACCCATTGGTATGGTGAGGAGACTCACCTCAAGTGCAGAAGCTTTCTGAAAGAAATTTTTAACTGCTACCCTGTCCCTTTCCTGAGCTATCAATACCGATCAACATACCCAATTACCAATTGGGTCCCATGCCATAACCCTTAATCCATGCATAAGGGTAAAATGATCATTCTACCCCTTGCCCAATATGATCCAAAAACTAAGGCCCAAATCCAAAACAAAACCCAACACTAGGTAGGCTTTCCAAGCCCATTTGTAACCCACTAATGGCCTAATTTGCTAAATTGGGCCTAATCCCTCTAATGGGCCTTACCCTAAGCCCAAACATATTCTTGGCCCAAAACATCTGACTTCTGACTTCTGATGGTCCACTAAGGCCCAAAGGCCCAAAGTCCACTATTTGGCCCAACCCGAGGCCCAAAACACTCCAAGCCCATATCTGATAAGTACGTTGGGCGTACTCCTATGTACGCTTAGCGTACAAGTTAAATAGTGAGTACGTTGGGATTGTATCCAATTTAATAGATCCTATCAATATAAATATGTTTTTAGTTCCATTGACCCACATTCAAATGAATGAATGGTGGGTTAAGTATGTATGTATTATTTATGGGTTCATAGTACCTAAAATCCATCCCACATCCATGGGATTAACTTAGTTCTTTGTAACTACATCAATTAAAATGTGAGACCGCTCAAGGTGTCTTGTCGTATGTAGTTTCCATGTGGGCTTTTAATAGCCTGACAAGTTGGTTACCGATGCATTTTTTTGTACAAGATTTTTTCAATGATTTGCAGACATCCATTGGCATCAAAAGCATTTAAAATCAATGTCATGTGAATGCAGATATATACTCTTTTCATTATTTTTAATTAATTTTAAAGTAGCTAGCTAGTATTGCTTTCTTTTTCTTTTAATATAATCTTTGTGTTAATTTCTTTTAGTTTAATTGTTTTGGTATTTGGATTTTCTTTATATAACTATTTCATGGATGACAAACTAGTCAACCATCTTTTTTATTCTGCGTCTTTAAAGATCCTGATGCATCCATCATTACAAAATAAGAATTAATGAATAATGTTGTTGGTAATCAATGTTATTATTTATTCAACAAAGCTTTGGACAAGAAACATATAACAAATATTTTATCCTTTCAGGGCGAAGAAAGTCTCTAAATAAATATAACTTAACAGTGAGATCCTTTATAGGATCATGTAGCAAATGAAAAGGCACCTTGTGGCACAACCTGATAGCTTCCGTGTGAAATACAAGTGATTGGATATATGACGTAGTTGATTCCCGGAACTGCATGAACTATGCTCCCTTTTTGGGTCCTGAAGATCCAGCTTAATAGCCATAATCTAACCACATTAATTCGTTTGGTTCATCAAATCAGGGTCATAATAAATAGGTTCTGGACTGCTGGATGATTATATTTGCAGCTTAAAGAACATTCTTATTCACCTTAGTTTAAGGAGATAATACAATCAACTAAAATTTGTACTAAAAATATGTCATTTTGCTTTCATTGTGCATTCATCCCTCAATCTCCATTGGTTGTTGGAATCGAAGCCCTCATCAATCACCAGAACCAATGTTATTATCGAATTCTGCAAGTTTTTGAAAGTTTTATATCTAACCTCAAAACTGTTGAATTCTATCAAAGCAATCCCAACAGGATCATACCGAGCAACAAGAAAGGGTATTTCTTTTTGAAGGGGGGCCGTGAGAGGAGATTAATGCTTAACAGATCTATCAATTTATTTTTCACTTACCAATCAAGTGTAATCTATTTTGGATGGATTAATCTTGTGGCTAGAGTGTTAGGTGTAGCTGAGAATCAGATAAGGTTAATATGGGGTATGACACAAGATTTAGTTTCATTCATGTATGTGATTCTAGCCAATTAAGGAGATTCTATCAATGTAGAGATCCTTTTAGTTCCATTAGTGAACCACATTCACATGGATAAGGGGCGGTTTAAGTATGTATGTATGTGTGTGTGCGCGCCTATTATTACCTAAAATGCATCCCACGTCGATCATATTCTCTTAGCTCTTGGTAACCACATCGATATAAATGTGAGACTGCTCATGGTGTCTCATTGTACATAGCTTCCATGTGAGCTTTTAATAGTGTTGGATCTAGGTTGCTGATGCACATTTTTTACAAGATTTGTTCGACGATTTGCACACATTCGTTGGCATCAATAGCCTTCAAAATCAATGTCATATGAATACAAGTATCTACTCTTTTCATTTTAGGTAAGTAATTAGAGTAGCTAGTATTGGCTTTTCTTTTTTTCTTTCTTTTCTGTTGACATAATCTTTATTAAAAATACTTTTCTTCTTTATTAAATATATTTGGTCAAGTAGCATATAATTAACAAATATTTTATTCTTTTAGGGCCAAGAAAGTCTCTAAAGAAATATATCTTCACTTTGAGATATTTATAGGCTCTTGTGGATTTTGGGAAGGGTAAATGTCATTGTAGCATGAAAAACTTACGTGTTTTGGATTAAAAGGTTCGTCATCTTATTTTTTTGCTTTCTAAGGGCATCAACTTGTGAGGTGATGATGGTTTGTTACTGTGTGTTTTAGGTGATCTGAATATAGAAATGTACCCAAACGGAAAACGATTCAATCGAGAAACTATCATTTTGTCATCGTTTGTCAAAAAATTGAAATAAACATGATCAAGAAATGATATAATCATAAGCTTTGAGGAATTATTATATAACCTGAAATTGTAATGGCCAAGATCATGTTTAACAAGCCATCTGAATTCCCCGACATATCTGCTACCATTTTCACTAAGTATGAATCCCACATCCATGTCTTTGTAGTGAGTGATAACACTAATTTGTCACAAATCAACCTGTAAACCCACTTGTATTAAACAATGTTACTGTAAGAAACGGGATGAACCAAGGATCAATTGCCATTTTACACAAGCACAAAGTATGTGTCGGCCATGGCTTAATGTCACTCGAGATATTAGTTGGCGAAGAATCTGTACGCACCAAATCCATGTCTCAATCGTTGCCTTAAACATCGACGGCTTTGACCTTTTGACCATTCACCGAAATATGAATCTCTGGTGTAGAATTTGTACACACCATATCCATGTCTTAATCCTTGCTTGTATTGACTTCTATACCAGCTTTCCCTGACCTGTTTGTGAGGTGTTGATCTAGGAGTCGGACCGACAATTTAATCATGATCAAAATCACCATCGTCGATCAGATTTTATTTACATGTTTAAGGCTGGTTGAAATTGGAAGGCAGAGTTTAAATTGAAGAATCGTCGTCGATCAAGATTTGATGTTCATGATTAGGTTACTCTGTCAATAACAAAGAAGACGAAGAATAGAGTGAAGAATGTTGATTGAAATCGGAAGAGACACCGCTGCTATCTTTTCTAATTCAAACCTCCGATTTGTTGTGATGCAATTCATACATGATTGTTGGTTTTCTCTAAAACGAGATGCAGATTGAGTCTTCGTTGATTTCATGGCCACCACTATTGAATTTAGGGTTATTGTAGGTCATGTACCGTGCAATTGAGGGCATACTTTAATAATTAACTTTGCATATTATTATTTTGTCATTTTGTTGGTTTTTTGTTTTTGTTTTTTGTCATTTTGTTTTGTTTTTTTGTCTTTTATTATTATTATTATTATTATTGTTGTTGTTGTTGTTGTTGTTATTATTATTATTTCATTAAAGTTATAATAATTATAGTAATTTAATAATAATAATAAAAATTCATTATTTCAATTGTTATTTTACCAACTACAATAATTAAATAATCCTTCACACTGTATATCTCGTTTGGTTTGGTTTCGTGATGTGCCTCTCCGGTTATTGTCTATTTTATTATTTCCTAAATAGTTGAGTTGATGTCACTTTAACTTTATCTTTAATATTAAAGAAATTCGATTGAAATCATTCAAAAAAAATTATATCTCATATCCTTGTCTAAGTTAACATATCTACAACGATTGAATCATATGGCCGATTTTCATACTAATCAGGTTTGTTTGTTTTTAGATAGTTTATTATACTAATACGTTGATACAATTATCAAACTGAGCATGTATGTATTTTATTTGTCAAGTGTTTAGCACTCGTGAAAATTTTGAAGGAGTGGGTGACAATGTGGCACGAATTCTCGAATATGCGATCATTGTAAAAATATCATAAATGAAAACAAGTGGTGGCTATTTTCAAAAATCGAATTAGTTTGTGATCGAAGTGGTGTCTACAAAGGTACAAATACATCAGGCAGAAATACGGGGACAAAAAAAAAATTGTCCATTGGTCGGAATTTATTACAAGACAGATGATTTTTGGGTCTTGAAATTTATAAATGGTGAACATAATCATGACCCTGCAATGTATATGGAGGGTCATGCATTTGCAAAACGGTTTACTACAGATGAGCGTCGTATTGTGGAAGACATGACAGATAACGATGTCTGTACACATAGTATTCTTTCGACCTTGAAGAGTCATAATGAACACAATGTAAGTACAATAGACACCAGTTATAACGCACTAGAAAAATATCTATCACAATTTCATGCAGGTCGAAGCGAAATGAAAGTTGTATTTGAAAATTTTCCGTTAAACGG
Organism: Lactuca serriola; assembly: GCF_051521515.1. Lineage (NCBI taxonomy): Eukaryota > Viridiplantae > Streptophyta > Magnoliopsida > Asterales > Asteraceae > Lactuca > Lactuca serriola. The sequence continues at coordinate 68,295,811 of NC_136409.1, read as the reverse complement.
ATATATATGAGTATCATACAGATGATACGACAATTGAGTTGGAAGACTTGTTTTTTGTTCATCGAACATCATTGAATATATGGTGTGCATTCCACAAGTGTTAACGGTGGATGCCACGTATAAGACAAACAAGTATAACATTCCTCTTCTTGAAATTATTGCTTTCACTTCAACAAACAACACATTTCCCATAGCTTTCTTGTTGATGGACGAAGAGAAAGAGGAAAATTATACTTGGGCATTAAATTGTCTGAGGACCACATTGGGTGGATATGATGGGCTAATATGTAATCGTCACAGATAGAGAATTGGCTTTAATGAATGCATGTGTAAATGTATTCCCCGCATCAAACCAATTGCTCTGTAGATGGTACATATCTGGATGCATAAATAAACACTTCAAACCAAGTTTAAATTCCAAGGGTATTTGGGGATCATATAAGAAAGTATGGGCCAATCTAATTAAGTCATCAACAACGAGATCATATTTAGAAAATTATGCTAAACTTCAATTAATACCGGAGGACTTTTCAGGTATTATTACACTATTAATAATTACTAGTCCACTAGTTTTACTAAAAAGATAAAGAAAAGCTTACATTTTCAACTCTTTAACTTCTATGATATATTTTCTTTGTATCATTTACTTTTATGATATATTTTATTTGTATCTTATGAAATAAGCTTTAGGGGCAGAAAATTAAATTTCTTTATGAAAACGTTGATTTTATGTGAGCCGAATTCATTTTAGATTTTACAGTGAAAGGAACATATATAACTTTATGAATAATTAATTTAAATATGTCTTTTTTGTATACATTGTCAATTGTTTGTTTACTTTTCAGTTGTTTTCAATTATCTTAATCGAACATGGTTGGATAAATACAAAGAAATGTTTGTATAATTATGGACAAACACAGTTTTACACTTCGACGACCACACGAATAATAGAGTTGAAAGTCAACATGCGAAATTTAAAAACTACTTGGATTCAAATCACTCAAAGCTGCATATATTTTTTGATTATGTTAACAACATAGTTGAATCATAATACACATCTATAAAAGGACGTCTTGAAAAAAGCAGAATTGATATAAAGCATTTCCACACCATAGAAATTTTCTGAAGCTTATGAAATAAAGTTTCATATCTTGGTCTAGAAAAAATGTTGCAAGAATTTGATCGGCCCAATGTTCAAAATATAACTAAGACCAACTGTCGGTGTAAAATACGTGGTACTTGTGGGTTGGCTTGTGCCCACGAAATTTTAGTTTATTACAATACAGGCCGACAAATACCTTTGGAGTCAATTGATTTTTTTTAGTAGACTTGATGTAGAGAGAGTAGTGTCGGTCACTCAATATGATGAATCAATTGTTGATGGTGAAGCAAACCTTTTAAAGAAAAGATACATTAAACAGTCAAATGATGTGAAGGCTAATTATCTAAGATAAAAATGATGAATATATGGAAGGCATCACCTTCTATGGCTTCAGAGCCTACTTTTCATACGAATACCCGTGGACATCCACATGTGAGTACAAAACCATCACAATATCCACCAACTCAAGATCCTCATTTCGTATACACCAGATTATATAGGGTCTAACATGTTTGTTTTAAACCAACAACCAGAACCGGAGAGGCACAACACGTATTCGTTTGGAGAATCTTCAATGTTAAACCAAGAAACAACGTATCAAAGATCCTACTTTGAACATGCACTTATGAATGAAATTCCATGTGAATTTCAACCATATGGGTCACACATACAAAATGTGGAAGGAGATGGACACTATGGATTTCGGGCAATAGTTGTTGCTCTTGGTTTTAGTGAAGACTATTGTTAGGAAATTTGGACACACTTATAAGGAGAGTTATTGATGCACATTGATGATTACATAGTGGTTTTTGAAAATCACAAAAATGCTATTAGTGAAGCGTTGATTTTCTATGAAACACCCGCGATTCGAAAATATTGGATGATTATACCTGACACTTGTATTTTAATTGCTAATACGTATGGTGTTATTGTTCTTCTTTTTAAGCAAAGACGAATCTTCAACGTCTTTGTGACAACCTGTAAATTAGTCTGTCGCTGTAATCCATTCCCGTCGGTAAAACCCGTTTGTCTTTCAATTTTCCCGTTAACATTTTGGATTAGGTCATTTAATATAAGACTTTTATTATGACCTCGTGAGTATCCAAACCCATTAGAAACACATGAAAACATCCCAAATTATTAATTAGAAAATTCTTAGTTTCGACCACGTCGGGTTACAACAACTAAATCGGGTACGACCAAAAGGCTCGTTTAACGTCGGTATCAGGTAGATTTCCACGGAGCCTCAAACTCGAGCCATATTTAAGGTTGAATGGACCTCATTTGTAGCCTTTTCCACTCTCTCTCTACTCTCTCTCTACAATCCAAGTCTTGATCCAAAACACCCCATTTCAAGCTCCCATTTGGTAAGTGATCCATCCTAGCTCATAGATTAACATGTATAGCTTTCAAATTCGTGACAAAATCATCCAAAAGGACCAAGAACAAGTGTTTACGGCCCTGGAACACTCCAAAACCGTAAACACACTTAAATGGGGTTTTGGAGCCCCAAAACCCTTCCAAAACACTTCTAGTGCTTAGATATGACTTTGGGCTTACAAGATTGGACTTAGAACACCAAAACCTCAACATTTGAGGGGTAAACATGATTTTACAGCCCAAGAACATGCTTGGACCGTAAACACCCTTTCATAGGCCGTAAACACCTTTTAAGGTGTTAAGATGCCCTTAAACACCTCATATGCCTTGGAATAATGTCTAGGATCATCCACCAATGTGTTAAGGGCCTTAAACTTGCAAGATACCATCCCTTTAGGAGATTACGGCTGTAAACCCCCCAAGGAATGGTTCCTGGGTCGTAAACTCCTATAAGGTGGTCAAATGGTGCCCTAACTTCCTTCCATGGCTTGTATTTTGGACTAGAAACACTTGTACTCAACCTAAGGACACCTAAACACATAAGGAATGAGTATGTGAGAGTTCACAGCCGTAAACTCCTAGTTTACAGCCATAAACTCCTTTATATGGTCCATACGTTGATCAAACCCTTTCCATAGCCATAGAACTAAGCCTAGCATCACCCCACAAGTGTTGTAAGACCATTTAGCAACCAAGAACCCACCACCCATGAGTTTACGGCCGTAAACTCATGGGGATATGGTCTTAGGGCCGTAATCTCCATTAGGAGTTTACTCTTGAAGAGCAAACTCTATATTTAGGCCATACACCCCCTTAGATGCTACCCGGACCACTCTTAACACTTGAAATTAAGTGTTTTCGCGCCTTGGAGTGTATATTCTTATCTAATTAGTAGCTCAAAGTCTAATTAGATACAATTATGTATCACTTCATATTACATAGGAACCTCGCGTGTATTCAAGTCCCGAACTGACACTTAGCATTCTAGCCGACACATTTCTCGTCCGGTGAGTTCATACCCCTACACCTTTTTCCGTGTTTTTTTCAATGTTTTCAGGGGGGAATACAAGAAAAAGTACAAGGATATCTTGTACTCAAACTTATTATTTCATTTGAAATGTTTTATATTCCACATGCTTTTAACAATTGAAACCGTATTAACCAACCGTTTGACTTGCAAAGTTAGTTTTCAAACTGATTGCAAATCTTATTACATAGTGTTATATTGTATATTTCTTAAATGATTTTCCACTTCATTATTGTTAAAAGTCACTTAACTTAGAACTTTAGATACGTCCTCGGTAACACTCCACAGAAATACGCGAGTGGAGGACCCCCCCCCCCTTTGTAACTAGAACTTAAAACAGGATTTTCCGCATTATTACTTGTAAATTCATTAATCTTAATAATTGGAGACACGTCCTCTGTAACACTCCACAGAGATACGCGAGTGGAGGACCGCTCCTGTAACCAGAATCTCCTGGAGGGAGAGCGTGACTTGAGTGTATAGATCTATACGGGGCTGACTACCCCGCACCTGGCTGCTAGCTACAGTTGAACCGAAAGGTTCAAGGGTGACGAAAGTCATAAAATGATAATGGACTTCTTATTGCCATATCTAGTCTATCATATGGTTATGGAACTCGCAATTTAGATAACGGAGATTTACTTGTTGGTAATAATGAATTTAGTAAGCTAATAACCTTAAGAATTAGTTTACTTTCCACACAATAGTTTTATATACTTGTTAAAACTAACATACATTTCAAGGATAACCAGGCTTTCAGGAAACTTCACACAAACACTTAAGTATGGTAGATACTTGTACATTACATTCAGAACCGATAACCAACCACAAACTTTTAAGGAAAATAAGGGTTTTTCCTGGGATAACAGAACTCGTTTTTAACTAGATCGTGTAGTAACCAGATAAAAAACTGTTCTTAATCGAACTCTGTAACAAATGGATAAACAAACTTTACTTACAAGAAAATATGGGGTTTTCTTGGATAACAACTCTTTCGGAAAACTAAAGGAAACTTGTTCATTTTCAGAAAACCAACCGCTTATCAACTCACCAGCTTTATGCTGATTTTCAAACTGCTTGTATTCTCAGGTTCTCCTTAGACAGGTATCCCGCGTTCTTTTGCAGAAGACGGAGCATTTGGAATCCACGTGTTTACTTTTATTTAGACTAATATATCTATAAAACATGTAATACTTTGCATTTCTACTTTCAAACAAATGTAATGATTCTATGTAATGTAATGTTTTGTGTTTACTATGCTTACTATGTACATTGGTTATGATACTTTACATGACGTCCTCCGCCCCGGAACGTTTCCGCTATCGGTTATAGGGTGTGACAATCTTTCCCACATTGGGTTTGTTCACAAGATTTCCCAAATCATCCAATTATAAATATCGCCTTCTTTAACAGTTGTCATTATATTAAGGTTGATTTACAGGAGAGTCATCCAATGACTATTGTTTCTTGGTTATGGAACATGCACAAATCAACACGTTCTACTGGATGGATAACATTGTATCACGCTCGATTATCTGCTTATATTTGACCATATAGACAATTCAATAATCGTCGTACCGGAAGAGTTAACGTATCAGATAATTAAATAAATGTAAATTTTAATTTGTTTAATAATAACATTGTATGTTTATGTTGTATCACACTCGATTGTTATTATTATTATTGTTATTATTTTTAAATCAATTAACTAATTAATAATAATAATAAAATAGTAATTATTTTAATTATAAAAATAAATGTAAAAAACTAAAACAAAAGGAAAAAAAAAAGACAAAAAAATAAGAAAAGAAAAAAGGGGGGTGGTAGATGACAATATTTGGGGGTACATAAAAAAACCCTTTCTTATAGATATGGATAGATTAGTTAATTATAGACAAAAAAATTCATAATCATTAGTGTTAGAGAGTATTTAAATTAACAAGTTGTTTGATAAAGTTTGTGGAAAGCAATACTTTATAACAAAAAAGTTATACATGATATGGACGAATGTAGGTGCTCTCTCTCTCTCTCCCTCTATATATATATATATATATATATATATATATATATATATATATAGAGAGAGAGAGAGAGAGAGAGAGAGAGTGAGAGAGAGAGAGTCAAGATCAAACAAGAAGGAAAATTTTGGAAGGAAGGTAAGCAATTTTTTTATATGCTTTATTAGTGACGAAACAAAATGAATCATTAGATTATTGACAAAAAAAATTCTCAAAAAAACATCTACATGATTCATTTTCAAGTAAATTAAGAAAATATTCACTTTTATGACAGTTTTGGTGAATAACAACAAAATCAATGTATAAATGAATCATCGACATGTTTTTTTTGTAAATCATGTTATTTTTTATTCATCTAGGGATTCATTTGTTTTGTATGTCAAAAAAATATTTAGAAAAAAAAAACTTTTTACCTTCCTACCAAAAATAATTTCTTACCGGATATATATATATATATATATATATATATATATATATATATATATATATATATATATATAGGGCTAAGTTCATGTGTTTCTTAGATTTATTATGTGCTATAATGCTCCAATACAAATTTAACGAAATTAAATAAAGATAGATATCAAATGATTTTTATAATTGTATGTATATTAAATGATATCGATAATTATAATTCTCTTTTTATAGAAATTAATTAAATTTGTCATTAATGTCAGCAACAATATTTTTTTAGAATCAATTTGCATCTAGGTTTTCATGTGTGTGTTAATGTTTTGTTTATTGAGTCACTCACTTATAACACAACAAAGTCGCATGGAATTTAAAGAACAAGAGTGTATTATATTAGAATACACTCTTATTCATGTGTGTGTTCATATTTTGTTTATTGAGTCACTCACTTATAACACAACAAAGTTGCATGGAATTTGAAGAACAACAATGTATTATATTAGAATACACTCTTATTATGTTAGAATATATAGTCTTATTCTTCTAGAATAAACTCTTATTCTGCAAGAATACACTCTGTTCCTTTATGTTCTTGGCAACTTTATTCTATTTTGATTGAGTGAGTCATGAAACAAAAGACGAATCCATACATGAAAACTTTGATGCGAATTCATTATGAAATAATATTATTGATGATATTAATGAGGAATTTAATTAATTTCTATAATAAAAGAAATTATAATTATGGATATCATTTAATATACACATAATTATGGAAATAATATATTATCTATCTTGTTTTACTTCATAATAATTTTATTTTAACTAAATTATTTTGATGCATTCTAACACATAATAGATATGAGAAATATTTGAACCTAGCGCTCTCTCTCTCTCTCTCTCTCTCTCTCTCTATATATATATATATATATATATATATATATATATATATATATATATATATATATATATATATAGGGCTAGGTTATTTTGTTTCTTACACTTGTTGTGAGCTAGAATCCACCAATAGAAAGTTAGTAAAATTTAATAATTATTTAATTCAATAAAGATGGATATTAAATGATTTCTATAATTCTATGTATGTTAAATGATATATTTAATGATATCCATAGTTATAATTCTCATTTTTATGGAAACTACTTAAATTCATCATTAATGTCAGCAACAACATTCTTTCAGAATGAATTCGCATCTAGGTTTTCATGTATGGATTCCTATTTTGTTTATGTACCCACTCATTTATAATACAACAAAAGTTGCATGGAATATGAAAAACGAGAGTGTATGTTACTAGAATACACTCTCATTCTTTTAGAATATACACTCATTCTTCTAGAATAAACTCTTATTCTCCATGTTCTAGGCAACTTTGTTGTATTTTGAGTGAGTGAGTCATGAAACAAAATACAAACCCATACATGAACAATTAGATGCGAATTCATTCTAAAAGAATGTTGTTGCTGACATTAATGACGAATTTAAGTAGTTTCCATAAAAATGAGAATTATAACTATGGATATCATTTAATATATCATTTAACATACATAGAATTATAGAAATCATTTAATATCCATCTTTATTGAGTTAAATAATTATTAAATTTTACTAACTCTCTATTGGTGCATTCTAGCTCACAATAAATGTAAGAAACAAAATAACGTAGCTCTATATATATATATATATATATATATATATATATTGGATGATTATAACTGACACTTGTATTTTAATTGCTAATAAGTATGGTGTTATTGTTCTTCTTTTTAAGCAAAGACGAATCTTCAACGTCTTTCCCACTTTGGGTTTGTTCACAAGATTTCCCAAATAATCCAATTATAAATATCGCCTTCTTTAACAGTTGTCGTTATATTAAGGTTGATTTACAGGAGAGTCATCCAATGACTACTGTTTCTTGGTTATGGAACATGGACAAATCAACACTTTCTACTGGATGGCTAATGTTGTATCACGCTCGATTATCTGCTTACGTTTGACCATATAGACAATTCAATAATCATCGTATCGGAAGAGTTAACGTATCAGATAATTAAAGAAATGTAAATTTTAATTTTTTTAATAATAACATTGTATGTTTATGTTGTATCACACTCGATTGTTATTATTATTATTATTATTATTATTATTATTATTATTATTTTTAAATCAATTAATTAATTAATAATAATAAAATAGTAATTATTTTAATTATAAAAATAAATGTAAAAAACTAAAACAAAAGGAAAAATAGACAAAAAAAATAAGAAAAGACGGAGGGGGGGGGGGGGGTAGATGACAATATTTGGGGGTACATAAAAAAACCATTTCTTATAGATATGGATAGATTAGTTAATTATAGACAAAAAATTCATAATCATTAGTGTTAGAGAGTAATAAGTTGTTTGATAAAGTTTGTGGAAAGAAATACTTTATAACAAAAAAGTTATACATGATATGGATGAATGTAGGCGCTCTCTCCCTCTCTCTCTCTCCCTATATATATATATATATATATATATATATATATATATATATATATATATATATATATATATATGGAGAGAGAGAGAGAGAGAGTGAGAGTGAGTGAGTGAGTGAGAGAGAGAGTCAAGATCAAACAAGAAGGAAAATTTTGGAAGGAAGGTAAGCAGTTTTTTTTATATATTTTATTAGTGACCAAACAAAATGAATCATTATATTATTGACAAAAAAATTCTCAAAAAAACATCTACATGATTCATTTTCAAGTAATTAAGAAAATATTCACTTTTATGACAATTTTAGTGAATAACAACAAAATCAATGTATAAATGAATCATCGACATGTTTTTTTTGTGAATCATGTTATTTTTTATTTATATATGGATTCATTTGTTTTGTATGTCAAAAAAATATTTAGAAAAAAAAAACTTTTTACCTTCCTATCAAAAAAAATTTCTTACCGGATACATATATATATATATATATATATATATATATATATATATATATATATATATATATACACTAGTAGGGAACCCGCGCAATGCGGCGGCGTCAGTTAGTTTCTTTCGAGAGATAGTTTTCAAGCGGCGATTAGTGTTCTCGTTTGAGGTAGTTCATTTCAGTCTTTTGGCGGATTGTTTTGTGTAAGATACTTCCTTTCTGGGAATAATTTCTAGCTAGGTATATAAAAGCGGAGGCATAATAATTCCATATCCGGTGTCATCTATTATTCTGGTTGTTACTTATGACGGTTATTTTCTAGGGAGTTACTTATAGTTTTCATACGGCGATTTGTTTATTTTAGGTTTGTGATAGTTCCTTTTAGCCTTTTGACAAATTATTTTTTGCCAGATAGTTTTTTACGATAGATAGGTTTTACGAAGTTACTTATGATGGATACTTTCTATGGAATTACTCAAACGTGCAATACGGTTGACGGTAAATATTTTTTTTAGATGTCATCTATTGCTCAAGTTGTTAGTATAATAATTTACCACTAACTTTTATCTAGTAAGGAATTCGCACAATGTATCGACAACAAATATTTTCATATAAGTGTTAATTTATAGACAATGTTTAGTTTGTGTTATGTAGTTTTGAAATAGTTTATTCATTCTTTAAATCCTACAACTTTTAATTCTTTTATTTTTAACTTTTTATACAAATAAATAACATCTATCTAAAAAATAATACATTGAAATTAGGGATGAGCATATGGACTAGAGAACCAGCCGGAACCGGTACCGGAACCGGAACCCGATGGAACCGGTCGGTCCGGGACCAGGAACGTTATTTTTGTAGATTTTTGGAACCGGGAACCGGTAGGAGCCAGAACCGATATAACCGGAACCAGTAGAACCGGCAAAAACCGAAACCGTGTGATGCTATTTTTCGAGGACCCGTTCCAACATTTGAAAACACGACAAGAACCGGTAGAACCGCCAGGCGGATTCGATTCTTGATTTTGGCCGAAGCCGGTTCCCGGGTCGGGTCTGGTTCCGTCCGGTTCCGACCTTTTGCTCATCCTTAACTGAAATTATTTAATTAGTATGAGGTAGAAAAATGTATGCCTACGTTTCGAAAAGAACAATATCTCAAAAAAATAAAGTTTTTATATGATAAATAATATACATTTTAGTATACATTAATACACTAACATATGGATATATTGTTTAATATATTATTGATCATTGTAATACACCACAAAAAGATCAAAATTGTAAAAAATGCAAAAAACCTATGGTACTTGCTTTGTATTTTTTTATTATAAAATACTATTAGGATCGTCTTAATTATATCAAATGTAAATAATTGATCGTTGTTTCATTCATTTTCTATTTTTTTTTAATAATCTATCCGACCTAAAATATTGTTAGTTACTTTTACCTATAATACATACAACCACCTTGTCATCCAATCATTATCAACAATACTCTTTCAAATTAAAATTTCATATATAAATAAAAATAATCAAACATATAATTTATATTTCAACAACCCTCAAACAATACACAATTAAAATCTATTTTGGTCAAGATCGACTCACATACAACAATTATTTGAAACCTTCTACTAAACATCGATATAAATAGTTAAATACAAACAATAAATAACACATATGTCTAAAAGTATTTATAAAAAAAATAGAAAGCATTTGACTAAAAAGCAATAAATTTATAAACCATTAACAGTAAGCCTCTATAGATGTATACAAATACGAATGTGAAACCTCGAGAAAAATCATTAAACCTGAAAATGAAATTTCAAGAAATAAACACAATTAAACCAACATAATGAAGTTTCCTTTCTAGTCAGATACATTTCATGTATTGTTCGACAACCATGGTTTGAGGGTGGTGGGGCAATAACCTTGATGTTGAGGGATTGGAATAGAAAAGGCACCAAGAATCTGTAAATGACAATATAAAACACAAATCATGACTAAATTAACCCTTAAAATAATATATCATTTGAGTGTATATTTACTCAAACCAATTCTTTGAAGGTTTTATCTTTAAGCAGGGTATTGTAACATCAGCCAAATTATTTATTTTTCCTATAAATAAGACCAACATGAAAGAATGGTTAGGACATCATATACATTATTATCAGATACGAAACAAAAAACTATATAACTTACCATACAAATTTATATATCTTTTCAACAAAATATTTAGTCAAGCATCCCACAATGTGAAAACATTACCAACTTCATCAAATGAGTAGCAACATAATATATATATATATATATATATATATATATATATATATATATATATATATATATATATATATATATATATATATATACACACACACATTTGTGCACCTAATTTTGATAACCATGTCTACAATAATATTTCAAATAGTCATCAATTAGAAAAAGAAAAGCAAGAATACACCCGCTGGAATATCTTAACCATTTTCGGTTTGTCTATTACTTCATTGTTGTGTTGTGGAAAGGACCAAGGGATCTACACATTTAGTTCATGTATCGTCATCAAATAAGTACACAAAAAATCAACGATAACTCATACATAAATCTGAAAGTAAGCAAGTATTTACCAGTCAATACATATCTTAATGCATAGATCTACATTTTTTGAGAAAATAGCCCATATATTAGAGTATAGAGAAACCTGTGAAGTCTTCGGATTACTCCCTTTTCCCAAATCAAGCAAATACGGGTAGAAACCTGAAACAGAGCCAAACCAGGATGAAAACGAGTGCAACGGAAATCACTTATCTATTCAGGGCCTGAAAACAAACACACACAGTTAGACACATACGAAAACACACAAAGCTAGAGAGATGGAAAAGGTTAGTGGTGGTTATGGTGGTGAATTTTATAGAGATACAGAGAACAAACTTACCTGTGGCGGTGGGGAGGATGTTTTTAGCAAGAAACATAGAAGGCGAGGGTAAGGGGTGTCAGAAAATGGTGGTAATAGCTTTGTTAGAGTTTCTGTGGTGGTGTCAGTGGTGAAAGGTGTAGGTGGAGGTGGCCGATAAAGGTGACGAAGGTAGAGGCTGAAGGTCGAGATCAGGCGGAGGCGGTGGATGTGGTGACGGTGGTTGATTATGATGAGGTATGGTGATAACCGCACATGTGGTCTCGACTCATGAAGCAGGTGCTGTGATGTAGCCGAAGGGGTCGAAGACGGAAAGACGTCATGAGAGAGAGGAAGGGTGTAGTGATTAGGGTGTGTTGTGAAGTGTGTTTCTATGTTATCATTCATCTGATCTAGTACCAAATCAATGGCCCAAAGTTAAACACGCTGGCAATCCATGTGAGGATCCATGTGATATTTCCATGTAAGCATCCGTGTGAGTCCAATTATGCAAAAACTATTTGTACTAACTGCTGTGAAATCTGCACCTCTTAGTAGTTTTAAGATATTAGGCTTTATATTTTAATAGGTTGTATTTAAGACATTGGATATGTATGCTTTATTTATTTATATATATATATATATATATATATATATATATATATATATATATATATATATATATATATATATATATATGTTCATCTGTTTCTTAGATTTATTGTGTGATAAATCCTTCAATACAAATTTAACGAAATTAAATAAAGATAGATATTAAATGATTTTTATAATTGTATGTATATTAAATGATATCGATAATTATAATTCTCTTTTTATACAAATTAATTAAATTTGTCATTAATGTCAGCAATAACATTTTTTTAGAATCAATTCGCATCTAGGTTTTCATATGTGTGTTAATGTTTTGTTTATTGAGTCACTCACTTATAACACAACAAAGTTGCATGGAATTTAAAGAACAAGAGGGTATTATATTAGAATACACTCTTATTCATGTGTGTGTTCATGTTTTGTTTATTGAGTCACTCACTTATAACACAACAAAGTTGCATGGAATTTGAAGAACAGCACTGTATTATATTAGAATACACTTTTATTATGTTAGAATATATACTCTCATTCTTCTAGAATAAACTCTCATTCTGCAAGAATACACTCTGCTCCTTTATGTTCTAGGCAACTTTGTTCTATTTTGATTGAGTGAGTCATGAAACAAAATACGAATCCATACATGAAAACCTTGATGCGAATTCATTATGAAATAATATTATTGATGATATTAATGAGGAATTTAATTAATTTCTATAATAAAAGAAATTATAATTATGGATATCATTTAATATACACATAATTATGGAAATAATTTATTATCTATCTTTTTTTACTTAATAATAATTTTATTTTAACTAAATTCTTTTGATACATTCTAACACATAATAGATATGAGAAATATTTGAACCTAGCTCTTTCTCTCTCTCTCTCTCTTTATATATATATATATATATATATATATATATATATATATATATATATATATAGGGCTAGGTTATTTTGTTTCTTACATTTATTGTGAGCTAGAATGTACCAATAGAAAGTTAGTAAAATTTAATAATTATTTAATTAAATAAAGATGGATATTAAATGATTTCTACAATTCTATGTATGTTAAATGATATATTAAATGATATCCATAGTTATAATTTTCATTTTTATGGAAACTACTTAAATTCGTCATTAATGTCAGCAACAACGTTCTTTCAGAATTAATTTTCATCTAAGTTTTCATGTATGGATTCGTATTTTGTTTATGTACCCACTCATTTATAATACAACAAAAGTTGAATGGAATATGAAAAACGAGAGTGTATTCTACTGGAATACACTCTCATTCTTTTAGAATATACACTCATTCTTCTAGAATAAACTCTTATTCTCCATGTTCTAGGCAACTTTGTTGTATTTTGAGTGAGTGGGTCATGAAACAAAATACAAACCTATACATGAAAAACTAGATGCGAATTCATTCTAGAAGAATATTATTGCTGATATTAATGACGAATTTAAGTAGTTTCCATAAAAAATGAATTATAATTATGGATATAATTTAATATTCATATAATTATAGAAATCATTTATTATCTATCGTTATTTTATTAAATAATAATTTAAATTTTACAAAATTGTTATTGGTGTATTTTAGCACACAATAGATGTAAGAAACATTTGAACCTAGCTCTCTCTTTCTCTCTCTCTCTCTCTATATATATATATATATATATATATATATATATATATAACTTTATGAATAATTAATTTAAATATGTCTTTTATGTATATGTTGTCAATTGTTTGTTTACTTTTCGGTTGTTTTCAATTATCTTAATCAAACATGGTTGGATAATTACCAAGAAATGTTTGTATCATTATGGACAAACACAGTTTTACACTTCGACGACCACACGAATAATAGAGTTGAAAGTGAACATGTGAAATTTAAAAACTACTTGGATTCAAATCACTCAAAGCTGCATATATTTTTTGATTATGTTAACGAGACAGTTGAATCATAATACACATCTATAAAAGGACGTCTTGAAAAAAGCAGAATTGAAGTAAAGCATTTCCACACCATAGAAATTTTCTTAAGCTTATTAAATAAAGTTTCGCATCTTGGTTTAGAAAAAATGTTGCAAGAATTAGATCGGCCCAATGTTCAAAATATAACTGAGACCAACTGTCGGTGTAAGCTACGTGGTACTTGTGGGTTGGCTTAGGCCCACGAAATTTTAGTTTATTACAATACAGGCAGACAAATGCCTTTGGAGTCAATTGATTTTTTTTGGAGTAGACTTGATTTAGAGAGAGTAGTGTCGGTCACTCAATATGATGAATCAATTGTTGATGGTGAAGCAAACCTTTTTAAAGAAAAGATACATTAAACAGTCAAATGATGTGAAGGCTAATTATCTGAGAAAAAAATGATGAATATATGGAAGGCATCACCTTCTATGGCTTCAGAGCCTACTTTTCATACGAATACCCATGGACGTCCACATGTGAGTACAAAACCATCACAATATCCACCAACTCAAGATCCTCATTTCGTATACACCAGATTATATAGGGTCTAACATGTTTGTTTTAAACCAACAACCAGAACCGGAGAGGCACAACACGTATTCATTTGGAGAATCTTCAATGTTAAACCAAGAAACAACGTATCAAAGATCCTACTTTGAACATGCACTTATGAATGAAATTCCATGTGAATTTCAACCATATGTATCACACATACAAAATGTGGAAGGAGATGGACACTATGGATTTCGGGCAATAGTTTTTGCTCTTGGTTTTAGTGAAGACTATTGGTATCAAATTTGGACACACTTATAAGGAAAGTTATTGATGCACATTGATGATTACATAGTGGTTTTGAAAATGACAAAAATGCTATTAGGGAAGCATTGATTTTCTATGAAACACCCGCGATTCGAAAATATTGGATGATTATACCTTACACTTGTATTTTAATTGCTAATAAGTATGGTGTTATTGTTCTTCTTTTTAAGCAAAGATGAATCTTCAACGTCTTTCCCACTTTGGGTTTGTTCACAAGATTTCCCAAATTATCCAATTATAAATATCGCCTTCTATAACAGTTGTCGTTATATTAAGGTTGATTTACAGGAGAGTCATCCAATGACTACTATTTCTTGGTTATTGTGACAACCCGAAGTTCGTTCCGTCATCGTAGCCCGTTCCGTCATTAAAAAATCGTCGTTTTTGAATTGTTTCCGTTTCGTTTCTAAACTAAGTCATTAATTTTGAGTTTGCTATTATGACTTAATGGTTATCCAAACACATTAGAAACTCAAGAATTCACCCCAATCTAGTAATTAGAAAAATTTTAGTTTTATTCCGTCGGGTTATAAACAATTAAATCGGGTACGACCAAAAGCCCCGTCTAACGTCAGTATCGGGTAGAATTCCACCGTGTCCCAAACTTGATTCATATTTAAAGTCTAAAAGACTTCCATTTGAAGCTGTTGCACCCTCTCTCTCTACTCTCTCTCCCTAACTCATTTCTTGGCCAAAATCATCCAAATTCAAGCTCCAAATCATCAAGGTAACTATCCTAGCTCCTAGTATAACATCTTTAGCCTTCAATTTCGTGTTCAAATCATGGAATAGGACCATAAACATGTGTTTACGGCCCTGGAACAACCTTAGGCCGTGAACACATGCAAATGGGGTTTTTGAGCCTTAAAACCCTTCCAAACCACCTTTAGAGCTTAGATATGGCTTAAGGACTTATTGGAATGAACTTGGAACACCTTGAACTCGTCATTTAGGTATTAAGTATGATTTTACTGCCCAAGAACATGCTTGGGCCGTAAACACCCTTTCATGGGTAGTAAACTCCTTTTTAGGTGTTAAGATGCCCCTTAAACACCTTATAAGCCTTAGAATAAAGTCTAGAGGCAACCACAATCAAGTTAAAGGCCTTAAACATGCTAAAAACCTCTCCCTTAGAA
This sequence comes from Lactuca serriola, assembly GCF_051521515.1. NCBI lineage: Eukaryota > Viridiplantae > Streptophyta > Magnoliopsida > Asterales > Asteraceae > Lactuca > Lactuca serriola. The sequence goes on along the minus strand of NC_136409.1, from coordinate 68,279,483 downwards.
TTTCACGGCCGTAAACCCCTCAAGAATGGGTTCCTGGGCCATAAAATCCTATAAATGGGTCAAATGGTGCCTTAACTTCATCCTATGACTTGCACAATTAGATAGAAACTCTTGTGATTGACCTAGGACCACCAAAACACACTTTGAATGGGCACATAAGAGTTTACGGCCATAAACACCTATTTTACTGCCGTAAACTCCTCAAATGGTCCTTAGAATTTCCAAATTACTTTCCAATGCCCTAGAACCAAAACTAGCATCACCCATCAAATGTTATAAGGCCATTTAGCACCCTAGAACACCCCACCATGAGTTTATAGCCGTAAAATCATGGGGAGATGGTATTTAGGGCCGTGAACTCTCTTGGGAGTTTACTCTTGAAGAGTAAACTCCATATCCAAGCCATATACGTCCATAGATGTCACCCGGGTCACTCCAAACAATTGTAATGAAGTGTTTTCGCGACTAGAAGTGTATATCCTCGAATAATTAGTAGTTCAAAGCCTAATTAGATACAAATGTGTATCTTTTCATATTACATAGGAACCTCGCACGTTTTCAAGCCTTGATCCGACGTTTAGCATCCAAACAGACACATTCCTCGTCCGGTGAGTTCATACCCCTACGTTTTTCTATGTTTTCAATGTTTTCAGGGGGGAATACAAGAAAAAGTAAAAGGAAATCTTGTACTCAAACTTATGATTTCATTTGATCAATTTCATATTTTGTATGCTTTTAACACGGAAAATTGTATTAACCAATCGTTCAACTTGCAGAGTAAACCGTCATGTTATTTGTGAAACTCGTTTTAAAATGTTATATTTTATATTTCACAAATGTATTTCCACATCATTATTGTTAAAAGTATGAACCTTAGAACTTTAAGACGTCCTTAATAACACTCCCATAGATACGAGAGTGAAGGACTAATAACATTAAACTTAGAACTTTACCACTCCCCCTAGTTACGAAAGTGGTGGAATAGTAACATTAAACTTCATTAAAACTAAGATTTGAGTTATGTCCTTGATAATACTCCCCCTAGATACGAGAGTAAAGGACCAAAAACGTTAATCTTAGAACTTTTTATATGTCCTTGGTACGCTCCCCCTAGTTACGAGAGCGAAGGACTAATAGATTAGAACGTTCTGTTTTATTATTTTAATTTCATTAATCTTAAGATTGGAGTTACATCCTTGGTAACACTCCCCCTAGTTACGAGAGTGTAGGATTACCCCTGTAACCAGAATCTCCTGGAGGGAGAACGTGACTTGAGTGTATAGATCTATACGTGATTGACTACCCGCACCTGGCTGCTAGCCGAACCGAAATGTTCAAGGGTGACAAAGTCATAAAAAGATACTGGCCCCATTCCGAGCCTTATCTAGTCTGTAGTATGGTTATGGAACTCGCAATCAATATTATGAAAACTTTATACTTATTTATTAGTTTTATATATGTGTTAAAACTAATGTGCTTTTAAGGGTAACCAGACTTTCAGGAAACCTCGCGTACACACTTTAAGTATGGTAGATACTTGTACGTTACTTTCAGATTCGATAACCAATCACAAAATTTTTAAGGAAAATAAGGGTTTTTCCTGGGATAACTGAACTTGTTCTTAACTAGGTTGTGTAATAATCAGATAACAAACTGTTCTTAACCAAACTGTGTAACAAACGGATAACTAAACTTTACTTTTAAGAAAATATGGGATTTTCTTGGATTCATAACTTTTTCGGAAAACAGAAAGGAAACTTGTTCATTTTCAAAAAACAAAACCGCTTATGAACTCACTAGCTTTATGCTGATTTTCAAACTGCTTGTATTCTCAGGTCCGCATTAGACATGTACCGCGATCTTTTAGGAGAAGACGGAGCGTAGAAGTCACGTCTTTACTTTACTCATATGATACATATGTATAACACTTGTAACTCTTTACTTTCAAACAAATGTAATGAATCTATGTGATGTAATATTTTGTGTTTACTTCGCTTACTATGTACATTGGTTGTGATACTTAACATGAAGTCACCTCCGCCCCGGAACATTTCCACCCTGGGTTTCGGGGTGTGACAGATTGGTATCAGAGCCTTTGTTTGTAATGAACTATGTATACCAAACCTTACATGGTATAAGACTATAAACACTAAGGGCCTAAGTGCTCTGAACTAAAAGTATACTTTAAAATATAAGTATTTTAAAAAAGTATACAAGTATACCTAACCGTCGAAATCTGTAACTACAAGTAGAACAAAACATAAGTAAATGGGTGTTGTACGCTGCTGTTAAACCTGGGCAGTTATGTAGTCGTGTCTAGGGTCAATATAGCATGATCAACTATATTCATTCGAGACACGGCCAACATGTGCTTGGGAGTGACTGTAGTGTTCATCATGCCTAAAACTTACCCAATATCCAAACAACGAGCCGTCGTCGTAGCGAATCACGAAATACTATGGGAGTATTTTTGGAGCCAGATTTGTTATAGAAATCCTCATTCTAACATTTCTCCTCGATCATCCTTTGTAACAACCCGAAGTTATCCAACGCCGAAACCCATTTCGTCCGTAAGACCCGTTTTTAGCAACTCGTTCCGGTTTCGTTTTTGGGCTAAGTTATTCAAACTCATATGATTATTATAATCTAATGAGTGTCCAAACCCTTTAGAAACTCATGAAATTTGCCCAAAATTATTGATTTGAGAATTTTAGAATCGTTCCCGCCGGATTATGACAACTTAATCGGGTACGACCAAAAGCCCCGTTTAACGTCGGTATCGGGTAGAATTCCACCGTGTCCGGAACTTGGACACTATTTAAAGTGATCCAAGCTTCCATTTGAAGCTTTTTCCCTCTCTCACCACTCTCTCTCTAACCTCTCTCCTCAATCCAAATTCAAGGTACAAAAACTTTGATTTAAGGCTTCAAATCCTTAAGGTAACTTCCCTAACTTGTTATTCAACCCCTCTAGCTTCTAAATTCGAGTTTAAATCATGGATTAGGACCATTATCATGAGTTTATGGCCCTAGAACAGTCCTAGGCTGTAAACTCATATAAAAGGGGTTTTTGAGCAATAAAACCCTTCCAAACCTCATTTAGACCTTAGATATGGCTAGATGGCTTAATGGAATGGACTTAGAATGCCTTAAACATGGTTTTTGAAGAGTAAACATGAGTTTACTGCCCAAGAACATGCTTGGGCCGTAAACTCATCATTTATGGGTGGTAAACTCATTTTCAAGTGTTAAAAAGCCATGTAAACACACCATTAGCCTTGGAATAAATCCTAGAACCAACCAAAATTAGTTTGGAGACCTTAAACATGGTGAAATCCTTCCATTTGAGTGTTTACAACCATGAATCCCCTAGAACAAGTTCCAGGGCCGTAAACTCCTTTACATAGCTTAAATGGTGCCTAAAATTCATCCCAAGGCTTGGAAAAATAGTTTGAATCACATGTGATTGTCCTAGATGAACTTTTCTATCCGGACGTGCAGCTAAGACGTTTCCCTTTGTTGGCTGGGTCAGCCCCCAGATGAACTTTTCTATCTTTTTACTTTCGGGAGTGACCAATCCCGGGCAGAGAAGTGCGAGGTCATCGAATCGAGAAGTGTATGCAGCAATATCGGAACCCTTCATCTTCAGGTTCCAGAGCTCATGCTCTAGTTTCTACATTTCACCACGGGGATAGTATTCGACTATCAGGAGTTCTTTCATGGCTTCCCATCCCATGGCTTTGGCTACGGGTAGGGTCAGAGATTTGACTCGGCCATTCCACCAAGTCAAGGCTTTATCAATAAAGGTACAGGCTGCGAACTTGACCTTATCAGATTCCGCACATGCACAGATTTCAAAGATGGATTCGATTTTGTCGAACCATCGGGATAAGGAAATGACACCTCTAGTGCCATCGAAAGATGTTGGTTTTGTATTCATGAAATCCTTATAGGAACCCTCCTTTCGGTGTCCCTGATTGCTTTCTTGATCCTGAGTTTGAGTACCGCCTCCCGAACCACCGGAACCACCGGTGTTCAATTGAGACATAGCAGCTGCCACCGCGGCGGTAACAGCTGCCTGAAATACCACGGGGTCAAATTCAGGAGGAGGTGGTGGTGGAGGGTTGTTGGTCTTTGAGCTGGGTCTCTTTCTTGGAGGCATCTTGATCTAATAAGATCAAGAAAGAGAGGATGATAAGTCCTCTGAATCGAATCGAGAGATATAACAGATAAATATATAAATTCTGAATAAGTGATAAAGAAGGAAAGAGTTATCAAAGCATGTAAACTACCGCTAATGGAATGATCAAGGATCTATACGTGAACGAGGATTTCTACAAAGGATTGGCTCGAGAAATACTCCCATAGTATTTCATGATTCGCTACGACACTGGCTCGATGTTGTTGGTATTAGGGTATGTTTTAGGCATGTCGCATACCACAGTCACTCCCAAGCACATGTTGGCCGTGTCTCGAATGAATATAGTTGGCCAGGCTATATTGATCCTAGACACGACTACATAACTGCCCAGGTTTAACCACAGCGTACGACACCCATTTACTTATGTTTTGTTCTACTTGTAGTTACGGTTCTCGACGGTTCGGTATACTTGTATACTTTTGAAAATACTTATAGTTTGAAGATACTTTTAATTCAGAGCACTTAGGCCCTTTAGTGTTTATAGTTTTATACCATGTAAGGTTTGGTATACTTTATTCACTATAAACAAGGGCCCTGATACCAATATGTCACACCCTAAAAACTGAAGGCGGAAACATTTCCAGGGTTGACTCCACGTTGAGTATCAAATCCAATGCACATAGTAAGTAAAGTAAAACAACCATTACATTACATATAGAAAAGTTTACATTTGTTTCAAAAGTAAGTTGTACAGTTGTGATACATAGTCTATATAAACGAAACGAGACAAGTCTTCTGTGCACACCGTCTTCGAACATAAGGATCTTCGGGTACCCGTCTAATGCTGACCTGAGAATACAAGCGGTTTGAAAATCCAGCATAACGCTGGTGAGTTCATAAGCAATTTTTTTTTTGTGAAAAATGTACAAGTTTCCTTTCCGTTTTCTGAAAATGTTACACACACCAAGAAAATCCCATATTTTCTTAAAAGGTTAGTTATTGATTCCCAAAATGTAATGTAAAGTTATACACTGAAAACTTGTTTACTCTTATGATATGTAAGTTATCTGGTTTGTTACACTTTTCTGGTTATGTACAAATGTTCCCAGGAAAATCCCATATTTTCCTGAATGTTGGCTACCAAATGTGAAAGATGTATTCTGAAAACCTGGTTATCTTGTGAAGTGTATTAGTTTTAACACGTATATAAAACTAATATTTACTAAGTAAGTGGATTACTTTATTCATTATCACTATTAAGTAAATTTCTGTTATCCTAATTGCGAGTTCCATAACCATACAATAGACTAGATATGGCAATAAGTAGTCCACATCACCTTATGACTTTCGTCACCCTTGAACCATTTTGGTTCGGCTGTAGCTAGCAGCCAGGTGTGGGGTAGTCAGCCCCGTATAGATCTACACACTCAATTCACGCTCCCTATCTAAGATATTCTGGTTACGGGGGCGGTCCTCCACTCGCGTATCTCTGTGGAGTGTTCGCCGAGGACGTGTCTCCAATTATATAGGACTAACAAATTTACTAGTAATAATACGATAATCCTCCACTCGCGTATCTCTGTGGAATGTTACCGAGGACAAAACAGTGTATAAAGTTTTATGTTCAAAGGTTCTAAAGTTATGCTTTTTAACTGGTAAAAAAATGTGGAAACCATTTGTGAAATAATAAACATAACAGCTTATAACTAATTTCACAAATAATGTATATGATTACCCTACAAGTTTCAAACGGTTATCGGTTGTGATTATTAGTATTACACATGTAAAACAAGTTTTAAGTACAAGTAATCCCTTGTACTTTGCTTGTATTCCCCCCCCCCTGAAAACATTGAAAAACCATTGAAAAAGGGTAGGGGTATGAACTCACCAGACGAGAAGACGCAACTGTTTCGGACACTAAACGTTGGTTCGGGGCTTGATTACACGCGAGGTTCCTATGTAATATGCAATAATATCCAAATGTATCTAATTAGATTTAAAAATACTAATTAGATGGAATATTATACTCCAATGAGCTAAAACACTTCAAAATGAGTGTTTGGAGTGACCCGGGTCACATCTACGGACGTGTAATGATGCGTGGGACTTGGGAATTGAGTTTACTCTTCAAGAGTAAAATCCTTAGGGAGTTTTCGGCCACATACAACATACACACATGAGTTCACGGCCGTGAACTCATGTTTGGGTATTTTGGAGTGCTAAATGGCTTGATTACTCATGGGAAATGATGGAATGGATTTTTCTAAAGCCTAGGAATGGATTGAAATTGCATGAATATCATTTATGGGAGTTCATGGCAGTAAACATGGAGTTTACGGCTGTAAACTCCCTCCATGCTCAAAACTTAATTCATTTGGTGAGGCTAGGACAATCACATGTGATTCCAACTATTTTTCCAAGCCTTGGTATGAGTTTTGGGCATCATTTGACACATTTTTATGAGTTTATGGCCCTGGAACTATTTCTTGGGAAGCTTTGACCGTAAACTCCTAAATGGAGGGTGTCTGTCATGTTTACGGTCCCCAAACTATTTTTAGATGATTCTAGGATTTATTCCAAGGCTATTGGTGTAGTTATATGGCTTTTAAACATGTTTAAATGAGTTTACTCCCCATGAATGAGGGGTTTACGGCCCAAGCATGTTCCTTGGCCGTAAACTCTTATTTGCTCCTCAAAATTCATGTTTAGGGTGTTCTAAGTACGGATTTGTAAGCCATAAGGTCGTATCTAAGTCCCAATGTTGGTTTGGAGGGATTAAATTGCTCAAAAACCCATGTTTTTAGGTGTTTACGGCCCAAGCATGCTCCTTGTCCGTAAACACATGTTCTAGGTCCAAATTGATAGATTAAACATGAATTCGAAGGCCTAAGAGGTTAAACAACAAGTTGGGGATGTTACCTCAAAGATTTGGAGCCTTAATTCAATGTTTTGGACCTTGAATCTTTGGTTGAGGAGAGAGGTTAGAGAGAGAGAGAGTAGTGAGATGAAGCAAAAGCTTCAAATGGAAGTTTAGAACACTTTAAATAGTGTTCGGGATTTGGACACGGTGGAATTCTACCCGATACCGGCGTTAGACGGGGCTTTTGGTCGCACCCGACCAAGTTGCCGTAACCCGACATGGTCGATTCTAGAAATGTTTCGATTACTAATATGGGGTGTTAGAATGAGTTCTAAATGCACTAGGACACCCATTAAGTCATTTTAAATAATCTCTAATTTAATGACTTAATTAAATAGCTAAATCGGAAACGAATTTGAAAACGACGATTGGTTAACTGAAATGGATTACGAAAAGGGTTACAAGCAATGATACGAAATTTCGGGTTGTTACATTATCCCCCCTTAGAGGGAATTTCGTCCCAAAATTCAAAATTAAGATACAAGTCAAGATACAAATCATGGATTTGGAAAGAGATGCAGATACTTCTGTTTCATCGAGTCTTCACGCTCCCAAGTGAACTTCGGTCCCCGCTTGGCATTCCAGCGAACCTTCACTAACGGGATGCGGCTTTGCTTTGTACGTTTGACTTCTCGATCCATGATTTCGATCGGTTCCTCCACGAAGTTGAGGTTTTCATTGATCTCGATCTCGTCTAAGGGAATCACTAGGGTTTCATCAGATAAGCACTTCTTGAGATTTGAAACATGGAAGACATGATGAATGTTACTGAGCTCATGGGGTAAACGAAGTTTATAGGCTACCGGACCGATCGTGGCGAGGATCTCGAAGGGTCCAATGTACCTCAGGTTAAGTTTCCCACGCTTTCCGAAGCGTACCGTGCCTTTCTAGGGCGACACTTTCAATAGGACACGGTCTCCAACCTGGAATTCCAGAGGTTTCCGACGGTTATCAGCGTAACTCTTTTTGCGATCTCATGAAGCTTTCAATCGTTCCCGGATTTGGATGATCTTCTCAGTGGTTTCACGGATGATTTCAGGACCAGTGAGAGCACTATCAGGAACTCGACTCTTGGCTAGCTGTGTGTCTCCCAACTCGGCCCAGCACAGAGGGGATCTGCACTTACGACCGTATAGGGCTTCAAACGTGGCAACCCTGATGCTGGTGTGGTAACTGTTGTTGTACGAGAACTCGATCAAAGGTAGATGTGTGTCCCACGACTTACCAAAGTCAATGAAACATGCTCTAAGCATGTCCTCCAGGGTTTGGATTGTTCTCTCACTTTGTCCATCGGTCTGAGGATGATACGTCGTGCTCATGTCTAGCTTGGTTCCAAGAGCCTTCTGAAGGGACTGCCAGAATCTGGAGGTAAACCTGCTATCTCGATCATAGATAATGGACACAGGTACACTGTGCAGTCGGACTACCTCTTGGATGTAAATTCACGCGAGTCTTTCCATCTTAAATGATTCTTTGATCGGGATGAAGTGGACGGACTTTGTCAGACGATCGACAATTACCCAAATGGTATCATACCCACTCGGATACTTGGGTAATTTGGTGATGAAATCCATGGTAATCATCTCCCATTTCCATTCGGGTATCTCGGGCTGCTGAAGCAGACCCGAGGGTTTCTGGTACTCGACTTTCACCTTGGTGCAAGTCAGACACTTGCCCACGAACGTAGCTATCTCAGCTTTCATGTTTGGGCACCAGTATTGTTGCTTGAGATCCAGGTATATCTTATCCGAACCCGAGTGCACAGAGTATCTGGTCTTGTGCGCTTCCTCCATGACAATCTCCCTGAATCCTCCGAACTTTGGAATCCAGATTCGATCCATGAAGCAGTAGACTCCGTCACCTCTGATCTCAAGTTTCTTTTCCATTCCCCTCAAGGCTTCGATTGACACGTTCTCGGGTTTGAGGGCTTCTAACTGGGCTTCTCGGATTGCATGGATAAGTTGGAATGGATGGTCATCGTCAAGGTCTTCACCTTTCGGCTTGAACTCTCCTTTCAGCTAAGGGCATCTGCTACCACATTGGCCTTGCCGGGATGGTAACGGATTTCACACTCATAGTCACTGAGTAGTTCTACCCATCGCCGTTGCCTCATGTTCAAGTCTTTCTGATAAAAGATGTGTTGCAGGCTCTTATGGTCAGTGAAGATCGTACACTTGGTCCCGTAGAGATAATGTCTCCAAATCTTCAATGCAAAGACTACGGATCCCAATTCCAAGTCATGTGTGGTGTAGTTGACCTTGTGTGCTTTCAGCTGTCTAGAGGCATAAGCAAGTACTTTTCCTCTTTGCATAAACACACAGCCTAAGCCTTGATTAGACGCATCGCAATAGACAATGAAGTCCTCTGTCTCTTCGAGTAGGGACAGAACAGGCACGCTGCACAAGGCTTTCTTCAACGTCTGGAATGCAGTTTCTTGCTTATCACTCCAACAAAAGGGTACACCTTTCTGTGTTAGAGTGGTTAAGGGTTTGGCGATTCTGGAAAAGTGCTGGATAAATCTCCGATAATAGCCGGCGAGACCCAAGAATTGCCGGATTTCTGTGGGTGTCTTCGGTGCCAACCAATTCTCTATCGCTTTAATCTTGGAAGGATCTACATGAATACCCTCCTCGCTTACCACGTGACCGAGGAAAGTTACCTTCTGAATCCAGAACTTACACTTGGAAAATTTCGCGTACAACTTCTCGGATCTAAGGGTTTCCAACACTAGCCTCAAGTGTTGTTTGTGGTCTTCTTCGCTTCGGGAATAGACAAGTATGTCATCAATGAATACTATGACGAACTTATCCAGATAAGGACGACACACCCGGTTCATCAAGTCCATGAACATTGCCGATGCGTTAGTTAGACCGAAGGGCATCACTACGAATTCGTAGTGTCCATACCAAGTTGTGAAAGCTGTTTTGGACACATCACTCTCATGAACTCGTAGTTGATGGTACCCTGACCGAAGGTCTATCTTGGAGAAGTAACTGGCTCCTTGGAGTTGATCGAAGAGGTCATCTATTCGCGGAAGAGGATATCGGTTTTTGACGGTCAACTTGTTCTGCTCGCGATAGTCGATACACATCCGAAAGGATCCATCTTTCTTCTTGACAAATAATACCGGAGCTCCCCAGGGTGAGGAACTCGGTTTAATGAATCCTTTATTGAGCAACTCATTGAATTGACTGGATAACTCCTGCATTTCTGCTGGAGCTAAACGATACGGAGATATTGCTACGGGAGTAGCTCCAGGAATTAGGTCAATACGGAACTCGACCTGACGCTCAGGAGGAATTCCTGGAAGCTCTTCGGGAAATACATCAGGAAAGTTACAAACTTCGGGGATGCTCGTGAGGTCTTTAACTTCCTGTTTCTCGTTGATTACATGGGCTAAGAATGCAATGCACTCCTTTCATAGGAGATTTTGAGCTTTGATGCAGGAAATGATACGAAGATTGGAACTGAGTTTATCGCCATAGATTACGAGAGTTTGATCCGAAGGAAGGTTGAGACGGATGGATTTTTCGAAACAGAGGATATCAGCATGATTAGGACTCAATCAATCCATGCCAATGATGACATCAAAGCTCTTTATGGAAACTGCCATCAGATCAATGGGAAATGAATGGTCATTCAGGGTAAGGGTACAACCTACGAATATCTCGTTAGCGCTTTCTTTCTCACCGTTAGCCATCTCAACGGTAAACGTTTTAGTTAAAGGTTGGGGATTATGTTTTAGTTTATGTTTGAACGAATGACTAACAAAGCTTCTTTCAGCACCCGAATCGAAAAGAATACTAGCATATGAGTTGTCGAGAAGGAACGTACCCGAGACTACAGTGGGATCGGCGATTGCTTCCTCCCGTCCTATGGCTAGGACTCTCCCGGTATTATCAACTGTTGACTTCTTGGGGCAGTTCCTTTTAAAGTGCCTAACCTCTCCCCAATTATAGCAGGCTTGAACAACGCCTACTCCAGATGATTTATTGGCCGATTGGGCCGGAGCTTTACAGAATCGGACCGTGTGCCCCTTCTTACCACAATTGGTACAAGATAGTTCTCGGCAGGGGCCGGGGTTGTGGTGATATTTACACTTGTCACACAGAGGGAGATTACCAGCATATCTGCTAGTAGGAGTTGGAGCTGTGGATCCCACAACAGAAGCAGCAGCAACGGGGGTAGTAGCAGCATGGACTGCTACAGTCTGCTGTCTCTTGGAGGATCCTTGGGAAGATTGACCCTTCTTCTTCTTCCAAAACTTTCTTTTCTCACCACTCCTCTTGGTCGGCTCAGGAGTTGTGGTGGTTTCCACGACGTCACCACTGTGATCAATTAGGGTTTGGGCTAAACTCTTGGCACTATCATAGGTATCCGGACGTGCAGCGAAGACGTTTCCCTTTGTTGGCTGGGTCAGCCCCCAGATGAACTTTTCTATCTTTTTACTTTCAGGAGTGACCAATCCCGGGCAGAGAAGTGCGAGGACATCGAATCGAGATGTGTATGTAGCAATATTGGAACCCTTCATCTTCAGGTTCCAGAGCTCATGCTCTAGTTTCTGCATTTCACCACAGGGACAGTATTCGACTATCAGGAGTTCTTTCATGGCTTCCCAGCCCATGCCGTTGGCTACGGGTAGGGTCAGAGATTTGACTCGGCCATTCCACTAAGTCAAGGCTTTATCAATGAAGGTACATGCTGCAAACTTGACCTTATCAGATTCTGCACAGGCACAGATTTCGAAGATGGATTCGATTTTGTCGAACCATCGAGATAAGGAAATGACACCTCTAGTGCCATCGAAAGATGTTGGTTTTGCATTCATGAAATCCTTATAGGAACCCTCCTTTCGGTGTCCTTGATTGCTTTCTTGATCCTGAGTTTGAGTACCGCCTCCCGAACCACCGGAACCACCGGTGTTCAATTGAGACATAGCAGCTGCCACCGCGGCGGTAACAGCTGCCTGAAATACCACGGGGTCAAATTCAGGAGGAGGTGGTGGTGGAGGGTTGTTGGTCTTTGAGCTGGGTCTCTTTCTTGGAGGCATCTTGATCTAATAAGATCAAGAAAGAGAGGATGATAAGTCCTCTGAATCGAATCGAGAGATATAACAGATAAATATATAAATTCTGAATAAGTGATAAAGAAGGAAAGAGTTATCAAAGCATGTAAACTACCGCTAATGGAATGATCAAGGATCTATACGTGAACGAGGATTTCTACAAAGGATTGGCTCGAGAAATACTCCCATAGTATTTCATGATTCGCTACGACATTGGCTCGATGTTGTTGGTATTAGGGTATGTTTTAGGCATGTCGCATACCACAGTCACTCCCAAGCACATGTTGGCCGTGTCTCGAATGAATATAGTTGGCCAGGATATATTGATCCTAGACACGACTACATAACTGCCCAGGTTTAACCACAGCGTACGACACCCATTTACTTATGTTTTGTTCTACTTGTAGTTACGGTTCTCGACGGTTCGGTATACTTGTATACTTTTGAAAATACTTATAGTTTGAAGATACTTTTAATTCAGAGCACTTAGGCCCTTTAGTGTTTATAGTTTTATACCATGTAAGGTTTGGTATACTTTATTCACTATAAACAAGGGCCCTGATACCAATATGTCACACCCTAAAAACTGAAGGCGGAAACATTTCCAGGGTTGACTCCACGTTGAGTATCAAATCCAATGCACATAGTAAGTAAAGTAAAACAACCATTACATTACATATAGAAAAGTTTACATTTGTTTCAAAAGTAAGTTGTACAGTTGTGATACATAGTCTATATAAACGAAACGAGACAAGTCTTCTGTGCACACCGTCTTCGAACATAAGGATCTTCGGGTACCCATCTAACGCTGACCAGAGAATACAAGCGGTTTGAAAATCAGCATAACGCTGGTGAGTTCATAAGCGATTTTTTTTTTGTGAAAAATGTACAAGTTTCCTTTTCGTTTTCTGAAAATGTTACACACACCAAGAAAATCCCATATTTTCTTAAAAGGTTAGTTATTGATTCCCAAAATGTAATGTAAAGTTATACACTAAAAACTTGTTTACTCTTATGATATGTAAGTTATCTGGTTTGTTACACTTTTCTGGTTATGTACAAATGTTCCCAGGAAAATCCCATATTTTCCTGAATGTTGGCTACCAAATGTGAAAGATGTATTCTGAAAACCTGGTTATCTTGTGAAGTGTATTAGTTTTAACACGTACATAAAACTAATATTTACTAAGTAAGTTGATTACTTTATTCATTATCACTATTAAGTAAATTTCTGTTATCCTAATTGCGAGTTCCATAACCATACAATAGACTAGATATGACAATAAGTAGTCCACATCACCTTATGACTTTCGTCACCCTTGAACCATTTCGGTTCGGCTGTAGCTAGCAGCCAGGTGTGGGGTAGTCAGCCCCGTATAGATCTACACACTCAAGTCACGCTCCCTATCTAAGATATTCTGGTTACGGGGGCGGTCCTCCACTCGCGTATCTCTGTGGAGTGTTCGCCGAGGACGTGTCTCCAATTATATAGGACTAACAAATTTACTAGTAATAATACGATAATCCTCCACTCGCGTATCTCTGTGGAGTGTTACCGAGGACAAAACAGTGTATAAAGTTTTATGTTCAAAGGTTCTAAAGTTATGCTTTTTAACTGGTAAAAAAATGTGGAAACCATTTGTGAAATAATAAACATAACAGCTTATAACTAATTTCACAAATAATGTATATGATTACCCTGCAAGTTTCAAACGGTTATCGGTTGTAATTATCAGTATTAAAATCATATAAGTTTTGAAACATCCACATGTAAAACAAGTTTTAAGTACAAGTAATCCCTTGTACTTTGCTTGTATTCCCCCCTGAAAACATTGAAAAACCATTGAAAAAGGGTAGGGGTATGAACTCACCAGACGAGAAGACGCAACTGTTTCGGACACTAAACGTTGGTTCGGGGATTGATTACATGCGAGGTTCCTATGTAATATGAAATAATATCCAAATGTATCTAATTAGATTTAAAAATACTAATTAGATGGAATATTATACTCCAATGAGCTAAAACACTTCAAAACGAGTGTTTGGAGTGACCCGGGTGACATCTACGGACGTGTAATGATGAATGGGACTTGGGAATTGAGTTTAATCTTCAAGAGTAAACTCCTTAGGGAGTTTTCGGCCACATACAACATACACACATGAGTAGACAAGTCTCGTCTTTTATTTTGATTGTATATTTTTGGTGTCTTACTACAATGAAATAACACACATGTATTAAAACATTACTTATAATGCAATGGATGATGTTGTTGCTTGTTTATTATATTACACTGTTGTGATACTGTACATGACGTCCTCCACCCCTGAACGTTTCCGCCGTTCGTGGTTTTGGGGTGTGACAGATTGGTATCAGAGCATTGTTTATAGTGAATAAAGTATATCAACCCATAAAAGATATACTAACTATAAATACATTGGGATTAAAACACTCTGTCTAAGAGTTATACTTTTAAATAATAAAATATTTAACAAAGTATACGTGCCTGTATTCATACTAAAATCAGTGTCACAACGACAAGAACAAAAGTATTACGATTGTTGAATATCACAAGTAAGCCTGGGGATATATGGTCAGTCTTGGGAATGGCATAGCCTAATCAACTATGCTGGTCCGAGGAGTGATTAGCATATGCCCAAGAATGGTTGTGATATGACAACAAGTCTAAGAACTTACCAACACAACCATAAAGAAATACCATAGGGGTACTTGGTCTTATTGTAATTATCTTAGTTAGTTCGTCTATTTTAGCTATTTATTAAAATGGATGGATTTCACCATGGCGACCCGTACTTCCCAAACCAAGGCAATGCTGGTTGGCTAGAGGCAGAACCAGAAGATGATCACCCAATCACTTTGGATGATCACCATGTTGAGGGTTTTTCTGATAGTTTTGACTCGGAGCCAGGAGTAAGCAACCTACCCCCAAATGCTCAAAACCCAAACCTGAACCCCCGCCTTGCGTTTCAAGGACCCACACCTCTGTGGGGCACTAACTTGAATACATGGAGTCATGAACAGGGTCAGCCCATTCCCTACAATGGAGACCGAAGTTTCTACAACCTCACTGAAGGAGGTTCTGCTGATAGAGTCCTACCCATCATGGTGCGTAGGATTTCTCGGAACACGATAATGGCTCAGGCGACTATCAATCAAGTCTTGGAAGTTGACGCCAACTCCGGTGTTAACACTATCCACATTCGCCAACTAGAGTCTGCTCATGAAAGGACTCTGGTCTGCAATGCAAATCTGCAGAGGGAACTTGCTGAAACCCGAGCTGAAGTTAGAGAACTTCGAGCTCAGCAAGCAAGGTCGGACAGGCGTATAAGGGACATTGAACATCTACTGTCGGGATCGAGGACTCATGCTAGCTGCTCTCGTCGCCGATAGAATCTCGTCAACTCATCTTTTGGATATAACATAGTCTATGTAAAACTTTGGTCTAATTTCTTGTCTTTATAAGTCTTAGACCTGTTAGGCCTTGATCTAATCTTAGTTCTATCAAAATTTTCCATCTTGGTTGATGTAAGGCCTACTTCTAGGCCATTTTTACCGAACTTGTTACATCTATAATTCCAGTATTATTGACATATATCTAATCTTATGGAAATCATTATCTAAATGTTGTCATCTTCATTTAACCATTCTATTCATTTTGTTGTTGGACTATGGGGTGTTAGTCCATGAGACACATTCATTAATCATTTATTCTTATCCATGTCGTTATCTTTTAAACGTATAGTTAATGATGCCGCCACGCAGGAATCCAAGTCGTAACCCAAAAAACGAAACACCTCCACCACCACCTGAACCTCTTCAACCACCTAATCCTTTCGACGCCAACATGTTCCAGGCAGCTTTCACAACAGCAGTTGCAGCTGCTGTGTCAGCAATCAACGCTCCTGCCGCTAGTGGATCAGGAACAGGTGCACCACCCTCGAACCATGGCGAAAGCCATGGACATCCTCGGGGATGCACCTACAAGGACTTCACGAATGCCAAACCCCGTAGCTTCAATGGAACTGGGGGTGTTATGGTGTTGAGACAATGGATTGAAAAGATGGAGTCCGTCTTTGAAATCTGTTCTTGCCAGGAGGACAACAAGGTCAAGTTTGCAGCTTGTACCTTCTCTGATAGAGCACTAATGTGGTGGAACAACCATGTTAACTATCTAAATTTAGTGGTGGCGTATTCCATCAGCTGGGAAAAGTTAAAGGACATGCTGATGAAAGAGTACTGTCCTTGAGGCGAAGTACAAAAACTCGAGCAGGAATTCTGGGGTCTACAAATGGTTGGATCCGGAATCACGACCTACACAAATAGGTTCTGTGATCTGGCAAACTTATGACCTGACATGGTTGCTCTCCAGAGTAAAAAGATAGAGAAATATATCTGGGGACTGTCGCCCCAGATCCAGTCAAGTGTGATAGCTTCCAGGCCTATTACTTTCGATAGCGCCAAAGAGCTAGCACAATCTCTCATAGACCACAGGAAACCTCAAAACCCATCAATCCCTATACCCGTACCACAAAAGTCCAACCCCGACCACAACAGGAAGGGGTGGAATAAGAGGAAATGAGGGGCTTTGCAAGGATCCTCCAAGAAACAGCAACATGTGGCAATCAACGCTGCTACAATGACTCCCATTGTCCCTGCGAACCCCTTACCAGCGAAAACTTATGCTGTAACCCTTCCGAAGTGCACCATGTGCAACTTCCAACACCACGGACCTTGCAAGGAGATGTTCTGCTCTAACTGCAACAGGAAGGGGCACACCGCCCGTTACTGCAAGGCTCCAACAACTCAAGCCGCCCAGGTTCCTAATTTCGGTATGGGCCAAACTTGCTACGGTTGTGGCGAGGTGGGTCACTACAAGAGGAACTGCCCTAAAGTGGGGATGGCTGGAGGAGTAGGGAGAGTTATGGCCTTAGGCCATGAGGAAGCAGTAGCTGATCCTATGATAGTTACTGGTACGTTGCTCCTCGATAACTCATATGCTTGCATACTTTTCGATAGTGGAGCAGAGAAAAGTTTTGTAAGTCACAAATTTGCACACCTGCTTAAACAAAAACCATATGCATTAGATAGTTCATTCACAGGTGAAATGGCTAATGGGAAAACAGAGAGTACTAACTGCATATACGTAGGTTGTACCTTAACTTTAGATGGCCATACTTTCAAGATAAATCTGATGCCAGTCCCAATTAAATATTTCGTCTTAACCTTCCTAACAGCGAAACCTTAGTTATCTACGGTGACAAATCTAGTACGAGCCTTCGCATCATTTCGTGCATTCAAGCCCAGAAGTGCTTGCGAAAGGAATATCATGCATTCCTAGCACACGTCGTCGATATCAATCAAGAACTGAAAGACATCCAGAACAACCCCGAAGTGCGCGACTTCCCTGACATCTTCCCAGAAGAACTTCCCGGTTTACCACCACAACGCCAAGTTGAGTTCATAATCGACTTAGTGCCAGGAGCTACCCCAGTAGCTAAATCTCCTTATCGTCTAGCACCGACTGAAATGCAGGAACTTTCCAGTCAACTTAACGAACTTCTCAAGAAGGGATTCATTCGACCAAGCTTCTCACCATGGGGAGCACCGGTCTTGTTCGTCAAGAAGAAAGATGGATCGTTTCGTATGTGCATCGACTATAGAGAACTCAACAAACTTACCATTAAAAATTGTTATCCTTTGCCCCGTATTAACGATTTGTTTGATCAGCTTCAAGGAGCCAATTACTTCTCGAAGATAGATCTACGATCCGGATATCACCAACTACGAGTGTTAGAGGAGGATGTTCCTAAGACAGCCTTCCGAACTCGTTACGGGCACTACGAGTTTGTAGTGATGCCATTCGGATTAACTAACGCGCCCGCAGTATTCATGGATCTGATGAATAGGGTGTGTCGTCCTTAATTGGATCAATTCGTCATCGTCTTCATTGATGACATACTCATCTACTCTCGAAGTAAGGAGGAACATAGTCAACATCTCCGTAAAATCTCAGAAACATTGCGATCGGAGAAGCTCTACGCGAAGTTCTCAAAGTGCGAATTTTGGATTCGGCGAGTCGAATTTTTGGGCCATGTTGTTAGCAAAGAGGGAATACACGTGGACCCCTCCAAGATCAAAGCCATTGAGAACTGGTCAGCACCGAAGACACTTACCGAAATTCGTCAATTTCTAGGTCTTGCTGGCTACTATCGCAGGTTCATTCAGAACTTCTCCAACATAGCGAAACCTCTGACAATCCTGACCCAGAAGGGTGTACCCTTTGACTGGGAAGAGAAACAAGAAAGAGCGTTCCAAACGCTCAAACGAGCCTTGTGCACCGCACCAATACTGTCCCTCCCCGAAGAGATAGACGACTTCGTAGTCTATTGCGACGCATCAAACCAAGGGCTCGGATGTGTTCTGATGCAGCGAGGTAAAGTCATAGCCTATGCCTCGAGACAGCTGAAGACACATGAGGTTAACTATACAACCCACAATCTTGAACTAGGAGCAGTTGTGTTTGCTCTGAAGATCTGGCGACATTACCTGTACGGTACAAAAAGCACGATCTTTACAGACCATAAGAGTCTACAACACATTTTCGACCAGAAAGAGCTCAACATGAGACAACGACGGTGGGTCGAGCTACTCAGTGATTACGAGTGCGAAATTCGTTATCATCCGGGTAAAGCCAATGTAGTAGCCGACACCCTAAGTCGGAAAGAATATACTGGTCGTAGAGTCAAATCTTTGACTCTAACTATCCATTCACACTTGTCCACGCAAATAAAGGAGGCTCAGCTCGACGCTTTGAAACCTGAAAACGTGGCTGGTGAATCCCTTAGAGGGATGGATAAGAACTTAGAAATCAAGGGTGGCAGAGCCTTATACCTCATGGATCAGATCTGGACACCGAAACACGGTGGCTTCAGAGACTTGGTCATGACCGAAGCTCACAACACTCGTTATTCCGTCCACCCGGGTTCAGATAAGATGTATCTGGATCTTAAAAAGTTATACTGGTGGCCTAACATGAAAGGAGATATTGCTACCTTCGTGAGTAAATGCCTTACTTGTGCAAAGGTCAAGGTCGAATACCAGAAACCCTCCGGTCTTCTACAACAACCGGAGATACCAGAATGGAAGTGGGAGCGGATCACTATGGACTTCATAACCAAGTTGCCCAAGACGACATGTGGACTTGATTCCATATGGGTCATCGTCGATAGACTGACCAAGTCTGCACACTTCCTACCGATCAAAGAAACAGACAAGATAGAGAAACTTACCAGAACTTACATTAGGGAAATTGTAAGGCTGCATGGTGTTCCTTTATCTATCATCTCGGACAGAGATAGTAGATTCACTTCGAGGTTCTGGCAGTCATTACAAAATTCCCTAGGAACTAGGCTGGACATGAGTACAACCTACCATCCACAGACCGACGGACAAAGTGAGAGAACTATACAAACCTTAGAAGATATGTTGCGTTCCTGTGTGATTGACTTTGGAAAAGCTTGGGATACCCATTTATCCCTTGTTGAATTTTCCTACAACAACAGTTATCATACGAGCATAAAGGCAGCTCCATTCGAGGCCCTCTATGGCCGAAAGTGCAGATCCCCTCTGTGTTGGGCTGAAGTGGGTGATACCCAGTTAGCTAAGGGACGAGTTCCTGAAAGCACTCTCATGGGTCCGGAGATCATTCGGGAAACGACAGAGAAGATCTTTCAAATTCGTGAACGACTGAAAGCCTCTAGAGACCAACAAAAAAGCTACGCTGACAAGCGTAGGAAACCATTGGAGTTCCAGGTAGGCGACCGAGTCCTACTGAAGGTCTCACCCTGGAAGGGCTTGATACGCTTTGGGAAGCGGGGGAAGCTAAATCCAAGATACATAGGGCCTTTCGAGATTCTCGCGATAATCGGCCCTGTGTCTTACAAGCTCAATCTACCACAAGAACTCAGTAATGTACATCCTACCTTCCACGTGTCAAACTTGAAAAAGTGTCTATCCGACGAGACTCTTGTTATTCCACTCGACGAGATCGAGATCAATGAGAGCCTCAACTTCGTGGAGGAACCAGAAGAGATCATGGACCGAGAGGTCAAGCAAACAAAGCAGAGTCGTATCCCGATTGTGAAGGTGCGCTGGAATGCAAAGCGTGGATCGGAGTTCACTTGGGAACGTGAGGATCAGATGAAACTGAAATGCCCTCACCTTTTCGCTTAGTTATTTGTAACTTCTTAATTGCTTAAATTCTAATTTCGGGACGAAATTCCTTCTAACGGGGGAATGATGTGACAACCCGAAATTCCCATTCTATACAAACTATATCACTTCAATAGAAGTTATAGCAGTCACAACTAATTTTCAGACTTTTTCGCGTAAGTTTGAGTAATTCAGGGTTTACACTTCAGGAAATATCCGGAGAGTGGGTGCACTAGGGTTTTGTGCAACACTTTTATTCCAACACTCTATTATATTAGAGATCATTTCGAGAATAAAAATATTTTCTGCCAAAAATATCTCAGGACTATAAATAGAATTCTGAACCAAATTCATTCATTATTCACATTTCCAACTAGAGAAAAGCCATTTTCTCTCTCACGGATCATCGGGTTTTTATCCCAAATCGTGAGTACCTCTTTCTAGTAGTGTTAGAAAGCTTTATATGTGTTTATAACATGATTTAGAAGGCTAAATCACTAGATTTAGGAGTTTACTCCCCAAGGTGTTCTTGGGCGGTAAACTCCCGAAACAAAGCCTAGACCGACCATTGTGTTATGCTACTGCCTTGGACTTGTATAAGAGTGTATTAGGGACATGAAATCAAGCAAAGATCACCCAAGTTTGGGAGTTTACGGCCCAAGAATATCTTAGGCCGTGAACTCCAATTTCAAGCTCAAAATGGTGCTTTTAAGGCACCTAAAGCCCTAGACTTTTAACTAGACTTGTTCCCATTTAATCTAAGGCCTTAATCACATCAATATCACATGTAAAGATGATTTTATGGCCATGACATGGTTCATGGGATGTAAACATGATTTAAGGACACCAAAGTGTGTCAAGGGTCTTCATATGCTTGGAATAAAAGCCTAGAACCTATACCACATGTGCAAGAGACTTGAAAGCATCAAAAACACTCATACTTAAGAGTTTACGGCCGCAAACTCTAAGGGAAATGGCCTTAGGGCCGTAAACTCCTAAATGGAGTGTTTCTAGACCTTAAACCCTTCCAAGAATTTAACCACCAAGTTGGAATAATTCTAGGAATCATTTGGAACTTCAAAACACACAATACACCCATGGTTGAGAGTTTACGGCCGTAAACTCAAGAGTTTACAACCGTAAACTCCATGTGTGATAGTATATGGGGAGTAAACTCATATATGGGGTCCTTTGGAACCCTAAACACGAGTGCCTTGTCCCTCAATAGCTTAGATGCAATCCTTAGGGCTTAAAACACTTATATAAAGTGTTTATTGTGTCTAGGATGTCTTAACATTATCAATTAGTGATTTAAGACTAATTGAATGCATATATGTGTGATTATATGTTCATTAGGATCGTAGTGTGTGTACAAGTCCTAACTTGACACCTAGCAATCCTACACCGTCCAGTTCATCTGAACCACCAACTACAGGTGAGTTCATACCCCTTAACCAATGTTTTAAATGATTTTAAACGTTCTAACGGGGGGGGGGGGGGAATACAAGTAGAAAACAATATGTTATTAAATCAATCTTATGTATTTTATAACTGTGTTTTCACTCAGTAGATTTCACATATTTCAAAAGGTGACACATGAAGTGGTTTTCTATCTTAAAATACCTTGATAACAAAAGTATTAGTTTTGAAATGTTTATTAAAATGACATCAAGTCATTCTTAATTATTGTTCAAAACTGCTAGATATCTTGCAAAACCATTATTTTACTTTCTTGAATCAAACTATACTTATGCGCATGTGTTCATTTATATGTTAGAGATTATAGTTTTCATCCTTCGTTCAGTTTCCCACACCCTGGTGTATCGAGGGTGCATAAATCTACTTGAACAACCACTTACTTTCCAGTTAATTATCATAGGGATAGTTACAAGAAACAAAACATTATTCCTATTACAAGGAATCACACAAGAGTCAGCTCATTCATGAGTCTATACAGTACCTTACATGATACATGAGTACACTTACTTAGGATTACATGATACATGAATATGTTTACATATACTTACCTGTTACATGAACACACTTACATGAATACCATACAACAACACTTCTACATAGGTGCATTATCCTGTATTTACTTACCTGGATACTTGTACTTAGACCTACAAGGATGATTTATTAGTACTTACTGTGTAAATTATCTTTCCTATCCCGGTTCAATGGGATATCTCAGCGGGACTTACCATTCCGAACCCCACTGATTAGCACCAGTGGTCGATGAATGTCTATGGATGTCTAAGGTTGTTACTTATTTAGTAGTCAGTAACGGGGCTAACCATCCCTCTGTCCAACTGTTGCAACAGTGGATGAGATGTGAATCTTCGGAGGATCATTAGGTTAACGATCTGTATTAAGAGATCAATATCGGGACTAACCCTCCCTCCACCCTGCTGCTGCTACATAGGATGAGGGGACACTCTTCGGATGTCCATAGGGTATACCTTTCGCTTCGGCGATGTCGTGTTAATCCTGGTCACCCAGGGATAACACTTACATGATTGTATTTTCCTACTTTACTTTATTTTGTGATATATTCACATAAACGATGAGTTAGACTAAGCACTTTTAGTACTTGTCAATAGAAAGGAAAAACTATCATTTTACTTACATAACATTTAAGTCTTAGTAGAAGACTATCATATCGGTTTCCTATTTTACTTTATTTTGTGATATATTCACATAAACGATGAGTTAGACTAAGCACTTTTAGTACTAGTCAATAGAAAGGAAAAACTATCATTTTACTAACAAAACATTCGGGTCTTGGTAGAAGACTACATTGTCATAAACAAAACATTCGGGTCTTGGTAGAAGACTACATCTCAAACTGATAGAAAATAAGGGATTTTCTAGGGTTTTCATACATACATCAACATTTTCATTTAAAGGTTTACATGGCCTTCATAACATATTTTCATAAGCAAGACAATGACACTTAATTACTTATGAATTCACCAGCTTTAAAGCAGATACTCTCTTTCAAAATAACGTGTATTCTCAGGTCAACAGTAGACAGGTACGATGGCCAGGTTTTGAGAAGACGGAGCAGAAAAGTCTCGTCTTTTATTTTGATTGTATATTTTTGGTGTCTTACTACAATGAATGAACACACATGTATTAAAACTTTACTTATAATGCAATGGATGATGTTGTTGCTTGTTTATTATATTACACTGTTGTGATACTGTACATGACGTCCTCCACCCCTGAACGTTTCCCGCCGTTCGTGGTTTTGGGGTGTGACACTCCGCCACCACCTCCTCCCCAAATTGACCCTGTAGTATTCTAGGCAGCTGTTACTGCCGCGGTAGCAGCTGCCACGTATCACCGGAACTCTGGTGGTTCCGGTGGTTCGGGAGGTGGTACGCAAACCCAAAACCAAGAAAGCAGTCAGGGACACCGAAAAGATTTCATGAACGCAAAACCCGCATCCTTTGATGGCACTGGAGGTGTCATTTCCCTCACCCGATGGTTCGAGAAGATCGAATCCATCTTTGAAATTTGCGCCTGCTCAGAATCTGACAAGGTGAAGTTTACCGCCTACACCTTCATCGATAAAGCCCTGACTTGGTGGAACAGCCGAGTCAAATCCCTAACCTTACCTGTAGGGAACGCCATGGGTTGGGAAGCCATGAAGGAACTTTTGCTGGCTGACTACTGCCCTCGGGGCGAAATGCAGAAGTTAGAACATGAACTCTGGAACCTGAAGATGAAGGGTTCCGATATCGCCGCTTACACTTCCATGTTCGATGACTTGGCATTACTCTGCCCAGGAATGGTTACCTCGGAGAGTAAGAAGATAGAGAGATTCATCTGGGGGCTGACCTAACCAACAAAAGGAAACGTCATAGCCGCGAGGCCGGATATATACGACAACGCGAAACACTTAGCACAAATCTTAATCGATCATAGTGATGACCTTGAGGAGGCAGCTACCACTCCTGAGCCGACAGAGAGAGTGGTGAGAAAAGAAAAATTGGGAAGAAGGAGAAAAGTCAGACATCGCAGGAGTCTTCGAAGAGGCAGCAAACGGTGGCAGTTCAAACTGCCACTTCCCCTGCAGCTGTTTCTGTTGTTGGATCCTCAGCTCGAAAACCTGCCAGTAGGTATGCTGTAACCCTTCCTAGTTGTGACAAGTGCAACTATCATCACCTCCCTTCCAGTCCATGTATAGAGGTGTTTTGCAATAGTTGTGGCAAAAAGGGTCACACGACGAAAAACTGTAAGACACCAACTCAATCAACCAGTCAAGCTTCCGGAGCGGGCATTGGTCAGGCCTGCGATGGTTGCGGAGAAGTCGGACACTACAAGCGAAACTGCCCCAAGGCAGTAACATCTTGCAACACCGGAAGAATTCTAGCGATAGGACAAGAGGAGACAGCCACCGATCCCACCGTTGCCACATGTATATTTCCCTTAGATGAATCTTATGCCTGTGATTATGCTGAAAGAAATTTACTAACCATCCATTCAAACATCTTTCTAAACTCTGTCCTTCGTTAGTAATCGAAAACGTGTACCGTCGAGATGATTAACAAGTGAGAAGGAGAACGCTAACGTCATATCCATAGATTGTATCCTCCATTCGGACAATTACTCTTTTCAATTCGATCTAATAACAAACTTTTCATGAAATGCTTTGATGCCATCTTTGGCATGTAATGACCGGGCCTCATTCATGCTGTTGTTCTTAGTTTCGAGAAAGCCATCAGTCTTAACTTTCCTTCGACCCGACTCTCATAATCTTCATGCATCAAAGCTTAAAAAGTTTTCCCATGAATTCCTCGTCCGTGTGGACATCGAGAAACGAGAAGTCCGCAACTCTTTCCCGATGCCTTTTTCCGAAGATTTCTGAGAATTCTTTCCGAACGTGTAGTCAAGTCTCGCATCGACCAAATTCCTGGAATTACCTCGTAGCCAAACCTCAGTGAGGATGATGTGTCCAAGACAACAACTAGGGCTTGATACGATCACTACGAGATAGTAATAGTGCCCTTCGGTCAAACCATTTTCTTGGTCGTGTAGATAAGCAAGGCAGTCATATTCGTAGACCTTTCCAGAAACTAAGGCGATAAATAATTAGTCGGCACTGGAGATACCCACAGAAACCCGTCAATTCTTGGGTCCTGCCGGCTAGTATCGCAGACCCACATAGAAATTTCCTTTAGAACCATCAGACCCTTAGCTACTCTGCCACATGAAGATGTACCCTCTTGTTGGAAGTCTTACTCTGGAAAGACATAGTACGCCTTGGGAAGTGCGGAAAACTTAACTCGTGGTACACTAGACCCTTCGAGATCCTCGTTAGGAATCGCTTCCGTAGCCCTCTCCGAGCTATCTTCAGAACGCAGCAACAGCCATCTGGTATTCCCCATCTTTGTTCATAAGGAGTGCCGACCCGACGAAACCCTAGTAATCCCTTTGATGAAATCAAAATCAGTGGAAACCCGAAACTCTATGGAAGAACCAATTGAGATCATGGATTGAGAGGTTAAGCGTACGAAACAAAGCCGCATCCCGGTAGTGAGGGTTCGCTGGAATATTAAGCAGAGACCCGATTCCACTTAGGAGCGTGAAGACCTGAAGCAGTAGATTCATCCTCATCTCTTTTCCATTCATGAACTGTATCCTAATCTTTGAATTTTGGGACGAAATTCCCTCTAACGGGGGGATAATGTAACAACCCGAAGTTATCCATCGCCGAAACCCATTTCGTCCGTAAGACCCGTTTTTAGCAATTCGTTCCGGTTTCGTTTTTGGGCTAAGTTATTCAAACTCATATGATTATTATAATCTAATGAGTGTCCAAACCCCTTAGGAACTCATGAAATTGGCCCAAAATTATTGATTTGAGAATTTTAGAATCGTTCCCGCCGGATTATGACAACTTAATCGGGTGCGACCAAAAGCCCCGTTTAACGTCGGTATCGGGTAGAATTCCACCATGTCCCGAACTTGGACACTATTTAAAGTGATCCAAGCTTCCATTTGAAGCTTTTTCCCTCTCTCACCACTCTCTCTCTAACCTCTCTCCTCAATCCAAATTCAAGGTACAAAAACTTTGATTTAAGGCTTCAAATCCTTAAGGTAACTTCCCTAACTTGTTATTCAACCCCTCTAGCTTCCAAGTTCGAGTTTAAATCATGGATTAGGACCATTATCATGAGTTTATGGCCCTAGAACAGTCCTAGGCTGTAAACTCATATAAAAGGGGTTTTTGAGCAATAAAACTCTTCCAAACCTCATTTAGACCTTAGATATGGCTAGATGGCTTAATGGAATGGACTTAGAATGCCTTAAACATGGTTTTTGAAGAGTAAACATGATTTTACTACCCAAGAACATGCTTGGGCCGTAAACTCATCATTCATGGGTGGTAAACTCATTTTCAAGTGTTAAAAAGCCATGTAAACACACCATTAGCCTTGGAATAAATCCTAGAACCAACCAAAATTAGTTTGGAGACCTTAAACATGGTGAAATCCTTCCATTTGAGTGTTTACGGCCATGAATCCCCTAGAACAAGTTCCAGGGCCGTAAACTCCTTTACATAGTTTAAACGGTGCCCAAAATTCATCCCAAGGCTTGGAAAAATAGTTTGAATCACATGTGATTGTCCTAGCATCACCAAATAAATTAAGGAATGGGTATGGGGGAGTTTATGGCCGTAAACTCCATGTTTACTGCCGTAAACTCCAATAAATGGTCCTTAAGTGAGTTTAATCCATTCCAAGGCCCTAGATTAAATCCTAGCTAATTTTCCCAAGTGTTATCATGCCATTTAGCACCACAAAACCCCCAACCATGAGTTCACGGCTGTGAACTCATGTGGTTATGGTCTTAGGGCCGAAAACTGCATAAGGAGTTTACTCTTGAAGAGTAAACTCATTTCCCAAGTCCCACACGTCCGTAGATGTCACCCGGGTCACTCCAAACACTTGTTTTGAAGTGTTTTCGCTCATTGGAGTGTATTATCCTATCTAATTAGTGTTTTAAAATCTAATTAGATAAATTTGGATATTATTTCATATTACATAGGAACCTCGCGTGTTATCAAGCCCCAAACCAACGCTTAGCATTCAAATCGTCGCGTTTTCTCGTTTGGTGAGTTCATATCCCTACCCTTTTTCAATGGTTTTTCAATGTTTTCAGGGGGGGGGGGGATACAAGCAAAAGTACAAGAATATCTTGTACTTAAAATTATTATTTTATTTAAATGGTTTCATAATTCGCACACTTTTAAGAATTGAGAACATATTAACAAATTGTTTTGACTTGCAGAGTTGTTGTTTTTCAATTCTTATTATATAGTGTTATACTTTATACTTCACAATTGATTGTTCACAATTTTACAGTTGAAATCATAAATCTTTTATATTGTCCTTAATAAAACACCCCTAGACGCGAGTGTGAAGGACATATATCATTAGAACTTTAGTTAGGTCCTTGATAGTACTCCTCCTAGACACGAGAGTAAAGGACTAATAAAAACAGGGTTTCCATATTAATAATTTCAGTTTTAAATTCATTAATCTTAAGATTTGAGACACGTCCTTTGTAACACTTCCTTTAGACACGAGAGTGGAGGACCAGCCCTATAACCAGAATCTCCAGAAAGTGGGAGAGCGTGACTTGAGTGTATAGATCTATACGGGACTGACTATCCCGCACCTGGCTGCTAGCTACAGCCGAATCGAAAGGTTCAAGGGTGACGAAAGTCATAAAGACATATTGACCCTGGCCCGAGTCATATCTAGTCTGTAGTATGGTTATGGAACTCGCAATCAAGATTATGAACACTTTACACTTAATTATTAGTTTTATATATGTGTTAAAACTAATATACATTTAAGGGTAATTAGACTTTCAGGGGACTTCACACACACAAATTCAGGAAAATGTGGGATTTTCCTGGGGATAACATTTGAACATAATCGGAAACGTGTAACAAATCGGATATCTAAACTATACAATACACAAGGGTAAACATGTTTTTCAGTATACATCTATCACATTACATTTCGGTTTTTGGTAATCAGCTTTTAGGAAAATATAGGATTTTCCTGGTGTAATAACTGTTCATAACCAGACTTATAATATAACAGACAGCTAAACATTACTTTTAAGAAAATATGGGATTTTCTTGGGTTCACAACTTTTTCAGAAAACCGGAAGGAAACTTGATCATTTTCAGTAAACGAAACCGCTTATGAACTCACCAGCCTTATGCTGATTTTTAAACTGCTTGTATTCTCAGGTCCACATTAGACAGGTACCCGATGATCCCTTTTGTCGAAGACGGAGTGCATTGAAGTAATGTCTTACTTTTGTTCATATATATATACTATGTATCACACTTGTACAACTTTTCTTTTAAAATAAATGTAAACTTTTATATGTAATGTAATGGTTGTCTACTTTGCTTACTATGTGCATTGGATTTGATACTCAACGTGGAGTCCGCCCCAGAAATGTTTCCGCCTTTGGTTTTCGGGGTATGACATCCTTTTAGCGATAATTTATCTGCTTTGATAACTCATTCCTGCTTTATCCCTTAATAGAATTGAATATCTGTGATATCTCTTAATTCAATTCAGAGGACTTACCAACTAGACGACGGAGGAGGCCGTGTCCCGAAGATGCATCCCAAATAGTGGGTAGTGTGTTTCCAATATGAGTGTTGAACTAGAGGTAGAGACTCATAACTGAACTGACTAGAGTATTCCTATATGTCTATGCTTGTGTACATAATATATAACTAATGAATAAAACGACCTTCGGATGGACATCCGATCCCACAAGACCACATCTCAACGAAGAAAAGGAAATAAGGCGGACAAGCCTTCCTAAGTCTTTCAATCATTATTTATACGCATCTATACATGCACAGACATACATCTAACTACGTTTGAGTGTGTAACAAGTGGAATCATATCGTGAAGTATAACCGAATCGTGTAGAATAATCGAATCGTGAAGTATAAACGTACAGTGTGGAATAACCGAATCGTGATGTATAAGCGTACAATGTGGAATAACTGAATCGTAAAGTATAAGCGTTACCAAATATAAGTGTATCACGAAGTAGAAACGTTATCAAGTAGGAGTTTAAACTAAGTAAAAGCGAAGCAACGGTATCTAACAAGTAAGAGTACACGACATGAAAGAGAACTTTGATGAAAACCTTGGAAAAACCTTTATACTTAAGAAAATCACAACTTGGTATTCTTTAGTAAAATAAGTTTGAAAAACTTTAGAAAATATTTGGAAACCTTTCATAAATCAGTTTAAAATGAACTTTGATAAAACAGTATAAGTAAGAGTTTTGAACAAGTGAAAACATTTTAGAAAACCATTTATAGTATCCTAATTGGTAAAACAGTTTACAGTGTGGTAAATCCTTATGCATGCGCGTTATCAATCACATGTGATTGATATGATAACTGGCATGTTTAACTTGTATTCCCCCCCCCCTATAAAACATGTAAAAGCATTTGAAAGGTTCATTTAGGGGTATGAACTCACCTGGTGTAAGTGGATCCGACGAAGGTGCCGGTTGGGTGCTCGGTGTCATGTAAGGACTTGAACACACTTAGTGACCTATTTAACATATGATAACATATGTTCACATACAATTAGTATATTTAATACTAATTTAACAAGTTTACGCACCCTAAAGAGCGGAAAACACTTGGTTAAGTGTTTGGGGTGTCCTGGGTAACATTTAAGGGCTTGAATGACTTAGGAATGGAGTTTACTCTTCAAGTGTAAACTCTATACATAGAGTTCACAGACCTGGGACACTCCCCATGAGTTTACGGCCATAAACTCATGGTGAGGGTGTTCTAGGATGCTTAAAGGCCTTATATCAATTGTGGAATTTTGCTAGGTCCAAATATAAAAGGTATGAATGGGTTTGAGGCACTTAAATGGACCAAATGGGCGTTTACGGCCGTAAGCTCCCAAGTACATCTTTCTTGTGTGTTTTAAGGGCTTAAGTGGTTGAGAATAAATCCTATGTATTTTTCCAAGTCAAATGGGGAGTTTAGGGCACCATTTAACCCCTTTACAGGAGTTTACGGCCCAGGTACCCTTTCATGAGGGGTTTACGGCCATGAACTCCTTATGGAGTTGTTTTAATTGAGTTTAAGGTCCCTAGCTTGTTGGTGGTCGATTCTAGAATTTAATCCAAGGCCATTGGTGTGTTTAAGGGCATTTTTAACACACAAATAAGAGTTTACTCCCCATGATGAGGAGTATACGGCCCAAGCATGTTCTTGGGCAGTAAACTCATGTTTACTCCCCAAAATGCTAGTTCAAGGTGTTCTAAGTCCGATTCCATAAGCCTACAAGTCATATCTTAGCCTTAGGGACAATTTGGAGGGTTTTGGGGCTTAAAAACCCCAATAAATGGTGTTCACGGCCCAAGAGTGTTCTTGGCCGTAAACTCATGATTTTGTCCCTATTTTATGTTTTAAACTTGAATTTGAGGGCTAGATAAATTATACAACGTGTTAGGATAGTTTACGTACTCGTTTGGGGCTCGAAACAGACGATTTTTGGCTCGAATTTAAGTTGTAGAGGGAGAGAGTGGGGAGAGTGTAAAAAGTGTCTAATGGACTTCACTCACCCTTATATAGGGGTTGGAGTTGGGGCTCAGTGGGATTCTACCCGATACTGTCGTTATACGGGGCTTTTGGTCGCACCCGATTTAGTGGTCGTAATAAAATTTTAACTTTTTCCAAATTACTATGGAAATGTAATTTAGGTGTCTTTATTTCTTTTACCACGACGTTAACGACATATAATATAAATAAATAAAACATTTATTTATTTTGGCGATCTCTAATTAACGAAACTTTTATGAAATGGAATATTTCGTTAACGGTAACGGGGTAATGTAACGAAATAACTTTGGGTTGTCACATCATCCCCCCATTAGAGGGAATTTCGTCCCTAAATTTAGGTCTAGGCAAGGTAATAGGTATGAATGACTGAGTAGAGGCAGGAGGGTACTTCCTATTCGGTTTGTCCTCGCATTCCCAAGTGAACTCTGGTCTATGTTTGTCATTCCAACAGACCTTCACCTACGGGATGTGGACTCAGTCTCGTGTAGTTAGTAGGTTCCGACTAGTGTATCTACGAGGTTAGGGTTCTCAATGGTTCCTATCAAGATGAGTGGGATATGAAGAGTGACGTCGGGTAAACACATATCAAGTGTAAGAAGTGGATCGATCTGGTGTGAGACTTGTGGGATATCCGAATGTAGCAGTGGTCTGACGAGGGTTGGACCAATCTCCGTAAAGGATCTCGGGTGGTCCTAAGCTCTCAGAAGGGTAGAGCTTTTCAGTACCTAGAACATAGTGTAGTTCTATGGCAATATCATCACTGCATGATCGCCATTCCGAAGTTCCTAACGTTCTCTCACATACTGGTAGTGTAGTCCTTCAGGTTGGTTCTTAGGAAGCTCGGGTTTTCCTTGGGTTCGCGTTTTCCTATTAATTGGCTTTTAGAGGCTTTCTAGATCATCGAATGGGTTACGTGACTACGGTTTTCTGTTTGAGATACGGAAACCCTCAGGGTCGGGGAGATAGGGTTTCACCAGACGAGTGTTGCACTATTTCGGGAGGTGGTCCTACTATTTCTTCGTGAGATAGTATTCGTCGAACACTTGATAGTCTGATGAATCTCACGAGACGTGCCCTAATTTCCAAGGTGTTGGTTTATTCTAGTGCGGAAAGCGCATGCTCCTGCATAACCCCTCGACTAACACCAAGGCTGGTGTCCAGTCTATAATCTCTTCGGGATTTGGGTCATGAGGCTCAATGCAACTACTTTTGCACTTTGATCAAGTATTCTTGGCTGCGGAGGTTATCCTGTGGTTCTCGGTATTCTAGTGTTCACTTCGGAGAATGAAGTCTATCGTCTATAGGGCGACGACGATTTCCTCCAAGCGAGAGGGTGGAGGATCCTAGGCACTACTCGTCGGTAACAGGGTGGACGAAGTACCTGAGTAGTGCGAATATCTTCGGCAACTACTCTTCCGAAGGTTATGAGTTTTCTCGGTCTAGTTCAAAGCTAGTGAGTATAGGGTTCCATTACTTGGAACTTTAATCTCTTCACTAACTGAGGGTGTTAGCTACTATGTTGGCTCAAGCGGAATGACGTCAACTTCGGATTTGTGGTCATTATAGTAGCTCATTCTGTAGGGGTTCTCTTGACTCTAGTTCTCGTTCCATGGGATAGGATGAAGGGTCTTTCTAGGGAATCTACTAGGTATGCTTCGGGTGGTTGTCGTCTTTTGGAGTATCTGCAGTGTCTTTTGCTTCTGTTTCCATCTGACTAAGAGGGGTTGGTCAACAACGCGTGGTACCCTTCTCCTGGGTACTTCGGAAGGTTTGAAATAAAAGTGACGACTGACGGATCGCATTGGGTTTGATTATTTGTATTATGTTTAGGTTCGGAAGAACCTTTATTTGCCGACCTGGCTACGCAGAAAGTTCTTTTTACATAGCACTAGGGATGTACACATGGTTGCACTACGTCAAACCATGATAGATAGAGTCGTTGAAGTTGGCATACCTCGACATGATATAAAATGGAGATTGATAGAGTCATGCGCCAAACAGGCACACAAGTTCTAGGCGTCTCGGGTTTCGTCCGGTGTATCACTGCCACGGATACTTGGACCGATAGAGTCGACGCAGAAATATAGAGAGTCCTAAGTGTTTCCGAGTAGAGTACCTTTTCATGAATGGATTCTCACGAGGCATTTCTATAATCGCCTAACATATACTAGTCATGTATAGTTAAGGTGGGGAGGACTGTTGACTGAGCAAATCCGCCCTAAATCCACAACCAAACGAGGAACAGGAAATGAGGCGACATTCACTCACTCTCGGTCTATCCATCTTAACTATACAAGGCCGTAATGTATATGTTTAGCCATTATAGTTTTACCTGATGAATTTTAAATTTTATAACAATGCTGCGACTTTCGCCTTAGTGGGGAAGTATTTACATTTGAATTAACCTTTTAATGTTTTGCGTTAGTTATCTGAGATTGAGAGACGTACCAAAGATCTACCGAGTTTCTTGATGCTTCTCCCTAAGCAGTAGAGTCAGACTCCTCCCGTGTCCTTGTCTTTTCCTTCGGTTGGGCAGTCCTTCTTGAAGTGCCCAATCTCACCACATAGGTGGCAAACCGTATTGGTCGCCACATTAGTGGTTGATGTAATGAACTCAATCGGGGTTCTGCAGACGCGAGCAGTATGCCCCAACATGTGGCACCTAGCACAATAGAGCTCCCGACATACACCATGAGGGTGGTAGCTGCACTTGCTGCAGTGGGGAAGGTTTCCTAGGTATAGGCTCCTAGACGTAGGGATGGAAGGGTTGGCAGAGAATTTGACCGTCTTAGCTCGTTGCCCTTCGGAGGGTCCTTGAGCCGAGGTACTTCCCTCATTGATCTTGATCTTTCTCTTCAGTGGATTTGAGTGAGGTTCTTGGGCGGCTGGGTATGCAGAGGTTGGTTGCTGCTATCCACTACTAGGATCGGAATTTCCGATAGGGATCTCACTAGCATTGGCATTGTTAGCATTCAGTCGAGCCATGACAGTTGCTACGGCTGCCGAGACTACAACTTCGAACGTAGTTTCATCGAATAAGAGAGTAGGTTTCTTGCTTGTAGACTGGTTACGCTTCTTCGGTGGCATGGTTGTTCCTACAGGGGAAGAGGAACACAAGCTGATGAGAGATGAAGGTTAACCCTGGACGTATCAATCCTTACTATGTTAGGCCTAAATTTTTCCCGTGCCTCGGATATGGGCTGTCTGAGTGTCGACCTACATCCCTATGATGTAGTCCTGGTATGCAAGGTATGAGTATGAGTATCGGAAAGGCCATAAGATACGAGTCGTTCCTACTAAGTTACCTCTATACTGGAAAAGGTTTCACTCTCCGGTCAGGAAAGATTCGAGAACGGTTCGGAACGAAAATCGCGGAAAGAGAGGCTCATGAAGACTTATGGCTAAATGTTCTCAATAGAGGTGCGGGGATCCGCTCATATCGTGTAACTGGCAACGACAAACGACGATTTACCTAACACATAGCGTGAGTAATATAACCACTAACTCACTAAATTGTATTCTTTTAAGGGTGTATTAGCGTGACGAACACGAGGAAAAGACACTTCTCGGGTTCCATGTACTGGCTCCCTCTGTCTACCTCGTAGCTTTGACTGAAATCGGCGTTGGTTTCCTTCGGGTAGTTACCTAGGGTTCTTCTCTTGTGAAGACATATTGAATTTCTACTCCGCCTCACTTCCGAATCCGACTCCGGGTGTCATCACTTCATGATGGATGACTGGAAATTTCGGGAGTTTAGGCGAATTTCTCACCGATGTCCCTAAAAAGATATAGGAACTTGGTGAATTCAATAGTCTCAACCCAGTTCATTTATTTCCGAACAGGAAATCTTCTCAATGAACCTGTTCTGGGTCTGCATCAACTCTTCTGTCAAGCACTGAAGTGGATAGGGTTGTCTACAGGGTTCGTGCGAGAATGGAAATGTCTAAAGAATCCTAAAATATTATTAACATTTCACTGGATGATCCATATCGAGTCCCGCTACAATTACACAGGGTATACAAATCATATACAGCTTAGATCCGATAGGCCTTCGATTATGTGATACTACTCTATATCCACATCCCAACGAGGAAAAGGAAGTAGAGCGAAACCACACATTCTTAGCCTACGGGATCCTTATTATATATAACCTTGGGAGTATACCCTCTGTAGTTGTAGGTATATCAATAAGGATCTTTTTAGTTCTTCACACAAGGTTATCTATGTATCCTAAAATACCCCTATGGTATTTTAATTTATTGTTTGATTCTTATCTTCTGATTATGATTCTGGGATTAGTGTTAGTCTTTTAGCATTCCAAAATACTCCTATAGTATTTTAAACTTTATGTTTGGCTCTAGCATTCCTAGTTGGTATGTTTCAGACCTATTGCAACACCACTATCACTCCCAAGCACATGTTTATCGCATCTCGAATAAATGTAGTTGATCAGGTTACATTTATTCCAGCTTACGATTACATAACTGCCCTGTTTTGACGGTAATGCTCAACATCCGAAGACTTTTATTATTGTTCTTCTTGTGATACTTGTGTTCGAGTGTTTAGGTTTTGGATGTTCTTATACTTTGGTAAAACATGGTTATATTTTAAAGTATAATTCTTGGTCAGAGTGTTTTATCCCTTTGTATTTATAGGATGTATATCTTTTATGAATTGATATACTTAGCTCACTATAAACAATGCTCTGATACCAATCTGTCCTACCCCAAAACCGGAACGGCGGAAACGTTCTGGGGTGGATTACGTCATGTCAAGTATCACAACACATGCATTATAGTAATCAAAGTACAACAAAACATTGAATTAATAGTAATAGTTTTACATGGTTTACATAACAGTACATAAAGGTAATACAAGTAAATATAATAAGTACAACATGGCACTAAGCTATCTTCATCAACAGCTCCGGGGATGTACCTGTCTAATGCTGACCTGAGAATACAAGTTATTTGAAAAGCAAGTATCAACATTTTTACAAATTCTGGCGAGTTCATAAGTAATTAGTGGCATTTTATCCAAATAACTTAATAAAAGTGGTAGTTTCAGTGTATCTATTACATTAGTGTCTTTTCCAGAAAATCCTATATTTTCTTTAATAAAAGCAGTCTTCTACCAAGACTGGACGGAGTTATGTGGTAAAAAGTAGTTTTTCCCTTAATCGCTATCATTATCAAAATACAGAATTTGATTATTAAAGAAACCAATAGGAATCAGGGAAAATAACATATGCCTCAGCAGTGAGGACT
Organism: Lactuca serriola; assembly: GCF_051521515.1. Classification (NCBI taxonomy): domain Eukaryota; kingdom Viridiplantae; phylum Streptophyta; class Magnoliopsida; order Asterales; family Asteraceae; genus Lactuca; species Lactuca serriola. Next base: position 68,243,213 of record NC_136409.1, on the reverse strand, counting down.
GCTGACTAAGGCAAAAGGAATCATAGACTCCAAGAGAGTATCGAAAAAACGACACGCCTGGCTCAGTCTAACAAGGAGAGACACATACCCCAGATAGTACCAAATGAAAGGTACGACTAGTAAGGTGTAAAAACAGTGAATACAGACCCCAGACAGTATCAAATGAAAGATACAGCTAGCAAGGTCTAAAAGCAGTGAATACAGACCCCAGACAGTATCAAATGAAAGATACAGCTAGCAAGGTCTAAAAACAGTGTGACTCTGAGAGTGGGTTCCCAGCATACAGTGTAAATTGCTGGTAAAATACCGTTGCCTTAAGGCCATGAATTATAAGGTAACTTGTGATACTCGTAACCATACCAACCGACACTAGAGTACCCGACGCCCTACAAGCGTCTATAGAATATGACATTTGTCACCCCTTGGCTTGGTAGGCCGTGGACTGTAGCTAGCAGTCAGGGTGCGGGGGTGTCAATCCCGTATAAATCTATACACACAATGTCCGCTCTCCCTACAGGAGACTCTTGTTACCAACTAGACAACGGAGAAGGCCGTGTCCCGAAGATGCATCCCAAATAATGGGTAGTGTGTTTCCAATCGATTGTTATTATTACTATTATTATTTTTAAATCAATTAATTAATTAATAATAATAATTAAATAGTAATTATTTTAATTATAAAAATAAATGTAAAAAACTAAAACAAAAGGAAAAAAAAAGACAAAAAAAAGAAAAAGAAAAGACAATGGGGGGGAGGTAGATGACAATATTTGGGTGTACATAAAAAAACCCATTCTTATAGATATGGATAGATTAGTTAATTATAGACAAAAGAATTCATAATCATTAGTGTTAGAGAGTATTTAAATTAATAAGTTGTTTGATAAAGTTTGTGGAAAGAAATACTTTATAACAAAAAATTTATACATGATATGGATGAGTGTAGGTGCTCTCTCTCTCTTTCACACACTCTCTCTCTCCGAAATATCAAACAAGATCAAACAAGAAAGAAAATTTTGGAAGGAAGGTAAGCATTTTTTTTATATACTTTATTAGTGATGAAACAAAATGAATCATTAGATTATTGACAAAAAAAAAATTCTCAAAAAAACATCTACATGATTCATTTTCAAGTAAATTAAGAAAATATTCACTTTTATGACAGTTTTAGTGAATAACAACAAAATCAATGTATAAATGAATCATCGACATGTTTTTATTGTGAATCAATGTTTTTTTTTATTTATCTAAGGATTCATTTGTTTTGTATGTCAAAAAAATATTTACAAAAAAAAACTTTTTACCTTCTTAGCAAACAAAATTTCTTACCATATATATATATATATATATATATATATATATATATATATATAGGGCAAGGTTCATGTGTTTCATAGATTTATTATGTGCTAGAATGCTCCAATACAAATTTAGCGAAGTTAAATAAAGATAGATATTAAATGATTTTTATAATTGTATGTATATTAAATGATATCGATAATTATAATTCTCTTTTTATAGAAATTAATTATATTTGTTATTAATGTCAGCAATAACATTTTTTTAGAATCAATTCGCATCTCGGTTTTCATGTGTGTGTTAATGTTTTGTTTATTGAGTCACTCACTTATAACACAACAAAGTTTCATGAAACTTAAAGAACAAGAGTGTATTATATTAGAATATACTCTTATTCATGTGCGTGTTCATGTTTTGTTTATTGAGTCACTCACTTATAACACAACAAAGTTGCATGGAATTTGAAGAACAACAATGTATTATATTTGAATACACTCTTATTCTGTTAGAATATATACTCTCATTCTTCTAGAATAAACTCTCATTCTGCAAGAATACACTCTACTCCTTTATGTTCTAGGCAACTTTGTTCTATTTTGATTGAGTGAGTCATGAAACAAAATACGAATCCATACATGAAAACCTTGATGCGAATTCATTATGAAATAATATTATTGATGATATTAATGAGGAATTTAATTAATTTCTATAATAAAAGAAATTATAATTATAGATATCATTGAATATACACACAATTATGGAAATAATTTAATATCTATCCTTTTTTACATAATAATAATTTTATTTTAACTAAATTCTTTTGATGCATTCTAACACATAATAGGTATGAGAAATATTTGAACCTAGCTCTCTCTCTCTCTCTCTCACTTTATATATACATATATATATATATATATATATATATATATATATATATATATATAGGGCTAGGTTATTTTGTTTCTTACATTTATTGTGAGCTAGAATGCACCAATAGAAAGTTAGTAAAATTTAATAATTATTTAATTAAATAAAGATGAATATTAAATGATTTCTATAATTCTATGTATGTTAAATGATATATTAAATTATATCCATAGTTATAATTCTCATTTTTATGGAAACTACTTAAATTCGTCATTAATGTCAGCAACAACATTCTTTCAGAATGAATTCGCATCTAGGTTTTCACGTATGGATTTGTATTTTGTTTTTGTACCCACTCATTTATAATACAACAAAAGTTGCATGGAATATGAAAAACGAGAGTGTATTCTACTAGAATACACTCTCATTCTTTTAGAATATACACTCATTCTTCTAGAATAAACTCTTATTCTCCATGTTCTAGGCAACTTTGTTGTATTTTGAGTGAGTAGGTCATGAAACAAAATACAAACCCATACATGAAAAACTAGATGCGAATTCACTCTAAAAGAATATTATTGCTGATATTATTGACGAATTTAAGTAGTTTCCATAAAAAATGAATTATAATTACGGATATAATTTAATATTCATATAATTATGGAAATCATTTATTATCCATCTTTATTTTATTAAATAATAATTTAAGCTTTACAAAATTGTTATTGGTGTTTTTTAACACACAATAGATGTAAGAAACATTAGAACCTAGCTCTCTCTCTCTCTCTCTCTATATATATATATATATATATATATGTATGTATATATAACTGTATGAATAATTAATTTAAATATGTCTTTTTGTATACGTTGTCAATTGTTTGTTTACTTTTCAGTTGTTTTCAATTATCTTAATCAAACATGGTTGGATAAATACAAAGAAATGTTTGTATCATTATGGACAAACACAGTTTTACACTTCGACGACCACACGAATAATAGAGTTGAAAGTTAACATGCGAAATTTAAAAACTACTTGGATTCAAATTACTCAAAGCTGCATATATTTTTTGATTATGTTAACAAGACAGTTGAATAATAATACACATCTATAAAAGGACGTCTTGAAAAAAAGCAGAATTGAAGTAAAGCATTTCCACACCATAGAAATTTTCTTAAGCTTATTAAATAAAGTTTCGCATCTTGGTTTAGAAAAAATGTTGCAAGAATTAGATCGGCCCAATGTTCAAAATATAACTGAGACCAACTGTCGGTGTAAAACTACATGGTACATGTGGCTTGGCTTGTGCCAATGAAATTTTAGTTTATTACAATACAGGACGACAAATACCTTTGGAGTCAATTGATTTTTTTGGAGTAGACTTGATGTAGACAGAGTAGTGTCGGTCACTCAATATGATGAATCAATTGTTGATGGTGAAGCAAACCTTTTAAAGAAAAGATACATTAAACAGTCAAATGATGTGAAGGCTAATTATCTGAGAAAAAAATGATGAATATATGGAAGGCATCACCTTCTATGGCTTTAGAGCCTACTTTTCATACGAATACCCGTGGACGTCCACATGTGAGTACAAAAAAATCACAATATCCACCAACTCAAGATCCTCATTTCGTATACACCAGATTATATAGGGTCTAACATGTTTGTTTTAAACCAACAACCAGAACCGGAGAGGCACAACACGTATTCGTTTGGAGAATCTTCAATGTTAAACCAACAAACAACCTATCAAAGATCCTACTTACTTTGAACATGCATTTATGAATGAAATTCCATGTGAATTTCAACCATACGTGTCACACATACAAAACGTGGAAGGAGATGGACACTATGGATGTCGGGCAATAGTTGTTGCTCTTGGTTTTAGTGAAGACTATTGGTAACAACTTTGGACACACTTATAAGGAGAGTTATTGATGCACATTGATGATTACATAGTGGTTTTTGAAAATAACAAAAATGCTATTAGTGAAGCGTTGATTTTCTATGAAACACACGCGATTCGAAAATATTGGATGATTATACCCGACACTTGTATTTTAATTGCTAATAAGTATAGTGTTATTGTTCTTCTTTTTAAGCAAAGACGAATCTTCAATGTCTTTCCCACTTTGGGTTTGTTCACAAGATTTTCCAAATCATCCAATTATAAATATCACCTTCTTTAACAGTTGTCGTTATATTAAGGTTGATTTATAGGAGAGTCATCCAATGACTACTGTTTCTTGGTTATGAAACATGCACAAATCAAAACGTTCTACTGGATGGCTAACGTTGTATCACGCTCGATTATCTGCTTATGTTTGACCATGTAGACAATTCAATAATCGTCGTACCGGAAGAGTTAACGTATCAGATAATTAAAGAAATGTAAATTTTAATTTGTTTAATAATAACATTGTATGTTTATGTTGTATCACACTCGATTGTTATTATTATTATTGTTTTTATTTTTAAACTAATTAATTAATTAATAATAATAAAATAGTAATTATTTTAATTATAAAAATAAATGTAAAAAACTAAAACAAAAGGAAAAAAAGGACAAAAAAATAAGACAAGACAAAGGGGGGGGGGGGTAGATGACAATATTTGGGGGTACAAAAAAAACTCTTTCTGATAGATATGGATAGATTAGTTAATTATAGACAAAAAAATTCATAATCATTAGTGTTAGAGAGTATTTAGATTAATAAGTTGTTTGATAAAGTTTGGAAAGAAATACTTTATAACAAAAAAGTCATACGTGATATGGATGAATGTAGGTGCTCTCTCTCTCTCTCTCTCTCTCTTTCTCTCTCTCTCTCCCTATATATATATATATATATATATATATATATATATATATATATATATAGAGAGAGAGAGAGAGAGAGAGAGTCAAGATCAAACAAGAAGGAAAATTTTGGAAGGAAGGTAAGCAATTTTTTTTATATACTTTATTAGTGACGAAACAAAATGAATCATTCGATTATTGACAAAAAAAATTTCTCAAAAAAACATCTACATGATTCATTTTCAAATAAATTAAGAAAATATTCACTTTTATGACAGTTTTAGTGAATAACAACAAAATCAATGTATAAATGAATCATCGAGTAGTGTCGGTCACTCAATATGGTGAATCAATTGTTGATGGTGAAGCAAACCTTTTAAAGAAAAGATACATTAAACAGTCAAATGATGTGAAGGCTAATTATATGAGAAAAAAATGATGAATATATGGAAGGCATCACCTTCTATGGCTTCAGAGCCTACTTTTCATACAAATACCCGTGGACGTCCACATGTGAGTACAAAACCATCGCAATATCCACCAACTCAAGATCCTCATTTCGTATACACCAGATTATATAGGGTCTAACATGTTTGTTTTAAACCAACAACTAGAACCGGAGAGGCACAACACATATTCATATTCGTTTGGAGAATCTTCAATCTTAAACCAAGAAACAACGTATCAAAGATCCTACTTTGAACGTGCACTTATAAATGAAATTCCATGTGAATTTCAACCATATGTGCCACACATACAAAACCTGGAAGGAGATAAACACTATGGATTTCGGGCAATGGTTGTTGCTCTTGGTTTTAGTGAAGACTATTGGTATCAAATTTGGACACACTTATAAGGAGAGTTATTGATGCACATTGATGATTAAATAGTGGTTTTTGAAAATGACAAAAATGCTATTAATGAATCGTTGATTTTCTATGAAACACCCGCGTTTCAAAAATATTTGATGATTATACCTGACACTTGTATTTTAATTGCTAATAAGTATGGTGTTGTTATTCTTCTTTTTAAGCAAAGACGAATCTTCAACGTCTTTCCCAGTTTGGGTTTGTTCACAAGATTTCCCAAATCATCCAATTATAAATATCCCCTTCTTTAACAGTTGTCGTTATATTAAGGTTGATTTACAGGAGAGTCATCCAATGACTACTATTTCTTGGTTATTGTGACAACCCGAAGTTCGTTCCGTCATCACAGCCCGTTCCGTCATTAAAAGCTCGTCGTTTTTGAATTGTTTCCGTTTCGTTTCTAAATTAAGTCATTAATTTTGAGTTTGCTATTATGACTTAATGGTTGTCCAAACACATTAGAAACTCAAGAAATCACCCCAATCTAGTAATTAGAAAAAATTTAGTTTTATTCTGTCGGGTTATAAATAATTAAATCGGGTACGACCAAAAGCCCCGTCTAACGTCAGTATCGGGTAGAATTCCACCGTGTCCCAAACTTGATTCATATTTAAAGTCTAAAAGACTTCCATTTGAAGCTGTTGCACCCTCTCTCTCTACTCTCTCTCCCTAACTCATTTCTTGGCCAAAATCATCCAAATTCAAGCTCCAAATCATCAAGGTAACTATCCTAGCTCCTAGTATAACATCTTTAGCCTTCAATTTCGTGTTCAAATCATGGAATAGGACCATAAACATGTGTTTACGGCCCTGGAACAACCTTAGGCCGTGAACACATGCAAATGGGGTTTTTGAGCCTTAAAACCCTTCCAAACCACCTTTAGAGCTTAGATATGGCTTAAGGACTTATTGGAATGAACTTGGAACACCTTGAACTCGTCATTTAGGTATTAAGTATGATTTTACTGCCCAAGAACATGCTTGGGCCGTAAACACCCTTTCATGGGTAGTAAACTCCTTTTTAGGTGTTAAGATGCCCCTTAAACACCTTATAAGCCTTAGAATAAAGTCTAGAGGCAACCACAATCAAGTTAAAGGCCTTAAACATGCTAAAAACCTCTCCCTTAGGAGTTCACGGCCGTAAACCCCCCAAGAATGGGTTCCTGGGCCATAAAATCCGATAAATGGGTCAAATGGTGAATTAACTTCATCCTATGACTTGCACAATTTAGCTAGAAACTCTTGTGATTGACCTAGGACCACCAAACCACACTTTGAATGGGCACATAAGAGTTTACGGCTGTAAACACCTATTTACTGCCGTAAACTCCTCAAATGGTCCTTAGAATGTCCAAATTACTTTCCAATGCCCTAGAACCAAAACTAGCATCACCCATCAAATGTTATAAGGCCATTTAGCACCCTAGAACACCCCACCCTGAGTTTACGGACGTAAAATCATGGGGAGATGGTCTTTAGAGTCGTGAACTCTCTTGGGAGTTTACTCTTGAAGAGTAAACTCCATATCCAAGCCATATATGTCCATAGATGTCACCCGGGTCACTCTAAACACTTGTAATGAAGTGTTTTCATGAATAGAAGTGTATATCCTCAACTAATTAGTAGTTCAAAGCCTAATTAGATACAAATGTGTATCTTTTCATATTACATAGGAACCGCGCACGTTTTCAAGCCTCGATCCCACGTTTAGCATCCAAACAGACACATTCCTCGTCTGGTGAGTTCATACCCCTACGTTTTTCCATGTTTTCAACTGTTTTCAGGGGGGAATACAAGCAAAAGTACAAGGAAATCTTGTACAAAAACTTATGATTTCATTTGATCGATTTCATATTTCGTATGCTTTTAACACGAAAAACTGTATTAACCAATCATTCAACTTGCAGAGTAAACCGTCATGTTATTTGTGAGACTCGTTTTAAAATGTTATATTTTATATTTCACAAATGTATTTCCGCATCATTACTATTAAAAGTATGAACCTTAGAACTTTAAGACATCCTTAATAACACTCCCATAGATACGAGAGTGAAGGACTAATAACATTAAACATAGAACTTTACCACTCCTCCTAGTTACGAGAGTGGTGGAATAGTAACATTAAAATTCATTAAACCTAAGATTTGAGTTATATCCTTGATAATAATCCCCCTAGATACGAGAGTAAAGGACCAAAAACGTTAATCATAGAACTTTTGATATGTCCTTGGTACGCTCCCCCTAGTTACGAGAGTGAAGGACTAATAGATTAGAATGTTCTGTTTTATTATTTTAATTTCATTAATCTTAAGATTGGAGTTACGTCCTTGGTAACACTCCCCCTAGTTACGAGAGTGTAGGATTACCCTTATAACCAGAATCTCCTGGAGGAAGAACGTGACTTGAGTGTATAGATCTATACGGGATTGACTACCCGCACCTAGCTGCTAGCTACAACCGAACCGAAAGGTTCAAGGGTAACAAAAGTCATAAAAAGATATTGGCCCCGTTCCGAGCCTTATCTAGTCTGTAGTATGGTTTTGGAACTCGCAATCAAGATTATGAAAACTTTATACTTATTTATTAGTTTTATATATGTGTTAAAACTAATGTACTTTTAAGGGTAACCAGACTTTCAGGAAACCTCACGTATACACTTTAAGTATGGTAGATACTTTTACATTACTTTCAGATTCAATAACCAATCACAAACTTTTTAAGGAAAATAAGGGTTTTTCCTGGGATAACTGAACTTGTTCTTAACCAAGTTGTGTAATAATCAGATAACAAACTGTTCTTAACCAAACTGTGTAACAAACGGATAACTAAACTTTACTTTTAAGAAAATATGGGATTTTCTTGGGTTCATAACTTTTTCTGAAAACCGAAAGGAAAGTTGTTCATTTTTAGGAAACAAAACCGCTTATGAACTCACCAGCTTTATGCTGATTTTCAAACTGCTTGTATTCTCAGGTCCGCATTACACAGGTACCGCGATCTTTTGGGAGAAGAAGGAGCTGAGAAGTCATGTCTTTACTTTGCTCATATGACATATATGTATAACACTTGTAACTCTTTACTTTCAAACAAATGTAATGAATCTATGTAATGTAATGTTTTGTGTTTACTTCGCTTACTATGTACATGTGTTGTGATACATAACATGAAGTCACCTCCGCTCCGGAACGTTTCCGCCCTGGGTTTTGGAGTGTGACACGTATGGAACATGCACAAATCAACACTTTCTACTGGATGGCTAACGTTGTATCACACTCGATTATCTACTTGTGTTTGACCATATAGACAATTCAATAATCGTCGTACCGGAAGAGTTAACGTATCAAATAATTAAAGAAATGTAAATTTTAATTTGTTTAATAATAACATTGTATGTTTATGTTGTATCACACTCGATTGTTATTATTATTATTGTTATTATTTTTTAATTAATTAATGAATTAATAATAATAAAATAGTATTATTTTAATTATAAAAAATAAATGTAAAAAACTAAAACAAAAGGAAAAAAAAGATAAAAAAATAAGAAAAGACAAAGGGGGGGGGGGTAGATGACAATATTTGGGGATACATAAAAAAACCCTTTCTTATAGATATGGATAGATTAGTTAATTATAGACAAAAAAAATTCATAATCATTAGTGTTAGAGAGTGTTTAAATTAATAAGTTTCTTGATAAAGTTTGTGGAAAGAAATACTTTATAACAAAAAAGTTATACATGATATGGATGAATGTAGGTGCTCTCTCTCTCTCTCTCTCTCTCTCTCTCTCTGTCACACCCCGAAACCGAAGGCGGAAACGTCTCGGGGCGGAGGTGACTTCATGAGAATCATAACCAATGTACATAGTAAGCGAAGTAAAACATAAACATTTACATTACATAGATTTCATTACATCAGTTGAAAAGTAAAGTAATACAGGTTTCATAAATACATAAATTAAACAAAAGAGAGACGAATCTTCTACGCATTCCGTCTTGACCAAAAGAGATCGTCAGGTACCTGTCTAAAGCGGACCTGAGAATACAAGCGGTTTGAAAATCAGCATAAAGCTGGTGAGTTCATAAGCAGTTTGATTTATGAAAAGAACGAGTTCCTTTAGTTTCCTGAAAAAGCGATTAACCAAGAAAATCCCATATTTTCTTATGTAAAGTATAATTATTTAACTCGTTACACTTTGTAAAGTATAATTATTTAATGATTATTCAATGATTTTGTAAAGTATAATTATTTAACTCGTTACACTTTTATGGTTACAAACTACTGTTACTCAGGAAAATCCTATATTTTCCTATACGTGTAAGTGTGTATTATTACTGATTCCGATTATGTTCATTATTATCCATAGGAAAACCCCATATTTTCCTGAATGTGTGTGTGTATCATTACCAATTCTGATTATGTTCATTATTTTCCATTGGAAAACCCCATGTTTTCCTGAATGTGTGTCATATCCCTAAATGTACCTTAACTTTACTACGTACATAAAGCTAGTAAAAGAGTCTAAAGTGTTAATAATCTAGATTGCGAGTCCTTAACCATACTCAGACTAGATATGACTCGCGTCGGGGCCAGTATCTTATTTATGACTTTCGTCACCCTTGAACCTTGCGGTTCAGCTGTAGCTAGCAGCCAGGTGCGGGATTGTCAGTCCCGTATAGATCTATACACTCAAGTCACGCTCTCCTACGTTAGGAGAATCTGGTTACATGGGTAGTCCTCCACTCTCATGCCAAGGGACGTGTGTCACACCCCGAAAACCGAAGGCGGAAACATTTCCGGGGTTGACTCCACGTTGAGTATCAAATCCAATGCACATAGTAAGTAAAGTAAAACAACCATTACATTACATTATAAAGTTTTACAGTTGTTTCAAAAGTAAAGTTTGTACAGTTGTAATATATAGTATATATAGACAAAATGAAACGGGTCTTCATGTACTCCATCTTCTGATCAAAAGAAATCTTCGGGTACCTGATCTAACGTTGACCTGAGAACACAAGCGGTTTGAAAATCAGCATAAAGCTGGTGAGTTCATAAGCGGTTTTGTTTGTGAACATGATTCGAGTTTCCTTTATGTTTCAGAAATGTCGAATGTACCAAGAAAATCCCATATTTTCTTAATAGTTAGTTATTAATTCACAAATGAAAGGTATGATAAGTTTGTAAATTGAAAATATGTTTATTCATGTGAAAATGTATATCTGGTTATCTGATTGATTAAACTGATCTGTTTGCTTATCATGTGTTACCAGGAAAGTCCCATACTTTCCTTATTGTATATTACAAATTGTAAAAAATGTAATGTTATCCAGTTTGTTACTCTTTCTAGTTAGGTAAGTGTTACCCAGAAAATCCCCATACTTTCCTGCATGTTGGTTTCAAATGTAAACGATGAAAAGATGTAATAGTGATTGGTTTCCATGTTTTCCCCAGGAAAGTCCCGTACTTTCCTGAATGTTGGTTACAGTGTTACGAAAGATGGGAAGGATGTAAAAGATGTATAAAGTAATTCATTATTACTATATGTAAATCTCTGTTATCCTAATTGCGAGTTCCATAACCATACAATAGACTAAAACCTGTGGCAATAAGTAGTCCACATGTGGCAATAAGTCGTCCACATACTTATGACTTTCGTCACCCTTGAACCATTTCGGTTCGGCTGTAGCTAGCAGCCAGGTGTGGGGTAGTCAGCCCCGTATAGATCTATACACTCAAGTCACGCTCTCTAAATACCAGAGATTCTGGTTATGGGTGTAGTCCTCCACTCGCGTACCTTGATGGAGTGTTCTCCAAGGACGTGTCTCCAATTATACAGGATTAACAAATTTACTAGCAATAATAGAATAGTCCTCCACTCGCGTATTTATGTGGAGTGTTACCGAGGACAAAACAGTGTACAGGTATTATATTCAAATGTTGTATGTAATGCTTTTAACTGATAAATTGTGGAAAATCATTTGTGAAATATATGTAAAACATAACAGTTTAAAGACCTAATTCACAAATATATGTTACGTGATATGCATGTTCAAATGGTTATCAGTTGTGGTAATCAGTAACAAAAGCATATGAATTAATAAACACACATCTGAAAACATGTTTTGAGTACAAGAATTTCCTTGTACTTTACTTGTGTTCCCCCCTAAAAACAGTAAAAACAGTGAAAAAGGGTAGGGGTATGAACTCACCGGACTCGGAAACGTGTCGGTTTTGAATGCTAGTCGTTGGTTCGGGGTTTGATTACTCGCGATGACCCTATGTAAAATGAAATAATGTCCATATATATACAATTAGGGATACATTCACTAATCATATAGAACATTACACTCCAATGAGGTTAAACACCTTAAAATGAGCGTTTGGAGTGACCCGGGTGGCGTTTAAAGACGGGTAAAGGCACTAGGGACTTGGGACTTGAGTTTACTCTCCATAAATAAACATTTACATGAGTTTACAACCAAAAAACACACACATACATGAGTTTACGGCCGTAAACTCATGTGGGTGTGGTTTTGGGTGTTTAAATGGCTTAAATGGCTTACATGGACATGGGAAATGTTTCTAGGATTTGTTCTAAATGCTTGGAATGGATTAAAATCACCAAAATGATTAATTTATGGGAGTTTACGGCCTAACATAGGCTCCTGGCCGTAAAATCCTTAATCCTTATGAAAATGATGCTAAAAGTTGTTAAAACAAATCACATGTGATTTATAGGATTTTTCCAAGACCTAGTATGAGATTTATGGGACATTTGAGGGGTGTTATGGAGTTTACGGCCCATGAGACCCTCTTCATGGCCGTAAACTCTAATATAGGGTGATATAATGTGTTTTAAGGTCTAAAACTTTCATATAAGGGCTTCTAAAATTCATCTAAAGGCTTTAGGGGTGTTTAATTTGCATTTTAACACCAAAAATTTTGGAGTTTACGGCCCAAGAACAAGCCTTGGCCGTAAACTCTTAGAAAACCCACAAATGAAGTGTTTTAGTCCCTTAAACTATTTTTGGTTGGTCCCTTGATTTATTCCAAGGCTTTTGGTAGTGTTGGATGGCTTTCTAACACTTTAAGAATTGATTTTATGCCTTGTTTTAGGGAGTTTACGGCCCAAGCACTCCCCTTGGCCGTAAACTCTCATAAGTCCTTCAAAAGTTATGTTTCAAGTGTCCAAATGCTATATCCAAGGTCCTATAATTTATATCTAAGCCATAGAAGTGATTTGGAAGGGTTTAAAGGCATAAAAACCCTAGATTAATGAGTTTACGGCCCAAGAATGATCCTTGGCCGTAAACTCCTTCAAACTTCACAAAGTTCATGTTTTAATTGTTTAAAGTCCATAACTTAAAGTCTCTTAGCCTTATCTAAAGTCCAATTGAGTCTTGGAAGGAGTTTAAGAGCTTAAAACCCCATAAAATGGAGTTTACGGCCCAAGCTTGCTCCTTGGCCGTAAACTCATGTTCTTGACCCTAAAACTCAATTAATTCATCAATTTGAAGGCTAAAGATGTTGAATAACATGCTAGAGAGGTTACCTTAAAGATTTGAAGCCTTAAACTTGAAATTTGGACCTTAATTCTAGCTTGGAGGAGAGAGGTTGTAAGAGTTTAGTGTGAATTTGGCCAAAGGCTTCAAATGGAGTCTAAATCATGTTTATATAGTGTTCAGGAATTGGACACGATCGAATTCTACCCGATACCGAGGTTAAATGAGGATTTTGGTCGTACCCGATTGAGTTACAGTAACCCGATATGGAAATTTCTAGAAATATTCCAATCACTAAAGTTGGGTGATAAAATGATTTCTATATGTATTAAGACACCCATTAAGTCATTTTAAGTCAATATAAATTAATGACTTAATAAAATGGCGAATATTGGAAACTAAATTGAGAAAGACGTTTGGTTGATCGGATCGAATTACAAGTTGTGGTACAGGAATTGACATGAAATTTCGGGTTGTTACAACGTGTTACCAAGGACGTGTCTCCAATCTTTAAGATTACTCATCACTTCTCGCCTAGGGAAGTGGTATCTATGACTAACTAGGTTCTAACGTACCTGTCCTTTACACTCGGGCCTAGGTGTCATTACTAAGGACACTACAAATGTTCTATGTTTTCTAATGATAACTATTCATTTACACTCGAGCCGAGGTGCATTACTAAAGACATATCAAAGTTTTATGTGTTCTTTACGGTGTCTGACTTATATACTCGTACCTAAGGTATTTTATTACAGAATTTACAATGTTTTATGTTTTCTATCAATATAAGTATGAGCAATCAATTGAAAAGTATACAATATAACAGTATATAATAAGAATTGAAAATCGGTTTTAAACAAACAACCTGCAAGTCAAAACAGTTTACTAAAAGGGTTTTCAATCCTTAAAAATGTACAAGTATGAAATCATTTAACTAAAATCATAAGTTTAAGTACAAGATATTCTTGTACTCTTGCTTGTATTCCCCCCTGAAAACATTGAAAAACCATTGAAAAAGGGTAGGGGTATGAACTCACCGGACGCGGAAAGTGTCGAATGGGATGCTAAACGTCGAACCGAGGCTTGAATACAAGCGAGGTTCCTATGTCATATTAAATAATACACAATATATATCTAATTATATTTAAATAACTAATTAGATACACTTGAACAATCTAAGATGCGAAAACACTCCAAAATGGCCGTTTGAAGTGACCCGGGTGGCTTCTACGGATGGGAATTGAAGCGAGGGACTTGGAAATTGAGTTTACTCCCCAAGAGTAAACTCTATAATGATGTTTACGGCCTAAACACCCATTCCCCATGAGTTTACGGCCGTAAACTCATGGAGGGTGTTTCTATGAGCTAAATGGCCTTAATTCAAATAATGGGTGTTGCTTGGTTTGGCTTTTGGACATTTGAAAGGGACTAAATCATTACATGGATTTATAGAAGAGTCTATGGCTGTAAACTTAAGAGTTTACAGCCGTAAACTCTCACCCACATCCAAAATAATTAATTTCAAGGCCAAGGATTAATCTCAAGTGGTTCAACTAATTTTTACAAGGCTTAGGGTGAGTTAAGGGCTTCAAATGGCATACTTCTATGAGTTTACGGCCCTGGAGCATATGCTCTGGCCGTAAACTCTCATTTAGAGGGTTTAAGATGTGTTTAAGGCCTCTAATCTATTTTTGGTTGGTTCCCTAATTTATTCCAAGGCTTTTGGTGGTGTTGGATGGCATTCTAACACTTTAGAAGTGAGTTTACACCCTTGTTTAAGGAGTTTACGGCCCAAGCACAAGCCTTGGCCGTAAACTCACACAAACTCATCAAAATTTATGTTTAAGGTGTTCTAGGTCCATTTCCAATATTCTAAAAATCATATCTAAGTCTTGTTTGTGTCTTGGAAAGGTTAAATGACATAAAACCCCTTTAAATATGTGTTTACGGCCTAGGCACCTTCCAGGGCCGTAAACTCATATACAAGGCTTTAAATCTTGTTTTGAGGCATTCTAATTCCATTTAATAAAGTCCTCTAGCCATATTCAAGGTCCAATTGAGGTTTGGAAGGGTTTTGTTGCTCCAAAAACCCCTTTTATATGAGTTTACGGCCTAGGATAGTTCTAAGGCCGTAAACTCATGTTTATGGTCTTGTCCCATGATTTAAACACGAAAATGATGCCTAAGGATGTTATACTAGGAGCTAGGATGTTTACCTTGGAGTTTTAAGGCTTGAAATGGTTGATTTTTGGCTTAACAATATGGATTTTAGGAGAGAGGTTAGAGAGAGAGTGACAAAGCTTCAAATGAGGCTTAATCCACTTTAAATATGGTTTGACTTGGATACACGGAGGAATTTTACCCGATACCGACGTTAATCGATGCTTTGGGTCGCACCCGATTAAGTTGCCGTTACGCGATATGGTCGAAACTATAATTTTTCTAATTATTAGTTTGGGACGTTTTCGCATGTTTCTAACATGTTTGGATACTTACCAAGTCAAAATAAAGGTTTTGACTTAATTAACCTAATTCAGGACGAAATCGGAACAATTCGTTTAAGACGAGTTTTGACGGAACGGTTACGGCGAGGAAGCAATGTTTCGGGTAGTTACACTCTCCCTATATATATATATATATATATAGAGAGAGAGAGAGAGTGAGTGAGAGAGAGATAGAGAGTCAAGATCAAACAAGAAGGAAAATTTTGGAAGGAAGGTAAGCAGTTTTTTTATATACATTATTAGTGACGAAACAAAATGAATCATTAGATTATTGATAAAAAAATCTCAAAAAAACATCTACTCTATTCATCTTCAAATAAATTAAGAAAATATTCACTTTTATGATAGTTTTAGTGAATAACAACAAAATCAATGTATAAATGAATCATCGACATGTTTTTTTATGAATCGTGATATTTTTTATTCATCTAGGGATTCATTTGTTTTGTATGTCAAAAAAATATTTAGAAATAAAAACCTTTTTACCCTCCTACCAAAATAAATTTCTTACCGGATATATATATATATATATATATATATATATATATATATATATATATATATATATATATATATATATATATATAGGGCTAGGTTCATGTGTTTCTTAGATTTATTATGTGCTAGATTGCTCCAATACAAATTTAACGAAATTAAATAAAGAGAGATATTAAATGATTTTTATAATTTTATGTATATTAATGATATGGATAATTATAATTCTCTTTTTATAGAAATTAATTAAATTTGTCATTAATGTCAGCAACAACATTTTTTTAGAATCAATTCGCATCTAGTTTTTCATGTGTGTGTTAATGTTTTGTTTATTAACTTAGTCACTTATAACACAACAAAGTTTCATGGAATTTAAAGAACAAGAGTGTATTATATTAGAATACACTCTTATTCATGTGTGTGTTCATGTTTTATTTATCGAGTCACTCACTTATAACACAACAAAGTTGCATAGAATTTGAAGAACAACAGTGTATTATATTAAAATACACTCATATTCTGTTAGAATATATACTCTCATTCTTCTAGAGTAAACTCTCATTCGGCAAGAATACACTCTGCTCCTTTATGTTCTAGGCAACTTTGTTCTATTTTGATTGAGTGAGTCACTAAACAAAATACGAATCCATACATGAAAACCTTGATGCGAATTCATTATGAAATAATATTATTGATGATATTAATGAGGAATTTAATTAATTTCTATAATAAAAGAAATTATAATTATGGATATCATTTAATATACACATAATTATGGAAATAATTTAATATCTATGTTTTCTTACTTAATAATAATTTTATTTTAACTAAATTCTTTTGATGCATTCTAATACATAATAGATGTGAGAAATATTTGAACCTAGCTCTCTCTCTCTCTCTCTCTCTCTATATATATATATATATATATATATAGGGCTAGGTTATTTTGTTTCTTACATTTATTGTAAGCTAGAATGCACCAATAGAAAGTTAGTAAAATTTAATAATTATTTAATTAAATAAAGATGGATATTAAATGATTTCTATAATTCTATGTATGTTAAATGATATATTAAATGATATCCACAATTATAATTCTCATTTTTATGGAAACTCCTTAAATTCATCATTAATGTCAGCAACAACATTCTTTCAGAATGAATTCTCATCTAGGTTTTCATGTATGGATTCGTATTTTGTTTATGTACCCACTCATTTATAATACAACAAAAGTTGCATAGAATATGAAAAACGAGAGTGTATGTTACTAGAATACACTCTCATTCTTTTACAATATACACTCATTATTCTAGATTAAACTCTTATTCTCCATGTTCTAGGCAACTTTGTTGTATTTTGAGTGAGTCGGTCATGGAACAAAATACAAACCCATACATGAAAAACTAGATGTGAATTCATTCTAAAAGAATATTAGTGCTGATATTAATAACGAATTTAAGTAGTTTCCGTAAAAAATGAATTATAATTATGGATATAATTTAATATTCATATATTTATGGAAATCATTTATTATCTATCTTTATTTTATTAAATAATAATTTAAATTTTACAAAATTGTTATTGGTGTATTTTAGCACACAATAGATGTAAAAAACATTTGAACCTAGCTCTCTCTCTCTCTCTATATATATATATATATATATATATATATATATATATATCACGATGACATGTACAAATTGGTTATAATAAAATCCAATGTAGCCCTTTCCTTGAAAATAGAGAAGAGTAAATTAAATGAATGGTCCCCATGGTTTAGTGTGATTTGCTTGTTTGGTCCCTAACTTATTTTTAACTTGAAAGGCTCCTAATATTTGTTTTTGTTATGCGTTTGGTCTCAGTGTTATATAAAAAGATTATTTTGGCCTTTATTTTTTTAATTTATTTATAATAAACACACCCCAACCCCACCCCCTCACCTTACCTTACCTACCTTACTATTTTTTCCTATTTAAATAATAGTCTTTTAGGTAAGACGGAGACCAAGTGCGTAACAAAAACAAACAGTAGGGACCAAGCGTGTAACAAAAACAAATAATAAGAGCCTTTTTAGTTAAAAAAATAAGTTATAGACCAAACATGCAAATTATTCCAAACCATAGGGACCATTCGTGTAGTTTACTTAATAGAGAAATACCAAAATGGCCTCCAATACATACCATTTAGACGTCGTTGCAATTATGCAGCAATTGCTACCTTGCCAACACCATTTTCATAAAAGTAACCTCTGTAGTGATATAAACTTAAACAAATTTGCTATATTTTAATTTTATGTAAAATTTGCTAATTTAGCCCAATTTGCTAACTATTTTTGTAAAAATAGCCATTTTTTTTGCAAGATAGCCACTAAAATTGCAGATGACTAAATTCCATACCCTATTTCAGAATTCCATCTGCTATTTGGAGACGATTATAAACATGCTATTTTTTGAAATCCACTCCACCAAATCGCAGATGGGTTTTGTTCCGTCTGTGATTTGCTCTCTTCCCGCATCTGCGATTTTACTTTTTTTTTTAAATGCTTTGGTTTGACTATGAATTTGGCAAGGTTGACTAAGGAATTTGAAATAGTTGACTATGAATTCGTATAAATATATATATTTTATATAAAAAGACACAAAAAGTGATTAGCGTATTAGTTATTTCTTTAGAAATCTTGTTTTGGTTCTCTGTACTAAAATGAGTTAATATTTGGTTTGCGTTGTAATGAACGGGACGTGGAAGTTAACGGAGAGAAATTTGGAATATGTATGTTCAATAATGTATCTCATATTGTAACATATTTAATTATTTAAATATTAATGTCTAGTAATACCTTTTTTTTGAAATATCTCGTATTCACGTATAACATATGTTCAAAATGATAAATTGAATAGAAAAAGTTTTATAAGATATTTTTAGTAAATGAATATATATTAATTAGATATCGAAAAAAACATTAAAGAAAGTATTTAATGGTTGGTTTTACAACAAATATTATATTGTTTTCATCTTCATACGTGTGTGAATCAATCTTAAATATGTTCCATAAATCTGCTTGAATTCACAATGTACTGAATAATCACGTAGTTATGCATTCCTTTGAGTAAAAATTTGTAGTTATACACAAGAGATACGGTTGAGGTATTGAAAAAAAAAGGTTGTAAGATAATAATTTACAATGGGTAAAACTAAAAAGAAAAACAATTTTTAATCAAACAATTAGTATACCTCAACCCTAAGAAATTCAACATAAAACTTAATTTAAAATAAAGTTTTCATATTATTATTTTCTCTAAAATTTGAAATAATTTTAATGTTTAAAGGTTTTGAGAGAGTTTTTTCAAGTTGGAAGATGAAAAAGTTTTCAATTGGTTTTAGGAAAGGTGCAACCTTTGTACATATAGCCAAGGTTGTACAACTCGTTACTTGGTACCTGTTCGGCCGACTACGGAGTAGCGAGTACCCGAAAGTACTCGGGAGTACTCTAAGATTACTCAGATTCGGTAAATAATGTAGAAATACTTTTAGGGAAATCGTATATGTCAAAATTATAAGTTAAAATCATAAGTTGATTGAAATATATAACAAAATTAGATACATGTGAATACACAAAAGGTGAAAAACACATAATCGTCTCACTTCGTGAATAATTACGGAAACTTTAAGATATATATGTAGTAATAATCACATGTGTGTGTTAAATAATAAATCATTAAGTCTATTATATATATATATTAATCACCAAGTTGACCAATTTTTACAAAACAGCTCACTGTGAGGTTGATTGGAGAGTACTCGAGATTTTCTAACTCGCCTCGGTAAGGGGCCGAGTAGTGAGTACTCGGAGGAGTAATCAGCCAACTCGGCGATTTTTACAACATTTAATATAGCACATTTAGCCCTCTAGCGCCTATGGCATTCGACTGCGACTATAAAACTTTCCTTACTCATCGTAGAGACTTAGCCATTTCTGACCCTAACAATCCCCCTTCAAAAATTGCTTCATGAGAGAATCGAACCCAAGATCCTAGATCTGATACCACTTATTGGACCTCAGACGCTACCAACTCTCTCCAAACCAATTAGTTTTAGGAAATGCATAACCTTTGTACATATAACACATTCAACCCTCTAGCCTATGTCATTTGACTGCGACTAGGAAACCTTCCTTAGTCATCGTGGAGACTGAGCCAGACCCCAACAAAAAGTGAGGGTTTTTTTAAAAAATGTTATTTATACTTGTCTTTCTTAATTTCACAGATGGACTAGGTCAAATACCAGATGGAAGTCCATCTACAATTGTACAAGTCTTTTATGCACATGCTATACATTAGAGACTTGTATGCTCGCTTATGGACTTCCACTTTCATAGATGGCCTTAATGACCAACGATTTTAGTGGCTATTTTATGTAATTCTCTTTTGACTATTTAGAGAAAAGTAATTAGTAATTTTGGTTATATTTGCAACTTTCTGTACTTTTTTAGTTCAACCCAAATTAGAAGATAAACACATTAGGTTAGCGAACTTTTATTTAAGAATGAGTAAATTACATGAATGGTCCCTATAGTTTAGGGTAATTTACGCATTTGGTCCCTAGCTTATTTTTTTTAACTCGGAAGGTCCCTATTGGTTGTCTTTGTTACGCACTTGGTCCCTGTCTTACCTAAAACGACATTTTTCCCATGATTTTTAATTTATTTAAATAAACGCACCCATACCCACCCCCTCACCTTACCTTACCTACCCTACTATTTTTACCTATTTAAATAATAGACTTTTTATGCAAGACAAAGACCAAGCGCGTAACAAAAACAAATAGTAGGGACCAAGCGCATAATAAAAACAAACAGTAGAGATCTTCCATGTCACACCCCAAAACCGGAACGACGGAAACGTTCTGGGGTGGATGGCGTCATGTCAAGTATCACAACATGTGCTGTATAGTAATCAAAGTACAACAACCATTGCATTAATATGAATAATTTTACATCGGTTACATGTTATAGTAATATTAAAGTAATTACAGAACATAACATAGATGCAGTTCGGTACTAGGCTGTCTTCACTAAAGCTCCTGGGATGTACCTGTCTATCGCTGACCTGAGAATACAAGTTATTTTGAAAGCGAGTATCAGCATTTTATAATGCTGGTGAGTCCATAAGTATTTAGTGTCATTTGTGTAAGTAAGCATTTTTATTCAAAATAACTTTATGAAAAGTAGTAGTTTAGAATCTACAGTGTATTAGTGTCATTTCCAGAAAATCCTATATTTTCTAAATAAAAGCAATCGTCTACCAAGACTCGACAGAGTTATGTTTTAAAGTGTAATTTTCCCTTAAATACTATCATTACCAAAATACGGTATTTGACTTTAAAGAAAGTAGGAGAATATCACTAGTAAAAATACTAGGGGAAAATAACATATGCCTCAGCAGAAATACTGCTGACTAAGGCAAAAGAAATCATAGACTCCAGGAGAGTATCGAATGAATGATACGCCTGGCTCAGTCTAACAAAAGGAAACACAGACCCAGACGGTATCAAATGAACGATACAACTAGCAAGGTCTAAAACAAAGAATACAGAGACCCCAGACAGTATCAAATGAACGATATAGCTAGCAAGGTCTAAAACAAAAAAACACAGACCCCAGACAATATCAAATGAACGATACAGCTAGCAAGGTCTAAAACAAAGAAACACAGACCCTAGACAATATCAAATGAACGATACATCTAGCAAGGTCTAAAACAAATGGTAATCCTAAGTGGGTTGTTTCAAGAATACAGTGCTAATTCTCGTTACCTTAAGGCCATGAATTATAAAGTAAACATGGAGATACTCGTAACCATGTTGATTGACACTAGAGTACTTGACGCCCTGCAAGTGTCGGAATAAATGTGAAATTTACCCCTTCACTTGGTAGGCCGGGGACTGTGGCTAGCAGTCAGGGTGTAGGAGTGTCAGTCCCGTATAGATCTATACACACAATGCCAGCTCTCCCTCCAGGAGACTCTGGTTACCAACTTGACGACGGGGAGATCTGTGTCTTGAAGATGCATCTTGTATTTTGAATTCTATTATAAGTACTGGAATAACAATATAGACTCATGAATGAACTGACTCCTTTGGAATTCTCTGAACTAGAAAGAGTGATTAGAATCTCCTAACTATTCCTATAATAGTTACTAGTGTCTCTAATCTATGAATGATGAATGGAAGGATGCCCTTGCTACCCAAGGGGAAATGAACTGGTCGATGTAAACCTTTATGTCCGTATATGTATACATGATATATAACTAATGTTTAAACGACCTTCGGATGGATAACCAATACCCACCAGACCACATCCAAACGAGGAAAAAAAAATAGGGCGAACTAGCCTTCCTAAGTCATTTAAACATTATTTATATAACTATACAAGTACAAGCATGCATTTAACGAAGTAGAAGCATAGAAGGAAACTTTGATGAAACCTTTGGAATAACTTTCATACATAAGAAATTTACGACTTGATGTCATTTTGTAAAACAGTTCTGAAAATCTTTGGAATCCTTTGAAAAACGTTTCATAAACAGCTTTGAAATTGATTTGTATAAAACGGTTTAAGTGAAGAAAACTTTTGATAAGAAATTACAACTAGATGTCTCTTAAGTAAACAAACTTTGAAAACTTTGGATAACCTTTAATGATCTAAAAAGGGATATTCATACTTTAACAAGATTCGAAAGCGAGATTGGAAAATCTTAAGCTAGATAAAACAATATAACATGCATAAATCCATTTTGCTATACGGTTATCAATCACATGTGATTTATATAATAACTGTATAGATCAACTTGTATTCCCCCCCTATAAAAGCAGTTAAAATCATAAAAAGGTTCATTCACGGCTATGAACTCACCTGTCGTGGGCGATTCGGATGAATGGACGGTATAGGATGCTAAGTGTCAAGTGATGACTTGACCACACACGCGAATCCTATTTAACATGTAATGATACATTTAAGTATCCAATTAGTCATTTAATAACTAATTAAGCAAGTAATGATGTCCTACTACATAAAAACACTTTGCTACAAGTGCTAGGAGTACCAAGGGTTGCATATAAGGTGCGTATGGACTCACATTGGAATTTACTCTTCAAATGATGGCCCTTATGGGTGTTTACGGTTTCAAGACCACTTTACCCATGAGTTTACGGTCATAAACTCATGGTAGTGGTGTCATGGGATGTTTAAAGGTCTTATCTCACTCATAGAATCATGCTAGAGTCGAATCAAGGGCTAAGGAAGTGATTGGCGCTCAAAATGGACACACAAGGGAGTTTATGGTCCTTGGACCACTCCCTTGGGAGTTTACGGCCGTGAACACATGAGTTTATAGTTCTAAACTCATATTAGTCCATTCCTTTTGTGCTTTGGTGATTCTAGGCTATGTAGGCAAGGTTCTAGTCACTTATATGAGCATAGGAAGGTGTTAAAGGCACTTAAACACCTTGGAAATGTGTTTACGGTTTTGGGAGACCTTCCCAAACCATAAACTCAAGTGTTGCTCATTTGGGCATGTTTTGGTGCATCATATGAAGGAATACAAGGCTCTAGGCACTCATGGAAGTCTTTGGAGGTGTTTGAGGGGTAATTTAACATCCAAAAAGGTGTTTATGGTCCTTGAAGATGGGTTTACAGTCTAAGAATGTTCTTGGACTATAAAATCATGTTTACTCCCCATATGTTAAGATTTTGGTGTTCTAAGTCCTTTCATGTAAGCCCCTAAGTCATAACTAAGCTCCATAAGTGGTTTGGAGGGGTTTTTGGGCATCAAAACCCCATTTATGGGTGTTTACGGTCCAAGAATGTTCTTGGGACGTAAACAAATGATTTTGCCACTTTTGGATGTCTTAAACACGAATTTTCATGTTAAATGAGCTAAACAACAAGTTAGGCTAGATCACTTACTAGTTTGGGGTTTGAAAGAGGCGATTTTTGACCAAACCCGATTTGTAGAGAGAGAAAGCAGAGAGAGAAAGTGTCTAAGGTGTGAAAGAGGTTGGGATGAAACCCACTCAACCCTTATACAGGGTTGTGTTTACAGCCTGGGTGGGGGTCCACCCAACACCAACCGTAAACGGAGTTATGTGGTAAAAAGTAGTTTTTCCCTTAATCGCTATCATTATCAAAATACAGAATTTGATTATTAAAGAAACCAAGAGGAATCAGGGAAAATAACATATGCCTCAGCAGTGAGGACTGCTGACTAAGGCAAAAGGAATCATAGATTCAGGAGAGTATCAAAAAAACGACACGCCTGGCTTAGTCTAACAAGGAGAGACACAGACCCCAGATAGTACCAAATGAAAGGTACGGCTAGTAAGGTCTAAAAACAGTGAATACAGACCCCAGACAGTATCAAATGAAAGATACAGCTAGCAAGGTCTAAAAACAGTGAATACAGACCCCAGACAATATCAAATGAAAGATACAGCTAGCAAGGTCTAAAAACAGTGTGACTCTGAGAGTGGGTTCCCAGCATACAGTGTAAATTGCTGGTAAAATATCGTTGCCTTAACGCCATGAATTATAAGGTAACTTGTGATACTCGTAACCATACTAACCGACACTAGAGTACCCGACGCCCTACAAGCGTCTATAGAATATGAAATTTGTCACCCCTTGGCTAGGTAGGCCGTGGACTATAACTAGCAGTCAGGGTGCGGGGGTGTCAATCCCGTATAGATCTATACACACAATGTCCGCTCTCCCTACAGGAGACTCTCGTTACCAACTAGACGACAGAGAAGGCCGTGTCCCGAAGATGCATCCCAAATAATGGGTAGTGTGTTTCCAATATGAGTGTTGACTAGAGGTAGAGACTCATAACTGAACTGACTAGAGTAAACGTATATGTCTATGCTTGTGTACATAATATATAACTAATGAATCAAACGACCTTCGGATGGATATCCGATCCCACCAGACCACATCTCAACGAAGAAAAGGAAATAGGGCGGACAAGACTTCCTAAGTCCTTCAATCATTATTTATATGCATCTATACAAGCACATACATACATCTAACTACGTTTGAGTGTGTAACAAGTGGAATCATATCGTGAAGTATAACCGAATCGTGTGGAATAACCGAATCGTGAAGTATAAACGTATGGTGTGGAATAACCGAATCGTGATGTATAAGCGTACAGTGTGGAATAACCGAATCGTAAAGTATAAGCGTTACCAAATATAAGTGTGGTAAATCCTTGTGCATGCGGGTTATCAATCACATGTGACTGATATGATAACTGGCATGTTTAACTTGTATCCCCCCTATAAAACATGTAAAAGCATTTGAAAGATTCATTCAGAGGTATGAACTCACCTGGTGTAAGTGGATCCGACGAAGGTGCCGGTTGGGTGCTCGGTGTCAAGTTAGGACTTGAACACACTTAGTGACCTATTTAACATATGATAACATATGTTCACATACAATGACTACATTTAATAGTAATTTAACAAGTTTACGGACCCTAAAGAGCGGAAAACACTTGGTTAAGTGTTTGGGGTGTCCCGGGTAACATTTAAGGGCTTGAATGACTTAGGAATGGAGTTTACTCTTCAAGAGTAAACTCTATACATAGAGTTCATAGACCTGGGACACTCCCCATGAGTTTACGGCCGTAAACTCATGGTGAGGGTGTTCTAGGATGCTTAAAGGCCTTATCTCAATTGTGGAATTTTGCTAGGTCCAAATATAAAAGGTATGAATGGGTTTGAGGCACTTAAATGGACCAAATGGGCGTTTACGGCCGTAAGCTCCCAAGGACATCTTTCTTGTGTGTTTTAAGGGCTTAAGTGGTTGAGAATAAATCCTATGTATTTTTCCAAGTCAAATGGGGAGTTTAGGGCACCATTTAACCCCTTTACAGGAGTTTACGGCCCAGGTACCCTTTCATGAGGGGTTTACGGACATGAACTCCTTATGGAGTTGTTTTAATTGAGTTTAAGGTCCCTAGCTTGTTGGTGGTCGATTCTAGAATTTAATCCAAGGCCATTGGTGTGTTTAAGGGCATTTTTAACACACAAATAAGAGTTTACTCCCCATGATGAGGAGTATACGGCCCAAGCATGTTCTTGGGCAGTAAACTCATGTTTACTCCCCAAAATGCTAGTTCAAGGTGTTCTAAGTCTGATTCCATAAGCCTACAAGTCATATCTTAGCCTTAGGGACAATTTGGAGGGTTTTGGGGCTTAAAAACCCCAATAAATGGTGTTCACGGCCCAAGAGTGTTCTTGGCCGTAAACTCATGATTTTGTCCCTATTTTATGTTTTAAACTCGAATTTGAGGGCTAGATAAATTATACAACGAGTTAGGATAGTTTACCTACTTGTTTGGGGCTCGAAACAGACGATTTTTGGCTCGAATTTAAGTTGTAGAGGGAGAGAGTGGGGAGAGTGTAAAAAGTCTCTAATGGACTCCACTCACCCTTATATAGAGGTTGGAGTTGGGGCACAGTGGGATTCTACCCGATACTGTCGTTATACGGGGCTTTTGGTCGCACCCGATTTAGTGGTCGTAATAAAATTTTAACTTTTTCCAAATTACTATGGAAATGTAATTTAAGTGTCTTTATTTCTTTTATCACGACGTTAACGACATATAATATAAATAAATAAAACATTTATTTATTTTGGCGATCTCTAATTAACGGAACTTTTATGAAATTGAATATTCTGTTAATGGTAACGGGGTAATGTAACGGAATAACTTTGGGCTGTCACAAAAGTACAAGGAAATCTTGTACTCAAACTTATGATTTCATTTGATCGATTTCATATTTCGTATGCTTTTAACACGAAAAACTGTATTAACCAATCATTCAACTTGCAGAGTAAACCGTCATGTTATTTGTGAAACTCGTTTTAAAATGTTATATTTTATATTTCACAAATGTATTTCCACATCATTACGGTTAAAATTATGAACCTTAGAACTTTAAGACGTCCTTAATAACACTCCCATAGATACGAGAGTGAAGGACTAATAACATTAAACATAGAACATTACCACTCCCCCTAGTTACGAGAGTGGTGGAATAGTAACATTAAACTTCATTAAACCTAAGATTTGAGTTATGTACTTGATAATACTCCCCAAGATACGAGAGTAAAGGACCAAAAACGTAAATCTTAGAGCTTTTGATATGTACTTGGTACGCTCCCCCTAGTTACGAGAGCGAAGGACTAATAGATTAGAATTTTCTGTTTTATTATTTTAATTTCATTAATCTTAAGATTGGAGTTACGTCCTTGGTAACACTCCCCCTAGTTATGAGAGTGTAGGATTACCCCTGTAACCAGAATCTCCTGGAGGGAGAACGTGACTTGAGTGTATAGATCTATACGGGATTGACTACCCCGCACCTGGCTGCCAGCTACAGCCGAACCGAAAATTTCAAGGGTGACAAAAGTCATAAAATGATACTGGCCCCGTTCCGAGACTTACCTAGTCTGTAGTATGGTTATGGAACTCGCAATCAAGATTATGAAAACTTTATACTTATTTATTAGTTTTATATATGTGTTAAAACTAATGTACTTTTAAGGGTAACCAGACTTTCAGGAAACCTCACGTACACACTTTAAGTATGGTAGATTCTTGTACATTACTTTCAGATTCGATTACCAATCACAAACTTTTTAAGGAAAATAAGGGTTTTTCCTGGGATAACTGAACTTGTTCTTAACCAGGTTGTGTAATAATCAGATAACAAACTGTTCTTAACCAAACTGTTTAACAAACGGATAACTAAACTTTACTTTTAAGAAAATATGGGATTTTCTTGGATTCATAACTTTTTTGGAAAAACGA